>NC_138673.1:6921610-7521610 GCF_964273445.1 Streptopelia decaocto | reverse complement strand
GGAAAAAAATCAAGCTGAGCCAATCTAAAAATATAAGTTGTTGGAAAACAAGAAATAAATCATTTGCTATTTTGGAGAAGTGATAATGTTTGAAAATGAAAACCTGAGAACACCAAACATATTAAGCAAAATCTATGCTTGTATTTAAATATGGCCAAGACAAGCGAGCACTGTTCCCAAAGAACTGCAGTACAAAGTATCACATCCCACTCATTTCTGGAAAGAAATATGCTGCAGTAAGAACCCATCTCACGTCATTAATTTAAACATTGCTTAAAAGTTTAGGACTAACTAAACACCTGGAATGACAGCACTACTTATGGCTTTAGTTACTGAATAATTTCAGCTTAGCTGCCCATCAGTTCTCTTGCACGTGTGTTTGTTTCTTGTCTCTACAAAACGTTGGATCTAGGCTTCCCCAGTCAGTGCTGCCACGGGGCCACCGGTGTCCAGCTTGTCAACAAAAGCCTCTGCACGCACAGAAAAATGCTTTCCAGTGCCTAGAACCCCTGCTTAATAACGACCATTAAAAAAATAAAGGGATTTAACTTCCTGAATTACACCCAAATAACAAGTAATGAACTACAGTAGATGTGAACCCTGAAGACAGAGCAGTATTGGTAGCCAGAATATGGTAATTACATCTCACTTCACCCAATGAATCTGCACTCAAACAGCTTCCCCTGCACAACTCCCTCTTTTACTTGCTTTACAGCACGTAAAGCAATTGATTATCGGAAGCTGAGGAAATTTCTGTCTGGTAAATTTACTTGAAATGCAGTAGCACTTATTACCAATTAATACCATACCTGAATATTTGCAATTACTGGGGATGACAAGAAAAAGAGTAAAACAAAAAATTCACCTTGGTTTTGACAGAGCCGAAATTGAATTAAGATGATACAAATGGACTTACATTTCCTGCTCAATGTAGTTACTAAACAAGCTCTTTTTCTACAAAAAGAAATGCAGAACATTTTTGGCAAGAGTTACGACAAGAAGTTCATTTACTACAGATAAAATACGGTGCAACAAAGACTGCTGAAATCCAGCCTTCTAAAAAAATCGAAGTACATTTCTTCGCAGAAGGAATTTTTCAGCAGAGAGCACCAAGGAGCTCTGCCCCAAGCTGCGTGTCGGGGATCATTGCGTGAGAAGCTGCCACTGTGGAGACAGTCGATTTGTAGTCAAACGTGGGTCTGCAGGTCACGCAAATGAAACTCGAAGCAGTTTTAAATCCATCAGGACACCCGCTGATGGCACCACGGAGCCCCTGAGCAGGTTTGGAACTGATGGAGCAACCTGGTGAGTATTTGTGTACCTGCCCTGTTCTGTGTTCCCTCGCACAGGTGAATCGACACGGAGGTTTCACTTATCACACACGCACGAACTCCAGCTTCTCTGATGATAAGTCATCAAGAGGTGAGGCGAAGAGCTCAAATCATAACATCTGAGTCATTTTGCAGGATATTAAGCTTAATAAATCACCATATGCTATTTAATGCTCTAGTTACTGGAGCGGCAGCAAATAAGAGATACAACAAACGTTGAGCATTTTTATGAGATGGAAAAGTAGGGCTACAAGCATGGAAGCACAGCAATAAAGGAGAGGAGTATTTATCAGGAAAGGACTAGAACCCAAAGTAAAACAAATATTCATAGTAACTGTGCCAAGTTTGGCAAATATCTTTATGAGGCTGCAGTGAGATTATGTCGACATTTTCAGACATTATTGGACCAACCACTTCTGGTTCATCACTGCACGTTAATGTGGTTTAACACATTTTTCCACCGTGTTAATTATACTGAGCCCACTGTGTCCTTAAGCTAGCCAGCCCTTAATGGACACAGAGCACCTCTAACTACTGTTCTTGATGCCTTATGCCAGTACATGCATTATTTGAAAGCATAGCTTTCTTCCTTTTTATTCTAAAGCAATAATCTAAAATTTAAAACCATTAAGTTGGGCACTCTGAATTATTGGTTTGCAAAATCCCAGAGTTCAATGGAAAAGTGGGACAGGCTCAGATGATAAAAGTAATTCATGATGCTACAGTTCTAAAGTTTCTAGATCAGATAGAGAAGGTAACATTCAAGTATTCAAACCACGTTAAAAAAAAAGCCACAACACACATAAATAACTATACAACAGCAATAACCTCTGAAGCTCTTGTGGTTAAAGCCCTCACCTATGTCAGCTGCACACTAGGGTGCCAAATACACGAAGGATTACAGAAAATTGTGTTGTAGAAGAGCGTCACTGTGAGAAGAAACAGCTTGACTACTGGAAAAGCCCTTAACAGCTCAACCTGAGATTCACTCTGCTCCATCACTCCCTTTGTTTTTGTAGGGGCTATTCACCCTTGAACAGAAATGCACATGAATCAAATATTTAAGTCACACCATTACACTAACACTGAATAGAAAAAAAACCAAACCACACCACCACTTCCTTGTAATACGGCAAGTCGTAAACAATACAGTTATTGTATAAATAAAATGACTGATATCTTTAGACACAATTAAATATAAACTCTGATTGTACAGAAGATAATGAAAATTATTAAGTTCATTCCTACCTTATTGTTTCTTCTATCAGTCGATCTGAGCTGAAAGCCAAAAGGAAAAAAATGAAGTTAAAAAAAGTAACAAGCACTAAGTATTATTTTAGATTAGGAAAACAATGATCTCTATAAAACAAACCTTAACAAATCTGCCCTTAGAATGTCTTATTTCAGGATGCTGTCACTTTTTGCTACTACATGGATTTGGTAAATATAATGAGAGTTTTTGGAGAAGATCCTTGTCGTGGCCTTGGGAGCAGCAATTCCTCAGGGCCTGCAGGAGCAGATAGGCAGGAGAACACAAAGCACCGAGAAGACAGAAAAAGGGGAATGGGCTCCATGATTCATGGCTAATTAATGCTAACTAATTAATGTGTACAAGATGCCCAAGACAGTTTGGAAAGGAGTATTAGAGAAGAAAGTACCGAATTTTATAACTTGTTAATCCTGGTCACTCCTTACCCACACCTTCAAAAAACATAATTAAATGTAAAAGCTGAGAGTTAGTTCCAGGTAATAACACCTCAAAACGCCGCTTCAGAGCTGCTTTACCAAACGCTGTTTTACGGTGGTTAACGAGGCAAGTTCTTTCTATAGTAATGCCAGTTGGGTAAGAATTAAGCGATGCTTGTGGGAAACAGAACACACACCATCTGCAAGAGAAAGACCTCGATAACACGCGCCCCTTCCCCCTCGCTGCCACATGTGAATCAGGTTTCTATGTAGCATTGCTGGAAGAAGGACAGCCTAAAATACAGCATTTACCAAATGGATGAGCGGGATTATGGTGACAAACAAGATCCTCCGAAGATTTGAGCAATTTTTCTTTTTCTGTACTCAACTTCTTATGGACAGGTTTCTAATCACGGTTTTACAGCCAATTATGAAATCCCAGAAAAACTTCTTGTTACACCAATCGATATCCCAAAGGTAACGCTGACAGAGAATAGGTGACTGCATCCCCGCTTCCTATAATGCAGAAACGATGATGCATCCCTACAATTGCACTGTTTACCCCACAGATTCATGCAAATTGTTGTAAAATAACTGGAGAAAATAAAGTGAGCATGCAGTTTAAGAAGGAAATCAAACTGACAGAAGTTTTATGTTGTGCTGGTTATCGCTTCTAGTATTAAAGCAGAATTATTAAAAGATGCCGAAAGGCCGTGGCTGTCTCCATCTTCCATCCTTGTTCCAAGTGTGTTGCCACCTCGGGCAGGGAAGGTACCAAGAGCCTCCAGTTCTGTCTCTGACTCAGCCGGAGTTGCCCGATTTGGAATTTTTCTTCTACCTACAGAAATTGTGGAGATCCCCCCCAGCTCCAGCTGGGAGCATAGTGTGCAGCGCGGTGTGCAGCGCACACGTGTGTGTAAACTGCTCGGGGTATGGAGACGCCAACAGAACGTCCCGTGTCTGCGTAGAGGAGTGAAAACATGCAGGTTGCTATTTCAGTCTAGTCGACCACTTGAAATATGGAGACGGCGCACAGAGCACTAAAAATATCCTGCCTGATTTTAAGTTGAGAGGGACTCAACTGGGGCAGCAAACACTGAAAACACTGCAACTGGAACATCTCTTGCTGCTCCCAAAACAAAGCCACACTCACAGAATCCCAGAATGTCAGGGGTTGGAAAGGACCTCGAAAGACCACCCAGTGCAATCCGCTGCCGGAGCAGGAACACCCAGATGAGGTTACACAGGAAGGTGTCCAGGCGGGTTGGAATGTCTCCAGAGAAGGAGACTCCACAACCTCCCTGGGCAGCCTGTTCCAGTGTCTGTCACCCTCACTGAGAAGAAGTTTCTTCTCAAATTTAAGTGGAACCTTTTGTGTTCCAGTTTGAACCCATTACCCCTTGTCCTGTCATTGGTTGTCACCGAGAAGAGCCTGGCTCCATCCTCCTGACACTCACCCTTTAGATATCGGTAAACATTAATGAGGTCACCCCTCAGTCTCCTCTTCTCCAAGTTCCAGAGCCCCAGCTCCCTCAGCCTTTCCTCACACGGGAGATGCTCCACTCCCTTCAGCATCTTTGTTGCCCTGCGCTGGACTCTCTCCAGCAGTTCCCTGTCCTGCTGGAACTGAGGGGCCACAACTGGACACAATATTCCAGGTGTGGTCTCCCCAGGGCAGAGTAGAGGGGCAGGAGAACCTCTCTGACCTACTGACCACCTCCTTCTAACCCACCCCAGGTACCATTGGCTTCCTGGCCACAAGGGCCCAGTGCTGGCTCATGGTCATCCTGCTGTCCACCAGGACCCCCAGGTCCCTTTCCCCTACACTGCTCTCTAATAGGTCTTTCCCCAACTTATACTGGAACCTGGGGTTGTTCCTGCCCAGATGCAAGACTCTACACTTGCCCTTGTTATATTTCATTACATTTTTCCCTGCCCAACTCCAAAGATTCACATCAGTTGCAAGTACATTGGTTTAATCAAATAAACCCACTTGAGTTCACTGCGCTGTGTGGTATTTATTACCACTGGCACGGAGAAGTAAAACACCATAGTAGTGTACACAAAATAATGTAAGCAGTCTCAAGTCTCACAGCATCTGATGATGTCCCCAAGGCAAGCAGAACGGAAAAGCGATGCATTAAAGATCTCGGTAATTGCTGATTTTCAAAGATACAAAATTCAGCTGAGAATGTGCCTTTCATACACAGATAGTCGCTAACAGACAAGTGCTATGTGTGGGCAGTGCATAATAAGAATAAACGGCAAAACCATCAGAAAACGGCCTGAAAAGCAAGAATGATGCACAAGAATGCACCATTTAAAGAAGGTATTTATTAACAACAAAAATACATCAGGAGCCCAGCTGGAAAGAAATTATGGTTCTAAAAATTCTGTGGAACAAAACATTGCTAGAAGAGTCCTATTAAAAAACAAACAAAAAACCCCACAAACAGAAAACAAACAGCACCACCTACCCTGGAAAAATCACCACCAGCATTACCAGCTCTTCGGACATTTAACTGATGAATTATTATGAATTATTTTCATTTTGACGAACTGAAGATGACAGGGAAGTTGAACATGTTTGGAGACCTTAAGCGAACTAGGATGTTCTCCAAGGTTTTCAGAGCACAAAAAATCAGGATTGTCCATTCGCAGCAAAACACTGACTGCTTTTTATGGTAGAGAAAGCTGTAGTTAGGCAGTTTTATTACTTAATCAGGATTGGACTGGATGACCTTTTGAGGTCCCTTCCAATCCCGAACATTCTGTGATTCTGTGAAGTATTAAAAGCTTCACATTTAATTATATTATACTGCATTATTTTGATATATGTATGTATAGGCATACAGAAAAATAAACCCTGGAAATGTAGCTACCTGTAAAATGATGACAGGCAGAAGTAAATAAAAATGTATAAGCCCAGTAATAAACAGTTCTCAATACCAATAAACATGGGCACTGGATGCAAATGTCAACACAAGGCATTTAACGGGCATCTGAAGTCACAAGATCAATGTTTCTCAAGATACGGGAGGTGAATTTTCTTCAGAATGAGTGATGTGTAGGTAAGGGCGGGTGAACTAACTCTTAGGTCTGTAATAAATAGCTGGAAAGCACACAGGTTTACTAAACACGACTTCTCTTGACTTCGTTCTTCTGCCTTCCAAGCAGATAACAAATCCAGTGGACATTACTTCATGAACAGCCAAGCAAGCAAATGATGGTTCTGGGCAATATTAATCTGATTTGCCATTAGTTTCAATAAGCTCTGCATTTTCACCTGTCGAGACAGATGGCACTTTCACAAAGCCATTTAAAAATACTATATGAAAGAAACACTCAGAGATGCTGAGGCAACCACCTACTGTAACAAATGGCACAAATCCAAGAGTGCCAGGCATGCAAATGAAATAATCAGGCCCCTCGGCAACTGCTGGCTTCAGAAAAGATTGTGCAGTTTGTCATTTAAATATGCAGACAGGTAAATTAATCCAAAGCAAAAATGAAGTGCAATATGCCTTTAGGATAAGAAAGAAGCATGCCCATCACATCAAGCTTTCATAACTAAAGCAAGCATTTTATGTTGTCTTTTTTAAAGCCAACCTCCATGCCAGTAGTTAAAATTCAGTCATAGAGATGATTATCCAGGTGAGGACTGGGATTCTCCCTTACCCATAGATTTTGCTGCTGACTTATTAGCTAAATACCCAACATGAGCACTTGCCAGAAACAAGGTACAGCAATAAGACTCATCGGCACACAACTCATTTCACAACGCACTTTAAACCCTTCAGGTAAAATTAAGGGCAACGTTATCACAAAGAATAATTTAAAAGTATTAGGAAAACTCCCTGTAGAATAAACTAATGTGGCACTTGATAACTCTCTTCTTGCTTTCATAAAGAATAATTGCAGAAATAATAATTGTACTTGGTTCTTTCTCTAACCGCAGGATTAATCACTAGTCTCAGCTCCCTCAAACTGCCTGCACTACAACTTGTGTGTTTGCAGAGTCCTGGATCACCAGGCAACGTGGAGGAGCTTCCAGGAGCACAAATACTGAAAAACATACTTGATATTCTAATACAAATATACAGATTATGATGAAGCAGATCAGACTCATACCGTCAGTTATTTCCATCATAATAATCATACCTAACAAGTGAAAGAAACACTGTGCGCACACAAAAACCCAGCTCCAACTCATTTTTCTTGCTTGCCATCACTGTACCTTACAATCTAAACCATTCTGAAGATCATTAAGCAGAACACAGCTTTTTTTTCCCTGTGACCACAAACAAGATATTCCAGGTTTCACAAGACATCTCAAGCTTGATTCGAATCAGTGTCAAAGCGAATTGCACCGGAGCTGCTTAGCGAGTTTGGAGTCTCCTGCAGTCGCTAATGAAGACAAAAATTGGTGTAGAACTTACTCACAGCCTGAGACCCAACACAAATGAAACAAACACACCTGGGGTACACAACACCCAAAGAGAGAACATTTACACTAGAGGACTGTGTAGACAACGCAAAATTTACTCCTGTATTTACAGAAGAGCAGAAGTAGCACCTGCGATGAATGCACAACACAGGGAATGAATATGTTTGACTACAGAGCATACATCTTGCATTTCCAGCACGAGAAGAGCTAGCTGGCCAAAAACAAAGCTGTGATGTAAAATACGCATTTCCAGGGATGAAAAGTTTGCCCACAGAAACCATTCTGAAAACAGAGAAAGGTTCAAATATCAATGCAAACCGCTCTCTTCCGTGGGTTCCCTTGATATGTTAATTAAAGCATAAATCTAGATGCTAAGGAGATAAAATGTTTTCATGCTCTCTGTTGCAGTAGGCAGGATGAAATAAGAGCCTACAGCAATCAAACTTAAAACCAGCACAAACATGAGCACTAAGTCAATGTATAGATTTACTCCAAAGGAACAACACGTTAACAACAACACACCAACAAACTCTAAACACACAAGTTACATTTATTTCTGCAGATCATTGTACTGCGGAGTCTGACATTCAGTAATCACGTTCAGTAAGAACAAGGAATAGTTGCAAAATTGGAAAAGAAAAAAGGCACGTCATTACATTGTTTTTAATCAATGCAAGCGATCTGTTAAATCTACAATGAAAGGCACTGGAACACAACCCATCACTCTAGGCAGTAGTTAACCCACATTATTTGGTGTTAAATGTCTTTCCGGATGGTTCACATGTACATTGTGTATCAGAAGAAACATCCAAGAGGCATGCTTGTCACTGCAGGGAAGAATCTGCTGAAGGATCTCCAGTAAAACAGACTGGTGGTAGCTCTCTCCACCCTCCAATGCTACAACACAAAATTCACTAAAAATTGGACTCCCAGCTACATCATTAAGTAAATATCTCAATAGCTTATCAATTTGGACTTAAGATAAGCTAATGTAAGTACTTCTTTTTCAGCCAACACCTGTAAACATGTCTACAGTTGCAACATAACCAATAAAAAGGTAAGTTGTTCCAACTCAGTTTAAAGGACAATTTAATGGATGCAGGCAAATACCAGTGACGCTCTGCTTTTGTGGGGAGACCCCCGAACCACAGGTCCGAGAACACCGACGGGTTCTTTCTCCTGGATTTCCAAAGGGCAGAGTCTGCACCCCCACTGAACTCCATGGACTTGTCTGGGAATTAGCAAGAGTGAAAGAAATGTTTCTGCAAAAAGAGGAGTTAGCCAAGAAAGCTCTTTGGCACATAGACTACTGGAGAGTGTCTGATGTTGGAGAGTCCCAAGAGGTTGAGCAACAGCAATACTTCTTCCTTTCAAGCAAATCTATAAGGAAATAAGAGCCTCCTCAACAATCTGCAGTGTACAGTTTGCCCCAAGAACGCAGTTAAAAACTGAAAATGAAAACAGCTCCAATCCTCTAAATGAAGCTCAGCAGCTGGTTGCCTATTAGTGCCCAGAAAGCCAATGCCGGGACGGCACCACCAGCCACATGAGGAGCTTTCCGGAGGTTTCCAGAGGCTTTATTCATGGTTGTGAACCTACCTGGACAGATTGACCCTCCTGTGTAATTGCTCCCTATTACCCATAGGAACAGAGTAAATGAATGGAGAGCAGGCCTTACTGGAAGTCATTATCAGTAACCACAACTGTCAGAACAATTCCAGTAACTTACTAATGGACTATATCGGCATTTCCTCAAATTTTACACACTGTGTGCGGAACCAGCATTCAGTGGGAGAGCTGTTTTCATTATTTCCTCTGGATTAAAACATATAATTCAGATTATACCTTTAACTGAAGGGAAAAAACCCTCAAAACCAAGCAGCACTTATAAATGTATACAAGTAGGAACAGCCTTCAAAATCCAACACCGATCTGACAAAAAATGAGCTCCACCAAGATGACCTGCCATTACTGATTTGTTGAGCACACACAGACAAGATAGATGCATCAATTGCAAGAAACACAAGCTGTTTATAATCTGTACTGTAACAAAAAAGATATTGTGCCACTTTCCTAGCTCAGTGGTTCTTGACTAAAGCTAGACAAAGCTAAAACACTGTTCTACTACACACATACTCCTAAGTAACCAAGAGAACACAAGGGGGAATACCTTCCAGGAGAGCCCTATCTTACAAACAACTTTGTAATTAGTACATTTTTAATTTCCAGTGAAGCTAACACAGATATGAAGTGACAGTTATCCCTAGGAAGACAACCCAATTTTAATTTAGTATAAAACCCTAAAATACACAGTGATAGAAATGTATTCTGCTTCCTAACTGCATTTTCACCTGTGGTGGTTTTGGGGGTGTGTTTGGTAGATGTAGAAAACTATATGGCTTTCATCCAGGACTTGGCTGAAGTACCCAATGCTATAACTATCTACCTGCTTGTTAATCTGGTTTCATTAAATAATTCCTAAAATTGCATAGTTAACTATACAATATAAAGACAACCTGTGGTTCAAAATTTAAAGTGCACACTATGTTTATTTAAGCTGTCTGCAATCCAAATTCAGGATGCAATTCATTAGTGGATGAAGATCTCAACATTCTTCTTTGACTCAATTTCACTGCATTCTTAGGCTTGTCTTTTCATCTAAGACCGAACAAGACACGTTCTTCCAGAAGTGCAACTATACTCAATATAAGTAAGTCTCTCCAGTGAGAGGAAAGCATTCTGCATCTTTCACTTGACAACAAAACTAAGGGCCTTGAAAGGTTCTAAGCAAAATTGTGTTATCAAGCAACAGACATGCTTTGGTGGGAACTGGATCTAGTGCTGCTCACCAGCGTGGATTTCACAGAACGTATCCTCAGTAGCTGGGAGGCAGCGTCTTTATCAAACCACTGGTAAAGCACATGAGATATCTGCACAGCCTACCACGCAGCAGCTAAGAATGATGAGAACATCATCCTGATGCATTAGTATAGAGGCTCAAATTAAATAAACTCAAGAAGGACTTTTATACAGTAACAGGATAACTTTCCAGAGGAACACCCTGTTTTTGAGAAAAATGGAAATAATCCCTATTTAACATATCCATAATACATCAAACAACATTCAACAGCTTGGTGGTTCCAATGGCAAATAATAAGCAAGTACTTCTGGTCTTAAAAGAATAATTAAGTTCACAGCCACCCCAACAAAAAAAAACCGCCATGCTGCATTAGAATAATAAATGATTCTCAGATTCCACAAAATAAATTCTATAAAACCCCACAATTGTTGATTCTGTTCAAATGAGGCACCTACTTTTCAGAACCAACCCATGTACGAAGGATTTCGGTATTTGTCAAAGCCCTAATTTCAATACAGACCTTGGGGAGGGGGAATGCTGCCCTAGTTAAGAAACAGTGTTGAAAGGAAAGCTAAAAACAAATAAAACATACATCACTGACTTGTTTATTTCTGAAAGGAGCAACAAACTTCAGAGGCAAACACAGAGCTCTGCAGTTTGAAGTGTGGTTTTATATCCCTCCCCCTCCCCAAATCAAGGGCATAGTGTTGTTTCACAACAGTCACCAATGTTGGGGAAATTAATCAATTACAATATTTTTAAACCAATCCGACCATAAGGAAAACCTGCAAATAAACCCTGTGAGACCAGTATAATCTTTGGTTTAGTGCTTTGGGGTAGGTTTGGTTTTTTAAGTCCTAAATACAGCACAGGAAGATGAAAAGCACTAGTTGATTTTACTCTAATGAAGCACAAGCTATTTTTAGAGGGAAAACCTCTCTTAAATCCTGAAGAGCTTGGCTGATTTTCATGTTCTTTTATTAAGTTATTTATAAATAATAACGATACCCAGGAGAGCATCTTCCTTCATTGCCTGCAAGCTTTGAACCTCCCCAAATTCTCATTAAACTGCTTCAATAACTTGCTCATGCAGCCATATAATTGCAGCCACATAACGGGCAGTGCAGCTTCTTTTTTTCCAGAAGACACGAACCGCCTCCCTCGCTGAGCAGTATTTACTATGAAAATAAGAAAATAGGTAAGTTGTGCTCAGCCTGGTGTTGCAGTTAAGTGTGTGATACGCCCAAGTCTCACGATCAGTCTGGGGCTGTCACGGGGAAGCCGATTCAGCCGCTTATTAAGTGGCCTCGTGTCATTCTGCCATGAATCTGCAAGAGATAGAGGTGGTGCCAGCAGGCTGGGAAATAAAACCCCTTCAGTTCCACGCACATGTAAGGCTAAAGGAAGGAATCATTGAAGCATGACTGCACCTGAGAAAACCCCGCATTAACAGGAGACAGAGCAGAAAGAAAAAACTAGAATTCTATTTTGAAACAGGATTAGACTATAAGTCGTTGTGCACCTCTAAGCTTTTACAATACCAAAAATCCTCCTTGGTTCAAATCCCTTCCTTGAGAACCATTTTATATGTGCTGCAAGTCAGGCAGAGATCATAGCCCTACCCAAAAAGCCCATGTTATGGATATTCAATGGTAAATCAGTCAGTAAGGTAATTAATTACCACAGTCACTGGCTAGCTGAGGCACCACCACGTGCTTTTAACGCAATAGTTTCCCCAAACTTCCCTATTCCAGAAACAAACAAGTCAACGCTATTTAACCGCGTTTGGGAAAACAGTGACACACCATTGCCAGACCTTTTGCAATTAACGGTCGGCAGAGAAGCATTTTAACTCCGATTCCTCAATCTCTCCTTGCACTGTATCTTTCAGTTCAATAGACAAAGTGCTGCAGCCTTCCATTACCACTGCACTGCAAATCTGCAGCCAAATTACAGCGTATTGGGGCTTCTTGGCAAACAGTCCAAACTGAGGCCATGGATAGCACGGACTGGCCTTTTATAACACAATCTGTGTTGTTTACTCATAACCCCTATAAAGCAAAGAAAATTATTCATTATCAGGTGCTGCTTCAGTTAAAATCTGCATTAAGAAAATGAAGTGATGAGAACACCATATTCTGCTATGACATGAACAAAAAATAAGTTTCATTTAGAGGCAAGTTTTGTGATTAAAAAACCCCTTATTGGGCCTGAGGAAAGCGGAGCTGAGCAGTCGTGAGGCTGCAGGGCTGGCGCCCAGGGAAGGGGCTGATCACGCTCCTCCCTCCCTGCGGCTTCCCCAGCCACCTTGGGAAGGAAAAGGGAATTGGTGAATTAGCTGGTTTTCCTACAGTCTCTTTCTTTCCGAGAGAAGACGAAGGAGAAGCGGCGGTGAACCATGTGTGAGCTGGAGCAGTTACTGCCCAGGCATCTGCGTGTGTCCCCTGCCATTGGAGGCGAGGGAGGGGACGGAAGGGGACAACAGCAGTTCTTCTCATTTAATCCAACACTGAAGGTCCACTGAAATCCACGGGAACCTGAGCAGCAACAGCACAGCGAATGGAAGTCAGGGTGTGCAGAGCAAAGAACAGGGATAACAAAGAAAAGGAAATTAAATTAAGGTAGAAAAGCGGTAGCTTGCTCCCAGATCAACACACCTAGAATCAAAAACCCTCAGTGTCTCATTAAGCCGACTTTTCTGTGCAAATCGGTACCGAAGCGAAAATTTGTAAGCAACACCAATATTCAAAGGAAAAACGGTCAACAAGTCACTCCCTCTATTAAGATGTGGACTGTAGTACAAACAGAGTTTGAAAGCAGTTTCCCGGTGATTATTCTTTACTAAATGTCACCATTTCTGCCCCAACAACAACAGGAAATTTGAAATAGTTCTGCTGCAAAATGAAACACAACAGTAGTAACAATATTTAGTACTTCAGAATACTTCACATATATGAAGTACTGCACAAACATTAATTTATCCTAATCATCTCCGTGAATCAGGTATGTATTATTAATAGCACCATTACGCAACTGCTGCACATTCCCGTTATTTCTGTTGCTCACTTTTCTTATTCCTTTTTTCTCTTTCAATTAAAAACACAGCTCACGGTACCTGCACAGGCTCCTGTTTCACCACCAGCCACTGCTTTGGGAAAGGAAACATCACTCATTTTTGAGCACTGGAGTTGAGTAATAAAGTGATATCATAGAGTGGCCCCACAACAGCAGAACAAACCTACGAGAGCAAATGCTGGCAAACAGTAAGTGGTGTGGTCTTCATCTAGTTTTGCTAGGAATTCATAATAGCTAATAAAATCTGTAATTTCTACCTAAATACTGGAAGCCTTCATCAATTTTCACACAAATTCACCTGATACATCATGCACACACAACGCAAGCACTAGCACAAGGGAAATTTTCACTCGCAGATGCAATATTGCAAATTTAATCAAACACATTAGTCCCTTCTTTGCTGACTTAGACTATAACTCATCAATAACTGCAGAATTTCTGAGGGCAAATACTAAACTGACAGGACTCTCTCTGAGGCAGCACTTTTCAGAGTAGTTTTTAAAATGCTAAGCTAGGTCTACTCATCAAAATTGTTCTCTTTAGATGGAAAACAGTATTACAAGAGAAAAGGATGGCTTCTTTACCTCCCTGGCCAAAAGTATACAAACGGAAAAGATGAGACAAACACCTTTACTGAATGGCACAGACCCAAGAAAATAAGCATTCAAAAATCTACTACAAACACGACCGTGCTAGACTGGGTATTTCCTTAAGCATCTGACATAAGATCTGAGGCATTAGGTACAAGTATTATCAGGGCATCAATATTCAATTAGACCCATCTTCCAGCCTCATTTCAATTAACTAGTGTTAACATTTTTATTAAAAAATTTGGCCATTATTTTTTGTCTTTCCAGACGGAGGTAAAACTATCCTTAAATTCTCTCTCTCCTCTTACTCCCAAGTGAGACCCCACCATAGACAACCCCACCACGTGTTTTCAAGAGCACTCGTGGAAAACGCCACCAAGACTCAACTCAAGTCTCCCATGGTAGCACATAAAGCAAAAGGCCGACAGACAAGTCTGGTGTTCTGCAGTGGGTAATAGCTCAGATGTTCTCCATTACCAGCTCATGGAATGAATATGTAATAGGTTAAAGTACTTAATGTCATAAATTAAGCAGGGTCAAGACCAAGCGAACACTCCAATTATTTGATACGAATATATCATTCCTGTGGCATTATTTCATTACTTTGCAGCACATAATAGTAATACACTTATGTTCCCATCTCCATTTTACAAGCTCTTTCCATAGGCTTCGCAATTCCACTAAAACTACATTTGAATTACTGTTGTGTCTTTGTGACAACATATATATATTCATCATGTAGTTTTATCAATTAGTCTAGCACCATGATTTACTGTGCTGCAAATATTCAGCATAAAGACTCACACAAAGCTTGTCAGTTTATCCTAAGAACATGTTTGGTGTAATCTGCAGCTCCTGGTGATTTTTTGGGCCCTTTTGCTAGTTTTTACAGCTTTTTGGCACTACCATCTCATTAATTGCTTTCTCTGAAGACAAACATGTTGAAACTCTTTAATGATTTCCTCTGCCAGTGTCTATTTCTGAGCTTACTGATTCTCAATTCAGAAGTTTTGAACATCTTGCAAGCTTTGATTTCTCGCCAAGTTTTTCTTCTGCTTCTACACCACATTTCTTCATACACCTTACAGTTATCTCCACCTTGCAATAGCATTCCATCATTAGTTCTGGCCCCGCTTCCTAAAGATCCCCAAGTCACGCTTATTTCTCGTCTTCTTTGTCTCAGTGTTGTTTTTTTTAAAGCCTCGACATTTCAAATAACCACCTAGAGGATGGTTTAACTGTTTCTGAACTGCCTTTTAAAATTCTATTTTTCATGCATTTTTATCCTAAAATCATACTGGAGGGTTTGGTATGTTTAAAAGAGACCAAAGTCATGGATGTCAGATAAGGTTTACAAAATGTTTTCAGTTTTTCTCTCTTCATTGTTTCCAACTTCTCAAAATAGTGAACTCATAGGAATGTTAGTTTCTTGGAAGTATATTTTACAACTCCAGAAAGATTTTATTTGTAGTTTTCTTTAACAAAATGCCAACAATATAAAAGTATTCACTACCCCTCCAATAAAAAAAAATAAAAATCAAAGATAGAGCGTTTCAGATAACACTGACCTCCAGAATATTAAGACCGTTGTTGGGGATTTTTTGTTTGGTTTGGGGTTTTTTTTGGTGTGTGGGTTGTGGTTTGTTTGTTTGTTTTCTGGAAACCTTACATTTCCTGATCATACATTTCTAATAATAAATTCACCTTAACAAAAGTCATAAAAATTAATATATTTAAAGCTTGAATTAAGTTTTAAAGAGATTAAAGAAAATCAAGGATAAAGTGGGGGTAAGCCACAATCAAAGAATTTGGTTTTAACTTCCTGTAAAAGCCTTTTGTGCAGTTCTGGCTAGAAACTGAAGTTATCTTTTAAAAAGCACATTTGAGAAAGCCACAGGTCATTTTTTACTTATTTTAAATGAAAGCCTGCCCTCTTGCGTAAGATTGAAGTTGTGCATGACTACAGTCAAGAGCACAGAGGGATGAACATCGGTGCGACTCCTGGACTATCTAGAAAACATGAACCTTCCAGGGCTCTTCCACCGGAGTGCGCTGCTTGTCCTGACTGCAGAAAATGGGGTTTGTTTTTAACCCTTATTCCTGTTAGTATACTATAAAACATCTACTTCCTTAGGAGAGGAGGCCAAGCATGAAGTCAAAGTCACAAGTGACTTGCAAAAGACCATTGAAGACAATCTGGAGATGTCACGTAGTGTTGACAAGATCCTCAAGTCAAAATCTCCAAAAACTACCCTCGCTACTACCTACTATACACACTTTGCAGTCAGTGTAAGCAATAAATATTTATCTAGCTGCGTAAGCAGCAGCACTGTCACAGAATACATAGTGCAAGGTATCCATTGTGGGCCTATATATCTACAAACAGACAAAGTTTTCACACATACTTAAAATTCAGAATGTTTCACCTCCCAGAAAAGTCAGGCACCTACTTATTTACCTAAGTAAATAACAAACACCACCTACTTTCGAAGGTGCTCGTGTTCCTTCAGGAAGAGTTCTGTTCTTCTGTTATTCACGCCAGATCCACTTTTATAAGATCTAAAATGCATTTTAAAAAAATTGAAAAACATTTTTTCCAGAGGCTTTTCAGTAGACAACATGAACTTATTTACATACATATCGAGCTGTGTTACTCTGAAGTGACCAAATAGAAAAGTTCCAGTGATGTTAAGACACTTTTAAAGTGATTCGGCATAGCTTAATAGTTTTACTTTAAAAATATGAGCTCCTTTTCATAATTAAAAAACAAACAACAAAACAAAACAGCATCTTATTACAACCTTAATAAGAGCTGTGAACTCAAGTTGCTTTTTTTTGCTTTATTCAGAGTGCAGACAAATAAGCCACGCCAAGTATTCTCCTACAGGGGGGTTTGTTTCCACCTTTGTCCTCCGAGGACAGTCCCGCACCGTCGCTGTAACACACAATCTGACTTACTCAATATCTTTTCGTACTGATCCCAGCAGATTCTCCCTTTCTCGTATTGCCAAAAAGTTCGCTTTGGTTTTGTGGAATTCATGCGTATAATCCTGCAATAAAATAATTACTCCGAAATTAGGATCCTGAGATCGATTTCACAATACCATGTACTCAAGATCAAACCATCTTTATAACCTGTTAGCTGTTCTCCAACATCAACTGCAAGACATTACCTGCAAGAAATTAACATCAAAAATGTTTGGAAGTTCATGCAAAGTATTTTAAATTTCAGCTCTTACAGCAGTTGTATTTTCTTATCTTAAATCTGATGTTCCCTCTCATATTGCTATGTGACATACTGCACAGACAAGATAGTTCACTACAGTATGCTTCCCCCTTTGCTATATAGAAGATACCCATATAAGTTTGCATGCTTTACTGTTCCTTCTTAGCTAGGTGCTAGTCACCAATGTGACATAAAAGTGCTATTTTTTCAACTCAGAGTTCACTGATTGGGGTACGTGGAGAGAAGAAATGTAGATATGGGATCAGCAGCATTTAAATGTTCTGGTAAGATATTCAAGAATACAGCGATATCAACACTGCTAATAATTATTCCAAACAAAGCAACAAAATAAAAGCATTTGTTACCTGCAATATGTCTCTATGACGCTGTAACGTGTGCATCAGTGCAGCATTCAGGGACGGGACTCCTGCACTGTTCGTGTATTCTGCCATTTTGTCATTTATCCCAGTAAGCTAGAGGAAGGAAAAAAGAAAAAGCAAACCATGGAATGGTTTATTCTTGTAAGACAGATACAATGCGTAAGGTGAAGGAGCTGGCTCTAAGGACAGACCTGCAGAAACATTTGTCTGTCACTCACACTAGTATTTCCTAACGTTCATCACAGAAACCTGTACTGCAATATGTCCTGGATGGGGAAGTAAAACCGGAGTAACTTGAGTTACCTTTCCCAGAAGCTGTTCAATCTCCACAGCCATGGTCTCAAACATCCTGTCCTGGCTTGATCCATTTAAGAGAGGAGTTGTGTCAGAGCTAAGGAAAAAGAAGAACAGCAGCAATTGAAAAGTAGAATATCTTCTCATGAATGCGAGTAATAAGAAAACTCTGGTGTTAGGTGGTTGCAAGCTCCACTACCTAGTTTCCCAGAGGGATGAATTAAGCCTAGAATATGACATTATATTCTCATATGATGTCACTAGTTCAGATAGAAGTTAGAGGCATACACCACATGGGGAAAATACAACCTTTCCTTGGTACACATGACACCAAACACTCATCTACTGTCAGCACTTACCTAGGACCAATGCCCTTCCCTTCCCAGCTTTTAAACTCGATTTAGGTATTTATTGGCAGGAGGGAGCACTACACTATTAGCATGTTACACCAGCTGCATAATCACACCTTAATAACACAGCGCTAGGACAACCCACTGACCTATTAAGCAGTCGATGCTCTACGGAGCAACACAAACCACACATTTTATTACAATTACATACGGTACAGCTTCCTTCTGCTTTTTAAGGTAAACTAAAACCACCATGAGAAGTCGTATCTAAGCAACAGAATAGAAGCACAACACTAAGTACACAAATCTGCACGTATGACAACTAATGCCTTTCAGAGTCTACTCTTTGCTTTGGTAAGATACCGTAACTAGAGTAAGAGAAGTCAGTTTTATACAGGGCAGCAAAAATAACTAAATCAATTAGACTACATGGCAAGTAACAGCATTGAGCTAGAAAACAGAGACACACTAGGACTCTGATTCATGAGTAACACGATCATTTTCGGGGCCCTCTCACACTTCCAGAACCACAAATTCATGGAAAGGTTCAAAATTGATTCAATCATCAAATGAAATAAATAAGTAGAAATATCAACAGACATACATACAGTAGTCACACTCACAGACACACAGTGTTGGGACCCACAGCTAATAACCAAAGAACGGCAGTTTTTAAAGGTTGTGCACAGGGATAGAGAAATTGTTAATTAGTGCTGTGGAAATGCAGGAAAGACTTCAACTCTGGCCCATACGCTAAAGGCCTGAGAAGTTTTATCATACTAATTATTTAATCAAACACAAATCTGCCTAAAGCAAACAGAAATTATTTATATATATATATATACACATACACATATGGATGTATGCATCAGGTTTATATATAAAATCATATATATTGCTCTCACTATTACTATTCATCTTAGGAGAAGGCCAGAAAGAAACAGTGATGACTCCTGAAGGGAGGGCTGGTCACCTGCATAACCTTGAACCGGACACAGCTGCTCAGTGCTCCACCTCCCTTATCTTTAAAACAGGGATCACACCTGGGAGATGCAAGGCTCAATTCCCCTAATAGCAAAGTCCCTGAAAACCCCTCTGCTAGTTTAATACAAGAAAAACTGGAAAATAAGGCAATGCATTAAAAAGTCATATCATTAGTTCACACAGTAACCCCACATTTACAGACTAAAGTTTAAATTCAGCTTCCCCCAAGTGACACGCGTGCTCTCACGAAGCAGCGCTGCAGCCCACACACCTTTCTGACTCACATGCCAATATCACTCGATATTCCATCAAGCCCAGCACCAAGAAATGCTGAAATGAGCTTCTTAAGAAGCTTAAACATAAAAGCCACAGGTGGGACTAGCATTAAGTAAATTATAAAAATGAACCAAGCGCCACAAGCAGCATTTAAAACATAAAGAAATGGGCTAGTACCTATACCTGTCGCGCCTTCCGTCTCGGGCGCCGCTGTAGCTGGTGCAGAGTTTGCTGAAGGAGACAAGCTTCAGGTCCAGCTCGTTCTCCAGCTGCCTCGCTTGCTTCCTGAGATCTGCACAGGGCGGCCGAGAGCGGGGGAGAAGTCACAAACCCGCACGGGGACCCCCAGCTTTTGGGGGGGGGACGCGACTTCCCGAGGTTCTGTCAAGCGGAGCTGGCGCAGAGCGCCCAGAGGGAACCCCGCGGGGAATGGGGGACGTGGCGGGGCCCTCACAGAACGGGGGTGCACCCCAGGCTGAAAAGGTGGGGCACGGCTGAACACCCGCAGGCTCCAGCACACACAACCGGGAGGGTCCGGCGCCGGGTGCCGCCCCCTCCCCGCGGGCCCCGGGGCCTCCCCGGCTCCGCCGCCTCATGGCTTAGGGGCCCACGGGGCCACCGCAGCCTCCAGGCTCGGGCGGCTCCGACCCCCCCGAGGCGGACAGAGGGGACCCGGCAGCGGTTCGGCGCTGCCCGGGTGGAGCTGAGCCCCGGGAGGGCCCCGCGGCCGCCCCGTCCCCGCCGCCCTCAGGCCCCACTCGCCTTCCCAGTAGTTGCTGCTCCCCGCCGCCATCTTTGTTGTCCAACGTCAGCCGAGAGGGGTGGGCCAGAGCGTCTTCCTGCAAGCGCCGGCGCCTCACGGCACGGGCGGCCCTCCCGCCGCAGCGCCCCCCGACGGCTCGGCGGCCCCGCGCCCCGAGGCCCCTCCCCGCAGCCCCGAGCCCCAACCGCCCGTAGTAGGAAGGACGAGACACGCCAGGTGGACATCAAAATAGTTTTATACAGATTATTGGATCTCGGTATACAGGTAAAAAACAGAGCCCGGCTGAGGGCAGAGCCTCCCGCCGCCCCGTCCTGCTGCCAGGAGATTCAAGTCCCTTTTAAAAATGTACATTTGAAGGCACAGTGCACAGACCGAAACGCTGCGGGAACGAGCACCCGCAGGGGACCGGCTCCTTGACAGAACCGGGACAGGAGCGCCTGCGGATGGACGGATGGACAGACAAAGGACAAGGGGAGGCTGCTCCTGCCTTCCCGACACCGGCGACAAACGGCCCCGGCGCTAATGGAGCGAGAGCCGGACACCCCAGCAGGTCCTGCTGCGTAGAAAAGTCTCACACGCTTGCAAAACATCTCAAATCCACTCACCTTAAAAAGAGGCAGCTACTCCACACTAATTGCAAAACGCTCTCGCAGAGGGAAATGGCCAATTCCTAACGAGACCTATTGCTAGTGGGACAAAGCAAGGCCAGCTCGGTCCATTACCTGCTGCCAGCGCAAATGAAGCCCAGAGCCCCAAGGGCTGTTTGCAAACTCAACTTTAATATAAAACCCCAGATGTGTGTCTTGTTAGAGCCCTCAGAAGCAGGAAAAGTTCAGAGATCAGGGCACAGGGAATGCTCAGCCTCATCTCCCTGTTCTCAGCACAACTCCCCAGCCAGATCTTACGTTTCTTGCAATATAATTTCCCGTGGAAGAGGGAGTATGGTGTTCCAGTGTGTAAGGGTTATCTTTGTCCCTCCAAATAGCTGCACGAATTCAGCTGAGATGATGAGCACAGCAGCAGGGCCACAGGGATGTTTGGGAATGGCATCTACCCCATGCAGAGGTGAGGAACAGCTCCTGCCCCGGGTGCCATGGCCCAAGAGCTGTCAATGGGGAACCTGCTCCACTCTTCCCCCAGAGGAGACCAGGTCAGAGCCCTGCAGCACAGACCCCGCCAGACGTTTGGCTGCAAACACTCCCCAGAGACACCACACGCACGTTTCACTTGTGCATCTCCCAGGGCTGCTGGAGAACAGATCAGCTCAGGGCAAACGAGATGCCCAAGACATTGCTGCACCAGGCTCCAGGTCAGTGGGGCAAGAATTAAAAATGAGCAGCAAGAAAATAAGTGCCTATTCTAACCCCAGCCTTTGCCCAGAGCACACAGGAATGCCAGAGATGCATATAAAGGCTTTAGAAATCAAACGTTTCAGCCATTCTTCCCTTCTGGACACCCACAAACTACTGTGGCTTGGGGACGCACGCTGTGGCTCCTCTTTCCACCTTCCTGCCAAGTGCTATGAAACAGAATTTGGCTGCTTTTCCCTCCTCTTTCAGCACAGCGGTTCAGCCTTTCCTCACGCCTTGCCCCGGCCGCTGCAGCAGCAGACACAACCGCAGACACACAAGCAGGTGGAGCTCTTGCTACAGACTTCAGGGATGCTGCAGTAGCAGAACAGAGCCAAGCCAGCAGGCTGATTTGATGCCCACCATCACCAGAGCTTGACGAGAGGGGTGTTTCCAAAGTGCTCTGATCACTAAATGGTATGAGGTGGACAGTGGCAAATGGTGCAGCTTTTCTTCAAAATTTAAGACTGAAGTTGGGCCATGGATACTCCTATGACCTCTCCCTGCAGCTCCAATAATGCTCAAATACAAAGTAGTGGTCAGATTTCACTGTTTCCTCCTGAATAGTGGTGGACTAGAGGAAATTTGATCAGGTGGAGTCAGTAACTGGTTGCTTTTCTATAGTATCCACCACAACCAGTCTATCCATTTGCTGAGAAACTTTGGTTGCTCTTCCAGACACTCTGCTGTTTTAACACTAACATGAGACCCCAAACACCAGGTCTACTACACAAACGAGAAGCAACTCGTGGTGATGGGGATAAAGTTTGTTTCTTCCCCAGAAGTCAGGAACAGCAAGCAACTGAACTTTGTCAGAGTTTGCTGAAGCTCTGACTTCGCTCCTCTCTCCAGCTTACATCAAGAATGGATGTCATCTCCCCCAGCTTTCAGGACACCAAGTCACTGCCTGGAACTAGCAACATATCAGATGTGCTCCACAACCACTGCAGATCAGAGCAGGTCACAGCATCTCATGGTGGGGAAAAGCTCCAAGGGAGCAGCTGAGAACCAAGTACAGTCTTTATCCGAGGGCTGCTCTGCAGAACGTGGAGTCAAGTGAAGGATCTGTCTTCCCCCAAGCACAGAGTAGAAAACACAAAATCAAAACAGGTAGAGAAGCTGCTTTGGAGTGTTGTAACTACGACCCCATGCAGGTCTTGGGGCACTTCCCCACCATCTGCTCACTGCGTTGAGATGTTGGGGAAGTGCAAGGAACTCTGCTGGTCACCCTGTTAGGTTGCCTTTCAAACAATGTCATGTGAACCTCCAGATCTTGACCCAAAATTGTAACAAGCCCTGTCCTTAGCCCAAACACAGCCTCCAACTCCCACTGATTTGCATATCAACAGGAACAGCAAACAGTAGAGGGAAGTCGGGAGCTGCCACCCACACCTCTGGAGGACAAGCTAATGTTTCAGAACTGAACCACAGGGATCGCCCCCCACCACTGGGTCTGGTCCATGGGAACCTCCTGTCCTGCCTGGAGGTGTCAGTGTTTGCTGGAGTACAATGTTTCCTCCTCAGTGTCCGTTTCATCCTGGAATTCATGGCTCAGGAGGGATTTCTTTGAGCTGGTGGACATCATGCGGATTTCGTCCTCATAATCGTCGTGGTGCTGCCGGAGGCGGTGGAAACCGTCCTTGTGTCTGTTGGACTTAATTGAGCAGACACACCAGATGATACAGGCGGTGAGGACCAGAGCAGACATACTTGCACCTACCAGAAAGAAGACATTACAGTTAATGCCATGTTCCCAAAACCCAGAGACTTGGGCTTGCCACCATCCCACTTCCCTTCTACAGTCACAACCACTTTCCTCACTTCACTGTGACCCTGCTCCCTCCTCCTAGGCCACAGAAAACACACCATACAAGAGAGCTGCTCCCAGAGCAGCGCTGCACTGGCTTTATTTTCTATGCTCACAGCCTCTGAAAGCACCACTGAGCTCCTCTGCAGACTACTGGGTATAAACTCTACCCTCTCCAGGAACAGCCATCTGAACGCAAAAAAAAATAGAAGTCTTAATGCTTAACTGGTGCCACACCACTCAAAAGAAACCTTGGGGAAGAAGCAGGATCTCCCAGGTCCCAGCTCTACGCACAAACAGGCTCTCCCCACTGCAGGCATCTCAACATCCATTCTGGAACCTTCAGACCCCTGCAACACTCTCTGCTTCCTCCCTCCCACCTGCCAGCCCAGCATCACCACATCCAAGGGTTGTTGGACCAGTTTGCAAGGCCAATCACGTGTTCAACCATCTCTTGCTTTCCCTCTGAAGACCTCAGACTACTTTTCCAGTTTGGTGAAGAGAAGGGTGATTGTCAGTGTGAACCAGTGCAGAAAGCAAAGCTCCAAGTGTCACCTTACCTGCAACAGTTACAACCAGCTCCCTCGGCAGCCCAAATATCCTGTTTTCCGTGTCAAATACAATGAATACAGAGCTGGGCGCATCATGACGTACCAAGACCTGCAGAAAGACATGAGAGCTCAGGTTGTCTCAAAGCTTCGACCTCTGTTAAGTGTCCAGACAAGAGAGGTACTTGCTGAGCAGGGCAGGACCACCAAGACAAGCGCAATGGAAAGAAAAGCTACTGCCTGAAACAACCCTGCCATCCTGGGAAATTCTTCTCCATCCATTATATTAATATAGTGGCAGAAAACAGCTTCTCTGAGCACATAATCGGCAGCTAAACACAGACAACAAGGCAGAGCCCAAACAGGAGATGCTTTTATATGACAAGGAAAGGGGTGAAGATCCCCAGTTCAGACATTCATATACCTTGACCTGCTTCTGCTGGTACCCGTCGGCTATGGCATTGATGCTATGCAAACCTGGAGCCAACAGCACATGGAAATAGCCGCCTTCTTTAGTGTAGACCCTCAAACGGTCATTAAGCACAATGGTAGCTTTAGAAATTGCCTTGCCACTCTTGTCTTGGACAAACCCATGGACTCCTTTATGAACCTGAAATAAAGTATTTCAAACACTTCACGTTCAGATCCAAGCACATATGTAACAAAACAGGATGTAATCCTCCCCTCAGAACACAGCCCATGCTCCATCCCTCACCCTCATAATAAATAAAAGCACACAATACTGCAAGGACTGCTCAGCCCACCAAAGAGCCAAAACAGAGCAGATGTTTAACTCTCATGTCAACACATTTCCTGGTCACTTGCTGCCTTTGTTCAAGCCATTCCTCCTGCAGCCTAAATTTTGACCATCTGTAATTACAGAGCACCAATAAAAACACAAAGACTCTCTGTACCGCTCTCTTCCTCTCCCCCTCCCCACCACCTTCACTCCTTGCCAGGATCTCCTCCCACGGACCCACGGAGGGCGCTCACCTCCACCAGCATGCTGAGGAGGGATTTCCTGTGGTCTGCCCACAGGCTGGGAAGCTGCCCCGCGCTCGGGAAGTAACAGCAGCTGGTATAAACAGTGATCTCAGGACAATGACCAAACGTAACGCTGAAGTCCTGCAAAAAAACCCCGAAACCATAGTTACAACAAAATAAGTGGTATTTAAAAAGTTTTGCAAAGTGCAGCTGGAGGTGGGGAAGTGCCATCCAGACATCAGAACAAATATGCTTTTTAACGCTTGTTTAGTAGAGATGGAAAGCTTTGTACCTTCATACTTCCCAAGTGACTGTGCCATTCAGAGCCCTGGATCACACCACCAGGAATAGTCTCATCTGTGAGAGCAAGAACAGAGCTGTCAGACAGAGCTGCTCTAGCAGAGCCCAGCACAAGCTCACAGGGGCTAAAGGATTCAATCAAACATACCTGACTTATTTGGACAGCCTGGCTGGCCCAAATGCATCAGCGGATGGTTGTTTGCGTACAGAGATGCCAAATGCTTCAGTGTTTCTTTGTTCTCCGCTATAAAGAGAAACGTGAGACTCTGAGATTGTAACTGTTGTTCACTGTGGAGGCAGATTCCCATTCTAACTTCATATCAAACAGTGACACACATTGTTTCCTCTGACACTGAGGGGTGGTATCAAAAGCAGACTTAGACCGGCTTTGGCAGAGGAAAGGTTGAAATACTGTTGCAGGGACAGAAATGGTTAAGTGTTCTGATCTGTGGCTGAATCCTGTGAGGTTTTATAGCTTTATTTATAGACTGTCAACTCCACATACAAAGGGCTGAACACAAAAGGACGCTACAGAACACCACCAGTGCAAGAAACTCTTATACCATGTGGTCAAATGAACTTCTGCAGAGACAGCCTGAGGTAATGGTGTGTGCAGGGCCCTGGAGGAGTCGGTCATACCTGTCTGCTCTGGCTTGTCATACGGATAAGTGACAAGCAGGGATCCTCCATCTAGTGCAACGGAGAGGCTGAAATCCTGCTTCAATATCAAGTTCTCTATGATGGCTTTGGTCTCAGGCTCTCGTGCCCCCGAGTACCGGGAGTAATTGCCTGTAAATAGAACAACAAGTAGAAAAGGGAAGTACATTCTTGTTTACGTACAGGAGAAGTACACTCTTTGTTCATGTCTGAAATTAAGTCTGCTGCATGTATTGAAAGGTACTTGTTAGATCTCAGCAGATGCACTTGACATCACCTAGTCCACACCACCCATGGGGTGAATTCATCTGCTAAACTAAACAAACGTGACACATCATTGTTTCCCCAAGCTACTTATGTTTGTGATGCAGGGGGTACTTTGTGTGTGTTTGCTCTCTCAATGGCACTGATCCGACATTTTCTTAAGAAAGTACTTGGGATGATCTCAGCCAAACCTGGCCAGAGAGGACACTGTGCGCAAGAAGGGTGAGCACAGCACTGATACCGTGCTATGGATACAGCAAGCACTTACATGGAAACCAGAAAAGCATTAAAAAAAGGAGACTGTTTCTGGGGAGAATGAACAGAAGGCATTTTTCAGAAATGGGGGGTTGAAATAAATCAGTTATCAGGAAAAATACATTAGGCCTTGTCTGACCTCTGGACTATTCCTAAAGAATGCTGCTTTGTCTTTTACTTGCAAATAAAGAGACGGCAAATTACCATCTGTAAGTTAGATCCAACCTTTGGAAGCTTCCCAGCAGCTGTGCTGCCTGGGCTCCAGGACAGGACTGCTGCTCCCTTTATTGGTAGAGCCGTAACCAAACAACTACACCCAACCCTAGAGCAGCTCACAGGAGAGTTCCACAGCAGCATTTCTACAGGGACACTACACACCACTTTGCTTTAGTTTGCTTTACTTGGGAAGTCTGTGTCGAGATCTCTGCCGTGAGCGTTAGTCTGGCCTATCTTCGATGTGCAGCCTCTCTCCTGTGCTACCTCACGTCCGTCTGGATTCAGGGAAGGCACAATCACGATCCGAGTTCGGTCAATCAGCTGCAGAAAAGGAGTAGAAACAGTACATAAAGTGCAATTAGTAGGGTTTGTTTTCTGTACATCTCATTTGCCTGGATCTCACCCTAGGAGCTGCTGCTTATATTGGTATCAGCAGCCAGAGGTTCCCACCAGCCCGTGGATTTCACAACACCTCCCTATTATGTGTGTGATCACCGCAACACACAAGGCACTGTTAACAAAACAAGCCTCTCCCAGTGAGCACTGACTTCTCAAGATATAACTGGAGGGCTCCAAGATGTTTCCTCGCATTGGCTTCTCACCTTTGTAACAGCAGGGTTCTTCTTGTAGTTCATGCAAAGAAATTCTGCCAGTGCCAGGAGCAGCTCTGTACCAACGGGAGCGTTTCCATGAATACCGGCAACAAAGCGGATCTTTGGCTCCTCAGGCTCGGACTGGTTTGGTTTGTTGGAGATTTCAAGGGACCAGATCTGACGGAACTCGACGCTCTGACCCAAACTGCCAAGAGATGAGAAACCACAGCATTAGCTCGGGAACAGAGCAGCATCCCCAGCCCAGCCTCGCGGAGAAATCACAGCGTACAAAGGAAACGCTGCCTGCCTCCATGAGGCTACAAACACACATTGCACACAGAACACAACCTCATCACGAGATACCTGCAGCGGCACTGAACCACATCCACTAAGAACATCAGTTTGAACACAAGCATCTGTGTAAGAATCTATCTAGCTCAAATGTACAGGTTGCCCAATGCTTCGTATATCTCTATATAGCCTACAACATCACCATAAATATGGAACTGCTAAATGCCTCTGTGCTTCCGATGGGTTTTTTTTAATTTGGTTGGTGTTTTTTTGCTGGTTGGTGGTTTGTTTTGGTTTTGTTGTTTGTTGTTTTGTTTTCCTTCAGAGCCAGGTACATCTGGACATCAAATTAATTTACAAAGCACTCAGTTTAGGGGACAAAAGCAGGCCTGTTTCCAGTAACGCAGAAGTTGTTGCTACAGTCGCATCGTTAAGTTAGCAAACTGAACGCAAGCGAAGCAGGGAACACAATCGAGGCTGATGCAACTGGAGGGACAATAGAGGCTACAGATCAGAAAAGCAGTCTTGGCACCAGCAGGGACAGCACATGAGCATGTTGTGCCTGGTAACAACAAGCAAATGAGGTCCTGGGACAAAGAGATTTGTGCTTTCTAAAGCTGACAGAGGATAAGCGCTACTGGTCACAAAGGAAAGCAGAGGACTGCAGACAGCTGGTCTCCTGCACAGGGGGCAGAGACCTTGGCTTAGGTCAAGCTAATGCAAATGTGTCTCCCACTATTGAATTAAAATCTGAAGGCAGACAATCAAAAAAGGCCATTTGAGATGTGCAAGTAAAATCTGATCACTTTTGCTGGGGACTCTTTAGCAGAGTGGATGTCAGAAAGGACCTGGAAAAGGGAGGAAACAGTATGGAACAAGAGGTATTTGCAGAAACCTGGGACATCAATGTCAGTGTCAGGCTGCCCTGGGGAACCAATGGCACCCCAGCTTTAAGCCAGTAAAATGACGTCTCAGGAAAAAGCACACGGATGGATCTGCGAGTGCCTGCTCCGTCACCATGCCCTTGTACATGGGGCTCCACCAAACTCGGGTCCACAGGGAAAGGGAGGAACACACTCCCCATCTCTGCTCTATGTTGACTGCTCCTTATTTCACTGCCTCCCCACCACAGGCTGCTGCTCGGGGAGGAGCTGAGCTCTGCTGCTTTGAGTTTTCACCTGGTGAGATTGGTGATGAGGGGGTAGTTCAGATAGAGAGCTCGGAGGAATTCGGAGAGGTCCTTGTAGGAGCGATATCGGTAAGGAGGGACATCCCCCGAGGAGGTGAGCAGGAGGTGCTCCAGGCCGCTCTCAGCAGACAGGTCTTTGATTAGGGTCTCAAACTCCTTCTCGTTGGGGTCGTTGGTGTCTGGTGTGTTCAAGACTGGTGTCTTCCCCTCCTGCACTTTGATGTCTGTCCGTGAAAGAGTGAAGTTGACTTGCACCCCACCTTTGCTGCCAACTTCCACCGTCTTAGTGACTGGATCATACCTACACAGGGAAGAGAAGGCACAAGGAGACGTCAGGGGTTCAAGACCTCACACAACAAGCCACCCCCCCTTCCTGACTAGACACTTGTGTGGGACTGCTACTGTTCCCTCAAAAGCACAAAGCATAAAAACAAAGAGCAGGAACATTTAAAAGGGACATGGGAATGGTAGAAGGGCTGGGAGCAGCTCAGGGCCCAACACGGTGCTGAGCTGCTTTTGGCTCAGGTGTTGCAGGGTTACATGGCAGACTGGCAGGACAACACGTGAGGCTGCTTTAACCCAAATGTTTTGGCAGTGGTTGAAGTGATGAGGTCATTTCTGCGCACAGCTGCCTGCAAGAGAATTTCCCCTAAAGACACTAAGTTATCAACTCCTTCCCCACCTCCAAACAAGAGGAGATTTGGATTGTACCCCAGCACCTGGTGAGCTGTCTTGGACATCAGGGTAGCATCACATTGCTGCCTCTGCCCAGACCAGAGGGCAAGAGCACCACCTACACCTGCATCTGCTGCAGGCAGAGGCGATGGGACCACTCCTGACTGGGAAGTCACTCGTGCAGCTGTTAGCTCCTTGTGCCGTGGCTCGCTCACCCTCGGGCAGATGCTGTGATTTTGTACGTCCCCTGGACCAAGAGGCGCCAGAAGTCTCCATCTTTGTACGTGGTCACTGGGTGGTCAATCTCGGCAACGCTGATGGTGGCGTTGAGAATGCCTCTTCCATCTGTGGCGTCCAGCACAAATCCCCGGACACCGTGGTGAACCTGAGCACAGAGCCAGAGCCCCGCTGAGCGCCAGCCCGTGCTCATCCTCCCACCCCACGCATCGCTGTGGGGTCACTGACACCCACATCCCACCAGCCCAGGACATTCAGCATTCCCAGAGGAGCAATACGTTCCAAAAGGCTTCAAGGTTAGACTCAGCAGCAGCTGGCGTGGACAAAGAGCACCTGCTGAGTACAATGAGCAATTGTGTGGCTCAGGGTGCCACCACAGCGCTCTCTGCTCCACACCTTTGTTTGCATGGCCCAGATGCGCAGCGCAACCACCAGCCCCCACTCAGATGGGGACAGCGCAAAAAGGCCACCCAGGCAAGGGAAAACCAAGGTAGTGGGAAATGAAAAGCCCACACCTGCATCACTTGGCTGCTGTTTGCATAGAATCATAGAACGTCCTGAGTTGGAAGGGACCCACAAGGATCACTGAGTCACAGATTTTTGGTGTGTTGAGGAGGAGGGGAGTTGAGACATGTTCCAATGGGGATGGTTTCCGTGGAGCAGGTACCAAGTGTGGCCAGGAAGCAGCACTTGCTTCAGCACACAGATTAACCTGTTCATCTGGTGCATCTAACACAAACCCCAGGGGCAGCTCGCACAATATTTTGGGGTCAAAGTGTCTCACCTGCTTCATGAATTGGAGGAGAGAGCGGCGGTTCTGCTCCCAGTACTTTGGCAGGTCCTCAGCTTTTGGATATTTCACGCAGCCCAACTCAATGGTTACTTCAAAGCAGTTTGTATGTAAGTAATTCCAGTCTTGCATCCCACCTACAACAGGAATGTAAGAAACATTATGACAAGGTCTCCTGAAGGCAATTGTACTACAGCTTAAAAACAAAAAGTATAGATCAGATTTAGAAAGATTAAGTACAAACTACAGTATGCATTTTATAGCTGAAGCGAGGAGGCTTTTACACAGGGCAAGACTCACTCTTCAAAGGGATGCCAAAATAGCAGACAAATAACCATCCTTCTTGTAAATACCTTCCATGCCAGTATACTGCTGTAAAATTTCAGGAAACCATTTTGCTAATAGCCAGAAAAACTACCTTATAAATTCCTTCCCTCAGGAATAACTTTATCTGGGTGCATTATTTCAGGGGTTATAAAAGAAACCTAAGCTGCAGTAACCTGGGCTGACCAATGCAGAGTTTGTGACTGATCAGACTAAATTCTTTAAGTTGCACATGCATTAACTTGGAGAACAAACAGCGCAAAAGATTTAAGGTCTACTTTACCTGGAACATTGTACCAGTGAGCCCCATTAGTGATGCCGTGGGGGAAGTACTCAGTGGGGTATATATCCTTACAAGGGCTTCCCTGATACATCTTTCTGTTTTCCTAAAAAACAAGATGCAACACGCGAAGCTGAGTCTCTGCACTCGACAGCCACTGGCACTTTTGTTCTAACATTAATCACACGTTTGGGGTTACCAAACACAGAGGTTCATGTGGGCACACAGCACCTGTGTTCTCCTCTACCAGCCGCTCGGGAGGGTCCCGACGCCATCAGGAGTGAACCCAGCAGGATGTGCCCGTTTTCCCGTTACAGCTTTACCTTGGAGTAGGAAAGTGCCAGCTGCTGAAACACATCATCATCTGGGGATCTACTGTATACGGCTACTCCTTGTTCATCATCATCAAAGGGGTAATTAACCACCAGAGAACCTGCAGGGGAAACAAGCTTTGACTTGTACATGCTTTGCAAGTGATCTCTCAGCCTAATAGGGGAAGTTTTTCTTCTTCTCCCAAGAGTGCCAAGTGTTGTCTTTCTCAAGACTTGGCATTAAACAAAGCATTATGCCCAGTGGCTAGAAGAGACAGCAAAAGCACAGGAAGAGATAAGGCCCCACCCAGTTGGGAAGGTGAACCCAAGCCACCACACATCAAAGGTTTGGCTCTTACAAAGAGGAGGGATGAGCACGACCTTGTAATCGCTTTCACAGAGGAGAGAAAGCAAGGGGAGCAATTTCCTAGAACATGCATAGTGCCCTTGGCCCAACTGCTGTAGTTTTTCAGCCTCCTGGAGTTTATTGCAAGCTCTGACAGATTATAACATCTCTGGCTTCCTGATGCTTTCCATAGGCAAGTTGTACTAATATCACCCTGGAAGCCCAGACACCAGCGCTGCTGGAGACCTGCCAGCTCCCTCGTACCCACACACAGCACTTCTACAAAATTAAACGTGCACAAAGCAACCACCTGCAAGTTACCACAGCTACCAGCCAGCAGACAAACTGTCTAGGGAATGAGCTGTAATACAGAGACTTAATTTAGATCACTCCAAAAAGATAATTAAATTACAGCAAATTCCATAGTTCCGCCATGCAGTTTGAAGCGGGGAACCCTCAGGATTATGTCTAATTCCCTTCATTTTATAAATACTACAAAGACTCCAGCAGCCACAACACTGCACACATTCCCAGACCCAGCTGCTGAGACAATTCATTCCCATCTCCCAACAGGCAACAAAAGCCAACTACTCCCCAACGCATGTGCTCCCTTCAGAGAAGCGGTTGTGATCCTCCCAGAAACCTCTTACACACCCTACAAATGAGCTTGGGGACACGTTTTTCAACTTTTGTTTCCAGCTTCTGATCAGTCTTCCAGCAGCACAAACAAAAGGTTTGGTTTACTCATTGTGCCCTTTGGAAATGGCTTTACCCCTGTTGCAGGAACCTGGCCATTTCGCAGCAACGCCGAGGGCAGAGAGCTCTGTGAGAGCTCCTCAGTTCACGTCTGGAACACCGTGGAGATGGTCCCGCAAACTCCCACCCCTCAAACCTCAGTGCAAAGGAAGGAGCTCGGTCTGGCTGCCGTACCTCCGTGCAGGTTGGCGGAGAGCACAAACGGGTACGTCTTTAACCAGGTCATGACAGCAAGAGTTTCTGGCTGTGGAGGGTCTACCACATGGAAGAACTGATCTGGGAAGTTCCGATTCAGGTCGTAGTTGTTGCTGTTGTTTCTGCCAACGGTACCTCCTCTGTCTCCTGAAAATTAAACACAAGTTCGAGCTTGAGTCCTGTGCGAGTTCCCACTTAGGAGGATGAAGCCCCCGCACCGAACTATAGAGCTTACAACTATCAATTAATGGAAGAGAGCAGAAAGCACAACAGCGCTGGCTTCCTACAGGGGACACCCACACTGCTCTGTGCCCAGAGACGTCCAAGGGCCCTTTCAGTGGCTGTTTGCACAGGTTCTCAGTGCCAGTCAGACCACAACTAGCAGAAAGGCAGAGAACCGTGAACAATCCCAGCAGCCGGATGTCACGACCGCAGAAACCTCAGAGCTCCCCTTCGCAAACCAGACGGACAAGTTCTTTGTTAAACCCAAGCAGGAGCTCTGCTTCCAGAAAATCGTTCCGGACAGACTCTGCTCTGCCAATCTGCAAGAGCCACGCGGTTTTAAGGACTTCCCTGAAGGATGTTTTTGCCAATTTCAACATCATGATAAAAGTCTATATTATCCTTGGACAAGCGCTCTGCAGACAGCCTGGCTCCCACATCACATGTTATTAAGAGCATGGACCAAAGCACAGCAAGTATGAGCTGTGTCAAAGGAATGTCTTTTTTTAAAATAAGCCTTTGGATAGCCACAAACCATAAGGGGACCCAAACAGGGGCAGCATATAGCACTGCTGAAGTACCACAGCTCTTTTCAAGAGCTTCAGGCATCAGTTGGCTGCCTGCACCATGCAACACGGGGTCTGCCCACTCATGCCATAGCACACACCAAACCTTTTCCCAGCCTCCGTGTGTCAAGAGCGACTCTGCTCCAGCAAAGCTTCCAGATTTTTCAGAGAGGTGCCCTGAACTCAAAGGCTTGTTCTCAGAGCTAGAAACCCCACAGATGTTTCAGCACAGACAGTAATACCTTCCTGGGACTTCTCATAGCCATCGGGGTTCATGGACGGCATGATGTGGATCCGTGTGCTCTGGACCAGGTCGGTCACCTCAGGGTCTGTACCAAAGTTCTTGCAGAGGTACTCAATGAGGTTCAGGAGAAGCTCTCGCCCCACAACTTCATTCCCATGCATGTTACCGATGTACTTGAACTCTGGCTCACCTGCAGACACATGGCCACACCAGAGAGACAATTATAAACTCTTCATTAAGGCTTGGAGACATCTCAGCATCCTGAGCATTGCTCTCTCAGGCAGCATTTCCCACATCACCTGGTTCATGGTTGCCAGGGTTGTCGGAGATCTCCATGACATAGAGCTCACGTAGCTCCACCGACTTGCCCACAGAGTAGAGCCGGGTTATGTTGGGGTACTCGCTGGCGTATCGCCGCAGAAAGATCTCCATGTCTGAGAAGTGATGGTGGCGGAAGTCCACAGGTTGGACGGGTTGATGGAGAGAGGTTGGGCTTGGGGCCTCTGCAGGCACAGGGGTGGGGGTGACGGCAGAGACAGGAGCAGGTGTTGCTGTGAACTGCGTGACGTTAAGGCCTAGTGGCATGACAACTGGCTGCAAGAAGAAATCCATTTCTGTTGCAGCTCCCTCCTTCACCTCGATGTTCTCTTTAGTCACTGGTGTGTAACTGTGAAAAAAAACAAGTCATTATAGCGAGGAGGCTCTGCAGAACAGACACCGAAACTCCCGGCAGCCCCTCCACCACTCCACCCTACCCCTCCCAGCCCAAACGTACTGGGATATCAATGACTATGTGAGAGATGCACACGTGAACAAGTTGACTGGACTCATCCCAGTGCCCATAGACCCAACCGTGCTGCTGTCCTTGCTCTGTCACAGAGGCAAAAGCTCCTGCTTACAGGAGAAGAGGCCACAGTGTATCACAGGGCTGGCCTAGGGGAAAACTCCACGTTCACACCCAGACTTGAGACAACACAAACTCTGACTGGGGTGACCCTACTCCACTTCCTTCCTTTGACCAAGAAGATGTAGGTTGATACAAGCAATCAAAGGTGACAGAAATGCTGTGTATCCACCAGCACCCTGCTGCAGCAGGGCACGGGGTGAACAAACACAGCTGCAGCTCTAAGCTGGAGTCCTTTACTGCTGCAGCTTCCAGACAAGCCCCTTAAATACACAAGATGGTTTGGGGAAAGAAATCAAGTGAAGGAACATGAGCGGCTGGCAGCACGGACACAGGCTGCCCCAGAGACATTACCCCGTTACAACTGCAGTCACGTTGTAGGTCCCAGGCACAAGCAGTCGGTGGTAATCCCCAAATTTCCCTGCTGTGATGTTATGAGCAATACCGGCAACAACAATGGTCGCGTTCTCCAGGCCATCTCCAGTGACTGCATCCCTCACAAAGCCTTTCACACCAATGTGGACCTGAGGAAAACAATGCAAGAGACTGGCTGAAGACACTGTCACCTACTCAACTCACACATGGGAGACAGCCTGGCAGATGACTCTGCAAGCCAAGGTCTCAGCAATGTTGATGCTTTTGAACATCACTGGAGGTTCACAGCATGGAGGACACACAGGTATGCTGCATCACTCAGTGAGAAGCACACTGATCGGTCTCTCTGTTTAACACTGCACCCCATGAGGCCCCTCTGAGCGGAGTTCCGCCGTCGTGGAGGATGTGGGAACTGTGGCAGAACCACAGAGATGCACAGCAGCTTTGTAGCCACAGACCTCTGCACGGCAACGGCAGCAGTTGTGCCACCGCACGCAGCAAACAAAGCCACAGGAGCAGCTGAACGCGGTGCTCTCAGCCCACCATGGACACCAGGGTTTTACAGCCGCTGCCCCCGCACCCCGTCACAGCCCAAACTACCTTCTCGATGAAAGTGAGGAGGGACTCCCGGTTGTTCTCCCACTCCTGCTGAAGCTCGGAGGTTGGTGGATATTTGCAGCAGGATAGCTCCAACGTGATCTCAAAGCAGTTGGCCCACACGTAGTTGTAATCCTGCATCCCCCCTGAGAAAGCAAGGCAGAGACATGTCCCAAGAGCAACGCACCGACATCCCACTATGGGATCCACATTCTTCCCTGTCCTTCAGCCCTCCCCAGCATCTCACCACGACGCTGTCCTAGCTCCTGAGTGAACAACCTGAGGAGAAAAGTCAGATCAGATCGCGGTGAGCGCATGCGCTGGGGGAAACCGAGCTCTGTTTCTCCCAGTAACCAGCACGCTGGGTCGTTCAAATCAGCCACAGGCAGCTCAGAGATGACAGTCCCTTTGTCTCACTGCTCTGCCAGCTGAACTCGGCAGCACAGCACTTGGAAATCCATAAGGGTTCATTTCGCTGTGAAGACATTTTCCAGACGCTACAAATCCTGGGGGCCAGGGCAGGCAGACTGGAGTTTGAACGTTACTGCTGCCAAGTCCTTTTGCTACGCACTCCAAGCCACCTTTAGATTTGTGAGGCTTTTTCTGCAAGAGACATTAATCTACCCAAAATGAGCTTCAAGCCTCAGACACAAAAGAACACACCAGACTATCAAGCTGGGAGGTGGCAGCTCGAATCTGCATGTCGAAAGTTTCAAGGACCACACAGCTGTTCTCCCAAAAACAACTCACCAAAACTCAAGACCGATGCTTCCCATTCTCTGCTTCCTCAGGCTTCTCCTTTCCTCCAACTCCTTATCTGAAAGTCTCAATTTACTTTAGAGCAGAAAGTCTGGCAAGATCTGAGATGGTGACAGTGTGCAGAGAGCAAGTCACCTTCGGGAAACTCTCCTCAGATCGGGGAGGGCAGTGACATCTCCCTCACCGCTGAGGACTCTGTGACCCCATCGCAGCCACGTCCCACAGGAGAACAGGACACAGATTTATCCACCTGGGAAACTTGCTCTTTTCTCTGAGCCCTGCAGCCAAGTCCCACATTTCCTCTTTAAGGCAGGAGTCTCAATTAATTTAAGGATATTGCAGCACCTGGGGACAGCTTGCTAGCTTAGCATTAAACCAACCAACCCTCCATGAGCACCAGAAAACACGAGCGCAGAGTTGTTTCCCAGCATTAAGCTCATCTTGCCATTCTTGCTCTTCAGAGAAACCACAGGCACTACTATGGAACAAAAATGTCACCTTGTTCCAGCAAGTGTCCTGACCCCATTTGCTGAAGTTTACGTCCAACCCTCAGCAAGCAAACCTGCTTCTCAAACAGGAATGAATAATGTACCAGCAGGATGTGAGCTCTGCAGGTATCAACACTCAGGATCTGGAGCCCAGACTCCAGCACGCTGCTGAAGAATCCAAACGTTCAGCCCTCTAAACATTCATGGGAGTCTTCAATAGTAAAAAGGTCATTCCAAAACCACCACAAGTCTGCGAAACAGGTTTGGGAGTCACCCTGACAAATCCCACCACATGACTGTAGCCAGATGTCACGGCCACATGAGAGGATCGTTCCCAACACCGGCAGCAAATCAGGCCGTTGTGTCAGTATGGAAAATGTACCACAGTAAGTTATATGCATACTGATGGTATCTTTTGGGTTACACAACTTTATTCAGTTACAACCTGGACAGACGGGTGTGCCACGGCCTTGGCCACCACTTCCCAACCTGCACAGCAGCACCTGAGACCACCCGGCCTAGAGACTGAACAACTGCCACCAGTGTCACCCAGACACTGGGCACAGCGGTCCCTCCTGGACGAGCTCAGGAAGCCAAACTGGCTCGGCAGCCCCATGACGCAAATGCGCTCCCTGGCATTTGCAGTGGCTGTGTTAATGCACGGCCAGGAAAAGCTATCAGCAGCACTTCAACAAGCAGAGGAGTCTCTAATCAATGTGGTGGCTGTGAGCATTCACCATCCTGGGACCGCTGCTCTGAATTTGGTAGCCCCACCACACCGGGGTAACGCGGAGATGGACTGACAGCATAACGCAGGATTTAGAACAGACCCCTGGGAATGTGTGCGAGACGGTACCACATCAAAGATGTCCCAGTTCCTCTCAATTCTTCTGGGAGCCTCCTGCCAAGGGAACATGAGGCTTTTGTTGTAACGAATCAAACGTCACTTGCCACCAGAAAGAGCACTGCAGCTTGTGCACAGGCTGCGATCAAAACAGGAAAGAGACTTTTCTGTCCAGCACAAGGAGCCAAAAAGCGTTTGAGGGCTTTAAAACTCTCCAACTCTGTTCACGAGGTTAGAGGAACAAGGCCTGCAAATCTGATACTCGGTTTTATTCAGCTCCTGTTACCAGGCTCAGAAAAATAACCCACAGCGGGCTGCTCTCTCACCAGCAAACACCAGGCAGAGTGAAACAATTTGCCAGCCTATAACCATCTGTTCATAGCAGGACGCTAATGCATTTGAAAACATCCATACGTAAACCGGAGCCATTATGAAGCATATTTAGTGCTTCATCTGCCACTCAAGGAAATTTAGGACAGATGCTCACCCATAATAGAGCAGCAACAGACTAAATCAGGGCTTGCTACATCAATTTTGGTAAAACTGTCTCTTTGAGAAAGTAGTCCATTGCATGATTGAAAATTTGGATTGTTTCCGCTGCACATATTTGGCCTTCACACGGCCCCACTGCAGAGCAGGACAGTTATTTTTACAGCGTATGGAATTACGTATTTTTCCATATACCATCTGCACAGCCTCTCCTGGCTGTGCAGAAGATCTGGAGGTGTAAAGAGAGACTTATAGGCAGCGAACCCTTAGCAGAGCAATACCTTCCAGGAGCAGAGCAGATAAAGCACACCCAAGGCAGAGGACTGTGAGACTACAGTGCTTCTACTCTACCTGTCTGTTTGGGTAATATCTGGGATAACTTGCAGGATTTATTCCAGCATTTTTTAATCACAGGGTGTCTTTTAGCCCACACTGTTAAAGCTTCATTCTTCCAACGAAGCATCACACCTATTTTACCAGTGAGGAAAGCAATGCAAAAGTGAGCAGCGTACAGCCACAGCAAGTCAGTCCCTGGCTTACAGTAGGTCACAAAAATGCTCAGAACAATCTCCGTCTTGCTCCATCCCACCCCTTGAGCGTCGGGACTGCACTTCGGGCAAGGATCCCGGAGCTCTTGCAGCACAAGTGCTGCAGAGTTTCATGCGGACGAGCCTCCTGCTGCTCCCTGCCAGGCTCCACGGCAGCTCTCCAGAGTCAAGCCTGGGGATCCAGATACCATAAATAGAGCACACGCCAAGAGAGGCCTTTCAGGCCAGCCAGGAATACTTTCAAACTGCATTATGCAGAAACCTTTTCAATTCCAGCTCTCACTGGAGCAGACATTAGGAGATAAGAGACCTGCAGCTAAGTTAAAGCAGAGAAACGGTCCTGTCTGCTGTGCAGAGGGAGCAGACAGCACAAAGCAAGCTAGAGACGTGATTAAATACGTGGCACAAGTGGCTTATTCTGTGGACAGAACCGATTGTCTTGTAGCATGAGACCAGGGTGAGCACCAGCAGCAGCCAGAGAATGTTTTGGTCCATTAATCTGCACTCAATAAAACTCAGAGGAGGTGAGGTTTCATGCTCCAGCTCCCGGAGCTGCAGCACACAGCCCTGCAGCCTTCCCGGGGCGATAAGAGGAGGGCAGGGTGGCCCCAGCAGCTGCACCACCACTGTACTGCCCAGCAGTTCACATTAAGCGTGAAAAGAAGCATCAGACCCTCAAACCATCAAGCCAATACTGTTCTCAAGAAGACAGAAAAATCTGCAACCGGAATTTCACGCAAACACAAACACAAAAGGGCAGCTAACTGTGCATATCCCAGAAAGACAGAGCTGAAAACTTGTACCAGAGCACGCACTGCGCAACCTCCTGCTGCCATGCCCAGGAAACAGAAGCCACCACAGCGATGCCATGAGCACCCGCTGCTCTCAGCACTCATTTTAACTGCTCTGAGTCTGATGCCACTGAAAGCTGTTTGGCAGCTCAGTGTGGTCACTAACTACAGTTAAAACACCCTAGTAAGCACACACGTAACATAAATCCACTTTCAACCTGAGAAGCACCTTCTGATAGACACCAGAAACACCTCTAACACTTGGACATCACAGTCAAACCAGTAAGGAAGAGAACTTTTAGTAAGGGATTGCAAATAACAACAAGACTTTCCAAGGCTGCCCACAACATACCCTATTGTACATTATGTTGAATTCAACTTCCAAATTTGTCTCTACAAAACAAAAGCAAGCGTGTCCTTCCCACAGGTAAGACTTAAACAGTGTCTGTACCGCTTTCCAGGCATCGCCTGGACCATACAGCAGCCCAGACTTGCATGTATTTTCTTGATCTGAACCAGCCACTTGGTAGTTAAAACCCCAAGAGGTTAAAAAGGAAGGAAGAGTAAGAGCATGCACACCAGAGATAGCCTCTAAAAAGCATCCTTGTCACAGACGTGCTTATCTATAGCAGCTGGAATGCAGAAGCCAAATTCAGCCGTCTGGCGGAGATCCATCTTCCCCTGTGCACACTTGACCTTAACAATTACTCCAGTGGTTTGTACTTGCCACCTCGGTTTGACACACGTAAGAGTTTGTTTGCAAACTCAAATCAAAGCTAATGGGGTCTGGCACCAGCATAAACCTGAACTGGTAACTCCAGGACAATGAGGCGGTTTGCTTTCCAGCATGTTTGATTTCACATGATAAAATGTGGCAGGAAAATTTCCACCTGTTGAGACATTATGTTCTCATTTCTTTGTTTTTCCTGGCTGTACTTCACATGGAGCCTTCACACTCTCTCCTGGCACAACCTGATCAACAGGTCACAAGCACATGCCCCGCACCGTTCACAGAACCGTGTGCCCTGGTTCTCTCTAGAGCGCAGCCCCGGAGCTCCCGCAGGGTACTGGGGTTTCCCCAGCCTCATTTTACCACACATTTAAATTCTGCAATCACTGGGGAAGGTCTCCCGGTCCGAGAACAAACCTCAGCAGACCTCGGCACAGAGCTGAGCGATCCAGATGACTCAATACAGCCATCCTGATGGTTTTGCTGCTTCTGTCACACGTAGAATACAATTGACTCCCCTTCGCCTGCTCTTCATCTGCTACTAAAAACTAGTGTTAACACCTAAAACCTCAACGGGACACGGTAACTTCACATAATATCAACATACACGCGCACTGGCCTCAATGACATCTGTTAGTTCACCTGTGCCCTTCCCGCGGGTAACGCTTTATGTGAACTCCTCAGCGCTGGAGGTGCTCCAAGGGCTGCCATCGCCCTCCACGTGTGCGTCTTCAACAGCAATAAGATATAAATTACCACTTTGGGGAGAAACACACAGGTGTGCCAGCCTCAGCAACGTTCCATTCTGAGAGCCGGTGTCAGTGCGCACTCCCTATGAACCTGCCTCCGAATCACCTACAGCCCTCAGTGCTGAGCCCGAGATTGTGGCTTGTCACAGAAGCTGGAGGCTATTGCACATAATATAAACCACAGCGATGGCAGGACCGAGCGAACTGGTTTTCAGTTCACACCTCGCTGTTTCCTGTGAAAGGAAAGTAGGTGAAACCTCTGCTCTGCTCACTGGCAAGGCAGAGGTGACCCCAACGGCCACTAGCCAGGTCTCACGTCTTCGCAGGAGGATGAAGAAGTTAATGCTGCAGAAAAAAATGCATCTCCCTGCGGGCAGGGGAACACAGGTCCAAAGCTCTGGAACCACCTTCCCCTCAGAGCACACTCATCCCACCCCTTTAAGAGGCCACAAAACCTTAGAGCTGCAGCTGACAAACCTCCCGACTGACATGTTTGCCGGTAACAACTGCCACCAGAACACGGTAGTGCAGATCATCCAGGATATCCTGTTCCCTCACAAACAAATTCACCAGACTACACAAACTTTTCTCCCGCTGGACTTTTCTCAGCAGCAGAGTGAACCTTGAGCCAGCAAACACCAGGGCTGGTGTGCTCGGCAGGGCGGAGGGAAGGACACAGCTGCTAAAGAAAGAGATAAAAACCACATCTTGTTTGAACACGGCATCTTATTTGACCAGTGAAATCCTGGGGAATGATTCAGCCACCGCTGAAATCGAGACTTCCTCCTCCAGCACCGAAGCGATGTGTTCAGGTCCAATAATGGATCCCTCTCCCTCCTTCCCAAGCAAGGTGGATGCAGGGTTAAGACAGGAGGCAGACCTGAAGCCTTTGTTTTGGAAAGACGCCTTGTTATTAGAATTTGTTAAGTAGTAAGCTCTCAAAGATAAACAACATTCGATGGCACCGCTTGCTCAGCACATCATCCCTCAGCCCTAGCACGACGGAAAGCAGAGCAAACCACTGCAACTTCTCCGCACCATTTATGCAAGGTTTTGGTTGTGTCCTCACCGCAGAAGTTTCTGCGCGGTCTGGCGAGGCCGCGGTTGTACAACATCCGCTGGGGGGGCACGGTGATGGCGTAACTTCTAATGACACGGCCAAGATTTCTCTTCCCGCCAGCCCACAGTGTCTTTTCCACAGGAGCACCTCATCACATACACTGTCATTTAAATCCCATTTTCAGCAAAACCAACGCACACAGAGCAGCCCACTGCATGGCTGAGCCAAGCCAGCCACCTTCACACAAGCAGAGTGGGGGCACCGGGCGGTAATTTGCTTATATTTAGATCACCTCCAAAGCAGCTGCCTGATAAAGGGAACGGGAGCTCTACTAGAAGCCCCAGCAGACTGAATTTTGGATCCCTTCTAGATCCCGCTGCACTGGCGGATGAGAACGGGCCGTGCTGGTTGTTGCCATCTGCACAGGTCTAACAGCAGAGCGGCCAGCTTCCCCAGCAAGGGCAGCTAAGTTAGCTCAGACCATGCATTTAAATCATCTCACACACTTTCACAGCAGTCTGTTCTATTATCAGTTACAAATTTACAAGTTTGGAGGTTAAAAAACCTCACAGAATCTTAGGATTGGTTTAATACCTTTACCAATAGTTTCCTATTTCCTGTATCAAAATTTAATAACTGTCTGGAGAGCCAATAACAATTCATCTGGCAAATGAAGCCTCCCACACACAGGGTAACTCTCCAGCATCTAACAAGGTGAGGAAGAGCCCTCCAGTTCGCTGTGATCTCTTCCCTACAAACATCTCCCAAGCTGTGATTCATCAAGCACTTACTGGTGTGCCTGTGATGCCGCTTGCCTTCATTTGAAGCTGCTAGAACACATTCAAAGCTAAAAATATCACTTCACCCACCGTCCTTTCCTCTGTGATAATCACCACGGGTTTGGATGTCAAGTTCCCAGTGGGAACAAGAAACTATTTGTGTCAGACACTCTGTTAGAGCAATTCGCCACCACAACTTACCTTCTACATCATACCACTGGGCCCCATTTGTGATACCATCTTGGAAGGTCTCTCCCTCCTCGCCAGGGCAATTGGGTTTGCCAGTTCTCATGATGGGGTGATGTGATGCGTAAGCTTTGGCCAAATATTTGAACACTTCGTCATCAGCTGATTTACTGTAGACTCCTGTGGGCTTATGTGTGGGAGAGTCATCATAGGGATAGCTTGCAACTACCGAGCCACCATGCAGATTGCCAGAGAGCAGAAACCTGAGGTTGGGAAGGAGAAGAAAAGGGGAAAATAGAGTCATATTGGAACAATTGCAACAGGAAGTCAGCTACAGCCACCCAACCAGTTATTCTGCTGCCTTCCCACCCAAAATGTGTTCTGAGCAGCCTCCAAACTCTATTTGGATCAACGAAGCAAAACGTGTGCACTGAACAAGCTGCCCAGCAGTAACGCGGTTTTGGAAGAGGACACAATCAGACCCTGCTCCATCAGCCTGCAGAGCTGCAACTACACCAAGGATACTTAACAGATACACACTTGTCCGACACCAAGTAGGCTACTGCTGGACAAAAAGACACGCTGTCCTGGGAGACACATCCCCTCGTATAAATACCAGCCTCCGACACAGTGAGCAGGGCTGTCAGTGGGTCTGAACAGCGTCCAAGGGGGAGCACAGTGGGAAGTCAGCAGATTTTTGCAATAAACCAACTCTCAGGATGGGTTTATTCTCTCCCCAAACTGACATCTGGCATTAATGGTGATGCAGCAAGTTTCATGCTGCAGACTAAGATAAAGTCCTCAAATGTGATGACAGACAAGCAGTGTCCTGTGCATAAAGTGATGTACACGGCTCTTCGTCAAGCTCTGAGCAACGCTTGGTATGTACAACAGAACTGACTTGCAAAAATAAAATCTGGATGTGGGACAGAGCAGTTAAAAAGCCCAAGTCAGAAAATACAGCACGGCATGCCCTATATCACACTTCAATTTGATCACAGGCAGCATAAGCATTTCAATGAATTCCAAAGGTAATTGTCTCTGCTCTTCCTCTTTTCATCAAATACAGCATTGAGAGGAAAAATTGCTCTCCTCCTTCAGTCAAACAGGATTTAGTTTCCGAGCAGAGGTAACGTGACCAATACTTTTGCCTTGCTTAAAATAGCACACACAAATTGCATTACACCCGCTATCTCTTTTTTTAATCAAACAGTTGTGTTTACCCATCCATTTTTCTAACAGTGGTTATGTTAGTCTAACAATTGTACCAGCATTAACTGGTGCTGCCAGGCAGAGGCATGCACAAAGCACCACGTTCTTCCCGTTTCACCCCGGCTCACATGCAAATCCCACCTCAAACACTTGCAAAAGGAATTTTCAAAATGATATTAAGAACGCGCAAGCGTTCCCCTAGTAACCAATTTTGAGCTGAACCAAGTCTGGAGGGATTTTGGTGCAAACCGCTGCATCAGAGTTGTCCTAAACTATTCTTGGGACAAGCAGTGACTGGTGCAGTTCAGGAAATTCCTCTAAAGCAATAATCCCTACAGCCACCAGCATCCACCAAGTTTTAATAGTTTGTCCAAGCAAATTTTGTTCCCTGAAACTGAACAAACATTAGACAAATCCGAATGTTGCGTGTGACGGTTGGATCCAACCAACAGCCCCACAGTGCACTGTGGCCACCAGCCATCCCCTCTGCGTTTCTCTCTCTATCCCCAGTTTGGGAGAAGGGCCACAGTTCGGTGTGTTGCTCCACAGACACCGTCTCCCATCCCGGGCTGCCCCGCTCTGGTCACAGCGGCTTCCACCATTCTGCCCTTGGATGGTGAGAGCTGAAGGCCCGGTCCTGCATGCTTCAACAGGACAGAAGGGGAAAAGTGACACAGGAGCAGAGCCTGGATTTGGAAACGCTGCTGCACAGACCATTATTGCTAAATCCAGGGAACTTTCCATGAAACGCAAAGATGGGGGAAGCCCTGTACAAGACAAGTCTCTGTTAATGTGTTTGTACACAGACCAACTATACACTTAACCCCAAATATTTTAAGCATCCCACAGCTCATGGTGAAAGCATTATCAGCCCCAAGAGCAAGACCCACAGACACGCTCAAGATGAAGTGGATGAGCAGAAGTTTCCAGCCGCGGGCTCCTAGAGAAGGGAGACACACAGAAGGCCACCGAGGTCAGGGTGCATGCAGGGCACAGGTTGTGCCCAGTGGGGCTAGCGTGGCTCCCTGGCAAGTGCCCAGCAAACTACGGCTACTGAACCGCTCTTCCGCACACACTGGCCAGCACCCGTGTCACAGCCCAGTCACTGGGTGCAGGGCTGTCCCTGGCTGTGATAAAGGGCCAACTCAGCACAGGAGGCAGGCTGGGGAGAAGCAAGGGGGGAAATGGCTTTCCCCCTCCCAGCCCTGCTGGGAAGCACCAGGAAAGGCTGGGAACAGGGCGAAGCTCCCAGCGAGCAGAGCCGCGGGTCTCCCCTTCCCCAGAGCACGGGGCTGATCGTGCCGGGCAGGGGGGAAGCGGGCAGAGGCCGGGCCGGGCCGGGCCGCACTCACTTGTTGCGGCGCATCCAGGCGATGAGGGCTCGCACCTCGGGCACGGGCTCCAGGTCGGGCTCGGCTGCCTCGAACTGGTCGGGGAAGCTGCGGTTGAGGTCGCGGCCGCGGCTGTTCTCCCGGCCGCCCTCCGCGCCGCCGCCGCCGCCGCAGTCGCCCTCGCGGGCGCGCTCGAAGCCGTCGGGGTTGAGGCTGGGCAGCAGGTAGAGGTCGGTGGTGTTGAGCAGGCGGCCGATGCGCTCCTCGCCGCCGGCCCAGCCCCGCACCAGCTCCTGCGCCAGGCGGAGCAGCAGCGGCCGCGCCAGCGGCTCGTCCCCGTGCATGTTCCCCACCAGCTTCACCTGCGGCCGGCCGGGCAGGGCCGCGCCGCCGGGCTCCTCGCCGGGCCGCTCGGGCTCCTGTCCCGCCGTCAGGCGCAGCACCCACAGGGGCCGCCCCTCCACCGACTCGCCGATGCTGAACAGCCGCGCCAGGCCCGGGGGGGCCGCGGCCGCCAGCGCCCGCAGCGCCTCGCCCAGCTCGGGCGAGTGCAGGTACCGCAGCGCCTCGCCGGGCGCCGCCGCTGCCGCCTCCGCCTTCTTGATGTGCGCGGCGCGGGCCGGGCCCAGCAGCAGCGCGCAGAGCAGCGGGAGCAGCAGCCGCCGGCCCAGCCCCCGCGCCGCGCTCGCCATGGCCCCGCCGCACGCCCGGCCGCGCCGCTCCACCGAGCCGCCGGGCAGCGGGAGGGGGCGGTGCCACTCCCCGCCCACGAGTGGGCGGTCCTTCCGCCGCCCGCCAATGAGCGACGGCCGGAGGGAACGAGCCGCTAGGGCGAGGCGGTGACTGACCAATGAGAAGCGGCGGAGGGAGTTGCGTCACGATGGGGCGGGATCTGAGGCGCGCCGCGGCGCCCCCTGCCGGCCGCGCCCATTCCGTGGCCCGCGCTGCCCCCGGTCCCGTCGCCGCGGCGGGGACGCGCACGGAGCGGGGTCGGTGGCGCCGGGGCCGAGCTGGGAGCGGGAGGAGGCGGCGGCGAGAACCCACTTGTGCTCTTTGAAGACGTGATTTTTTTTCCTCCCTCGGCAGCAAGCGGCCTTTGGCTTCCCGCACGCAGTGTTTCCCCTCCTGAAAGCTCCGCAGGAGCACAGCAGGGGCCCACGGAGCCTGTCCACAGCGCTCACCAGCGCGGCAGATATGAATAATTACACAAGCCTGAGTTACTGCATACAGGTGGCAAAGCCCAGCACATGGAGATGCTCCCCGCACTTCAGAGGGGTGTCACAAGATGCTGTTGCAGCAGCATCCTCTCCAAAAGATAAAGCCGAGGTGGAGAAACACCAAACACAACCATGGCTGGAGGTAGAAGGAGCGGGTGGCCTCTCGCCTTGGCGCGGTGACAAGCTGCAGTTCACAGGGGCCAAAGTGCCGCTCCCAGTCCTTGTCTTCCTGGAGGGAAGCGCTTGTGTCCTGCCCTGACTGCGCTACCAGCTCAGACGCCTCTGGGGAGTTAAAGACATTTTAACACTGATGTTTTGTATTGCACGTTGCTGTTCTGCAGAACTGTATGCCTGAGGAGATCTATAACTAATACTTTGGGGTTTCCTCCATTCAGATCTTTGCTAATTCCTTTTTTGAGGCAGGTGAGACGATAAGGAATAGCAAGCAGAATAGCTTGCTCTGCAAAAAGTGTGTTACAGTCCATAGTGTTGACAGCCGCCATCTCAGACAGCGGGTCTTGTTGATTCCTGTTTGACTCGTTAGTAATATCTGATGTGCACATCTGCTTCCCAGCTCTGGCATTTCCTGTGGGAGACACAAGCGCGTAAGGCTGGTTTGCAGGGGAACCGTCCGTGGAATGACTCCTTCATCTCACTGAATTCCAGGATCCTTTGCGTGAGAGATCGGATGATGCAAACTTTTGTGTAAGCCAAGCGTGGTACAGCATCAAGAGGGCCCTGAGGAAAAGCAGAGTAATTTGGCTTCTCTTTCTTGGGGCTCATCTGCGCTATCCAGTCATTAGGAGAGGAACAAGCAGGGAACAGGGATTATCCATCAAAAAGATGCCCCAGATCTAATTAAACTGGAAAAGCCAAAAGACCTTGGTTATCAAGACGTTCCTAAACCTAAAGGGAAAATGAACATCAAGAGGGAATTTGGCTGTCTCAGAAGTGATCACCGTGACATAGGTTTAAGTCCTTAGTCTACAAATAAATTGCTCTGGATTTACACAGGGTAACTGAGCTCATTTCCCTTTTTAGCTGATAAAAGCCCCGTTGTCTGGAATTTCAACAAACCAATTGTAAAAGCAGCATGTGGCAGAAGGCTGATGAGTCATCCACTGATTTTCTCAGCAGCCAGTAACAACAAAACCTTCTCATTTCCTTGGGCCAACCTGAAAGAGCTTTGCCTTTCGGGATCCCTGGGTGAGCAAGGCTGTAGATTAGGGATGGCCAAGGCAAGAAGCCTCCTCCTCTTTTTCCTCCTCCTCCTCGGTTCTGCCCTGTTCCTGTGCTTGCTGAGACTGTAGCCCTGGCACTTTGAGCTGGTTACTCAGGAGCTGTGGCTTTTGCCTTACAAAACCCTGCAGTGGTTCCAGCCACGGAGAAGGAGCACTATTTCCTCCTGAAGACTGGGAGCAAATGGTTCCCCGTGAACTAGAAAGATGGAGCAGCCGAGTCTTTGCAGATTCCTCGCAGAGGGAACGAGAGATGACGCCACAGCAGGGAAGTTAAAACTGCTAATATTGTTTGGCAGCACTTCACAAGATCAAATCAGCACTTGGTTTTCCAGCAGAGCACTTCCAAGAAATCCGACTGGTGATGAAAGTTCCTAGGTAGACAAAAATATCTGAGGTCCAGGCTGCAGAGCAGCCACAGCAGAATAAAGTCTTGAGAGAGAGGGAGATCTGGGGATACTGCGAGGGAATATCCTGTACTGGTCAACAGAGAGGATCTAAATCAAGCAAGATTAGGCTTAGCATAGTCCTCAGTTATTTTTGTTACCCATCAGTGGCAGAGCTGTGTTTTCTGTCCAGGAAAACAGCAAAGTCATGGAAAGCTGGCAGATAATCCCTGCTATGATACAGTCTTACCCCATGGCTGAGGCAGGAGACCACCTTGCAAATTGGTTTGATCAGGTAGAAAATGAAGTTTCATGAGTGGATGATGCAAAGCAAAGTGATAATTTCCCTGCGTGCTGCTGGGTGTTAAAGCTGAAAGCTACTAACTCCCTAGGTGGGAAAATCCAAGGGCCAACATTTAAGTGGAATTTAATACAGATAAGTCACTTTTATCTCCTGCAGGGGACCAATATTGCTAATTTAATGCCAGGTTCCTTTCACACTTCCTTTTATTCGAGACCGTATTTCTCAGATTAGGACAGTAACAGCCATGCTAGTGTCCTGTCTTTAGTCTCCTAAGTCAGAATGGGTGACTGTGGGCACCCACCAGTGCTGGATGTAACCCAGAGCAGCTGGGAAAGTGGGAGCAGTGCTGAGCAGTGTAATGAGCAGCCGTGTGTCCTGCACTACAGTGGTTTGGTGGGGCTTCACCTACAGTCCCTTGAGTTTCTGCACTCCTTGGATTCTTCACAGCACAGGAAACATTGGCAAGTGCCTCGATGCTCTTGATTACAAGGTTAGACTTGCCCTCCTGGAACGTGGCTCCATTTCTTGCCATCACTGAAAAAGAGAGTTTAAAAGATCCAGGAAAAATTTTTTAAAGCAATGACTGAGGTTCTAAGCCTAATTTACTCACACTTCTGAAAGAGAAATATGAATATAGCAATAACAATAAAAGCCCAGGATATGGTTCCTTGTTGCCTCACTAGGAGCACGGACTCCACAGGGACTTCCCACAGCGCACAGGAGAGACACAAGGGGAATTACCACCTCAGAAATGCCTCCTCCTCCTCCTCTTCTGAGCCCAAAGGTTTGGACAGACCTGTCCATGTGCGTGGCATTGCTTTAGCCTTCTGCAGGATTTACTGCCTCTGAGCTTCTGCCATGGTGATCATAGGGACCTTACCCTGTTTCCAGGGTTCTCATCGTGTTGCCATGGATCTCATCCTGCTTCCAGGGCTCGCAGAGGTGACTTTCCTCCCTCCTGAACACTAACCAGCTCCTGGGATGGGTAGCCAGTAGATGGCATCCGTGTCCAACACTTGTGCTGGAGCTTCGCCTTCCTGAAGGCTTCTCTTCTGCTTTATTTATCTCAAGGTCTGTTCCTTCATCAATGCCTGCTTTTCATTTGAATGTTTAATGCCCTCTAAGCAATTTCTTTAAAATTTCAAAATATTCACTGATTTAGTACTCTTTTCATTATTCTTATTCCTTCCCAAGAATAAAAATCAATTACCATTCCTCTGTGTTCAGTGGCATAGTGTGGAACCTTTTATAGAAGGACCATCAGAAAAGAGAATCCTTAACAAAATTATGAAAAAAATACTCAAGATCTGTCCATCTCAACAGTGGAAAATATGTGAGGGCTGGGAAATCAGGGCACATCACATCCCCATAATACTTATACTTTGAAAATATAGGTTTTGTGGGAGGGAGCAGGAGGGTTGAGCAAGTTCAAGTAGCATTCCCTGACAGCCTCGCTTTCCAGCCCCCACATCTGGCAACCACAGCCAGTGGGTTTGGGTGTTACAGTCATTCTCCAACAATGGAATTGTTGCAAAATACGTAGCACCGTATATTAAAAAGGGATTAGGAGTGGGGAACCACAATGAGGAGGAAGGCAGGAGCAGCCTTTGAGCAGAGCCTCAGGCACTGTTGCAGAAACATGTTTTCTGGAGCGGGATTACAGCTGTGTTACAGGCATCGTTTGCCTGACAACCAACACATAGATAATGATCCCTGGCTTCCACACGTCTGTGCAGATCCTGCTATGCCCCAGCCTTCAAGAGCAATCTTCAGCCCTCACAACGCTGCTGAATATAAATCGAGTTCTTGTCTGCCGGTGAAAATGCAGCGCTCCAAGTGGAACCCAAACCGCTGGGAAGCTTGGAGTTGGAGGTTAAGAGACCCAGTGGAAAAGAAACGTTTGCCCAATCTCTATCACATTCTAAATCTTCTCTTCTCAGGTTTCTAAGGCTTGGATTACACCCAGGAATAGATGTGTATTTATTAATTAATTCCCTTTGGGGCTGTTCAGAGGCATCTTTAACAGCAGCCTTATTCTGGGTTTGTTGGTCCGGCGTTGCCATCAGGATGACAAGCAGGAACCGGTGCTGTGGATTACTCTGGCTCTCACCCATGGTCTGTCTCATCCAGCACAACAGTGCCTGGTCCAAATACCTCAAACAAGAGGGCTGGATCCTCTGCTGTGGAGAGTTCCAGAGTATCAGCCTCACTGAAGAGGTTCCTCCCAGTCTGAGTCATCGGTGGCTGCTTTACATTCTTTACATCCCTCCCTAATGTAATGGAGAGGTGGATAAAGCAACCTACAAAACACTAGACCTCCATAATTAGCCACCCACAAGATAATTACGCCCTGTATAAAAAGAAAAGTGTGAAAAGTCGTTGCGACAGCAGTTATGAGTGTAAAGATGCTGCCTTTCACTCCCTCTGGCCAAGTAACACCTTGCTTTTCCAGTCTCCCTTCAGCTGATCTCAAAGCCCACTGCAAAACAGGCCACTGCCCATTTAAATAAACCAGAGGAACCTGAGCTCATGTTTCTGCCCATCACACAGACCTGCCACAAACACGAGACAGACCTGTCCCCAGGTCTCACTTGATGCTGTGCCTTGCATCATGACAAACCCACCACACAACGGCTGCTGCCTGACAATTTTTTGCCTTGCTCTCAACTCTAAACTAAAATAACACCCTCAAACTCCATACTTTCCTTCTTTACATCCTCCCCTACTGTAAACACCTCCTCCTTCTCCTGGATTATCATTGCGTTCTCACGCCTTTGGCTCACGTCTCTGCAGGAGCACATGAGCCGTTTCCCAGCCCCTTTACCTCTCTCTCTATTTCAACTCAGCTTAATATCAAACCACAAGGATCACTTTGCTCTTAGGAAGAGCATTTTGATTGAAGTTTGTACTGAACCATGAGCCAAGATTTAGTCAAATGCTACAAGGTTATATACAACTTCCTAAAAATGGTGGAATAAGAGAGATTTATTTCTTAAGATTTCTTAAACTGACCTTGAAGCTAAAATGTGAGTTAAAGGCTGGACACTAATTTCTAAACGAGCTGTTTACTAAAGGCAGGCTTGATACTGCCCCTTTAAGGGACTTTTGTACACATGTTTTTTTTTAACTGAAAATGATTCCCTGTTAATTTTAAGGGTAAACCAATGAACACACAAAACAAGTTATATTAACACTCAAATGTGAACCCTGTTTGCAACAGCCCTGCAAATAAATAGTGCTTTATGCTCGTGTGTTCTGTGTCCAGCCAGCCCTCACTGCCCACCTCTGCACTGCTGAGCTGGGCCACTGTGTCCACAGGTGAATAAAAACGTGTCCCGGGCTCCTCCTGCTCATGAAATGCACTTTATGGCTCTGCTGAGGCAGTTCCTGACGACTGACGTGCCCTGTGCCTGTGGGGACAATGACAGCGGTGACAACACGGTCCGGAGGCTGCGCGGACCTCGTCGTTTGCAACCACGTCACCATCATCCTGCAACGTCTGCAATTTCAGGTGCTTTTCCTCGTAGCCGAGTGCTTCGGTTGTGCCTTCTGCAGACACGCAGCCCCTGCACACAGGTGTCCCTGAAGCTGGGGGACCCCGGGTTTACATTGGGGTGCCCAGGGGCTGAGGTGACCACAGGAGCACCCTGGGGTACACACGGGTGAGCAGGAGAGCGTCTCTGCTCCCTCCTCTGCCAACAAGCAGTTCAAAGCCTGAATCTCCGCATTTTCTCATTTTCCAGTCGAAGGAGGACATGGTGACAGAGCTTTGGGGAGGAAGGGGCAAACCACGGCCTGCAGCTCTAGGATAATTCAGGATAAACTTCCTATGGCTTGAAACAGTGTCATGAACACCCAGAAAGCTGAGAGGGAAAAAGTATTATTTTTGGCTGAAGTTCTTTATAGCTTATGCAGGAACTCTCTTATTAGTTACTCATTGCCTCGGTAAGTCTCATAAAACAGCCAGCAGAGCCCAGCAAATACTTTTTTCAGTGTTCTGGGACCTCAGAAATTCAGGAACTGAACGAGGCCTTGAACCCATTTTATGGACTCACTTCTTACTGAGCTGCCATAAAATATTAAAAGTCAAACCTTATAAATAAGGAGGGGAAAGAGCTGTGCATTTCTCAGCAGAAGCAGCCTCTCCCGAGACTCTTCCCAAGGTAAGTCCGGTGCTGCAAGTCCCAGAGACGGGTTTCCCTTATAGACAGTTGAATGGAGACAATTAACTCATGTAACAGAGATTAGAGACGTAAACCTCGATTCTGCTCTGCACTGGAGAAGATCCTGCAACAAATCGATGTATTTTATTCCCTGGGGACCCCATCCTTGTCTGTAAGGGCTCTCCCCAGGGTGTCTGATGGCAGTGAGCAATTAACCCCTGCAAGCCCCAAGCAGAGGGAGAAATGCTGTGACCTTCTTTCCAACAGACCCCAGCTGGGCTCCTCCGAGATGGCGCAGAGCAGCGGCCTCGCAGTCCTTGCCGTTTGCTTTTTGGCACGCGTAGCCACAGGTAAGCAATGGAAAAAAACCCGTTGTGGCTTTGTCCAAGCCCCGTCACGCCAGCGAAACTCTGCGGGGCTGGGCAGTGCCCAGGGTGATGTGCCACAGCACATCATGGCTTTCAGACGTTCTGGAGCTCATCCCCCCAGGGACTGTCTGAAAACCAGGTTTTGAGAGGCACAGAAGGGAAACTTCAGCATTTTCCAACACGATTGCAGCAGCTGTGCAGGGATGACGAGGCCACCATTCTCAAACCTGCTTCAAGAAGCGAAAAGTGTGAGAGCTTTGGCCACCTGGGAACACCAGGGAAGAGACAAGGAGCTTCAGACATTTTATATTCACAGGGCTATAGTGCCTTTATATTCTGAGCTGTATTTTGAGTTCATTAATCTATGACACAGGCTCCAGTAGCAAGTTTCGGCCCATTATGAAAATGTATTTCCTCTACTGGTTCTTCATTTAATGTCCTGAGGTTTGTACATTAGACAAACTGCAACTCTCCAACAGCTGGGCTCACACTGGCTGGGGTGCAGCTGGGCAGCTGATTAACTACTTTATACTTCAAATTCATTCAGCTCCAACCAAAAACCAGCACATCAAAACCAGAGGGCACGGTTATGCTGCAATGGTGATCTGCAGCGAGACAGTGAGCAAGACTGGCAGGAGGAGGATGATTGTTTGCTGTGCTTTACGTGGTCACTGCTGGTTTTCAGAACTTATTACCGGTCAGGCTTTGGTGTTCTTGCAGTCAGCTGCAAAAGCCTGATTTATTTTAAATAACTGTGAAGGGAGCTTTGTGACGAAGATGACTTCTTGTCTCAAAAAAACTAAAGTCCCGACTGAAAACATCTGTTAGACTGAAGTCTGAAACTCAGTCCCTCCTCCAAGGTGGAGGCCTGGAGAAGCTAGCAGGGCAGCTTTTGTGGGATGGGTACAGCGTAGGATGCTTAGTGCCCTCATTCTCCTTCTTCTGCAGGTTTAGAACTGTCTGTCAATGACCACACTGCTGACTTCTCCCTGTTCACATCCCTTGACCGCTCCATCTCCCTCTCCTGCCTCGTACAGAACAGCAGCCAGGATGAGGAGCTGCTCTGGTACCGAGGAGATGGGCGAGTGAATCTGGAAGATGGGAATAAAGTGAACATCAGTAACATCTGCATATCCCCGGTCACCGTGTCTGACAACGGAGTCACCTTCACCTGCAGGCTGGCTCGGGACAGGTCTGTCCAGGTGTCTGTGACCCTGGATGTCCAGTGTGAGTCGCAGTGGCAGATATCTGTGCGGAATGGCAGGGGTGGGATGAAATCAGGGGTCAAGCACCTCGGTGTGTGGGCGCCAGCTGAAGGCGGGGTGTTTTCCACCCTTGAACGCTGTCTTCACCAAGAAAAAATGCGTTTAGGAGGAGATGATAACTCACGTGATAAGGCACTCCCTTTCCACAGTGGTGCTTATGGCCTGATCTAATGCCTCTTTTATAGGGGGTGGGTGGATGTGCTGGATCTGCCTCCAGCTAGGATACAAGTCAGGGCAGAGGAGTCCCGGGAGGGACTAAGGCTGATTTCCCGGGGATCGCAACGGGCTGCCCAACCGTGGTGTGTTACACCATTGAACAAAGTGCGCAAGGGATGCGTAAAGAGAACGGATTTTGTGTTAAATAGTGAGCAGCGTTATTAATGACCTGTTGAACTGCATTACGGTGAACAGTTCGTCCCCAGCTGTCTGGAGAAGAGTTCCTCCAAGTCGAAGAAGACAAAGATGTGACTCTGTCCTGCAATTCCAAATCCAACCCTCAAGCCCAAGCAACTTGGTATAAGAACAACAACATCCTGACCCTAGAGCAAAGCCGTTACACACTGTACCAGACTAGCGAGGTCTTTCAGCTCAAGATCACAAAAGCACAGAAGTCTGACAATGGGACCTACACGTGCGTGCTGCAGTCTCAATGGGGAGAGGACAGAAAGGATTTCCACCTGACAGTTGAAGGTAACAAGGCTCGTGCTAAGCAATCAGCTTTACAAATAACTCTCCATTCTCTTTCATAATGATAGCAATCCATTTATATTGAGAGGCGTAAGTGGAATGTGGTAAAAACCCTGTGCTAACTTCTGAGGACACAGTGGCAGCAGGAGCTCTCCTTGTGCCAGAAGGGGCCTTTCCAGCTCTACCTGTTATTCAGAGGCGTTTGGCAAGCGCGACCCGAGGCGGGCTCATCCCGCCGTCACCTGCCATGCTGACAGGGCACATTCAAGCGTGGTTCAAAGCACCTTAGGTCTTACTTGAAGTTTCTTACTCCAACTATAATATTCGGTCATGCTGAAAGAGCTGCTTAAGGCAAGAGAGAGCCCTCCAGAAGTGACTGTAGCCTTTGCGGGGGCTGGATGCTCAAGTCTTAGGTGACACAAGGTGACCCAGACACACCAGGCATCCATTCCCCATCCTGCTCATTTCTGTGCTCTCAGAACAGGGAGGAAATCAACGTTACCTGTGTCCATGGTATAGCTGGACACATGTATTTCCATGCATAAGTGTCCTGGGGATTTTCTTCAGGGACCAACATTTCAATTCTTCCATTAATTCACCAAAACACAGGCTCAGCTCCCTCCTTTCCAGGGGACTGATCCCTACAGCTGGCCTGCGGACAGCAGAGAGAGCAGCAGTTCAAATCAGCAGCAACAGCCACCAGAAAAGAAATATGTCTTTCTGCACTTCAGTGAAATGTTCTGTTTTATATGACTGTACCAATCTATCGCACATTCAACCTCTTCTCCCTCTTGACAGACAAAAGCCCTGTTTTTCCCAAGGAGGCCGTTATTGCTGCTGTCGTGGTGGTTGCACTCACGATACTTTTTGGAATTGTGGCTCGAAAAGATAAAATTTTTAAGGTATGGAATGCTCTAGTTTCTTAGGAAAATAATAGTATTGTTTTCTGCAAAGCCCTTGGTTCTTTCAACCTTTTCTATGTTACTTTGTAGTGTTGCTTTCCGCTGTTAGAGAACTGCTATGTACTACCTTCTGCTTTACAATTACCACTAGATAAATCAAATATTATATAACTTAAGGTGGAAAAATATCTTTATGGCCAGGAAATATAAAAGATAACAAGACTGTTTCTTTGTTTTCAGTGCTTCAAGAGATCAAGCGAAACAGCACTGTAAGTATGTGACTGCTTATTCGTGCAGCTTCCAAATGAAAGCCCTTCCTTAAGCCTTGGCAGAACCTGGGAAAGAAAAGAGCACTCAGCAGGGTAACTCAGCTATTCTGAGTTTCTGAGCTCTTGCTCTGGCTGGCAAACATCTCCTGTGGTCCAAGGAGCACAGCAGGACACACACAGATCCCACAGCTCCTGCCCAACACCCACGGTCCTGGTTACACCTGTGTGCAAAAAAAACACAGTGGGGAAAAACAGCGTATCCCCAGCCTGCTGAAAGCTTTCTGGAGCTGAGTGCAGCCCAGGTGAATGCAACTCACTTGGGTTTTTTTACATCAGGGGTGATTTTTCATTTCTTCTTTTCATTTTGCTGCAGGTAAAGACCACAAGGTTCCTGTGCATACCCAGAAAACATCATTTCTAGCAGTGGAAGATAAGCCCTTTGTGGGAGATGATGGCATAAAGCACGGAAACATGTTTGTTTGGGTCAAGTTTATAAAGTTTTTTCAAAATATAAGCGGTTCTTTGCGTCTGTTCATTCTAAACTATTGCTTAGAGCGCTACCTCGGAGGGTGGGCTGCCTGCACTCTTGCTAAATCTCCCCTCTGTGCTTATTCCTAAAAAGTATCCACCTGCACTCAGGCGTGAGTGCTGTCCATGGGTTAGAGGAATCCATACCCGGTTGCCACTGATCGTGATGTCAATGCAGGAATAAAGTGAAGTCTTGAGCTGGCAGCCGCTTTCTTGGCCCCGTCCTATGGTGTCATTCCACAGCGGTGCCACCAACCTGCTGCCCCTTCCTGTGGGCATCTCGGTCCTGTTGGCCGGGGCAGAACCTGCCTTGCACCTCGTGCTGCCGTTGCACCTGCTGTTTTCCTTGGCCAAGAGCTCAGGGCTCAGGGCAGCCCCAGGCACCCAATAATACACAGTGGGCACCCAATAATACACAGTGGGAACTTCATTGTGAATCTTCCAGCACGGCAGGAAAACATCTCCATCCCTCCCCCCAGCTAATGCGCCACTCAAGCATTTTTCTCAAGGTCCTGGCAAAGCTTTTAAGGTCTCATCCTGGCTCAGAACGGTACATTACTAATACCGTCAATCAACAGTGTGTGCCGTAAATCGATGTGAGCCCGCGATGTGCCAACACGCGGGGCAGCAGGGCTGGTACTCGGCTGGGAGCCTCCGCGGCGTCACCCGCAGCGCGTCCTTGGCTGACGTTCATCGCCGTGCAATGTCAGTGCCAGCTCGGGCACCTGGCTCAGCACCTCCTCCTGTGGAAACCCGTCTGAGCCCTCCCGTTAGGTGGTGGTGACACCGCAGGGCAGAGGGATGGGGATGCTCCAGCGGTGCCTCCCGCACCCAGAGGCACCGCAGCTCCTTGGGGCCACCTCAAGCAGCGCTGCGGAACGTTCACATATTTCCATGAGTAAGAGTGTCCTGGGGATCTTCTTCAGAGACCAACGTTTCAATTCTTCCGCCAATTCACCAAAACACAGGCTCAGCTCCCTCCTTTCCAGGGGACTAATCGCTGCAGCCGGTGCGCGGGCAGCAGAGGCAGCAGCAGTTCAAATCAGCAGCGACAGCCACGGGAAAAGAAATCCGTCTTTCTGCAGCGCTGTGAAATGTTCTGTTTTATACGGCTGCACCAATCTATCACACGTTCAACCCCTTCTCCCTCTTGACGCTGAACGTTCTCGAACCCGCGGCCCGGGAGGATGAGCGCACGGAGCCCCCGGCGCCCCCGCGCGGCGGCGGTGACGCGCGCAACCGTCCGAGCCCCGCCCCCTTCCCCGCGCCGAGCCCCGCCCCCGAGCCCCGCCCCGGGGGCTGCGTGGGGGCCGCTCTTCCTGCTTCCGGTGCCGGGGCTATAAGAGCCGCTTCCGCCTGGGCCCGGTTGTTGAGCGGCGTTTTCCGCTTTGGGAGCTCGCGCCGCCTGTGCCATGAATGCTCGCGGTGAGGGGCGGGGCCCGGCGGTTACCGGGGCAACGGGCGGGGGGGGGGGCCTGTCCGTGATGGGGGGACGTTATCAGGTGCGGGGGGATGCGGAATTACCTCGGGGGGCGGGGGGAAGACGCTCCGTTACCTGAGCGATGGGGGCGGGGGGGAGGCGGTTGCCGGGGTAACGGGTGCTGGGGGGGCGGGGGGGATGTCGGTACTGGGGGCCCCGGCGGTGACGGCTGCCCCGCGGCCCCCAGGGCTGAGCACCGAGAAGGCCGCGGCCTTCACTCGGCGGCTGCGGGCCGAGCCGCAGTTCGTGCTGGCCCAGAACGTGGCGACCGTGAGCGACCCGCTGGAGGTGTGTCTGCAGCGGCAGGTGGTGCAGGACACCGTGCAGGTGTTCCAGCACGCCGTGCCCAACGAGGGCAAGCCCGTCACCAACCAGAAGAACTCCGGTAAGGGGCTCCGGGGACCGGGGAGCAGCCCCTGGGCCGGGGGGGGTTGGGGGATGAACGGTGTTGTGGTGATTGTGCTGCTGGGAGCTGTGGCCGTTTCCAGTCCTGGCAAAATGGGATCCCAGAGCATCCGCTTGAGTTAATTACACCCTTTAGATTCTCAGTGTTTGCTTGTTTTTTCCCTCTGTGTATCACAAGACATGTGCATTTGCAGTAAAACATTCTGAGCTTATAATGAACTTTTTGGTGTTTTATGATCTCAGTGGCCAAAGGCTTGAGGCAGAACAGTGTCATGAATCTTTGTCGCAGTTGAGATGGACAAACAACATAGACAAAGCTCTTATGTACAAACAGCAGTCTCCATTTATTGCCACAAATGCCTTTTTATGTAGTTTTTACCAGCTCATGTGTCTTTTTGCTATTGGTTACAGGCTGTGATAGTAACATATCATTGGCTAATTTTGCTATCGTCAGTGTTACTCTTTTACTCCTTTTTTTTTTCTCATGGGTACACCTTAATATCTCCAGATACTCTTTTACTCCCTTCTTGTCTTAAAGGTCACTTTCTGTTCCCATACCCTCCATCAGGGAATCCACAGACCCACCGTAGTCCCCCCACAAATCTTGTGTTTTAAACAAAGTGTCTTACGCAGCTCTTAAACACTCCAGTTTTAATTCTTGTGGGTTTACCCCTCAGGGAGATGTTGGATCTTTTCCTGTCTCAATGCGATGCGTCTGCCTTTCATGAAGAAATACAACATCGAGGAGTTTGAATTCAGCCAGTCGTATCTCTTTTTCTGGGATAAGGTACTGTAGTGCGGATCATGGGTTGTGCTGGGACAGCTTATGTGATCAGGTATTAATACTGGAACAGAATTTTGTTTAGGCTGGACTATTTTAACAATTCATATAGGAAATGTATCATTTAAATATGTATTTTAAATGTGGGTCAAGCAAAGTGAGGACTTCCAGGCTGAGAAGTTAGCTGTCAAAATGTTAATGTTTGGAGTAGTAAAAGGCTTTTTTTCAAGTGTTGTGCATATTTGAGAAGTTACTCATAGGAGGTTTAGGGGAAACACGACTGTAACTCTGAGCTTTTAGTCATGCTTGTGACCTACTGATCTGCAAACTCTGTGCCCACTTTATTCCACGAAGGGAAAGAGAGAAAAGCCAGTACTAGTTTGGGCCAGGCTTCATTGCATAACTCCTGTTTCACGTTTCCTGTTCCCCTACCCTCAAGCTCTGTTCTAACTCACTCCTAAATATTTGGTCTGTGACAGAAATAAGATTATATCATAAACCCTGGAATACTGGAGGGAGAATAAGAACTTCAGTGGGTGAACAGAAGGTGGCTTTATCTAGTAAAGACTTTGCGAGAACTGAAAACTCAGGAATTAATTTATGTACAGCATCACACTTAAAATATCTGTTTTTCCCATATGTCCCAGGTTGAACGTTGTTACTACTTTTTAAATGCCTATGTGGAAACAGCTCAGAAAAAGGAGCCTGTGGAAGGAAGACTGATACAGTACCTGCTCACCAACCCCACGAATGATGGTGGCCAGTGGGACATGTTGGTTAACATTATCGGTAAGAGAATTGGTCACTAAGAGCCCTTTCTGAAATCGCAGACTGGTTTGAGATGAGGAATTACGTCAAAGAGGAAGTAGAGTTTGAGACTTGGAAGTTTGCTAAGGAATATGACACCGTTGGCCGCTGTGTTGTTTTAATCAAAGACCTTTTTCATGCCAGGTTATAAATACTAGGCTTAAATCTTGTGTGGCGTCTTCACTCTTGCATATTGCTGATGATAGAAACTCGGATCAACGGAAGTAATTAGATACCCCGGAGTTTTCATTTACTAAAAAGGTTCAACCCCCTTTTACTTCAGTCATCGATGTGGCACTGTTTACATCCATGTATACAATTTGTAGGGCAGGTGGTAAGGAAGAAATATTGCTAGACCAGGGTGTGTCTACAAGGCAGAAGCAAAACTACAGAGTTGCAGCCTGGAGAAAGATGGTATCAAGATCAGTGAGAGGGAAGTGATGTGGAATGTGGCAATGCTGGTCTTGCAAAGATCCCGTGTAAGTGGGATCATCCTTAGGCTGATTAAGGAGATAATTCTCTGTATCTGAATTACACTGGCATTTGTTTTCATTTGTTGTGAAACAATGTGATGCCTTTGTAAATCAATAGGCCAATAATGTAAGTTTACAATCACAGAAGGGATTTGTTTCTTTGAAGCCTGGAGGTTACTTTTTTTTTCCATGCAATTCTCATAAATATTTAATCAGGGCAGAGAATTTTGGATGCTGCTGTTGTTACATCTTGCAACATTGCAGCTTAAATAAGGGACTTTGCCTTATCACTATACAAACCCAACAATATTTAGCTTTTACATGGGTATAAGTGGAAGCACTAGCAGCTACTGTGTCAGGAAGACAGTTGTTAACCCATAGCTTTATTACTTGCTTTTAGAAAAGTATGGTGTTGTCCCCAAGAAATACTTCCCGGAGTCTCATACCACAGAGGCTACTAGAAGGATGAATGAGATCTTGAATCATAAGGTAAAAATTGATTTAAGTGATATAATTAAGGGGAGGGGAATCAGCCTGTTCCAAGTGTTTTTGCCACCTTAATTTCTCTTCATTGGCCATGGTATTAAGTGAATCTCAGCAACCTAACTTGCTTTTATTCAAAAAGCAGCCTGAAGTCTCACAAATTCTGTTCATCTCAAAACATGGAGCAGGAGGGTGTGTTTGTGCAGGACGCCATGCCTGGGCTTCAGGAGCTTGAAAGTACCTCACATGATTTTCATAGCGATTGTTCCTAATCCTCGAATTTCCAAGAAGTTAATTCTTGATGTGTGACTGATTAAGTCTATTTCTGTAAAACTAGCACTTGGCATCTAGGTGACTTTTTTCCACCCTCTCAGTATTTCATCTACCAGTATGCCAAGGTTTCTAGAGATTACTGCCAAATTCGAATAAAAAAGAAAAAGGAAAAAGGCATTTTCAGAACGCTGAATTTTAAAAATCAGTTTTCAGTGTAAAATTGTGCAGCTGTGTCTGAAGGAAGGTGTAAGCTTGCTCCCTGAACTACAGAAATGAACTAATCTGGGAAGATGCTAGTGGAGGTAGCCAGAGAAAAAGGCAATTAGCATGTTGGTTTTTTTTAGTGGGCTTTGATTATTTTTTCCAGTTCATATGCTACATGCTCAGGGAAAATTGCCTGCTAAAGTCCACATGAAAAATGTAGGATATGCGCTTAAATGAGCTCAGACACAATGATGGGTGTTAATGTTATTCTCGTCTTGAACATCGCAAACCAGCTGGTCTTGTGGGAGCGCCACTCACTGCTCCCGGCCTTATGGATGGTGACAGTAATGGGAAGCGTGTGCTGCTTGTCCTGCAGCTCCGTGGGCCGTGGAGAAACGCGCTGTTCTTTTTACCAACCAAGAGATCAATTATGCATTAGAATTGCAAAATAAATTTTACAGTATGAAGCCAGTCTGTTCTCTGTGAGTCACAGAGGCGGTAATGCGTATGGATGTTGCGGCATGCTGCAGTTACAGAACCCAGGGAAATCAAGCCTTATAAGATAATGGCTGTAAGCTTCAAATCAGTGCTTGGAAAACAGAGTTACACCTATTTATTAATTTCTGAGTAATTTTTGGTGATCTTTTAAATAATTCAATTGTCTTTATTTTTTTTAAGAATATCTAACAAAGGCTTCTGAGAGGGATTTTGTTCTCATTTTCAAAATGCATTATGAAGAGAAAAATAGGTGCTGGAAACAACCAGATAGGGAGTCTTAAAACGTGATGAGGTGACACCTTTCATACTCTTATAGTAAAATGACTTTCTTTTTAAACAGATGAGAGAATACTGTTTGCGGCTAAGAAATATGGTGGAAACTGGAACAAACAAAGCAGAACTTTGTTGTGCAATGGACACTATGATAGAAGAGGTAAATATATAGTGTGAGATGAATCTTCTTGGAACCTGAGGCCAGAATGGGTGAGATTTCCTGCTTAGTATTGCCCTGTAGCTATTGGATCAGCCAAAACAAGTGCCTTTTGTTTGTTGAACCAGGAATGTTTTGTATGGCAACAGGCTTGGAGGTGTTCAAGTGAATGGTTTTGAAGTGGCATGTTGCTTATGTCATCCTGAATTTTTCTAATGCTTCCAGACAAATCTTGAATTTATAGATTCCAGAACTATATTTTATGGAGACATTGACCCCTTTCTGTAGGAAAGCAGCATTTTGTATCTCAAGAGAAATCGAAATAGTGGCCTGTCAGGCTTTTATTAAAAAATAGGAAGGAGGCAGGTTGAAAATCGCATTCCGGTGGCTTGAATGTGAAATCATACAGCACAAGTGTTGTTGCAGAAATTCCCCACAAGAGAGCGGAAAAGAACAACGAAAGGGGTCCTGCATAATGGCAAAGATGTGAGGGTAACACAGGGCTGAATCCAGCTGTGGGCTGGTGCTGGGGCAGTGGGGGAAGGAATCGCAGCCTCAGGGTCTGGCTGTGTGAATGAACTCTATCAAGATAATCAGTCAACAAGTCTGCAGTGTGCCCTGTGTGTGTAGGGCTGGCCCTCAGTCTGTTCACACTGAATGTGACAGTGGCATGTGCCATTTTTCTTAGTCACTAGTCCTCATACAATACCCAAAAGCAACTTTAAAAGTTCAGGCTGTTTTAGTATGAGAAAGTGCATCCATTTTTTTAAAAAGTACATATTTCATTTGTTTCTCAAACATACAATGCAAAGTGACACAGTGGTTTCCATGTCTGTCTTTAGGTGACTCAAGAAATCAAATTTTTTATGTGTTTTTCTGCAATCCAGTAAACATCAGTTTTAGGCAGAATCTACCTTGGGATATTTCTGTAAAGCTTCAGGCAGTTCAACTAAATACAAGTATTGATCTCTCAAGTTAACACAGTATTTCCTCTTGTGGTGCTTTGCAACTTAAGTGGATTTACGTTCAAGAAACATTATAGTTGAAACGTGCAATTTCACCCATCTTGGATACTTTAAAACCACTTAGTTTTAGAGGTTAGAGACTGCTCTTTTATTTCATGTGTTTATATGTATACCAGTGGTATTGTGTCTATTTTTGTATGCGCAAAGCAGAACTTGGTTTAGTTCTGTGAAGTTTTATTCACATAGCAAGTTTTGGTTTGCTCATGCAGGGAGGCAGCGCTTTCGCTAAAATGGGGCAGTCGTACTGGAACATAAGATTAAATATTCACTCCAGAACTGTATAAACATTCTTCTTATCAAACCAGTGCATAGCAGGTCAGAAGTTGAAATCAGTGTGGTGCATGTGATTGAATTTTTTTTCCTTTACTGTTCTTTGTACACTCTTCCTTATCAGGAGTGTCCTTTTGCCCTCCTCACTCCTTTTGGTTTTTAGCATAGGCCAGTATGGCTTTGCCTTATCTTGGTTCTAGTTGTCACTGGAGTGATACAGATCACTTTTTAGTTTAAAGATGTCTCCTTATTTTATTTATTGATAGGGGAAGCTTGTGAGATACTGAGAGATGGCCCATGATGGGTGTGGTGACAAAACAATTGAGGGAGGCCCTTCCGCTGCCTCTGAACTTGAGACTTGTGTCTCCATCACTTTCCTTCCTCTGGCTGGAGGCCGCCTGCTTGTTTCTCTCCTTTTAAGCACCTTTCTTGCTTATTTTTTGTGGCCTCACCTCTTGCCACTTGGGGTTATCAGAGGTAATGTGGGTGTAGCTACAGCAACTGCTACCTTTTGTGCTGTCTGTGCAAAATTAAATATTTATAGTAGCTTAGGAATTTACATTTGCTCTTTAGTGTATTTATTGAGAAATTAATGTGTGAGTTCCTCCAGTAAGAGCATTAGGCCCACACCCTTGTTTCAACCTGTAATTAATCTCTTCACTTGTTTTCTTAAACTGCTTGGAGCAAGAACACCTTTATTTGTATTTTGTTCACAGCCAAATAGTGTCATTTAGCATGAACATTGCATTGCTTTTGCCATCAGCGCAAAGTGCAATTTAGCACAAAACTGGTTCTTACGGAGCCTGGGGATACGTGTGAATCAGCTCAACTGGCTCCAGAAAGAGCAAGTCAGCTCTGGGGAAGGGGGTGTATCCCCTCCCTGTGGAAACCTGCGGAGAGGAGAGTGTGAAGGCCGAGAGCCCCGGAGGGCTGGCGTGAACCACAGGCCTTGGGTGTCCATGCAGAAGGTGCAGCTGAGATTTGACTCCCATTATTTTGAATAACCTATTGGTTCCTTGCAAATAAGACTTGTGGACAGAGCTGAAGTAGACCAGTGTTAGATGGAGTAAAACAGATTCACACCTATTTAAATACAATTCAGTTTGCTGTCACCATAGTACCTGTGGCAGGTCCTGCTAAATATTCCTACAGTCAGTCATCTGGTTATACTGCCTATGAGTTGGCACAGTTTATGATCAGCCCTGTGAGAAAGTACAGTAGTGATTTTTAAGTGCTGATTCATATTCTGATGTATAGGGAAGCTGATTACTTGAAATCTGGTCAACTTTTTGTGCTAAAAATCAATAGAATGCTGTCAGCTGTGAAGGATGTCACAGTCAGCAGGCAGGAATCCTGAATTAAATTACAGAACCTGCCAGCTCAACCCTAAACCAAGACATTGTTAAAAGCATTAAAACAGGTCAGAAGATTTTTATAGGCTTTTGAAATTCAAATGCATATTACAGGGGGAAAAAAAAGGATTAGTACAGGGGAAACACTGGGATAAAATGCTTTGCTGTATGTACATTATAAGGTCAGGTTTGTCTCTGCATGTGCCAAACGCTTAAACCTTTCTAGAATCAATTTGAAGTTTCTCTTGCACCGGAAAAGTATCTTGTTGGAGGAGCTTCAGAATTACTTAAATGTTGGAATGAGACCAGGCAGTGTATTGGCTTTTGCTTTTGGCTGCTGCTTTCCTATGATAAGCTGGGATTTGTGTTCAACCTTAAGCTTTTGTTTTGCCTGATGATTTACCTGAGAATACAGAGTGTGAGAATGGAGAGACATTTTTTTTCCTTTGACCTTTCAGATTAGTTTTGAGCTGTTGAAACTCCGAGATTTCCAGAGCTGAGTGCAAGTAATTCACATGTGTATGTTTATTCGTGTTCTTCAAAGGTGGATGTTAAGATCCCATTTCTCCAGCTGGGTCTCACATGGAGAAATCAATTCACCGGTGGCATTGCTGTGGTAGGAGAGGTAGCACCATGTGTTTTGGCAAGTTCACAGCTGTTTGCTTTTCTGGGCAGGTATTCAGAATAGTGAGTACTTGCCTGGGCAACCCTCCGGAGACATTCTGCTGGGAGTTCCGGGATAAGGAGAAGACCTACCACAAGTACGGCCCGATGACACCCGTCCAGTTCTACAATGAGCATGTGAAGCCTTACTTCAACATGGAGGACAAGGTTGGGCTGCTGAAAGGCAGTAGCTTCCCAAGATCTCTCTTGTTGTTTGGTTTTGTGTGGTTCTTGTTTGTTTCTTTTTCCTGCTAAGCCACTTATTTTCCACAGTTGCAGGTGTACTGTTGCCCCTGTAACTGCACCATGTGAGACAGGTGCTGCTCGCACAAGCCACAGGTGGCCCTGGGCTTATCCTCCTGTTTGTGCTTTACCCTTCAATTAATCATGATCTTGCATTGCACTTCTATGTCATTTTGTAATTATAGAATATGTAACCATCAAATCAGTCACAAGATGCCATTAGAGAGCAGGAATAACATGCAAAGCTGCTATGCCACAGTTATGAGGTGAACTTAAAACCTTAAACCTGATATTTCAGCCAAGGGTTTGTTTGTTGATGGGACAGACTGCTGGCTGGGACAAAAACAATTCTCAGAAATCCATCTAGATTCACTTCAAAAGATTTCAGTTAAGTTGCACCTTAATTTATGACATCTTGGTTTTGGCAGGTTTGTCTAGTGAATGATCCTCGACCTCAGAACCCGTACAACAGGCTGTACACAGTGGAGTACCTGGGCAACATGGTAGGAGGGAGGAAAACCCTCTATAACAACCAGCCTGTTGATGTCTTGAAAAAACTAGCAGCAGCATCTATTAAGGATGGCGAGGTTGGTTTGGTTTCTCTTCACGGGTGGCATGAGAGTTTTACCTCTTGTGATGTAAAACTCACTGGGATATGGCCTAGATGTGATTCTGCCTTTTATTTGTAGGCTGTGTGGTTTGGCTGCGATGTTGCAAAGCACTTCTATGGCAAGCTGGGAATCAATGACTTGAATATGTAAGTAGAAAGTCAAAACAATAGCATTTGGGATACTTGGCTAGGACATCACTGTTTAATAAACTAATTTGTACAGACTGGAGTAATACCCCAAAAGACTATATTTAAGTAATTCAGCAGCAAGAGAAATCATTAGCTAAAATTTCAATCATTTGAAGATGCACTACATGTGGTTGTTAAATGTTCTTATTTATTTGAATTGTCTGGTATTTGGCGAAAAACTCCTAAAGGGATCAGTTCTGACACTAAAAATAGTTGAATTTGTACATCTGTGCACTGGCTCCTGGGACAGCACAGTCTACAGATGCTCTGATTTACTAGTGAGAATTCTGTGTCCTTTTTGATGTTGCTTATGTGGCTTTCTAACAGATATAACCATGAGCTGGTGTTTGGCGTTTCCGTGAAGAACATGAACAAGGCAGAACGGTTAATCTTTGGAGAATCCCTGATGACCCACGCCATGGTCCTGACTGCTGTCACCGAGAAGGTACAGTGTCCCTCCTGGAGTTCTGATGTTTGCACAGATGGATTTGAATATCCTGGCAGCTTGTTTGTACTCTGGGCTTGCTCACAGTGTGTCAGCTCTAATGTTGGAGCTCAGCCTGTGTGTCGCAACACAAGGCCTAAGTTGTCTATTCTCCCTGCATTGTTTGTGTCTGAGTGTTCAGAACTATAAATATTTAAAAAGGAGGCGAGAATTTTGGACAAGTCAAGGGTTTCTCTCCTGCCCACCAACTTTTATAGGAGAAAGTCAGCTTCTATTTTCAAGATATCAGAAGACCTGTATTAACTAATTTTTAAATACAGATTTTGATGCATCATGCTGAGCAAGACACTCAGTATGACAGCAAGTATTTTCTACCATGGGTTAGTCCAATCTGTATTTTACAGCATGGAGCTCCTTCTGTTAAAATACCAGCAGGAGGCACTTTGCAGCAGTGTTCTTTGCAGCAGTGTTGGCCTCCTGCAGCTCGCTGGCATGTGACCCCTCTGACCTGCTCGTAATTAGGAGAGGAAAACGGTGTCCAAAATAGCTCTGTGGCAGACAGATGAATCCACAACTAAATCAGCTCCTGGCAGTATAACAAAGCACATATAAAGTATAAAGAACTATGCAGATAACCTTGAGCTGTAAGTTTTCAGTGTTGATGTTTTCCATTTATTTCCAGAAGTTGTCACTATTAAAGTTTCTTTGAAGTGATCCCTTCCTGTCCAACGTGACCTTGGCTGGAGAAATAACAGCTTGTATAGAACTGAAAAAGTCTGAGCTCTTAAGTTTAAGGACTTGAGATGGGATTGCTGAGTCATAAGAATTTTCCTGAGTTACATTTTACAATTCAGTATAACTTTTCCTGTTGTATTCTATGTTCTTGGCTCTTACCAGTTCTGTTTTGTGTGTCAGATTGCCTGAACACATCTCTAAAAAAATATTTCTTGTTAAAAATTGAAAACGATGCCTTTCTGGTGTTTAAAGCCTATTTATCTATTCACAGCTAAGTGTGTATGTTTGTACTGATTGTAGCCAGTTAGTGGCTGCACTTCATTGGCTGCTATAGTCTGTGCTCTATATCTTTAAATTCATTCTTTTGCACACTTGAATGAGTAGCTACATAAAATGTGACCTGATGAAGAATGTGTGTAAATGGATGGTATCTCTAAAATCAAAAGATTGTTTAAAAGAAATTATCCTAGACAAGTTCAGCATTTAGAGGCTTTTCCACATTCAAAATGGACTAAGTTTTTTCTACTTTTTATTTGAACATGTTGTCTTATATTAAACCTTAACTTAATCTAAAGCAGCTTTGATAAACTGAGTTGTAAAATGTAATATTTTGGATTTACCTACTTTATAAAAGGACTTTGAAGATTTAAAAAATCCTATTACAATTTTACAACATGAAAAACTGATGTGGATTAAATGCACCTTTTGGTTAAAAACAATGTACATGAACATATTTATCCTGATTTCTGTCTGAAAGCATCGAGAGTTGACTTATCGCTAGTATGGTGGCTCTCAAGTGTCTTATTTTAACCACTGTCCTATATTTTTTTAAAGTGAGAATAGAAGCAATACAACAATATTTCATTGCATATTAAAAATGCATTATAGGGTGTTTTGCAGGTTATTTTTTTGTATTTAAAAATATTTCAGTAGTGAAAGAATAACTATTCTTTGGTTCCTCAAGGGACCTGCTGTTTCCTTAGGAGAGGCTGCTCGGCGGAAGCAACAGTTTGCTTTGGCACAGCGAGCACGTGAAGTGGTTTTCAGTGCTCTTATGTACTCAGTAGATTTGAACCAGGTTCAGGTACACACAATGCAGGCTAAAATACTGCTGGACATGAAGTCAATTACTTCATGCTAATTAGGAGCCTTGTGTCTCCGTCAAAGCACCAGGCTTGGAGCTGTATCCTTCAGATCCTCTGAGTGCTTGCACTTGCTCTTATTAACACTGTTCTAAATTATTAATTACAGTTGCTTCACTGTCCATGTTCCTTCCCTCTGATTCCTGGTTAAGCCAGTTGTCCATTCTGTGTCTCAGAAGGCCCAGAGTCCTGATAGGTGATGGAGGAGGCTGCTTAAATTCTGTCAAGTCATCTAAGTCCAAACTTGAATTTAGTTAAACTTAAGCTTCCCGGTTAAAATATTTATTGCAAACTCTCTTCTTGGCCACATTTCCTCATACTTTATGTAAGTAGGTAGACAAGTATTTTCAAAAATTGTATTTCTCCAACAATTAGCAAGAAACAGTTGTCTGAAACTTGCCAGTGCCTGTAGACTTTTGGGAGTGGAGCTCTGTGTTTTTGCTGGTGCTGGATTTAGACTTCACTACTAAACAGCCATCGACTTGTTCTGTCACAGGATGGGCAAGAAGATGCATTTGAAAAATGGAGAGTGGAAAACTCCTGGGGTGAAGACCGTGGTAATAAAGGTAAAATGATTTATAGTCACGGGAATAGAAAACTGAACTCATGTGGTCTTGCAGTAGTGTCTGTTCTGAGTTGGCTATAGACACTCACAGCTAAGTAGTTCAATAGCTATTTAATTTTGACATGACAATGACAGTATGTTTGTTCTACCTTCAAGGCTCAGTGGGACAGTAGTAAAATGTACTTTGAAATGTTAGATTAAGAAGGCTAATCAATACTAAAAAGTAACATCAAAACTTGTCTCCAAAACCAAATTAATAATTTTGTGAAGCAGCTTTATGTATAATAGATAATATACTAAAATGCCTGGTTAGTTGTGCTCTTACTGTCAGAACACTGTTTTGAGACACTCCAGATACTTGGTTTGATGTTAGATGCTACTAGTGGTAAAGTGTCCAGGAAGGAAGCGCCTTACTCAGCTCGCTTTACAACCACTCAGTGTGGACTTTGGTTAGTGCTCCGAGCCCCGAAGTTAATAGGTGTCTGTCAACACCTTTGACTGTGTAGCTGTATATGCTCTTGGCCAAGGTTCAGACTTGTTCTTTATTAGAACTCAAGAAAAACTGGGCTCAATTTCAGCATACCGGATTCTACTCCCAAAGGGCAGTGTGGCAGACAGGAGCCTGACGCCGCCAGTAGCAGTTGTACCTGCTGAGCCGTGACGGAGCAGCGGCGGGTCTGTGCTGGTGTGACAGGGACAGTGTCGGTGAATGCTCCCACGGAGCTGCCGGGCTGTGATTGATGCGTGTGGAGACCTGCTGCGCTCTTGGCTTTCTTCGCTTCGGACATGGAATCCAAAATAAAAAGCTACAGCAACTAGAAATGAAAGAAATGCTGTGCCTCAGGCTAAGTTGGAAATAACACTAAATGAAGCCAGTCACCTAGCCTTGGAGTTTTACTTTGAACTTGTTTGCCAGCTTACTTGGCTTGCTGTAACAGTTTACCTTCCTTAGACATTAGCTCTTTTCTAAATATGGGTTCACTTTTCAAGATTGAGTTCTTCTGGAGCCATTTCAGAGGAGCTAGTTGTTCCCTTGAAATGTAACAGGACCCCAGAGTGACTTGGATAAACCCTTGTACGCATGAGTTGTGTGCATGCCATCGATGTGAACTCTTCTGGGTGAGTCACTGCCACTTATCTGTGGTGCTCTGGTGGAGGCCGAGGTCCCTGGAGAGTCTCGCTCACTGTCTGGGGTTTGTTTTGGTTGGGGAGTTTCCTGGAGAAGTGCCTTGACAGAAAACCCCATCACAACTCTGAAGCTTGACTTTTATTTGACTACTTTTTCAGGGAGGTGATTCCCTGAATGATTTTCTTGGGTATAACCAAACCACCCACTGCTGAGCTAAAGGCAAATGGCCGTATCCTTCAGAGCTCATTCCCAAACATTACAAGAGGTAACTTGGCAGGTTTCATCCCCTTCCTGCCCTGCTCTTTTACTCTTCGGTGTCCAGTACCAGCTGGTGTAGGAGGGTGAGGATTTGCCGTCTGTCCTGCTGTGCCACTGAGTCTGTCTGGCCGTGTTGTGGGCTTTTTGTTGTGTTTTTATCTTATCTGCCTTGTTAAGGACTTGGGTAAGTCCAGTGCAGAGACCCAGAATCCACATCACTGAAGAGGCGGCCAAGAGTGATGTTAAACTTGGCACATCCCAGTTGGGGCCCAGTTGGGTGTGGGGGATACAAGTCATCCCCAACTCCATTATTTCTTGGACAGGTTGATAAAGGGCACGGCCTACAACAGAACACCAGGGAATAGACTTTCACTCATTAAAAAACAATCAAACAAATGACTTATTGTTGGTAGGGAATCAAAGTGTTTTTTCACATGGGGTCCCTCTTGCTTTGCTCTGAGCACAGTCCGACGTGCCAGATAATTCCTGTTTCCCCAGACTTGCATGGTGCACAACGGCCAGGACCGTGACTCCTGGTTTGGGTATCGTGGGATGTAGTTCGTTATTGCTCACACTGTGTGGAATGGGCAGAACTGAGTTCTTGTGGTAGCGCTTGTGCTGGAGAAAGGGAGGCCCTGGGAACGGCATTGCCTCCCCTAAATATGTAGTAATTATATTCCTGTCTGTTGTAAAAGTGTTTCTTGGAATCATGTCTGTTTTTCCTCAAGGAATGGACACAGCTGCTGACAAACATTGGTTGTTTTTTTTGAGGTAAAAAAAGTCACTTCCCAGTCAAATATTTCCTTTCTGTGTCTTACTGGCACTTTGTCAGCCGTGCAGGCAAGTTTAATTATTCTGCTTACTCTTTTGTTCTGGAGACACAGTACATCATTACCGAGCTGTGAACCCGGCTTATCCCATCGGATATCTTTTTTTAAAAGCAAGCAAGAGGGGAACACTAAATCACGTTATCGCATCCATTTGATAGGGGTCCATCTGCTTGTTTTGGCAGGAAAAGAGTTTTCTTGTGATACATCTCCAGCTCCCTTTTGACTTTAGTTTCTTGTGCTGGCTGTTGCATACATACTCTTCATGCTTCAAGGATTAAACTGCAGATATTTAGTGTCTATATATGTATATATATAATCCTATGAACACGCTATGAGAGAGACTCTGTTAGTTGGTTCTCCCTGTGGAGGAGTTATGGTGCAAGCACAGAGTGGCTTGTACCAGGTCCTTTGGGAACTTTCATGGTCTTTATTTTCAGGTGCCCAAACCCTGGGTTGGGCAGTAACTCACAGGCCCCTCACCCCTGACCCACCAGCAGCTCGGCAGTTTTCAAATGCCGTGTTTTCAGGTTTTCCTCAGGGTAAGTTAGAGAAACGAGGACCAGCCTCTTACACAGAGGAGTGCGGTTTTGCGGTCAGGTGCTGTGTTCTGTTACAACACGATGATGCTGTTCCCAGTTTTTCCATATTCTGACCTCAACACACAAATGGTGCGAGTAGAAGCAATATATAAATTACCCGAGGTAAAACTCTGTGTACCCTGCACAGAAATGCAATAAACTTTTCCGTTCCTTTTTCACTCCCGTTACCTGGCTGGCAGGCTCGTAGGTAGATGTATTGCTGTGTATAACGTCTCTTTTTAATGAAGAAATTGATAAGGGCTCTCATTGTGCCGGTGGGCACGGGCCTTCTCAAAGAGTGACCTTATTTGCATGGTCTGAAGTTCTGCTTGACGCTTCCCTCTCGTTCAGACGCCGTGATCCTAATCAGCGCTGTCAAGCTCCGAGATACAGGATGTCAGCAGCACAGTTCATTATCCTCTCAGGGTGCAATTACTTGTTGGCTCTTGGGAGTGAGAGGTTTTTGTGTGTCCCAAGAACTCATATCCTGGGGAGAGAATAATCAAGGCAGCTCCCTTTGGCAGAGTTTCCAAAATGGCTTCTAGCTTGGATTACAATTGATAGGGTTTTTAATTTATGGGAATTATCTGATCTCTTGCTTTAGAAACAAGATGGTGTAGATAGATGCATTTATTGTCCATATTCTTTGGACATTTTCTTGTTTCATTTGATTGTGTGATGATACTGTATAAGGACATGAGGGACTTTATTACATAAAGCCTTCTCATCTGTCTTCTAAATGCTTTCTCCCAGCCACTCTTATTTTCAGTTCACCTTGAATAGTTTGCCCCCAATGACAGCTTTCTGCTCAAACCTGTGATACTCTAAATGTGATTTCCACTCCCCTTCCCTCAGTTCAAAGCCTGTCCACTGAAATTCTCTGTATTAATTATATTAAGGGAGAAAACTAAGATTTAGTTCAGCAAGGTGTGGTTTAGATGGCTTTACATTTGAGGAGAGCAGATGGCTTCCTCTTACCGCAAGAACTAAATGTTTTCTGAAGCCGAAGCTGGTTTGGATATTCACCTGGAAAATTTGCTTTTTCTTAACAAAATCCTGGAACTTGTAAAGTCACACACATAACTTTACATTCCGCCTTAACTGCTTTAAGGTGTTGCCACTCACTTGGGTATTCTCAATGCTGCTTTAACAGAGGAAGTGTACATGATGGATATCGTGGGTCTTGATTTTCCTAACAGGCTTCCTGGTCTTTCAGTGCACATGAAGTACATCCGATTAGCCTATATGTTAGTTTGATTGATCTTGAGATACAAAGTATGACTAAGTCCTGTTCAATGCCTCATTCACAGGTGAAACTTGTATATGTGACTGCTCCACTGTCCTGGTAATGATTGTGTTGTAATGAACTGTTTTCGCTCCAGGTTACCTGATCATGACCGATGACTGGTTTTCTGAGTACGTGTACGAGGTTGTGGTGGATAAGAAGCACGTACCGGATGACATCTTGGCAGTGATGCAGCAGGAACCCATTGTTTTGCCAGCCTGGGACCCTATGGGGGCTTTAGCCAAGTGAATTACAGCATATTTGCCTCTTAATGGTCAACCAGAAGTAGATGCAATAGAGAATTCCAGTGGTCGGAAGCCATAGCCAAATGCTAATGCGACCAGGCACTCAGCATGGTCCGTACTCTTGAAATGTAAGTTAAAGACCTTTGGGAAATAGCGCTTTACTGACTGGCTGAATAAAGCTCTCAGACAGGCTGCTCCGCAAAACTAAAAAGGGATAAGGAAAAAACTCATAATGAAAATGTATTACAAGTGCTGCCAATGGCAGGTTTTGATTTTTACCTTTACATTTTTAATAACAATCAGCATAGTAACAGTAGAATGATTTTGACCAGTGTTTTCCCTAGAAAAGCTGGCCTTAAAAGGCCCTCTAGAATTAACAGTTAGGTGATTGTTAGAACAAATACATCAAGATACTCATGAATTAACTATCCATGGTCTGACTTGTACCATAAATAATGCCCAAACGATTTTATATATTCACATTTTTAGTTTTGCTGAAGTTTTGGAGGGGACATAAGAATTGAAACTGCTAAAAATTACCTTTTAGAAAATTTTCCAGTTGAATTGTTTCCTTGAGGTTTCCAGTTGGTTTTATTCTTCCATTATTGAGCTAGGACTGGATAATCCATATCAAGGCCCGGTGCTATGTCTGTGTGCACAGGAGCGCTATTTTTCAGTTCCATTAGCAAGAACAACCATAAGTATGTTCACAGGTGGAGTTAGTGTCATGCTCAACAGGAAAAAACGTTTTAATTGCTGCATTTTATTTGGATGTTTTAAAAAAACCAAGATGGTGCTATGAAGCTTTTGAATAAACACTTTCTAAAGTGACTGTTACAGTTCTGTTGTCTTTTTTAAATGAGCCTCCTGTAACTGACACGGAAGGATATTAGTGACCCACAAACAGAATGGGAACAAATCAGGGGAATATGCTGCTCTATGGACTCAGTAGTCAAAGATGCTCCTCTTACTGGGGTTTGCATCTACTGCAAGTATCCCTTTTCCCCAAAAAAACCAATGAACTTGTAGGCTGATAGACCACTATGGTTGTGCACAGGCCCTGTCATCCACAGACAGGGCCCTGACTCATAAAACATGTTGGCTGAGAGAGTTTCTGGCCCACTGACCATAAATGACCCCATCTCAGATTGAACCAGGGTGTAAATGGAGCTGCTGGAGACCCCACTGAGCTGGTCTCCTTGGAGCAGCGGCTCTGCAGTGGAAGCTGCTCCTCCTCAGACTGGCCAGCAAGGAATGTTCCTTGAGGACTGAGAGGCCTCACCCAACTGGTAAGTGATCTGGGTATCCCTGAGAATCCTCGCTTTGTGAAAGTGTGAGAAGATGCACCTTAAATCATCACCCTAGAGCTTTGAGATCCCTTGAGTTGGAATCAGCTGTGTAGTAACTGAGCAACTGGAATCAGTGTTGGGGTGCTGAATATTTTTTTGATTAAACCCCTTTCTAGCTGGCTTTCTGCTGAACAGTTCTGGTTAAAGTCTGTTTGGAGCTTATTGCCTGTCTAAATGGACTTTTGGGGTGCCTCTGGGACACTGCTGAACAAAGAAACACAAACATAGTATCTCATGTGCTACAGGTGCTCAGAGTTCAAGCCCATTACTACTCTTTTGATTTAAATCATGCCAAAGTGGTGGGCTTTGTGTCTCCTGACACTTTGCCTGTTTGTTACTGGATTTAGTCATAGGCAAATAAGAGGGTGAGGGTAAATAGCCACACTGCAACACAACTGCCAGCTGCCATAGGTAGCAGATGCTGTATAAGTCAAGAGCAAGTAAGAAAAGGATGTTTGGTATGGCCGTGGTTCTCCACAACTTGGTTTGACTTTTCTTCCATTTGGGCTACAGAGGTAGGAAGTTATTACACGATTATGAACATGTATCTTCTGCTAGTTATACAACTGTGTGTATGTATGTGCATATGAATGTGTATTAAAAATGCCAAGCTCAATCATGTCTGTGTGTTGCCTGCTAAACTAAATCCAGATTAGGATTTGTCTAGAAGTCAAAGATGATTCAACCTGCTGTGATTAACATTTTCTGAAGTGGGCAGTGCTGGTTAGATAAGGGAATTTGGTGTGGAACAGCAGCAGGAGGTGGTCGTTGCTGCCCTCGAATGTTGTTTTAAGAGTCTGTGCCCTTTGCAATATCTCCTGCAGAGGTAGCAAAGCTGTTCTGGAGATGTGCAGAATGTATTTTGGCAGCACAGCGATACCATTATTTGATTCCCTTCTAGTAAAGTTCAGCTCATGTTACCCTGGACTTGTGTCAAAAGGTTTTCTACGGTTTCAAGAGCTGTGAGGGTACAGGAGCAAACGGCGGCTGCTCTCAGTTTGTGTTTTCCGGTAGCAATGGTCACGAGCAACACCACGAAGTGCCTTTGCAGTGTGTATTCCCGATCTAGCAGACTCCCCGTTCAATGCTCTGATCCTTTTCTGTGGCTCAGGACGGGCAGATGATCTCTCCTGCTTCCTACAGCGCTGACTGGCAGCACCGTGCATCACGGGCGGTTCATGCTGTGGAAGTTCAGGCATACCTGTCGGGTTATTGTTGAACAGTTGATTTGTCATATTCAATTATCAGGTTATCATCAAACATCTTGCCAGCATTTCTGATTTACACTCCGTGATCTCTCTCAAACCACACAAGCGTGTATCATGGAAGGAACAGTGCTGAGCCAGGAGGAGCTGGGTGTGCGAGCAGAGCACGTCAAACAAGTGTTAAATAATTGAGTGGTGTGGAAAACCATAAAAATACCATGGTTGATCACATACTCTTGTAGGAAAATAGTAGTGTAATATTGGGCTGTATGAACAGAAATAAGCTGCAGTGTATGTGGAGTTACCCAGCTCTGCCGGAGCCTGTTGGGGAGGGAGCCGGAGCTGCGGTACCTGGTTTTGGGGGCTGCACCTCGGGGATGATGCAGAACAAACATAGAGAAGGGTGGTGAGAACGATCAGAGGGTGTGAGACTGATCCATAGGAGGCTGAAAGAACCGTGGTGTTTAGTCAGAAAAAAAGGGGAGGCATCCTGTTATCTTAATTTGTGAATGGATGCTTCGAAGAAGGGAGTTTTGTTCACACCGCTTATAATGAATTGATCAGAAAGTCATGGGCTCCAACTGCAGCAAGACCGAGTGAGATTAGTGAAAGCTTTCTGGTGCCAAAAATAGTGAAGAACTGGAATAGATCGCCTGCGGATGTGTGATGCCTCCGTTGTCAGGGATCTTTAAGAACAGGTTACAGAAGAACATGCCAGAAATGGCATTTGTAAGGTTGATCTTTGTGTGTGTGTTTGCAAAGAGAGGGACCAGATGATCTTTGAGGTCCCTTTGGCTTTGTGGCTCTGATGCACCATCTCTACCTCACGCTGTGTTACTTGCATCAAGGCGAGTAAACAGCCTTGTACTTGATGCTGAACCCTGGTGGCTCTGAAACGAAGCCAAATCCCTTGGGAAGCCGTATTCTGCACAATGTTTTGGTTATGACTAATGCATGTGTTGTTTTGGGAGGGTTTTTTTTCCAAAAGGTCAGTATTTTAGTCTTTCAAAACTCTTTCTGCTAATGCCATTGCACCAGTTCTATTTCCTTTATGCAGCCAAAGAGTGAACTTTTTCTCTGGAGTTTAATGATTTTGCCCATGGCAGCACTGATGGGGATTGAGTCTGACAAATTAAACATTGTTTCCAAGCCAGTTTTTGTTAATCTGAGTATTTAATATATTGTCCAGTGTGTGCTTATCTCTGCAGCCCTTGCCCAGATATTTCCCTGTACAGCTTATACAATAGTATGTTTTTTTCCTTTCCTTCAAATAATTGCAGAAAATCCACATAGCTAAACTGCGTTATAGGAAACGAAGCCAATCTGGCGGGAAGTTTTGCCTTCATGCCCAGCGATTTTATAAGTTCTCTGTGAGAAGGGACGGGGAAGAGGAATGGAAATACCTGTGTCAAAGTGAGGGCTGTTTCTTCTCTGAGGACTCTAAGGGTGGTTGAACAAGCGGTTCTGACGTTCACGCTAATGATGCTCATTCAAAGCTGGCAAAATATCGGGTGGGATATTCTCTGGTTTGCTGTGTGATAACAGCCCATGAAAACCAGTCCTGTGCTGTTGGTGGGAATCAATAGCTGTGTGTGCTCTTGCGAAGTAGGTGTCTTTGTCATCCATAAATCAGACTGTTGTATCTTAGGGTAAATGGGCTGGATCTTTAAGATTGTTGGGGAACCGGCCAACTAGCAGTTTCCTTTTCCAGTTTGCCAACAAAACCACGTTGTTTTCATGTGATCATTCAAGGACGGCTCCTCTGACAGGTAGAAAATATTGGTGGATAATGTTACAAAAGTCAACTATCTCAGGTCTGGATGAAAGTCGGCAAATAATAACCTCTGCTAACTAAGAGAAGGCAGGGGCAGGAGGACAGGGGGTGTGTGGTGGCATTTGTAGGCTTTCAGAACTGGATTTCTCCACCCAAGTGCTTTCTCAAACAGTTGTAGTGGAAACAGCAAAACCTCCCCAAGCCCCATCCAGCTCCCGATGGAGATCCCAGCACAGTCAGAGAATAGCAGGGAAGGACAATCGGAATTTCTTTCATCCCAAAGCCAATCGTAATAACTTCTAAATGTAGTCTGGTTCCTAACTAAGCAAAAGATGGGGACAAATAAATATTTTAGGATTTGTGTTATTTGGAAGATTGTTCCTATCCTCTTACTGGCAGTGAATCAGACATGCTTGCAGAATTATTACTAGTCTTTTCTTAGTACAGCTGGTACCACACCTGGAATGTTGTGTCCAGCTGTGGCCCCTCAGTTCCAGCAGGACAGGGAACTGCTGGAGAGAGTCCAGCGCAGGGCAACAAAGATGCTGAAGGGAGTGGAGCATCTCCCGTGTGAGGAAAGGCTGAGGGAGCTGGGGCTCTGGAGCTGGACAAGAGGAGACTGAGGGGTGACCTCATTCATGTTTACAGATATCTAAAGGGTGAGTGTCAGGAGGATGGAGCCAGGCTCTTCTCGCTGACAACCAATGACAGGACAAGGGGTAATGGGTTCAAACTGGAACACAAAAGTTTCCACTTAAATATGAGAAGAAACTTCTTCTCAGTGAGGGTGGCAGAGCCTGGCCCAGGCTGCCCAGGGGGGTTGTGGAGTCTCCTTCTGTGCAGACATTCCAACCCGCCTGGACACCTTCCTGTGTAACCTCATCTGGGTGTTCCTGCTCCATGGGGGGATTGCACTGGATGAGCTTTCGAGGGCCCTTCCAACCCCTGACACTCTGGGATTCTGTGAACTACTGTTATTAGGTAATTTGATGGATGCTTCTTCCCATTCTTGTGCTGGCACCGGTAACTGGGATCGACCGCTGCTTTGTCTGTGGAGATCTATGGAAGTGCTGGAAGTTGTGTAAAGTCCAGTTTCTTCCTCCTGTTTCTTTTTATAGTTTCCCTATATTATTAGGATTCTACCTGCTAATGCACAGAAGATTTCATGAAATTTTTGAACTGATTTGGTACAGGACCTGAAAGTTTTTTGCGTGTTGGGTAAATAAGAGTCACAAAGCTGAGTGGCCTGCGTGAAATCTCAAGCCTGTTTTTCATATTATGCTCCAAAGGCTCCAGACTGTTTGGCAAGAAATTAAAACAAACCCCATGCTGCTGCAGAAGACATTAATGAAAAGAGTATCGACTGAACAAGAAGGCCAGGATAAGTCATGAAAGCTGGTTTTGTGTTCTTCATATGCTAGTTTTCACATTACAGCTTTGTATGCCCTACAAAAACAACTGAATACTGACATCAGGTGCCACTGATGTGAGCAGATGAATGGAATTGAACTGCGAGTGTTGACCGAGATGAATGGTGTGCGATAGTGCTCCAGAACTTGTTAAAGGAACCCACCCTAAGCAAAGACTAAGATGGAGCAAAACCTCAAAGGAAAAAACACCAAACCAAACGTATAATTACGTAAAGAGCGGAGGGACCCAAAGTGCAAAATAGAATTGATTTCTTGTAAGAGGGTAGAAAAAGTGAGTTTGAAAAACCCATCCCAGCGTCCAGCAGCGGTGAGCGGGAAACCTTTCCCTGTGCCCCCTGCCCTCCAAGAGAGAAAAACCCTGATTTCCAAAGCACGACGTCTAATCCACAGATGGACACTCGGGCATTAAAATATTGCACTTTGATCATTGTGAAGGTTCAGCGAGTGGGGCACAACGGGCTCTGTCTTTGCAAACCCTTCAGAGTGGGTCAAAACGGGAAGGTTGTGATTTATTTTAATATGCAAGGAGACCAGCTTTGTGGGGTTTTTCCTGCCTGCAGCTAAGCAGAGCTTAACACCACCAAAGCTGTTTATTTTGGAAGGAAAAGTCCAGGAGGGGGATTCAGCACAGCAGAAAGATGAGTTAGATATTGCTATTTTCACTAAAACAACAATGGATCTGTAAAGCAACGGAAGGCAACGAGCTTAATTTGACAAAACCTTTTAAATACATTGCCCACAAGAGTTTCGGGAAAGCAAAACCTGAATACACATCTCCTTAATGCCTGTAATTGCAATACCCGAGCTGCCCTTGAGATGGTGCGAACGCTGTGCTGCTGCCACCGAGGCAGAAACAGCCGAGTGCTGTTATACCCCTGCGCTTTTCGGTTTGCGGAGTTTTCCTTTCCAATTGTTTGGAATAAGTCTCTGAAAACCGGCAACCACTGAACAGCAAAGCTGCTGTTTCTCTAACAATCAGCTGTTCTTACTTGTCCCCATTCTGCTTTTCACCCCCCAAACCCGCCACCTAAACTATGGCACGATTTTGACCTGTGATTTATGACTTTTCATAAACAAATTGTAAAGTCTAGGGATGAATAAACCCCGGGTGAAAGAACCCGGAGCAAAAAGCCCGTGTCAGAGGTTGAGTGAGATATTTTGAGGAGCGATAGGGAGAAAGGAAATTACTTGCTGAGCTTCTACCGCAGCAGCAAAACGCTCTTAAAGGAATTTGTGCTTAACGCTTTAAAACAAAACCAAATCTTTATTAAAATAATGCAAGCGCTCAGCAATAGAAATGAATCCTTCCAAGCCCTTTTATTGTGACAACACCCCAGTCCTTCCTATCTTTCTGTAATCTGCAGACCCACCTGCAAACTTATAATTTACTGACTGCCTCAAAACTTCCGTTTGGCTCCATCATCATCCTCCTCCTGTTATTTATAGCTGGAACAACAGCCGGGAAAACTGCCCCCGGGCAGGAGCGCTTCCCTCCTTCTGCCTCTGCCTGCGTTGGATCCTGCTCTCCTGAAGCCAGCAGAGCAGGCAGATGTGGGCACCCACCTCTAGGAGGAAAACTGAGCTGCAGCCCCGGTGAAACATCAAGTTTATTTGACTAAAGTGACGCAAAAATTCTTAAAGAGCTCTTTGGCAGCAGATTATCTGGAAATCAGACCATGTGAGGGGATTGGGGTACAAAAACCTCGCCGAGGGGCTGAGTTCCCGAGACTCCCGAGTCAATGTGGGTGAAGGTTACTCGAGCTTGGATAACTCCAAGGAAAGCGCTTCCGACCCATCCGCTACACAGGTACTTTATAATTTTGGTTTTAATGTGTTGCTATCTAAACTATTTTATGGCATTTAGACTCCTCGAGGGCTGTTTTCAGAGCCGACCTTCTGAAACTGGCGCTTCATTAACTTCTACTTGTTGCCTCTTTCAGCTTGGCTTATAAAATCTGAAATACTAATGACAGTCTAAAACATGTATACTCCATTTTGTTTCATTTTAAAGTAACTTTTAAGGTCTTGGAGTAATTTCTGAAACATCTGGAAAATGTACATCTAAGAAAGCTTCGAGGGGAAAAATATATATAGATTTTTTGGTGAAAGTTTGCTTTGATTTCTCAAACTTTGGATGCTTGTTCTTGCTTTGTGGATGTTACATGCTCTGCATCTTGTTCAGGCACTTGCCCAGCAATTATGAATGTTGTGAATCAAATACCTGTAGCAGAACATGTTATGACAATTGGAAATAAGAGTTTTGGCAGTTCACATCGTTGCAGTATGAATGTTCAGTTTATTTTAAAATTACAAAAAAAACCCATTAAACTATAAGGTGAAATAAGCAGAATTTGAAGCAAGAAAAATCAATGCAAACTGTTATTTATTTTAAAAGGGTAAAGTAAGCTTTATTAACCATAGGAAGTTCTATTTTAAAAGGTAAACTGTTCCAGCACAGTAAATTATCTGACTCAATGGGACAGTTTTATTGTAAGTAATAAATGTGAAGAGTGTATATTTATAGTCAATCATGTTTACTGCCGAAACCAACCGGCTTGCTGGGCTGGTTTGCTAAGTAATATGGAAACGTAAGTGAGGAATGCAATGTAACTGAACATATAAATAGTCATGGAAAACATGTTTTGATGTGTTAAGAAAGCCTGGGGGGAAGGACCATGCAGTTAATGGGTCTGGATTCTTGGAAACCTTGTCGAGTTTTAATGTGGGTTATTGGCTGTCAGGCATTTTCCCAGGGAAGGTCTCACACACTTGGGCTTCGTCTTCTGGTGCTTTGGATGAGTGAACTGAACACAATTTTCTTGGACAGTACTTTGTTAAGCTTGGCACATAGCAAATGACTCTTGTGGGTCCGTTTTCTACTTGGACAGGGTGTGATGAGTTTCAAACACTTATATAAATTAAGAAAAACTGCCCCAAAACTAGAATTTAGTAAAACCCTTAAATTATTCCCACACGTGGAAATGTGCAGTGTATTTAAGCTCTTTCCTGCTTTTCTCCATGGAAATATAAACCACCAAGTTTTCATTATGAGCAGTGTTAAGAGCCTAAGGAAATATTCAATGTATAGCCTGGTGTCCTTTCTCATTCTAATGTTTTCCCTCTTTTCCAAAACTGCGTATTTGCAGCCCTGTTGATCTGGCAATCTGTATCTTATAGAATGTATACAGCACCAGGAAGCCCTATGGGATATCCCTATCTATGGGATAAGTGTTTCAGCAAGAACTTACATAGAGCTTGGAGCCTGAATTGGGCTGGAATTTGGAGGTAGCCACTAAGTCTCCTTCAAAGAAACATCTTCAGGAAACAGCAGTGACTTTCTTTACTGTCTTTAGATGAAAACATCACAAACACAAGTATATGCACGTTGGCACATATGACTGGTGTCTGCAAACAGGTCTTCTGTGCCCATTAATTTGCCTGTGCAGAGAGACATTAAGGAAAAGTGCTCTGTGTGGTCATATTCCTGTGTTACGACTCTTCCTCCAAGTTTATATATATAATTTGAGGAAGAATACAAAAGGAGTATCATTCCCTTTAAGCTTATCTGTTTCCTTGCACTACATATGGGCACTCTCGAGCCATACAGATGCATTTTCTCTCCGCTCTGTTCTTTAAGTGACTGACGTCCCTTTGGCAGCGTTCCCAATACAATACAGCATCTGTCTTCTCAACAGATCTTAAAGGTAAAATCCCTCCTGCTGACTTGTTAATTTCAGACTGAAACATGGACAAGATTATGACATAAACCTCACAGTACAGGTTTACATCCCCCGATACTATCACTTTTAGAAGCCCCGTTCTCACGCCTGACCTCTGTTTTCCTTGTCTGGGAACACAGGGGTTAACTGGGGAGAGCTCCCGACTTCTGCCCTTCTCCCTTGGGCAAGTCACCTTTATTCTCCCAGAAGGGTCATTGTCTCATTGGGGCTCCTTGTTGAGCACAGTTCTGCTCTGGTTTAGTAAGAATGTTAGCGAGCCCTGGAGAACTTCAAATATTCATCTACAGGACCTGGTTTGCCATCTATAGTGCACGTTTTCTTATAAACTACTCACATATTACAGTGATGTGCAGAAGCACCCAGTCCAGTTACATATAAAATCACTGGCACTGGGATCAGACCTGCTATGTGCAGAAATAATTCACTGTACCCATTAATTTCAGTGGGTTTTGATCACTCTTTATGCAAAGTCCATTTTGATTTTCTAAAACCAGGCTAGAGAAGCATAGCTGAAAACAAACCTTGAAGAAATCATTTTTCAGTTGTTGAGGGGTGGTCTAGAAATCCCCTTGTATCTGCTCTGCACCCAGTACCTCTGAGCTGTGGTTACCAGCAGCTCTACCAAAGCTGGGACGCTGTATCAACCTACTCTGTATTTGCGAATATATCAGGTTTTGAGATCTGAAATACGATCTAATGGAAACAAGCTAATAGAAAAGGATATTCAAGGTACTCATTTTTCAATGAAATCAGTGTACATGAACACATTCGAAAGCAAAAGGCATTAATTTTTTTGCATTATGAACTCTAAACGTGACTCATCTATGACAAACAGCAGGTAAAATTAATCATAACCTAGTGCAAGATCTAACTGGTAGAAATTCTTATCTCCTAACAGCTCCCCGCAGTATGGGAGCATCTGAACTGTCCTGTAATAATTTTGATTAAAGGTTTGCCTGTGCAAAAGATCAGAGGAGAAATATGAAGCCTCTTTTACTCTTTCACGCTACAAATGCAGAACAACAGGCCCTCGCTATAGCACGCAAGGGTGTGGAATAAACTTCACAAGGTTCTCTGTCATCCAGGTCGTGTTCCCCCCCTCCTGCCCAAAGACAGACTGGGGCTGAAGATCAGAAGTGTTTACTGCTGGATTTATCAGAGTCCAGTACCTGGAAACACGCAGGTTCTTGGCTGTTGCAGGGTCACGGTTGGTGCTGTGGCTCAGAGGTGACAATAGTACCTACAGATAAAGAGCACAGCCTTTTCCTGGGTGGGATACATGATTTCTATCTTGTCATAGAAACTTCTTTATTTTCTAGATAAAAGTAATTTCCTTGGACTCTTTCCATGTACATACAACTGCCTGTGTGAACTGCGCCTTTATTGCAAGGTGTAATATGCCGTGTCAAGCTGCTACATGATTTTAACAACCTTAAATGCTTTGTGATAAAAGTGAGATTTAGGCCAAGTTAACAGAAATGTTAACGTTTGGTTCTGTTTGCCAGCAGCGCAGGCTGGCGCTTTGTGTTCGAGTCCAAAGTGCTTTGTCTTTGCAAGCGCTGGCGTGTAACCGGGAGCGCTGGGAGCCACAGGAATGCAGCTGTGAGCAGCGGCGGCCGCTCCAGCAAGCACCGCTGTGTAAAACTAAGTAGTATGAAGGGAAATATACGCAAATATACACATTTTGCCACTGCGCGAGTTAAAATGTATTTGATTTGGAGACAAGTAATGACTTCTGCAGTCATGCAGTGACGCTGGACAAGTCTTGTGCTGAGGAATTCGGGAAGTCAGTGCTGCCTCCCCTCAAAATATCCTCCTGGTCACTTAAAGCATTAAGACGTGTCTCCCTTGAAGTATCTATTTGCTGCACCTCAGCTTGTTTTAATCTCCTAGATAAAAGTCAATTTTGTCCTTTAAAAGAATATAGAGAACAGGAGTATAATTTTTACAGTGCTGGAAAGATTTGGTTGACCGCGTGGCAGAGCACTAAAGGAAAGGGATTCCCACAGTGCCATGAGAGCTCACTGTGTGCCTCAAGAAATAACCAGGGTGGTGATCCATGAAGGGTTAGAAGGAACTGGACCCAGGACAGTGATGGTCCTTGAGGATTGATAAACAGATACAGAGGAGGCAGTTTTGTGCATCAAGGGACATGGCCCCTCAGTTCCAGCAGGACAGGGAACTGCTGGAGAGAGTCCAGCGCAGGGCAACAAAGATGCTGGAGGGAGTGGAGCATCTCCCGTGTGAGGAAAGGCTGAGGGAGCTGGGGCTCTGGAGCTGGACAAGAGGACACTGAGGGGTGACCTCATTCATGTTCACAGATATCTAAAGGGTGAGTGTCAGGAGGATGGAGCCAGGCTCTTCTCGGTGACAACCAATGATAGGACAAGGGGTAATGGGTTCAAACTGGAACACAAGAGGTTCCACTTAAATTTGAGAAAAAAACTTCTTCTCAGTGAGGGTGACAGACACTGGCCCAGGCTGCCCAGGGGGGTTGTGGAGTCTCCTTCTCTGCAGACATTCCAACCCGCCTGGACACCTTCCTGTGTAACCTCATCTGGGTGTTCCTGCTCCATGGGGGGATTGCACTGGGTGAGCTTTCCAGGTCCCTTCCAGTCCCTGACATTCTGTGATTCTGTGACATTTACATCTCCAGTGCTGGTTCAAGTTTAGCTCTGTGTGAGAGTAACAAAAACTATAATTAAATTAATATTTGGGTTACCTGACCTGCTTTGGTGACTTCAGCCAAGGTCACAGAAACACATCTTGAATTATCCGTCCTGGTGTTTTCAACAGAGCAGGGAACGGTTGTGGAGGACGTGCTGGTTGTTACCCAGGGTCACCCAACAGCACCGAACCTTCCGTGTTCCCGGGCAGCACAATGGGGATGGAAAGCGTCCTCAGTCGCCTCTGCTCAGAGCTACCGGAGAGGGAAAACGGGCAGACGCGTAGGGCCCCTCGATGGAGCAAAGTCACATCTACACATCAAAATGACACGACGGCACCGATTTTATTTTTTCTTCTGTAGCTAATTACGTCGGTGATAAGAAGCCAATGTGTAATTATATAGGAGCAAACATTGCAACGGCTCAGATTGAAAATAGGTAATAAACTGCCATTTCTTACATAATTCACTACCATCATGTAACAACTGAGAGATGGGTGCAGAGAGGTGAGGTGGAGGCTGATGTGGGCAAAATCCTTCACTAATAGCCTAATTTTTCCCCTGGAAATCTTATTTCTCAACCCCACGAGCTCTAGTTCTGCAGCTGCTTGTGGTGCTTACAATTACTTCAGGTAGTTTTCTTTTCTTGAATTGTAATGAGGAGAGAAAAAGTACATTCTGCCAGATTTTTACAGCGCGATGAAATCTTCTGATCCTGTAACTGTTCTGGTTTCCTGTGCCAACTGTGTCGCCGGGAACACCACGGCGTAGCTGTAGAGTCTGGCACTGGAGACTTCCCAGGGTAGCTGTCGAGCTGTAGTTCTCCTTCAGAAAGGAACAGTTTGAATTCCAGTTGAAGCCCCTGAAAGCTCACAAGTCATTTTGCGTATTTGATGCTCAAAGTAACGAAAATTCTACAAAAAATATCTCAAATGATGCGATGTTTCTTTCCTCTGGTCTGCAGAAGACCGGGAGCAGCTTAGATCGGGATAGGACAACTATCTTGATTGTCGCAGCTCCAGGAAATCAACAGTATATTCAATGACCGCTGTGAAGAAAGTGCCTAGAAGTATCAATGTGCAGAAATAAAGTGTTTTAGAAATACAATAAGAGTTTAAGTCTCAGGTATGGAAAATCCAGTCTCAAGAGATAATGCAGTTAAATCAACATACTTTCTGTTTTCCCATTTATGAGTGAGAGGTGTAAAGTCCAGGAGGAGTCAGGTTACTTTTCCATATTCCTGCCGTGTATTAACGTGCTCTATACAAGGCTGCAGCCTCTCCTGGGATTTTCACGTTGCCAGACTGTTTTCATCTACATACACTCTTTTGGAACATTTGGAAGGTTTTGGACTCCAAAGACACTCAGTTTTCATAGCCTTGCAGGTAAAGCAAACTCCTGTTCTTTGATGTAGTATTTTCCTCTCAAAGAGGAAAGATGTTTTGGAGATGTTTTGGTCTTTGTGGATGATTAACTAATGGTAGCAAAGTACTGCTCTTGTAAGAATTCATTATTAATGAGGCAATTCCCGATATATGGTGAAAATAACATTATCTGGGTAACAACAGAAAAACTAGAGGTTTCTGAAAGTTATAAACACCTTGAAGCGACGTTTATCTCCAGAACATCCTCCTGTTTGCTCTGCAGCTCAATAACTTTCCTTCTCCTCCTGTGCGCGCTGAGAAATGTTTCGGAAGAGGTTTAACAGTGTTTGCACAAGGCTGAAAGCTGGGAAAAACTCGAGTCTTAATAGCTCTGGCAATGAGCAAATTCTAGTAATGAGCAAATAATATCCCCTCTCTGCTTTAGTTTTTTTTTCCAACAGTTAAAAGTGAAATAATCCTGCTAGGATGTGCCAATGATATTTACTGTGGTAAAACGCTTTGGGAATAAAAAATCCAATGTAATTATAATAATTTAATCTGCGGTGGCATCTTGTATATTGTGTAACATTTTGCTAGGTATAAAGCAAGGTTACTAACCCCGGGGAATTTACAGCACAGACGATCAGCTCCTATTACAGGGTTTTGTTAAGTAAGGGCATTTCCATCGCCTGAACAAACGAGCAGAAAACAAAACACGACCCACGGAATCACCATTTTTTTCCTTTTTTTTTTTGTCCTGAAGGAAAAAGTCGTCGCTTTATACTCTTTTTTCTTTTCTTCCCAGTTCTGAATGGTTTATTTCCCCTGGATTACTCTTGTAGCCCTGAGGAAGGGACTCTCCCAGTGCCTGTTTGTTTGCTGGCACTGGACAGCAGCACCCGCTGCTATTCCTGAATCATTAATGTTGGCTGAGCCTCGAGAGTTAATTGATGCAAAACCACTGAGATTTAAATACTTTTCTAAGCTTTTGTTTAAGCCTTCTAGGTCTGCTGCTAAACACAGCAGAGACCGCGGGATTTCTGATAACGAAATGTAATTTGTAGATCAATTGCTACCTCGTATTTGTTTAATCAATTATTTTCCCTTCATACTGGGTGAATGTAGATATTGCGAGTAGAAGTCACAGGATGAACTTATGAAAATGAAAATAGAAGTCACGCTAAACTCCACCCTTATTTTTACAAACTGGGAGTTCCACGACCTCCCTGGGTGTGAAACCAGTGTCCAAAGGAGAGCGAATTACCAGAAGAGAGCGGCACCGTGACCGCCCCGAGTTGTCCAACAGTGCACAAAGTTCAGTGAGTGTGCCCGAGTGGTTCTAAGGCAGGTACACAGCCTCCTGATGTAGAACAGGCCGACTGCTTCCTCCCCTTCTCCGTACAAAACCCTGAATGGATTACCTGCTAAACGACTCACATTGCATTGTTATGATGGTTAATTACTTCCAAGAGCATTTTGATCACAGAATCAGTCAGTTGTGACTTGAAAGTTACCATCAGTAAGCCCTGTAATGGATTTTTAACTATTTTTCATTCCTTAGATGGTGTTTGTGTCTTCAGTCTGATGGATTTAAATATGGAAGAGGAATTCTAAAAGTGCTGGGAATAAAAGCGTGGGAAGACAAGCCAGAAGGGGACCCTGTGCTGCCGTCTGTCTGCAAGTGATCAGAACAAATCTCTGAAAAAAAGATGGAAAAAAAGGCAACAAGCAATGAGACCGAGCCGCTAACTTCCAAGAAAGACGTCTCAGACTGTAACGAAGGAGAAGATTGTAAAGAAAACGGACTTCTGGTCAGGAACCCTAAATCTGCCCTACGGCTGGTGGAGGATGGCAATAAAGTCCATCCCAGCCAGGGAGATAAAGGGGAGGCAACTCAGATCTCCAATGGTTATTCGGGGGTTCAGAGCCCCGTTCCCTGCAATGGGACGGGGGAGGCGGAAGGTGCCCAGTGCCCGGCGCCGGCGGCCACCACCACCTCCAGCTCCACCGCCTGCGGGGCGGAGGGGCCGCAGCAGCTCATGGAGCTGGAAGACAGGGAGACCTGGAGTAAAAAAATAGACTTTCTGCTCTCCGTCATCGGGTACGCGGTGGATCTGGGGAACGTGTGGAGGTTTCCTTATATCTGCTACCAAAACGGAGGAGGTCAGTGACTAGTTCTGTATTCTGCTCCTTATTGCTGAACCTCCTTGCTTACAGGTTGATGAGTTTAGGGGCTTATTTTAATTTCATGTCTAACAAACGGCAAAGTAGAAATTACTTTGCAAGCAGCCTGTCCCAAGGAGTATTTAAAACCAGATAAACCAACACATCAAAAAGCTCATTACACTAAGTCTGCTACTCACTGACATTTCAGCCAACATATACATCTGATCAAGGAGATCTTGGAAATTACGGATGTAACCAATGCATTTTACTGAATTAATTCATTATCTGTAGCCCACCTCACAATTGTACCCATTGGAGGCGTTACAGCCTTAGAGAATCCTACATATCCCTGTTACACAAATGGAGAATTCTGGCCTGAGTGTCGCTTATTATTCACACTGCTGAGTAGTTACTCTTAGGAGAAAGCCCATGGTAATTTGGTGTGGCACACTGGTTGGGGGGATGCACATTTTCCTCGTGGGATAAAGGGAACCGTTATTTGTGGAGTCTTGGTACTGTTGGAAGAGAAGTCCTATGAGGAGTTATAATTGTCTGCTTGCTTTCTTGCAGGAGCATTCCTCATTCCATACGCAATCATGGCCATCTTTGGAGGGATTCCTCTCTTCTATATGGAACTAGCGCTAGGACAGTACCACAGGAATGGGTGTATTTCAATCTGGAGGAAAATATGTCCTATATTCAAAGGTAAAGAAAGGAAATGGAAAATTACTAGGAACTTTCTGAATAACTGGAAGATTTTCCTATAATGGTGACGTTTCTCAAACAAAAATCCAAAAAGTTCATAGAACAAAGCAAGTCTTGTTCTATACAAGATTTTGGCTTTACAGAGAAAGCTTTCATAGAACTTTACGTTCATCTGCAGAGGCGTGTGTGTACTCTCATGAACACATAGGATGTGCAGCTCTCAGATTGATGAGGTAGAGGCCTGTCCTCTTGCCCTGACCCAAGCCTGAGAATACCAAAAAAATAAACAAAAAAATGTAATTCATTAAGTTAATCCAATGCAAAATTAAAACCAGAATTAAAACAAGAATAAATATCTAGTATTTCTATTGCAAAGATATTAATAGGAATTATTCCCCATCTTCAGCCTCGTCTGTCCAGACTCTTTTCAGAGAAGGACATGTTCTATATGCTTGTCCACTCTTGCTCCCCCTGTTATAGCTCTGCTCTTGTCTTTTTATTTACTGAGTGCAAGATGCCTACTTCTAAATTCCAGGAATTTAGGAAGTGATGAAAAAAAACCCATATAAGCACATTGTGTCTTGATTAAGGATGCTTTTTTGGAACTGGAGCCCGAGGGTTTCCAAAGCCACAAGAAATTCCAGTGTTGTAAACACTTGAGAGGGTACGTGTACCTCCTGTAGAGCTGCCTTAGTTACTAATTGCAGTTGATGTGATAACCAATTCCTTCCTTTTTTTTTTTTGGCCTAAAACTTACACCCACTTCACATAATTATTTCCTGCCTTACTAGGAATTGGCTTTGCCATCTGTATAATAGACCTTTACGTAGCCTCCTACTACAACACCATTATGGCTTGGGCCTTTTACTACCTCATATCGTCCTTCACGGCGGAGCTGCCATGGACAACCTGCACAAACGCTTGGAACACAGGCAACTGCACCAACTACTTCAGCAAGGACAACGTCAGCTGGTCCCTGCACTCCATCTCTCCCGCTGAAGAATTTTATACGTAAGTGCATGTAAGTGAGGACAGGAATATCAGAGAGAATGGTGGAACACGTAGCGAGCTCTTCTTTGGAGGGGGAGCAGGGCTCTTTATTCATCATACCCTTTTCTGAAGTGTTCAAATATCTAAATGCTTGTAGGCATATGTGAGCTTAGGGTGTATGGGTGGGTGCTCTGAATTTTAGATCAGAGGTTCCCAACCGGCTCTCATTACTTACCATTGATCATCACTGGTGTATCAATATCAAGCTTTTAATTAAAAACTAAATCAAAAATAACATGACTCTGAAGGCTACTTATCACAGACTCAGGACTACTTGTAGTGCTCAGACCGCACTGTGGGACTGTTCAAAGTATATTTAACATAAGTATTTATTAAAAAAAAATATCTATACTGTGTTTTTCTTTCCTCTTTCAGCCGCCAAGTTCTACAGGTGCACAGGTCCAATGGGCTGGATGACCTGGGGGGCATTAGCTGGCAACTGACCCTCTGTTTATTGTTAATCTTCACCATTGTATACTTCAGCATCTGGAAAGGGGTCAAAACATCTGGCAAGGTGAATGCAAAAGCAAGACAAACCCACTTGGTACTGCGTAGTCTAGCAGCGGTTCTAAAGGAGCCAATTAACTTGACACAGAATTATCTCAGGTTGTTCTCATGATGGGGATTCTAGGCTCATGTATTTGGGAAGGCCGTAGAGTGACCGCTACTCTTATCTGAGTAATATATAACAATAGTAAGTTAATGGCACTGTTCTCTGGGCAAGAACCCTGCCGAAAGCAAGCACAGGAATAGATGTACAAAGTGACTGTTGACAGACCTTCTGAGAAGTTCACATGAAGATGTTATAAGCGCTCCGAGTTACAATAAGCTGTTAGATCTCTACCCACGGCAAACGCTGTGTTCCTGTTCCCCCCGGCAGGTGGTGTGGGTGACTGCCACGTTCCCGTACATCATCCTCTTCATCCTGCTCGTGAGAGGAGCAACTTTGCCCGGGGCTTGGAGAGGTGTCCTCTACTACCTGAAACCCGACTGGCAGAAGCTCCTGGCCACAGAGGTAAAAAACCTTATAAAACGGTAGAGATTTGCTTTTAGCCTGCCAGCATGTACATACTTCAATGTCTATTCTCAGCATAGGGTGTGATTAAACAGATGTCTTAGCATGGACTTACAAGCCTGACTTCATATTTTTGTTCAAACGGTTGTGCTATTCTTTCCGTAATTATAAAGATATTTTTGAAGAAGATTGAAGTCCATCAATTTGTCTTGAACTAACAGTAGGGTTTCCATACAGTGGTTGAATAGAATTAGTGATAGGATTAGAAAGAAAATGAGTGACCAAACAGGTTTTTTTGCCAGGAAAATGGTGAACTGCCTGACACTGAGTGAGAAGCTACAATTGCTGATACACTGCTCCAAAATCCCTTATTATGGCAGTCATACTGAACAAACTAAACTTACTAAGAACTAACAGCTGGTTTAGCTGTATTTTTTTGGCTGTGAGGGGATCATTACACACTTGGGCAGACTTTTCCACAGCCCAGCGCTGTCCACAGTTGCCCATATTTAAATAGCACGGGTTATTAGAGTTGAAACGTCAGATCTCCATCCTGTGACGAGCTTGGGCAGCTCTGCAGCCACCAACTGAAACGTGACTCAGTGATGCCTGCAAGTGCATGTGGAGAAGAAATAAATCAGTTAGGCCTGCATACGCTACCAAGACTTGAAAAGAAAGGAGGAATGAGGACAAGACTGAGCTAACCAACAACCCCGGGCATTCCAGTATGTATACAGCTTCGAACTCTGGATGACAAGTCGTCCATCAGCCTCAAGACCGCGCTTATTACGCTGCCTGTGAAAATGTCTGGTGAGGAGAGTGATGGAAAAACCCCAAAGCAATAAATACTACAAATACAAAGATTAAAAATTCTAATGTTTGCAAGTCTGCTGCTGCCCAGCTGATATGGAGAGTTTTGAATAAAGAGGAAATGAAAAGACACCAGTCTCTGATAAAATAGCATCTCCAATAAGAGGCCACATCTTCTGAAAAAGCAATAAAGGGCATTGATATTGTATTGGATGGATCTGAAGTGAGGACAGGAGATTGCAATCTGCATGCCGGACGGTGACAGAGCTGTGTCTGTGGTTGATACAGGGTGGCCTCGCACGATGGAAGAGAATATTAGAAACAAGCTGTAATGAACTCCATGTTTCAATCAAAAGAGGATAAATGAATGAAGACTTCCACCTTCAGATACTGCACTTTACGAACACTGCTCGTGCAGGCTGTGGCCACTTTTTGAGTACAACAGGCTTTTCATAACAGGATCGTCACACTTGGATCTGTCATGGCTACAACGAAGCTGGATTGAGGCCAAAGACTAGAACTGCATCCACACTGTCATGTATTTCCATTAAATCCAGGAAAAATCTGGGCAGCGATCATCCGCTATTTAGCCTGGAGGGCACACAGCCAAACACAGGACTACTCCACAGCACACACGGTTGGGAGGAATTTGGGCCAAGCCCACTGCAAAATCATGGATGGAATGTTCTCTATACATTGCAAAACTTGTGTTAAATGGATTACAAGTGAATCAGTATGAATTAATCAAAGGTGCTGTCAGAAATGAAACTGCAAGTACTTAGAACAGTGTGAAGAGATACAATAAGCACATCATAGGCACTAGAATTATAGTGGAGTTTTACAACTCTGACATATCTACAGTAAATAGTCACATTTCAACATACTCTCTAAACAAAATGTTTGTTAGACCAGGACCAGGATATAGGCAGACTAGTAAAACATGGTTTTGTAGGCCTAAGTGATATTCTGAATATGCCAAACTCATCTGATGTGTTTCGTGTCATTTTATTCTTGATCTCCAATATTTTCCAGGTTTGGGTGGATGCAGCAGCTCAGATTTTTTTCTCCCTTGGTCCAGGTTTTGGGGTCCTGTTGGCTTATGCCAGCTACAACAAATTCCATAACAACTGCTACCAGTGAGTTCTTCCTTATTATATAAGTAAACTTGAGTTTAAAAAAATGTAACTGTGGATATTTAGGAAAAAGAGACATGGTACTGTTGAAGGGCACTGAATTATCAGACCTGTGTGCATACAAATCAGACAGAAGCGTAACAGAAAAAAGTCCTTATTGAAAGAACCTGCAATCTATAACATTTATTCTCTCTTGTGCCTATTCTAGTTTATTTCAAATCTGCTGCTTGTTCTTTTCATTATATTCCCCTAGTTTTTGTAGGGGTGTCTCCAGATCAATAACTCACTCCGTCTGGTAGTAAATGACCCTTTCCAGCAGATGCCGAAGCCCTGATATGAGTTAGGTCTTGTGTTGCAGAGATGCTCTGGTTACCAGCACCGTGAACAGCATGACCAGTTTTGTGTCCGGGTTTGTCATTTTCACTGTGCTGGGATACATGGCTGAGATGAGGAATGAAGATGTTTCGGAGGTCGCCAAAGATACCGGTAGGCCAGCTTTTTGTGCACACCTCTCACACGGCTTCTAAAATAGAATATATCTGTATATTATCTCCTGGATTGAGAGCAGCCCAACTTAGGCAAAATATTTAGTACGTAATTCAGGGCACTGTTATAAATATATGGTACAGCTAAAAAAATTATTCCAGAAATAGAAGTCATATTGCATGCAGCTTCATGGGCATGGGTGTAACTGCTCACTGCAAAACAGCCTGGGGAGACCTTTCCCCCTTAAAGGCAACATGGAGCAGTGAAACAGCCTGTCTGCACTAAGTTACCTCTAATTCTCTGTTCTGCTACCAGGACCCAGCCTTCTCTTCATCACGTACGCCGAGGCCATTGCAAACATGCCCGCTTCCACCTTCTTCGCCATCATCTTCTTCCTGATGTTGCTCACGCTGGGATTAGACAGCACAGTGAGTAGACGGTTGGCGAGACAGCGGCCCCCGCGGATATTTAGTGTATGGACTTACCCCTGCAAACACCAGAAGAAACAATTACAAATATTGCACCATCACAAAAGGGTTCAGAGCATGATTGGTGTCTCCATGTGCCTTCTGTAAGACAGCAACTAGGACTCCATTTTGACCTAAAATGATTTTTCAGTGTCGTATTGTGACCATTCGTAACAGACCTGGAAACACAACCAAAGCACTTGGTTCACAAACACCTGATGGAACGCAGCCTTCCAGGCTCCTTCTCTCTTGTACTTGTAAATTTACAAATCAATTATTAAATTCTGGGTTTTTTTCACTCTAATTGGGTTTGAAAGGTGGGAACTGGAGGTGGTTAACAGCACTGCAGAAAGGAGATGTTCTAAAAAACTTGCTGTGTGACCCTGTGTTTAGACTGAGAATCAGCTCCTTCCAGCCTCTTTCACAGTCTTGGTTCTGCTGAGCCACCTACCACTGTTACTTGCAATACAGAACTACTACTTGTAGCACAGAACTTCCTCTGGCTCACAGGTGCTCCCCACAGACACATGAAGACTAAATCCCCACCTCAAAAGGTTTAAAAGTTCCAAAGACTGTCTAAGCAATGGTCACACCAAGTCTACAGGCAGAATAAAGCACCAGTGTTCAAAGCTTTAAAGCTCCTTTAAGCACTCAAACACACTTTAAAGCGGGTAAAACTGGCCTCGATTTTTCCAGTCACTTGTCCATGTTTTTCAGTTTGCAGGACTGGAGGGAGTGATCACCGGAGTGCTGGATGAATTCCCACATGTCTGGAGCAAGCGCAGGGAATTGTTTGTTCTTATTCTGATCATCGTTTGCTTTTTGGGGTCATTAGCCACCCTGACATTTGTAAGTATTTCACCCATTCCTCAGCTTTCCTTACTGGCAGTCTCCTGCAAATGACACCTTGGAGAGGGCAGTATTGTTTTCAAGAGAGTTTCAAGAACTCAGATTAAATTTCCAGCCTATTTTCTTTATGCATGAGAAATCTAGATTTGGAATATGAATGTGAACAGCAGCTCTCACTAAGAAATGTGTTGCAAAATGATCCTATTGCAATCCAGCAAAACTCCAATGTGCTGCACATCATAAACGACGCAGCCCTCGCTCCAACTGCTGAATCAGCAAGTGACCTTCCACACCTTGTCCATGGTTTACTTGTTCTCAGACGCTCTATGTTTAAAAATAATGTGAATTGTCATTTTAACTTTCCCAACGTTTGAAACATATTTTGAATTTTAAAAAATATATATAAAAAATTAACTCCTAGAAAATGCTGTAATTGTTGCTGTTCTCTAACAATCTCTAGCAATGAATTTCCTGGATTTTCCTCATCAAATCAGGCCAGAAATAATGATCGGTCACACCAAATAGTCCCTGTGGGGCTTGTGGGATTTCGTTTTCACAAGCAACAACATTTTGACTAATGAGTGTAATGATCGTAAGGGACAAGGAAAAAATACTTTGCTTTCCTGTCACATTTCACTCCACTTGCTCTTTTATGCGCAACTTCCTTCTCATTTAAAGCATTTGCTGTAAAAGATTTAGTTATTTTCCAAGACACAGAGTTCTCCTCCTTCATGATTCTAGATCCCAAATGGGAAGAAAGCAAAGAAACACCTTATTTATTTCCCGTTCAGTAACTATGACTCACGTTGGAGAAAGAAGATGCCACCACAGACGGGATGCAAAGAGCCACCCCCTCAACCCCCACCAGATCTCACTGGTTCATTGAAACCCAGCTGGAGCTGCCAGCAGATTCACTTGTAGCTTTTCTGCACGGCAGCCCCGCTGGTGAAAGATGCTCAGAGGGAGGGAGCAGACCTGCAGCTCAAGGGTTTCACTGGCAGCAACAGCCACAAAGCGACAGAACCAACCCAGCTGCCCATCTGTGAATGCTCAGATGAAGGCAAAAATAAACAACGGCGTTACAGGATTTCCGTCACTGGATCTTCGCTTCACTGATAACATGATCTCCTTTCCAGGGAGGCGCGTTTGTGGTGAAACTGTTTGAAGAATACGCCACTGGTCCGGCTGTGCTAACCGTGGTGTTCCTGGAAGCGGTTGCTGTGTCCTGGTTCTACGGTACGTCCGCTGTCACACTGACAAACACGAACCAAAATCCCTGAGCGTCTGCAGCGTAGCGTGTCCGCTGTTCCTGCAGACACCACCGATGTCTCCAGAAAAAGCTTACAAAACCTTTCCATTAACTCACCAATGACCAAATTTGTGATAACTATTATTATTTTTTCCCTGATAGGAGTATAGTGGCATCTAAAAGTAACCAGAGCTATGATTCTGAATAATTAAGGACTGAATATAATTAAGAATTAGGAACAAAATAGGAACAAAATAGGAACAAAAGAGTCTATCATGATGAATTCTGAATGTATTTGCTGTGCATGCGAGACGCTGTGTGTCTGCTTATGAAAACCTTGTACCTGCGGTCACCCCTCTCGTCCCGCTTGGCTCCACAGGCATCACCCAGTTCTGCAGCGATGTGAAGGAGATGCTGGGCTTCACCCCCGGCTGGTACTGGCGGGTTTGCTGGGTAGCGATTAGTCCCATCTTCCTTTTGGTGAGTTTGCTTTATGGCTTTTTCTTTCCGGCACAAGAAAATGCTAATTGGATAATGGTAATCCTTAAGAATTCTAAAAGCTCAAGTGTAGAATTGGGTTCTGAATGACTCCCCTCCTTCCCTCTGCTGAACAAAGTGTCTTTGTTTTGTTGTATATATTTACCTTAGCAAAATGAAGCTACAAAAGATGACGATGAAACATACTGTCTGGGGAGGAACACCAAGATAATTAAATATACTCTCTCAGCAACTGCTGACTGACAACTTCAGAATATTTCACTTAGAATTTACAGCAGTTAATTGCAACCTTTATAAATCTATAATTCAGAATTGGAAACACAGGAATACAGCTCTGGTGATGTGGTTGCTAGGCAGAGCTATTTGTATTTTCTGTGGAAACTAAACTAAGGAAAGCCCAGAAGCCGTATGTTATTTCTGTATGGAAATTCTGCTGGTAGATTTTGTAATCCATACTAATGCCATTCAGGATTTTTTCAGTGTCGACATATGTTTAATCCCTCTTAAGTCCTACTCATTTTTTTAGTTCAATGCTACGCTGGGACACAGAGTTGCCCCAAATACATTTTCGCCATCAAAATCCACGTATTCATACTTTCCTCTTTCTTTCTTTCTTTCTTTCTCAGTTTGTCACCTGCAGCTTTCTGTCCAACCCTCCTGAGCTGCGGCTGTTTGATTATGATTATCCCTACTGGACCACAGTAGTGGGTTATTGCATAGGAACCTCTTCCGTCATCTGTATTCCCATCTACATGGTGTACCGGCTGCTCAGCACTCCAGGAACACTGAAGGAGGTATCCACGATGCTCTGGGGCTTTTCTTTGACTATTAGGAAAGAAGCGATTCCTATAAATATTTAATATATATTTTTCTAGGGTCTGATGACCCGGGATTTGAGGATTATTGCTGTTTTCTTCCTAGACAGCTAATTGCCTTCTGCCCATTCGGAGCCATTCACAGATCTCCCCACGTCTTACTGAGACCACTGACAAATTAATATAAAATATTAAAATAAGTAACTTTTTTGAGCTCTGGTGAACTGGAGGCTTTTCCTAGAAATCACACAATGCACAGTATCATGCGAATGAAGCAGTGAAAGATTGGTTCCCTTGGGTATAATGTAGGAACCAGCTTCTTTTTCTCCCTCACACTGAGTTAAGATTTCTCTGCCATAAATCTGTGGTAACCTGTGATGATATTTTTGGGATTTCAAGTAAATACCAATTTGGAAAGAATATCGGTTGGTTCAGGGTATCCAAGTAAGCTGTAAAGTCCTAAAGCATTAGTACGACACCTGTCCAACCTTGATTCAAATGATACATTAGAAATAATTATAAAAATAATGCTGCACACTTCTATAGCACTTTACATTTTCACAGTGCTAACAGAAGCCTGAAATATCCTTGTGTCATAGCTCAAGAGGCGTAACTCAAACTCGAGTAATATTAAAAAAAAAAATCTTTCCAATTGTCTGACATATTATGTATTATCTCTAAAATGAACTGATTTCTAATACTGATTTGTTTCCAACAGCGTATTCTGAAAAGCATTAGTCCAGAAACAGCTACAGAAATTCCTTTTGGAGACATCCGCATGGATGTGGTGTAAGCTCACCTGTTTGCTGGGGGGAGAGCGGGGAGCACAAAATGTCACTTTCCCGGTACTCTCCTCCCTAAAGAATCACATTTCCAGCTGAGACAACAAGTAGAGAAGGTTTTTGCGGAGGCTGCGGCACTGACCACGGGTGTTTGGAGACATGGTGCCTCCAGTACACTTATCCAAGCAATCCAATGAGATCTACTGTGCGCTTCTCACCGGACTGAACTGAGAACTCATCCATTCTGGACTCCTGAGGGTGTCTGTGTCCATGAGAGCACCACTGCTCCACGCGGGGAAACTGGGGCTGTTGGAAAGCTGCACGGATGCGTAAGCTGCTCCAGGATGAGTACGCGCAGGATTAGGTGCAGGATTAGGTGTAGGATCCCTGGGCTGTGGCAGTGCTCCCGTAGCCTCCTCCGTGTGATTGTTCATGCCGGGCAATGTCGTATTCGCTTCTAAGGTTCTAATTGCTTAAACTACTTTGAAAAATACAACAATATTCCTGATAGCCATTCAAGTAACACAGGGGTTTATAAGCTAGGAAAAAAATAGTAAATTCTTCAGTCCCCAGGTTTGTAGTGGAGCAGAGGAAGAGGAAACAATCCTGAGCAGTGCGATATACAGCTCTGCGTACATTAGCACGCACACGTGGTAGCATTATCCTCCTTTTAATTTCCCGCATTTTGTATATGGTAAGTTTCTATTAATTGTTTTTTGCTAGACAGTCACAAAATTGTCGTCCTGACAGACCTACATTTACACCCAAAAAAACTACCGACCAACAATGATTTTTTTTTTGAGTTCTGACGCCAAAAAGCGGAATCCTGAAGATCTGCTTCTCTGCTTTGCTTCGTTTTGCTTTTTTGTTGGTTGGTTTGGTTGGTTTTTATTTAATTTCACACCTAACATTTGCTGGAGCCTGCGAGTCTTTCTATTCTTTCCTCGTAGAAAGCTAAAGTTCGGAATAATCCTTTTGGCTGCCAAAACTGAACTTAACAAAGTAGACAAACATACTTTGACAATTTATAAGCTCATATTCTAATGTGAAGGCATTGGGTTTTCACCCTGAACAGGAAAAAAAGAGGAAAAGGAGGGGAACTTATTTTTAGCAAGAAGTTGAACAGAGCTCAGTAGGACTGACCCTCATCAGAAGTGTTTATATGATACCTTGAGGCACTTATATGCAAATGAACGTCCATGCACGTACTCACCTCTCTGTGTTATACGCATACACATGCTCTCCAACTGTAACCGCAGCTGCCAAGTTCCTAAAATTATTTAAAGATACAAAAGTAATGTAGACATGCAAAGTCACAAGAAAAATACTTTTAGAAATGGACAGCCCAAAAGATCATTTGTGATGTTAGGTCTTTGCTCTCTTTTTGGTAGGATAATCAAGTCTTTACAAGAACAGGGGACAAGGAAGCCCTCCAGAAGTGGATTTAAAAGGCTTTTCCTGAACACATAGAGCAAAAACGTGGATGTATTTTATCTTTAAAAGCTGAACTAACAAGGCAGTTTAGTTCCTCTCTCCCTTTTTTTCCTTTGTTATATGGCAGACTGGTTTGAAGTTTTCTAAATCTTGTTATTACAAGTTCCTTTTTTAGTATCTCTGTTTAGCCGAGTGGTTGAAATATTGAGAAATTAATGTCATTTGTTTTTATCATTCTTTTTTCTTCCTTTTACATATCTCTCTGAAAATATTTAGAGTAACCAGTATCTGTCAGGTAGCCAGACATTAAACACTGGTTTTGTACAAAAACTGGTTATATTGATACCAAATGGGCTGCACTGCAATTAAGTGTTTTGAGGCAAACGAATCCCTCCTCTTCAGCTGACCTTCCACTTACCTGTCACACCAGTGTATCCCACCCTGTATTCTGAACAGTGAACAGGACTTTATGAAACTGGTAAATTAGGACCATGTTTGCCTTTCAGGCAAAGAGAAGTTAAACTATAGAGTTTTAGCTGTACAGAACTAAGTATTCCCTCCAACTTGTACACGATGCACATGTATTAATTTATGCGGCTGTTTAGTTACAAGTGTTGCAAGCTGATTGTAAGTCATCAGTATGTGCCTTGTACTGTAAACTGTTATTGTAATAAATTTAATATTCATAATCCATCTGTAGATGTCTCTTGTGCTTCTCTCGCATGGGAAGAGCAAAGATAAGGCTCAATCCCAATAAAAAGCAGAATATCTAGTCCAGTTTACTTACACCAACAAGGCCTCTTGGACAAAAAGCAGAGGATTTCCTTTAGTGTCTGGAACCTCAGCCCACTGCTAAATACTCTTCCATTCCATGCCAAAGCACGCTGCATTTGTTTAGACAGACCAGCAAAACCAAACACACTTGGATTAAATGCTTAGCTACTCAATTAGCTGACACACAAAACGCATCCCGTTTCAAGTCTCTGTAAACTGGCAGGCTTGGCATTTAATTTTACTCACATTTTGTCTCATTACTAAGTCTGCTGAATGAAATATTAGAGAAACACCAATCTCAAAATCTTTTTTTAACATTAAAGTGACAAATTCACTATAAAACAAAATGAAAAGTGTTAAAAATGTAATAAAAAAAACCTCTAACCACTATCAGATATCCTACTTACCTAGTTATAGCTTGGAAATGATAACTTCACTATTGAATATGAAGCTTTGGACAGACCGACAAATCTAAATTACCTCCAGTAGAATAAACAGATATGACTGTAATACACATAAAAAATTCATATACCTTATTTCCCACAAAAAAATGCAGTAAAACAACACAAGCATTAGAAAAGACCCACGCATTACATCCAGTACGTATCTTACACTTTATTTGTTTCTGTACATCAGGTCCCCAAAACCAAAGCCCACACATCATAAATACAAAATTCACGTCAATATGCATTTAACTTACAAAACACCATACTACGTACAGAAATCTCCTAGGTTATTATTCAGGCTGTTTTTCTTGCTCTTCTCCTACTTTCATGGGTCTGGTTCTCATTTTTGAGAGCATCACTGGGCAACAATGACTCCTGCCAAGGCCTGAGAACAGCCTTGTAGGAGCAGAACTCACTGTTTCAGCTGCTGACAGGAGCAGAGGCCGCTGGGGGGGACGTTCTCACCTCATGTTTTACCACTCCAAGGTCTGTCCAAGAATCTTCAAATACCAAGGATTCAGTACTGAAGGGCAGGGTGGACAGAGTCAGCCAAATTTAATATAAACGGATTAAGGGTGTGTATCAAGTGATCCATTAATCCATTTCAAAAGTCGTTCTTCTGTTCTGGCACACACCATTTCTCAAATGAAAGCCGGGAATAAACAGCTAGGATACACTTCTATGTCTGTACAAGAGTCCATGCAGCAACGGCTGTTCCTCTTGGTTGACAGACCAAGTGTTCCTGGCCACCACAGGGACATTAATCTTCCTCCTTCTCAATGTAGGGTTTAGTACCGACACGTGCCATTTGCCTCGCCAAGTAGCGGTCCCTTGCCGACATCACTGTCTCTTCATTGCTCCGTTTGGCAAATTTGCTCATGCTCTCAGATGGTTTCTGTGCTTGTTCTTTCTCCCCTTCTCCAGCTTTACGTTTCTGCTCAGACAAAATTTCAGAGCTGGATCTTCCCTTCTCATCCACCTCTCTCTCTTTTCCCTTTCTCTCTTTTTCCAAATCAGTCTCTCCATCTTTTTCTAAAGACGTAGGGGTACCTTCCCTCCTTTCTCTGTATTTCTTTTCATCACTACCATATTTCTCTCTCCTCTCCTTCACACGATCTTCCTTTTCTCTGCATTTCTCTCCTCTCTCCTTCTCTCTGTCATTATACTTATCTTTACCATTTCTTATTCTGTCTTTCTCTCGTTCCTTTTCTGAGCCCTTCACTTCTCTCTCCTTCGCCTTCCTCCATTCTCTGCTATGTCCTTCCCTCTCTTTTCTTTCCTTCCCCCTTTGTTGATCATCTTGCTCCTCCCTCCTCCTGTAGTTATCTTTATTAGTGTGATCCCCATATCTATGGCGTTTTTCTTTCTCCCTTTGATGATCCCTTTCGTGGGTCCTACTTCTTTCACAATCTTTTTCCCTGTATTGCTCCTCATTTCCCCTTCTGCTTGGTCTGCTCTCTCCCCTCTTTGCAAGATGATTTGTTTGGGCTTTTGTGCGCGGCTCTTCCTCCACACTGGATGAGCTTGGTGACCTGGAACGTCTCTGGCTCTTGTGACGTTTGACCTCCTCTTCACTGCTCACAGAGCTCTCTCTCCTTTTCTTTTCTTTCAAATTTACTTTACTATCTTTACGTCTCTTATCGTCATCACTACTATCAGCTTCTAAGTCGGTATCAGCATCTGGATTATTCTCTTTCTTAGCAGAGGGCTTCAGTCTTTGCCTTTCAGATGGGCATTTGTTCCTTTGGTTGGATTCATCATGGCAACTCTCAGATTTTTCTTCCTTTATCCTACAATTTTTATGTTAAAAAAGAAAAAACAACATTACATAGCCTGTGATTCTGTGAAATCTCAAACTTTTCTACAAACTGACTTCTGGTCAGGACTTAAGCAAAAGATGCTGCTGAAAAGTCTAAGAAAACGAGTCTATCTGTGGCTCAGGTTCCAGGAATCCAGTGCAAGGAATTTCTATTAAGTATTCATATCTGGTTCACTGGTGCATGCGAGCTGCTGAATTTATCTAGAAAAATGACTATGGTTAAGTAACTGTAGCCTCCATCTAATGATTCAAAATATATAACTTGAAACAGACTGCCAAATATTATGTAAACCACAGTAAATATAGGTTCGAATACCAGCCAGCATTGCAAGTATGACTGTCCTCTTGATACTTTTTAAATGGCATCCCACTCCTGCTTGTTTGCCTTATACTCTACCACTGATGAGCACTAGACATTTTCCAAAGAATTCAGTTAATTGGCTACATAAAGTAATCAGCTTACCCTCCCTCTGTCTAATTCTTAGTGTTCCAGTGAGTCTGGAATCACAAGCAGCCAGAAGCTGGTTAATATGTGAAAGCCTTCTGGAATCGCATCGTACCTGGCTTCACGGAAGCTGCATTTAGGCATCTCTTCTTCCCCTACCGTCTGGTTTAAAAGATGTCTGTAAAATCCGCTGAGATCCTTCTGTTTGGTCACATCCATGTATGCTAAAAGAAAGAAGGTAAGGTTGCATTTACTGCGACACAAACGCTCATCAGACACAACTCACAACTGGTAAAGACACCACCAAGACTGCCAGCTCCACCCTGGAGGTTTAGCAGCTCAGAGCAACTTGGTTTGACCTCATAGCAGACCAGGCTTTGAGCAGGAGGCTGGAAGAGGTGACCTTCAGAGGTCCCCTCCAACCTGATTTATCTTATGATCCTAGATCCTATTCTTTACACCTGTTCCTGGGACGCTGTACAGAACGTCTGCAGTAAGGAGGGTAAGCACCACTGTACCCCAGGCTTACAACTCCTTCTTCAACAACTGACACATCCTCAAAAAGTAAACATAGCAACGAAATAGTACTGACGCACAAACAGCGGAGCTTCCTCTGTTCCTTTAGCAATGTGTACAAAGGAAAATAAAGTGGGATCTGACTCAGTGTCTCCTATCTGCTCCTTTTTCTAATTTTAATTATCTCAAGCCTCACAGAAAGAGCAGATCACAATATTGTAAATCACGTACAAGCCCATACTTCATTTTAAAGAGAATTACTTCAGTGTGACCCTTACCCTCAAGAGCTGCCTGTCTTCTTTCTCTTTCCTCCTCCTCAGCCCTTTCTTGCAGCTTCTTCTTATAGGCTGAAGTCACAAAAGCCTCTTTGTCAGCAAACTCTTCTCCTTCCATTTCACGCTCTTTCTGAATTTTTCTTTCCATTCTTTTTTCTTGTTCCTTCTTTCTAATCTCAGCTGCTTTGAGGATATGTTGGATGTATCTGGGCTAAAATAGGAGGAAAAAAGGTACAATGCTGAGAGAGAATTAAGGTGGCTGAGAAAACACAGACTGGGCTTGCTGGAGATGTTGAAGAACGATTGTAATGGAAGAAAACAGACAGAAGCTGGTCTAACATATTCTCCCACTGTTTGATAGCTCACCGAAATAAACTGCCATCCCCTTTTAGAGCACTAACATGGCATGCTTCCCACCAGCAAAAGAGGTGGTTGTATTCAATTAAAACATTCAGCCCATCTTTGACTAGGATTATTTTTGCTCTGAGTGAAGCTTTTTGGTTTCCCATCCCTTGTACAAGTCTTGCCTCTCCAGTGCTCTAAGGGAGGGGAAGTTTCCTGTTATACCCACATAACCTGACCAGAGCTTTCAAATGAAACAGAGCCAGTGACGATGAAAATATCACTTGTCAGGATAATTCCACCATGCGTTGAAACAAGGCTGTGGAAATCTGCTCACGCTTCCCTAATGAAAGTTAATTACTTTAGTCTTCTGACAGTCCTTCCGTAAGCACTCTAGTGAACAAGGAGGGACAACTTATGTTCACTGGCTTAATAACCAAAGAGTCTTTATTATCAGAAGTAGCATGGTTGCCTCTAATTCTATGATCCCACTGTAACATTCTCATGAGAAATACACAGAAAGATGTGCTATAGGTACATCAACTGGATGGGAAACTTGTAGCCTGCCGCCCTGCAGAATGCCACTGGATCAGGACTCTGGTGTATCTGATGAACTAACAGTTTTGCCAAAATTCTTGTAAATTACTACCTTATGTAACAGGATTTGAGCACAGTGCTTGCAGGCCCCATGAGAAAATGCATTTGGGAAAGCTTAAAAGTTAATCAATCATAGTTATTCCAAACACACAGAGATAAGACAGACAGCATACATTTTCAAGTATCGACCTTTTTGTCATCTTTTCCGGATAACAAGCTGGCATTACTTTCTTTCTTCTGCTGCTGCATTTCATCATAAATACTGTCATATTCGTACACTGTAGCATCTTCCTCCAAAGCCTTCTGAATCTCTAATTTAGTCTGAAACAAAAAAGATGGGAGGAGAAGGAATAATACAAAAGATATAACCATGAATCTTGTACTATTTTCAAACATTTTATTCCTGGATTGTAACTTAAACAGATGTGTAGTATAACCCTATCCATTAGACAGAGGAAAGGCTCTGAGAATTTCAAGCCAAGTTTTAAAGAAACTCTTGTGCTGCAAAGAGTAATGCACAAAATAATAAAATTATGTTGTGTTTTTTAAAGGGCAACTCTAATTCTGAAGTTGCACAATTATGTTTCTGCAATTATTTAACAAAAGAGAAGGGATGCAGTGATTTTTTAATCTGCCACAGGCACAAAGAGTCCCCACGCCATCTTACCTGTTTCATTGCTTGTTTTTTCAATGCTTCTTTCTGAAGACTTTCACCAACAGATGGCTACAAGAAGGAAATATTGCAGGAATGAAATGAATTACATTGACCCAGCTCATATTATTTTTCTACTATTCTAATGAACAACTATATAGCGAGTTTCCACCTAATTCCAGACACTCAGACCATTGCTCACTTCCCATAAACATGCTAGGACTTACTTTTGTAAGTAATATTACAATCAGAAAAAATGAGACAGAGAATATTAAAAATATTCTTTCTTAGCCCACTCCAAGTGAGAGACAGTCAAGTAAAAACTGGAACTTGAAAGGGTTCCTATTCCAGCTTTTTCTGGTGCTCTAACTGCTCCATGCAGACTTCGATAAAACCCACCTCTGCTTTCAATGTTAAACCTTGTGGCTGAAACACAAGGGAAATTGTGATGTGCACTTTCATGGAAGAAAAACCCTGCACTGATCTGGTGATGCTCATCACCAGAAAGCAGCCTCTCTCCTTCACGCAGCTGCAGATAAGCAGGTAAGGATGGAGACCCCACTCGAGGCTTTAGAAAGCTGAGCTTGGGAGGCAACAGCAACACATAGAGAGTCCGCTGTGGTATCAGGGACCACGCTCTGCATACAGCAGCTTGCTGATTATTTGGACTAGAACTGAATCTAATCTACTATTTATTTATGCAGCTGGTTGGCTGGTGGGCTGGGGAAGTGGACAGCAGATTAATGACTTTAAAACAGTCTATAGGAATCCTGGCTTCATTCATTTAGTGTTTAACTCGAGCTTTAAAGATCTAAGAGCTAATGTTGAGAAATATTTAATATACTGTACTTCATTTTTAAGCCATAAATGAGTCAGTATAAATTTGTTAATATAAACAACTACTTTAAGTTGGCAGCAGAACACACAGCAGCGTTACACAGAAGACCCAGACTTCCTGCTGGCTCTTGGGGAAGAACACGGTTCTCTGCTCAACATATCAAGGGTCATCACTGAAGGTTTCCTTCATCAGACACTCTCACACTGGTCTTACAGAAAGGTACCTGAACAGTAAGGAATCTCCTGCATTATGCCCGAAAGCAAGGGCTCAGTAAAAGATAAAACAGCTTCTGCAGTTATTTTTACACAATAAGCTTTATTCCACCAAAATACCTGAAACACTGCTTAGACTCTTGTCCTTGTCTGCCTACATGAAATAAACATGTTGATCTACAAAGATTACATAAACACAAAAGTAATATATAATCCTCATTATTGTACATGTAATTGTAAAGATGTCCACCTGTACTTTGTTTGTCTAGTGGCAGTAAGTTTACAAAAAACAAACACCTTCTCTAGTGGTTTATGGTTGACAATTTCCTGTTGTGCCATGAGCTCTGACAGATGAGAACTGCCTGTTCTTTCGTATTGTTTTTACTTATCAACTGCCCATTTATTAGAGGCCCTATAAACTCAGCAATCTCTCTCATACTTGCTCTTTCCCTGCAGTCAAGCTATTCTTCCGAAGCACAAAGCTTAGAGTTTAATATTTTCTAGAAGACGAAAATGTTTTAACCCTCTCCTGTGCAACGACACAGAGCCCATGCAAACCAAGAAATTCTTAGAAATGAGACTCCACAGACTACCGGCCCTACGAGACCATGACCGATACCTTGTGCACAATGGAAAAGGTTGAAAAGAAAATGAAAATACAGTAATAAAATAAACTACCCCAATCTACTACCATTTCTCACTGTTCTCTCCCATTTCTTTACCCCTTCAGGTATCTTAAGTGCTTGAACTACCTCCTTGTTTTTATCCCGCAGGTAAGGACCCCTTGTAAGTTACTTCTTAAAATGCCTTATTTACGTTGCCCCTCCATAGGCAAAGAAGAACATTCAAGCTATTGAGCAATGGTTTTGGTTCGTCTCACCTATGTTCAAATCATGACAGTATGTCAACAATTTACAGCTTTATACAAAAAAGCTAAATTTGAAGTTCTGAGGCTGAGAACGTCGTGTAAAAAACGTCACAACTACTGTAACAGATGCTCTCAAAGTACGTGTGAGATGCCTGACTTACATTTCCCCCACTGACTGCCAGAAGAAGTATGAGACCAACAAATTCTGACCTAATAGCTGTTACTAATGGAGTTCCTCACATTACCTGCATAGTCGGCCTCCTAAGGAAACCATTTGTGGTTGCAACCAAAACCCCAGGGTGGTACTTACTGCTAGACATCACTCCATCCCTTTTTTTTAAACCAAAAGATGCTTCTGCTCTAACACAATCTGTTATGAAAGACCCATGGCGGGGGCCTTTGCCCTTTAACACTGCCCTTTTGAATTCTCTACCTGCTGTTTTGCAGTAGACATAAAATAAATTACCTTTGTTTAAAACGAAATACATTTGAAAGGGAAATGAAATCCTCCAGTGATGTCAGGCAGATTATATGTAGTTTGATTTTAATCTCTCACTACAACCATCTAGTTTTAACTGGATTTGCAGGAAAATATTTGACCAAAGAGCAACAGCAGAATAATTTGGAGATCTATTTGATCAGCAAGTGAAAGAAGAACAGAAAACTCAGCCAGTTAAAAAAATGCAAAGTTTATATTTATACTGAGCTAGCCAGTCCAAGAACACTTTATTGTGAAAGAGTGAGAAACAGGCACTTCCGGAGCAAAATTTATGTCTCTGATTTTAGGTGTCTACTTTAGAAGGAGATAATCTGTGCCCCAGAAGTACCTGCATCTCTACTGACTGTACAGGAGTTCAAGGAACTCAGGTGTAGATACCTGCCTGTGTTTCTACAGATCTCGCCCCAAGTTTGTGGCCCTGTGTGGTTCAGTCTCTGAAAGCCTGAGATGTGACTCCGCTCACTTCATTCTCCTCACATCAGCTAAGGAATCTCAGACTGTGAGATCTCTGGATTCATGACACTTTGGTATCAAAACACCTTAAAACAAGCTACTTAAACTCCATGTATATGTATCTAGCGGTGAATCGTTAGGGCTTGCCCTCATAGAGACCTATATTATCCAATATGGCCTGGGCACAAACGCTCACTAAATGCACATGAGACTCAAGCCTTCACAGGGAAAATTAAAAGAAAAATCAGGTCAGGCAACAAATTAATCCCACTTCATACACTCCACAAGCTGTGGCTACGAGTAGATTAAGAGAAATAACATGAAGAACAAGTCACATACAGAATGAGCTTCCCTGGGCATTCCCTCCTGGCTTCCAGCAACCCGGAGTTTAGGGACTTCCTGAATGGGAGGATGCACCTGGACCATTGTTTGACGCCAGGAACATCCCTTAATCTCATCATTTCTGAATAAATTTTTATTTTTGGCCATGCCACGATATCCTGTGGCAATGAGTTCCACAACTGAATTATACATTGTATGGAGAAAAAGCCCCAACTTCCTTTTGTTCCGATTAAACAAGTTACTTCGTAATTCCAAAATATACCCTACTACTCATATTATAGGAAATGGCAAAATCACTTTACTTTCTGTGAATCATTCTTGTTTTTACATACACCCTCTCAAGCTATTCCCCAGCACTTCCATCTCCTCAGTAACCTCTTTTCTAAGAGCCCCTTTAGTCTACTGGGTCTTATTTTGCATGAAAACTGTTGCATAAAAGCTGGTCATCATCAATACTCATCACTTTGCCAAACCTTTTAGTCAGACTGTATCCTTCGCTAAGTTGCAAAGTGAATAGAAGGATCCGTATGCAAAACAACAACAGGATATAGTTTTCTGCTTGTTTTCAGTTTCTTCCTCTGTGCCTGCTTAAACATTCCACTTTTCTTTTAGATGGCCACTGAAAAACCCCACCAAATCAAGCTGATACCCTCACAGCACTATCCACACCGACTCCTCGATCTCTCTCCTGAATTAGCACCTGCTGTGGTCTATGTACAGTTATTTTTTCAGCTACACTTTGCATCCCGTAGCGACAAATCAGTTTTGAAAGGCTGGTGAGGTACAGGAATGTATGCTGGGTCATTCTGATACAATCAGGAAACAGAAATTTAATCTGCTGTACCATAGTGAGATTTTCAACTAAATTCCAAAGATAAAACAGAACGTGGAACAGTGCACTGGCAATACTGACAAGCCAGCTCTGAAAATGCGACACGAGCATAATATTTTTGGCAAAAAAATGGTTATATCACAAAAAACAGCAACCAGAATGGAAACTTACTTCTAACAGACCACAGTTTGTTGTCTTAACATCTACTCTCTCCAACAGGCTCTCCTAGGGGTAACAACCTCACCCCCAGTTTTTAAAGACAGCAACAACTGCTCATTATGAAGGCAAATAATTCAGAACTATATTGGCTAGAAGTAACTCTGATCACCTGTTCTACTTTTTCCCAGTCAATATTGTATTTCAAGAGAATTTCCATCCCAGATGTTCTGTTTCTTATGAACAAACTCAAAGATCATCTTCATCAGCAACTAACACCCATGAGTGTGCTTAGCCATGGAAAAGCAAAACCAACAACAAAACTCAACTTTCAAATTCCTTCAGCAAAGAAACAGGCAAAATCTTAATGAAAAATGCATAGTAACATTAAAAAAAAACAGGCGGGGGCGCGGAGCAAAAGTTTGGTATCTACTATATAATCACAGACCAAGTCAGGTGTGCAGATTTCCCAGCACAAACTTTATTAGAGTTCAGTTAAAAATACATAATCTCCAGACATTTGAGATGTAGTTCTGACTGATACGGTAGCAGACAGGAAATGAAACCCCTCCCAAATGCTGCTCCTTATCTTGAAAAGCTCTGAAATGATTATTGAACTAATAAAGTAATTTTGCTTTTTTTTAAAAAATGATCTTCTTCGATAAAGACAGTTATGAGATTATTACTTTTTGCTGGGTATGTACCATACTGATGAGCATGACAACTTTTAAGAGTTACTCTGGTAGTGCATCTGTCAGCCCTCCCGAAAGGGAGGATACCTGGTCTGTTAAGCTAGAAGTTAGCAGGCAGTATCACACATTATTGTTATTAGAATTATTAGCATTCATTATTTTGCTTTAATGTTTAGATATTAAAAGAAAATAAGAAGAGAAAAAACACAAGATAGCCCCATACTCAGGAATGTTGACAGTCCTCCTGCACAATGTTTAATGACAAGAGATTAATTCAAGCTCCACCCTGGGATCTGGAAAATGTGGGGTCAGTCCCCTGATGTAGAGAAAGACACCAAATCCCAAACCGAGGGGGAAAGTGCTCCTGCCCATGAGGACGGCGGATCCGCTGTCATCTCCGTTAGCTGTATTTAAAGGAAAGCCCCTCTGTAGAGCTATGAGCTCAAGTGGAGGGACAGACCTCCTGAGAGCACTGAGGAAAGAGATGGGACTGAAGACGTGTTCCTGTCCTCTGTGTTTCCTCTAAGTACCATAAGCCCCACGGAGGCAGTTCCATGTTAAGTGCTTCTTTAGAAGCCAGATACTGTTAACTCTTGCAACCAAGTTGCCACTTGTGATCAACTTTTGCAAGAGCTGACAGAAAGTAACTAACAATCAAGTCACCACATCCATGTAACTTGCCCTACAAAAACCACAGATCATATTTCACACCCAAATCCAAAATGACAACACACGCATCCAAGGTGATGTAGACATTAAGGATTATAAACAAATAAATTGCACAATATGGAGCAAATTTCAGAAGAAAATTGTTGAACTGACCTCTTCGTCAGAGTCATCTGCAAACACCGAGAGCTTCTTCGAAGCAAGATTTTTCTGTGGCAATTTTTTGGGCATAATGAGTCCATATCTAGGGAAAAAATTAAAAGTTACCTTTAACATTTCTTACAACAAAACACATACCACGCTCCAAAACAAAAATCTACCATTCATAATTTTAGCAATAAAAGATCAGTGTCAACACAACGTATGAAGTACAGATGTGAGCAGCATTTCCTGCAGTGCACTCAGCCTTGCCACACACTTGCCAGCTTCTTCCAGAGCCACCCCTGTCTTTTTGCATGCAAAGTTTCTGGATCCCATGATCTTCCTAAATTGGGCCACAAATCCCTCTTGCCCAGAGTTCCCTAAACGATTTTTTTTTCCTCCCTTGGAGAAATAAGAAATTACTACAGTTTAACCTCCAGAGAGTTAGTCTCAGTTTACACTAGACACTATTCTGTAAATACGTTTGCTGGGGCAATAAGAAGTTCACCTATTTTGCACAGCAACATCAACCACCAATCCACAAATACAGCTAGAGCAAAAGATGTATAGTCAGTTTATGTCATGCAGAGATTGATTAACTACAGATGCAGAACTCCTCTGCTGACACAGCCAATGTCTGTGCTCAGAAACACTCCCTATGTGTTTGGTAACGATCTCCAAATCAGGAATTTCTCCCCCACCTGCCTTTCCCTGAGTCCATCACTGAGTAAACAGCTCGTCCCAGCCTTTAGCGTTGAGCTGGAGACCCCCATGATGCCGTGGGTCCTACATCATCATGGTGACGAACGATTTGCTTCCGTGTGTTCTGAACCCGCCCCAACAGCTGCTCCTGACCCGCCGCGGGGACCCGAGAACCGACCCACGGGGAGCCGGGAATCGAACCGCTGTCCGGCCGGGAACCGACCCACGGGGAGCCGGGAATCGAACCGCTGTCCGGCCCGGAACCGACCCGCGGGGAGCCGGGAATCGAACCGCAGCCCCACCGGGAACCGACCCGCGGGGAGCCGGGAATCGAACCGCGGTCCGGCAGGGAACCGACCCGCGGGGAGCCGGGAATCGAACCGCAGCCCCGCCGGGAACCGACCCGCGGTCCGGCCGGGCCCCTCAGGCCGCTGCTCGGGGAGGCAGCAGCAGCCCCGCGGGTGGTGTAGGAATCCTGAGGAGATTCTGCTTCCTAAGAGTGAAATCTCCGCCCCGCAACACGGCAGCAGCCTCCGGTGCCCTCCCACTGTTTGGGGTTTTGTTTTTAAGAAACACAGTTTTAAATCCAGGCCAGCACAGCGAGGCTACACGGGAGCTATACGTCAGCCCCCCCTCCTGCGGCCCGGGCGGCTGGTTGTCTCAGAGCTCGGCCCGAGCCAGGGCCGCGTGTCCGCCCGCCCTCAACGGCGGCCCCAAGCGCCCCCCAGCCGCTGCCCCGCGGAGCCGGGCCCGGTCGGGCCGTCCGCCCCGAGGAGCCCGGCGGCGGGAGCCCCCAGCCCCGCTCCACCGCCACTCACTGCTTGCCCAGCGCCGCCATCTTGTCCCGGCCGCTGCCGTCGCCAGGTAGAGCCACCCGCCGTTCCGCGGCCGCAGATTCCTCACGGCCGAGCCGCCTCCTCCGTCGCCCCCGAGCCTCCCGCCGCACCGCGCGGTGGGCCCGCTCCAGAGGGGAAGCAGAGAGCCGGCGGAGAGCACCGGAGGCGGGGATGAGTTTTTTAACGGCTCCTTGGCGAGTGGCGAAAGTGCCGATACGGAAGGGCTGTTGCGGGCGGGCTGCGCCGCTCTGGGGGCAGCGGAACCGAACCGAACCGAGCCGAGCTGGAGCCGCCCGCAGCTCCTCAGGCCCCGGGAAAAGCCCCCAGGCCGCCCGCCCCGCGGCAGCCGGTGGCCGCTGCTGCCCCGGGCCGGGGGGTGAGAAGCCACGGAGCCCCCGCCGGTCATCAGCTACCTGGAGACGTCGCTTGTTGCTGACTAAAGAAAGAAAGAGGAGTTTAATTTCCCAAATATTTATTAAAAAAGTGATTCTGCCAAAAGAAACGTTATTGGAAAGATGAAATCTTGCAGCCGACAGTTCAGTGGGCTGTAATCTCAAGCTTCATCCCAATAAGAAAGCTTCTTTTTTGCTATAATGAAAAGTGTAGGGCTTCTCTGCAACATGTTCAAAAGAACTTTACAAAATGCTGATTAACCACCTTCACTTAAAATTATACCTAAAAGGTAATTTAAGGAAACTGAATCTTGGAAAATTTTGCTGTATCATTTATGAGTATTGTAGCTTGGAAGTAATAAACTTGTTCGTGTCTCTCTCTTTTTTTCCCATCAGAATTAATTAAAAAAAAACCCCAAACACAAAACAAAACAACAAAACCTTTTAATCAAGCTTTTAAAATGTAGTAGTTATACCAGCAAAATGTTTGTATTGCTTTTTCTTAATAATCCCTAACAGACTTCCTATCATCTTAATAACAAATGCTTTGTAGCTATGCATGAGAAAAATACAAAAAACAACAGTCAGTTGAAGGAAATATGTCAAATGGCAGAATCACCAGGGTTAGATGAGCAATGACGATGTTTAATCGGAGGCACAGGAGAACTGGGTGCGCAGCGGGGCTGAAGACAGAGGGGTTTTGCTGCGCAGGCTCCTGGCGATCTCTGCCAGCGACAGGCAGGTGTGGAGCCAGTGGTGCAGGTGCTCAGCCGGGCCCCAGCCGTGCTGCCACACCGCCGCTCTGGGGACACCTGGAACACACGAGACAGGTAATTCCGAAAGCCAGGTTAAAACCGTGAGTGGTGTTACCACGAGACTGAACAGAAAAGCTCATCCCAGCAGCGGAGCTTTCCCCAGATGCAGTAATTCCAGCCTGGAAAATGGTGATGCTCTGAAAAGCACACAGCGCTGGTGTGACAGTGAATGGGCAAGCACAGGACTGCTGCTCTTTTGTTAGAACTTATTTTGTATTGTGGTAGGTGCCCTGATGTATCAAGTGCTCTGCTGTATTTTAATACTACACATTTCATAATTAAAAATGTAAAAAGTGTGTTTTTCCAAGCTCAGATTTGGTTTAAGAATAATTATCCTTCAAAGCTCTTTTACTAAATGCTGTTAAAGGTCATCACAGAATCACACCATTAAACGTTGCTGTGTTGGTAGAGTGTAGGTTGTTTTGTGCTCTGCTTTGTATTACAGCACACATACATGGAACATATGGGCATTATCCAACAGACACCGTGTATGTTCATTTTAAAGGAATTTCTGTAACTGAATTACACTTCACACCACTGATCTGACACTACTCTCTCAAAATAATTTCCATCCTGGGAAACCAACCTTTTGGAGCATACCAGCTGTTTTATTTTAGTTACATCTACATCCCTAACTGGAGGAGGATGGGATGCTCTGAGCCTGCTTCAATTCTCCCCAGTCAATTATTTTAATACATACAGGGAGAACATCTGAAAAGGAGCTATGACTGCATCAAGTGCTTACTGTTCATCAGTAGGCAGAGTACTGTTGATAAATATCCCCCGCTAAATTAACAACTCTTCTCCACATTTGATTTTTAACAGGCCTCTCGGGCTGGCATGAGATCATCAAGGGAGAGATCTCAACAAGGACAACAGTCATTTCTCTTGCAGAGATATTGCAAATAATAATAGCCTCTTGAGTGCTCTGGCACCAAAAAAGCTCATAATAATTAAAGGCGAGAAAGAGACTGAAACACAGCTCCTGTATAAGGCCAGTGAGTATATTATAAAAAGTACCTGACAGATGGTGTTTACAAAGAGAACTCACACTGTCCTCCACAATCATGTTGCCGTTTGGAGCTGGGTCAGTCCTGAGAGCAGGGCATGGAGTTCTGAGGTAGATTTACTTGCCAGAAGAACCATCATTCTTAATATGTCTTTACATATTACTTGCCAAAAGAACTATCATTCTTAATATGTTTATGTGGAGGTTGACAAGGAGATCGCTTGTTCTGGTACGTTTCAAAGCTGATCTGCTCCCCTTTCCTTAAGGCAGTGAACTTTGATTCTAAATTTAATAGGTTGAATGTATTGTCCAAAAAAGACTGCAGATATTTAGGACCCCTTATCTGTTGCTTATTGTGAAATCAAAGTTAATTTCTGAAGTAAGGACCTTAAAAGCACTCAGCTGAAGGTTCCCACTGACACTGCTTCACTGCTGAGCCATAGCTGGTAATCTCACAATTAGTTTATAATATTTACCAGTGATGCAGTCCAGCAGCAGCTCTGCTTGAACTTGCACAGATGCAGCAGTTGGATCAAAACAATAAATCTCCTGAATCAAACTGTCATCAAGATTCTGCAATGCAGAGAACAAAAAGTGTCAGGTGGCAGTGACGAACTTAAGAAAGGGTTTCAGAATTAAAGATGGCTAAGTCAAGCGTACAGGAAATCTGTAAGGCAAGGAATTATTTCACTGCCAGTTCACCCTTGGAAAATTCAGCTATATCTTCTTGGGGGAGAAAGAACCGAAAACAGAGTCTTAACATTTTGAGATCTCACCAGAATACACTGACTCCAGTTCTCAGTCTTCTCTGAGCCCTTCCAGTCTGGATGGAAGAGCAACAGCACGGCCTTAACTATGGTATGGACCAGGGCTGGCGGTTCTGCACAGCTCTTTATTTCAGCAAAGCTCTCAGCATTGAGTTTCCGGACACACTCGCGCAGGTCCTGCAGCATGAACCGGTGGAACAGAATCTCTCCATGCCTCAACTTTGCCACATGTTCTGCCTCTGGAATCAAAAGCAAACCTTTCAAGAAGTTTCTCAGAAGCATCTGCTACTCAAGACTTACTGACCAAAAGGCTCTGTCCTCTTTCTGATTAACTCTTTGTCTCCTTGACTAATTGGTTTGTATACAGCCTATGAAACATTTAAAAATGGGTATGTGCTTGAGAAGGAGACAAAACTTGCCTCAGGGGCAAGTGACATTCAAATTCTTTTGATCTTAGTTGGGGCGGTTCTGAGGAGAACACCCTTGATCCCTGAAGGCAACAAAGCACCTTGCTTCACACCTGTGATTTCAGTGGGACTTGGGTACAAAATATCCTGTGAACTACAGCCAAACTTTAAATGTTCTGTTTAACTTTGGAGTAGTTTATATGTATCAAAGATTTCTATTAATATTTGTCTTTCCATATTTGTAGAAATTATACTTTAGATATGGTTTTACTCAGACTCCTAATTTCACCCCTAAAGAACCCTATCTTGGCTCTGTATGCACAATACCCAGTACATAGGTTGGTTCTGTTTCCTCTGCAGATATTTTCAGTATCTCAGAGCAGGCAGCTTGGGCCATCTTTAACATTTTCTGCAGGTCTTTGTGTTCATGAGGTGGTAATTTCTGGTGTTGTCCAATGCTGATATCAAATATCCCAAGAGCTTGTCCTGATAGGTCACGGAGAGGTACTGCAATGTGGTGTTCTCCACAGACACAAGTGCGAATGACCTCTGAACTGTCTATGCACTTAAATAGGTAATCTCTGAAATGAGAGGAAAGAGAGGAAAATGTACTACACTTTCCCATTCTGGTTTCTTTTGGTGATTTATTTAGCATCTTTTAGTCAGATGCCATTCATATCTCGTTGTTAAAACAAAGGTATTATATTACTAAACCTTTCACAACAGATGTAGAGCTGGCTCGGCAGCTCAGCTGGTAAGCACTCCGTTGGAAGGTAAGTTTTTGCAGGTCTAACTCTAAGAGAAAATAATTCTCACTCCTTCATAATTCAGCATCCCATGCAAACACACCAGAAGCCTTGATAGCGAGAGAACTACAGCCAGGCACTCTCGCAGGTGCTGGAGCCTACCTTAGGAGGTTTTCTTCTCTGAGGAGAAGAACAGGAGAGCTATGAATTTCTTTTTGTCCTGTATTATCTGTGGTAATCATCTTGCACAGAGCATAGTCCCATGTCTGCCAGAGAGAAACAGGAGGTTTAGCTGCATGCAGGGAGGGAACAGCCATTTTGAAGCTTGGAGAGGGAGGAAATTGTTTATTTCTTAAAGGAAATTCCTATGTACATTTAAGTGCAATGGGCTGTTTAAAGACATCTCCCAGCAATGCTTGGTTTTATTCCTGGAGTGTTTTGCTCAAGATGCATGAAGAACGTGCCTTGGACCTCCCTCAGCCAGACTATTTAATCCATCCCCACGCTCCACACCAAGGAACACCCACAGGCCAAGAAGAGGTTTCCCTCCTTTTCCACATGCTCTTGCAGTCCTCTTTCTCATGTCATGTTTGTGCCAGTGTCCCTTGACACATGAAAAGCGCAGAGGGGAGCAAATGACCTGGCTATCAGGCAGTCAGCGAGGGAACAGTGCAGAGCTGGGAATGACAACAGAAAACTGCCAACATAAACCATGCTTATCAGAGGAAGCAGCTGAATTATGGCTACAGCAGATGTCATACAGACTTTGCGATGACATGGGATCAGTCCTAAATATTGCATACACTTTTCATCTTCTTTACTCGCTTGTGTGTGAAGTGACAAGCTTCCCAGTGCCCAAGCGCCTGCTGCACAACTGGAACCCGATCTGCAGGGAGGGGGCTGCCTTCACCAGCCAGCTAATTGGGAGCAGCCACTTCCTGAGCTGCATTTACATCTCGGCTGCTGACATTAGTGCAGAATAAAGAGCTAATACATTAGCTAGGACATTCTTTTACCTATAAAATAGAATAATTTTGACACGCACAAAACGAAAAGGACGAAGAGTGGCCTCCTTTACAGAGAGAAACTTCCCTCTCTATGTAGCCCTTTTGTTGCACAGAAGAATCTCAGGCAGGCTTTAGTCTTTATGATAAAACCACTGGGAAACCACAGGCAGCTAGAAATGGAGAGTCCTCACTGAAGGAGCCTTGTCAGCCCCCGAGCATTACAGGCCTTTTCACTGCAGGAATTTGCGTACCTTGTCCTTGCCAGGCTCCAGCAGGTACACAGTAACGGTGTGGATGCTGGGTGCCCTGCGATACAACCAGTCCAGAGCAGTAACTGCCATTCGTAGAACTTTTTCCAGTGTGAAGATATGGTGGTAGGCTTTGCTGAATGCATGAGCAACTCCCTGTGAAAACAGAATCCTCTAAATGAGCCAGACAGTTCCATATGATGTGGGGGAAAAGCTGGGAAGCGTTCATGCAGCAAAATGAAGTAAAATGGTTGTAACGAGTTATTTAAATAGAACTTGTAAAGCTGAAAAGTGACTGTGAATTGTCCTTTATCAAATCAGGCTGTAAGGTGTACCTGGGTCACAGCCAAGTGCTTAACTAGACAGAGCTGTTTTCAGTCGAGATAGTCAAACCGACTGATAATGTTGGCTTGCTGCGCTCCCTGCTGCCCAGACGATGCATCCACAGTGCGGCTGATCTTAAAGAGCATTCCAAAGAAATGCCCACTGCTGTTGCTTGTAATTAGTCCACTATGTAAAAAGTAAGGTTTCATGCCACTTTATGGGAACAAACACAAATATGAGGGTCAGAGCTCCAGGAAATAAAAGCTACTATCTTTGGGTTTTGCACAAAAGTGCAATTAACTTACTAGCCAGGAGACGCTTCAATAAATTATTGATTAAATGATACCTCACAATCAATTACAGATAAGTTGCTAATCAGTAAGATATTGATAAGGTGTTCTGCTCGCACCACTTTCACCATATACAGTAAAAAGGGGCCCACAATTCTTTGTACATCTTACGTTTACTCAGAACGAAAATGTAAAATTCAGGTGGTGCCTACACAGTTTTTTGAATAGTGGTCTAACAAACCTGATAGAAACTGATCTCATGGGTCAGAAAGATGGTTTTCTCACACTGGTCCCGAAGGGTGTCAAGTCCTAGAATGCCAAAGACTCTCCAGCGAGCATCGTGCAATGGCAGTACCAGGAATGAACCTTTTCTCTCCTCCACTGGGCGGTTGTAGTTCCAAAAGTGGATATTTCCATGGAGCTGAACTGTTGGAACATGGATTGGCTTTCCCCCTTCGACAGCTTCAAAACTGAACAATAAACTTGTGAGGAGGTTTGTTAAGAGCAGCAGAAAACCTCTAGCAAGGCCATAAATACTGCAGCTTTGATCTCTCCCAGCTTTTTAGCATCAGAGAATGAAAGTGTTAGCTCCTTACTCCAACCACACCCAGAAATACTACATTTACCACTTGCATCCCAAAGACAGTGCTAATAAATAAGGCACTTTTCATCCTTAGGACATTTTTAAAACATCAACTAATGAATGTAATGAAGGGGAATACAGAAGTGAACAGCAGTTACATTTTACAGGTGAGAAGACGCAATATTTAAAGAAAGAGACAAACATGTCTAGCTTTCGGAAATGAGAAGTAAAGAGGCGTGAAAGCTGTTTATAGTGTAAATGCTAGGGAAGGAAAGGCATTGTTCTCAAAAAATATCCTATGGATGTAGACTGGTGTAAGGGAATTAATTTTTAAAGAAGAAAACGTAGGCTCAATAGAATAGACTTTTGCTAAAGGATGAGATTTATTAGACCGTGAGCTCATCTCCCAAAGGAAAGGAGTGAAATCCCAAACAGAGCAGTTCTAAATAGACCATGTGAAGTATAAGGGCATGTGTATGATAATTAATCATTCCACAATGGTCCCTGAGGGGATTTCCTCTCCCAAGTACTCTCTCAACCTCTGTTTCCAGTGCACCCCAAACACTGCCTGGTACCCCTACATTCCAAAAATTGTTAAGAAAAAGGAACAGTTACTTGGAGCTTTTCTTACCTGACTCCTTTCATGTCCCTATAAAGTATCTGGTTTAAAACATATGGAGCGTCATCCGTGGTACATGCCACATAGTGCAGGAGAGCCTGTCCCCGCTCTGGTGAGAGCCAGTTCTCTTCCAAAAGGGCAATATATGCGCTGATCTTCTTGTTATCCCCATGGGCTTCTGCGTCCTAGCAACCAAATGTTTCCCATTACATTATGTACATTAGCCACTGGCCATTACACTTATTTCATGTACTTAGCGCTTGTCTCATTTTTTGCTGAGATGCGGTTCTGGGTCACTGATTTTGTATGTCATGCACCAACTGCATGACATGTGCGTCTGTGCTGTGATTGTGTCTGACCGGTATGCTCTGTTACAAGCAAAAACCCTTTGTATTTTGATTGGCAAGGAAAACGGGATTTCTTTTTTCCCGCTGTTAATGGGAAGCAGTTAATATAAAAATAATCCCTAATTATAACCTGTGCCTAAGCAAAACTATGGATTTCTTCTCCAATAGGAGGTTCCTTTGGAACAATCAGACAAAGAAGTGCCAGAGTTGTAATTACAAATCTATACAATATTGTCAGAACACTTCAGCTACCATGAGAGAAGTTTGCTTTCAGGGGGCTTTAACGGTGAGGACAAACACCTAAAGATGCAGCTGCAAGTTGAAAATGAAACTATCCCCACTACAAATTAACCATCTTTATCCCAAACTGAGTCTGCTGTGTTTCATTTCAGATGCTCCAAAACTAGACCTACGGATTTCCAGATTTGATCTGAGTCAGCCCTTCAAAAAGTGAGACATAAGTATCCATGAACAGCATTCTGCATTGGCAGAGCATGGATGAGAATCTGTGGGTTGCAGATCTGACCTGTGATTCTTTCTGTGCACAACGCTTGGCTCTCCTGAACATGAGCAAAGTGCAGAAAAGCGCAAGGAAACCCACCCCAGAGCAGCTTCCCATGCTACCTGCGAGTTCCACTCAAATGCATCAGGGTTTGAAATCAGTGTCACAATCAAAACACAAATGGTTTTTGTGCTCCCTGGGATGTGTACCTGCAAGAGGGCCTTAAACACGGCTTTGTAAACTGGCTCCATGTTTGCTCCGCTGGTGTCGGCTGCTTGCTGGATATTGTGCAGCCATTTCTTCCTGGTTAAGCTTTGCAGGCTCTCCATGTGACTTTGTTTTATGCTTTCGGTCAGAAATTCCACCAAATTATCAATAGCTTCATCCTTATCACCAGCAAACTCAGACGCAATTAACTCAAGGAAGAGCTGGAATGCCTTTGGGGATAGCTTCCCTGCTCTGCTGAGCTCTGGGTAACGGGAGCAAAGGTGTTCCTTCGCTGGTAAAAGAAAGAGAAAATAAGATATGGACAGCAGAAGGAGAAAGAGAGCTGTTATAAAAAATACCAGGTTTAGAAGAATAAATTAGTATGAAAAATATGTAAAAGGCAATTAATTCCCAGGGTAGTGAAGGAGTAAAAACGACTGCACAGAGGCTGCGCCTTCCCATCTTGCACAAGGCCAGGAGCAGAGCTGTGCCCCTGTCCCCTTTTTCATGTCCCAGGGATTCCAGCTGAGCTGGTGCAAATATGGGCAAATAAGCTGCAGTAGAAAGGTCTGGCAGAGTTAACTTTTGCTTGGAGAAGGAGGAATGAGGAATGCCACGAGGGTCAAATTGTGATTCTCAAGAATCTCTTTCCTGTATCTACTCACTCTGATTCACAAACTTCCAATTTGCCCAGAGGTCCTTAAGACAAATGGGACTCATTTCAGATTTGCAATCCTAAGAGATTGAGCATGAAAATGTAAATTTACCCCATCAATTCCTATTCAGATGTTACTAACAGAGCAGTTCAACCCGTGTACCCGTTCTCCCAGCCCCAGCGCTCCCCAGGCTGCAGCTCTGGGCTCACGGGGGTGCTCTTGCCCAGCCTGTGGAAGGTGCAGCAGCTGCCTGGCTCTGCAAACACACGATTTACTGGCTGCTCTGCCCAGGCTGTGATTGTCTGATCATGCTCCTGGCAGTGCCTTTCCTGAGCACTGCCCTCACTAACACTTTCATCCTTTTTTTTATCTGCATCCTGATTTCAAATCCCGTTGGACCCAAAGAAGTAAAGAGAGTTATTCATCAAGCTGCTTCCTACTAGCAAACTAAGCAAGCAAAGATAGATAGGTAGAAGTGTGACTTTGCTGTTAAGCAGGGAGTGTTTTGCGATCAATACATACAGCGGTCTATAAGGAACAGTGTAATAGGAAATGCTTTGATTAATGATGCACAGGAACAGCAGGGAGCTGCCCTGATTGCTCCCAGTGCACCCAAGACAGGGGGGTTTCTGGGAGCTGGGAGCCTCTTCCTTCCCCCACAGAACTCAGGGGCATTTTATCACTAATTTTAGCCACAGAAGTAGCAAGTACCAACCGGCGCAAATCATGGTAGAGCTGACTGTTGATGCTGTTTTATCCTGCCCATCATCTAATGATTCAGTATTTTTAAATTTAATTTCTGATTTTCTGACAAAAGTAGCATGGAGAATTTGTTGATGGTATAAAAATCTTTGGATTTTCACCTCCACTTTTTCCCCTCTTTGAAGAAACAGATGAAGAAAGAAATACACATGAAGTTGAACATGGCACGATCAGTGCCTTCAGCATTGAGCCACAGCATAAGGAATTTTTTCTCCATTCTATCTGTAATGTTATGCTTTTCACTTACAAGGGAACTCAAATAATCCCACCCACCATTCAGTCAGGAGGACTGCAATGTCTGTGAACCCTTCCCCCAAACCTGCTTGTTCCACGATATCTTTGAGATATTAGGGTGAAGCTGCTAGAAGTAGTTTTATGTTGCTTGTAGGTGGTATTGATTTTGCTATACTCTCTTTCTATGTATTTGTCCTTCAGTTTATGAGCCCTGAATGGAAGGGACTGTGTCCTTCCATATTTCTGTGGGTGTTCCGGCATGCTTTGCATACAAGAGAGCTGTAAACCGCCAGTTTCTTCTGTGGCCTTGCAGCCAGGAGACAATTAAGCATAGCATGCCAGTGTGCTCCCCACCCCACCAGCTGCCGCAAGTGAGCTGAAGGATAAAGAGATTTTGGCTCTTGCCAAAATGAGCCATTTTCAGCAACGTGTGGCAGAACTCAGGCTTTACATGTGTTTTTCACTGCCATATTACAACTATATATTGCATGTTACACCTGAATAATTTCTCAGCACATTGTAATGTCATACAACCAGTGCACTACCTTTCTGACTGGGAAACTGTCGCAGGGGAGTCTCGCATAGGAGTAGAGGATGGAGCTATGCATTGACAAGTAGGTCTGGATAACTGCTCCTTTTCATTTTATACATTATACCTTGTATGCTTATGACTGCTTGTGAAAACAAAAAATGACTGGTGCTTGCCAACAACTTCATTAGCACTGTCATTGAATGGTTCAAGGACTACTGCGTTGACATTGTTCTCTCAGAGCGGAGCTGTTCCCTTACCCTTCCTCAAGGCCTCTTTTTCCATCCCTTCCTTGAATGTGCTTAGAACAGCATCCACCTCTTCTAGGTCCAGAAACCCAGATGCATTGCTGTCCCACTTTTCGAAAAGTGCCTCCAAAAGCAGTTTCCGTTGGGCCAAGTGAGAGACATGGTGAACCTACAACAGAGGAACAGCTGGTCTTTGGTAAGCCCTGGACACTGACGCTCAGTGTCTACACAAATATGGAAAACACAGGATTTCCTATGGGCCAGGGCAATTCCATAAATACTCAGACTTGGAGATGAATCATCAAACCTGGGTGATATTTGGAAACAACACAGCTGACAGTTCAGTTTTACCAGGCAGAACCAGCACTGCAGAGGGTTATTTCTCAGTGAACAAATGAAGCCCGTGCTGGATCTAAGGTGAGATCAACTCAGGTAAGTGTACATTTCCCAGAATACGAATGTCTTCGCAGCAAGAAATAACCACAACCTTGTCAGTAACACCTGAAGATGTGACAGTTTGTGTTTCTGTACATTGTTATTTTGCTGGTGCTGCGCTGAAGTGTGTGGGCTCCAAGCAAACGGATGTACAATTTGTCCTTTAAACCCAGTCTTTGCACAGCCCACAGTGATAAATGGCTGGACTGCAATTCTCTCAAAGGCCAAAATACTGGCAGTGTGTGTTGTGTTCAGCGTGAGGACAGCAGAGCCGTCAGATCCAATATCTCATCCAAATTAGGTCAGCAGCACAGAGGGAAACTAGAAAGAAGTGTGCAGAAAATGCAGCTAGAGATGCTACTATGGGCAGACCCACCACAAAATACATCTGTACTCTGAAGGGATATGGGGCACGAGGATATTGCTGAAGGGGAATATATATTTTCAACACAGTGCAACAGCACCTTGTAATTCAAACACAAAAAATCATGTGCACATTCACATACAGCCTTGCACATAGCAAAACCAAACACACTTCTTTTAAAATCCTCCCCAAAACATCCACAACCTCATAGGTACATGCCAGTGCAGTAGGTCAGAGATCAGGTTCTTGGCCATTATAAAGGTGAATAAGGAGAATGGAATGTTTTGAGCTCTTTCACAATTAACTATCAACCTGTTGTCCCACTCAGTCCAGCTCTAGAAAAGACAGACAACCTCTTACAGGATGAGTCTGTCATCACTTCTAGAGCTACAGGCTAGGGAGGGAGGATCCATATGAAAACAAAGGGGTAAAAGGTCTCCTGAAGAAGCAGAAAACGCAAGGCTGCAAGTGAATAGCTCCGCCAGCATGAGATTAAAAGTCTACTTTGTCAGAGTCTGTAGGCATTTGCTTGTTTTTTGTTTGGACATGGGATCAGCAAAACTTATCAATATTTACTTTTTCTAGCTGTTCTATTTTTTCCTCCTCTGTCTGTTTGTATTCTTCCTTGATAAATGCATTAAGCCTCTTCAGAGTAGGCAGAGAAATGTCTTCACCAACAAATGTCTCCATGAGCTGTACAAACTGAGGCAGGTTGAGGCAGCTTTCATCAAAGGCACTCCTAGTACGAGAAGCCCAGCGGTTCTGAATCTCTGCCATGATGGGACCTAAGTCTGAAAGGCAGAAATCACAATGTGTTGTAGGAAGCCAAATGCTGCTCTAAAACCACCCGCATGGCACATATCAACGCAGTCCTGAATCCTGCACTTCCTACCCGCTGTGAGTATGGCTGAATGCAGACTAAGGGCCTTACTCTGCTTATACTTTTCTAATAGCATCTCTTCAGACTTATGCCGCAGTCTAGCATGGACGCTATCATACAGCCAGGTCAAATCCCCAAATATAGGTGAGCTGAAATTACTGGTCTACAGCAAGGAGCCTTCTGACACAAAGACAACACTGCTGATACCTTGAAGTCAGCTTCAGGAATTAGTGTTTGTGTTCTTGCTCAGAGTTTCAGCTCACAGCAGCACTGGCATGTCTGCAGACACTGCCAGCCACCATGTGCACAACTGAACACACAACTTTGTGACCAAATACCTGGAAATCTAGTGGCCTCACACTTCCAGTCCTCTGGAATTCTCCCCCCGTAGCTGCTATACCTGCAACTTAGGTCTAAAGTCAGAAGATCACCTGATGGAAGATAAAATACACCTTGTAATGATATAAGCTTGTAAAAAGGACACAGATACAGCTTTTCTAAAAGCCTTTAAACACATATATCCAAGCTATAGTTTCTAAAGCAGATGAGAACAGTCACCTGACCACGGCACTTCAGACTCCTGGCCAGCTTCAGCTGGAGAGTCCTGTCTGTCTGGGGGTGCTGGACCTGCAATTTTAAAAAGAAATCTTCTGTGAACCAGAGCCTACTAGTCTGAGCATCCTGCTGATTAATATATAAAATCTACCTCTGTGACTCTGGAGTTACTCTTGTTATCAGTAGCTATTTATTTTTACGGTCTGGAAATACTGCTTCCTGAAATTCACCTGGTGAATGTTACATTTCTTAATCCCAGCTACAAATATCCATTTTAGCAAGAGTAATGAGCTAAATTATTTTCCAAGATGGGTTCAAAACACTATTTGGACTTCTTGTTTCCATCCACCTTTCCCTCAAAGAGCATTGTACAACCACACCATTGTTTCTGCGAGAACAGGGTAGGAATCTGCTCTGAAGTTTGAAGTATGGCATGTCCCAAACATAGTAAGTCTGTGACTAGACTGCCCTGGCAACATAAACTCAGTTCTTGCAATGTTTTAAACTGTGAGAAATGAATGTATTCACAGGACGCTGGCAAGGAAGTTTGTTCTTCTAGCATGTTTAAGAAAGTACCTCTTATGAGACACAGAGTTTCCTGACCACAGCCTCCCCAGAACAAAAGCCTTTGTACACAATTAAGAACTATGATATTCCTTTGGAAAGACAGTGAGAGATTAAAATAAAAGGTTCCTGGTATACGATCCAATAATATGTTTCCTTATGGGCAATCACCGTCTAAAAATTACTAAAAGTCATTTCTATATTTAACATAATCAGGCTCCTGTCTTGCTAGACTAACATTACAGAGTGAAACAGAACATAAAGTTCCTCCTTATTAGAAAAATGCTGCTGCTTCAGAAACTCCCTACTTGAATTAAAGTGTCTGCTCAGTGCCTTGAATACAGATCGCCAGCAAGGTGACTCACCTGCCGTTCTGTGAGAGCAACACACTCAAACCCAGAAAACACCATGCTGAGAAGATATCAAAGCTTATGGCCTTATGCATTCAGAAATCACTCACATGCTTTCATTAGTTTTGAAATGGATTAAAAAGACACCTATCGTTAAACCAGAATAAAGGAGAACACTTTACCTTTATTCTGGTCTTGCAGAAGGTCCTCATCCTTCAGTCTTGTCTCTGAGCTTGTCTGTCGGCCAAACTGGCTGCCATGCTGCTTGGAAAAACTCTCTTTTCTTGCAGGAGTTTCTTTCACAACCTCTGCAACTGGAGCATCCTGTTCTGAAGCAATGACATCCATGCCTGCCACAGCTTTGTCCTCTGAGGCCATGGCTGTAGCTTCAGGTGTTGGTCCTGCAGTCGTGTTGGTTGTCTCTGCAATGCCATCATCTTCCTCCTGACTAACTTGCCCTTCTGTGCCAGGTTCTCTGTCTGACACAGGATGATCTTCTTCCATATTTGTTTCTGTATCAGGCTTTGTACCCAGGCCAAATTCCTCTTCCTCCACTTGTTTTTCAGATCCAGGTTCTCCATCTCTACTGAGACTGTTCCCAGTGGAGTTGGATCCTGGGAAATCTTCCTCTTGTCTGTCTGCACTTGCAGACTCACTTTGCCTCGCAGTTTCGATGTCTTCCTGGAAACTGGATTTCTCAGTATGTTTTGTGTCTCCATCCAAATAATTCTCTTCAAATTCAGCGCTTTTCACCACTGATGCAGGTTGATATGCTAAAATCTCTCCCTCAGAAATTTCTGTTTGAGACAAGACCAACTTTTCACTGAATTCCTCACAAACTTCCTGGTCATCGAGGACTCCCCATAAATCCAGCAGCTCAATCTCTTGCAGCTCAATTATTGGCCCTATAATAGAAAAAAAACATTGATACTTTGATAGTTTGCATTGGGTTTATGTTCTCTAGTATGGCATAAGGATTTAAAAAAAGAAAAAGGTATTCCATAGGAGATACAACTCTCAGCACCTTCTGCAAATATGCATCTCAGAAACACAAAACTTCAGAATAAAGTCTTTGCCTGCAAAGAACTGCACTTGTTATTGTGGATTGCATCATATTTCTCTTGAAATAAATATCATGTTTCATAATTCTCCATACTAAGAGGGAAAGCTGCAATTTCCATTGCATTTGGTCTTAGCAATTCATTAATGTCCAGTATCTTTAAATTATTTTAGTTTCTTTTAGATGATTCTCTGCTTTTTTTCTTTATCTTTCCATGTTTCTGGAGAAATTTTAGCCTAAACATAAAATTAACTTCTATTATTGCCAGGGAAGAAGGAACAATTGTTTCAGGAAAAGTAGTCTTCCTTTAATCCTACTTCCAAAAAGTAATTCAGAGTTTTGTAGGAAGGAAACTTTTGGATTTCTGAACACAGCATCACAGTTTGCAAAACATCTTTGCAAATTCTGGCGTATAGGTCACAGCATGCATTCGGGTCCTTTTTTAGGCACTGGCCATTTCTGGTAATCCTTATAAAACACACATTAACTACACAACCTCATGTCACCTCCTAATGATTTAACCACAATTAAAACATCTCAGATACTTACACTGTCTTGGGTTACAGAATCTCCTTTTCATGATCACGGGGCTTCTGTCATAGAAGTCTACAAGGAGGGCAAGTATTTTTTGTCTATCTAAGAGACCAACCTAGACAAAAAGATTACAATTATTGTTATTTTCCTGTGCTTCTTGGGGTTTACATTTGCAGCCCTACAAAGGCACCATTAGCTAAGAATTACCTGTGACTGAAAATTATCCATTACCAGAACATCAGTACAAATCTCAAAGAAGTGAATTTATTTCATAGAGGCAAAACTTTATTCTCTGGGCTGAGCTGCAACTCCTCATACATATTACTTTGCGGGCACATCCTCTTGCATGTTCTTGACAAATTACAGTTAGATGATTGTAACCACTTCTGCCAAAGGAGTTCTTCATGTAAAGATCAAAGCTTCAACATTTCCCACTTCCAGGACAGATATTGATTGCCTGACAGCATTATGGAAGAATTTTCACATATTATGGGCTGTGCTGTATTATGTTAGTGACTGCACGTTGTCGTTTGCTTTTATGCCCCATCGTTTCCTTTGAAGCATTACGTATTGGCAACTGCCTGGGAAAATAATTAGTCCAAAAATCTGAGCTATTATGACAACCTCCCTAATTTCCTTTAAAAATTCATACACACTTGAGCACAGAGGTAAGAGAGACATCTGTAATTCCAGTGCAGAGGAACATGCAGAGTTTATCAAGTCCTTGTTGCTCAGGGTGACTGTATGCAGCCACTAAAACCAGGAAAAGACAATTAAATGGGTCATTTCCAATCAGGAAATTGCGAGTTTAAAAAGTGAAGCAAATCTAAGCGATTGCAAGCTTTCCATTTAATGATGAATTCCTGTTGTCATTATTTCAGTCCTGCCACCTTTGTAATATCCCTCCCACTAGTGAAATATAGTAGTTAATTAGAGAGCAGATTTACTTAAGTTCATTATTTCTAGCAAGCAGCTTTCCAACTGAATTATTGATTTCCTTTTCACATTTTGCTCTTAAAGACCGCAAAATGTAAAATGATCTGAGCTTTCGATTCCTTGTGAACTTTCCCTGCCCTTAGGCTGAAGAAATAAGGGAAGAAGTTTGCTGCTCTTTTCTGGAAATGAGTGCAAGGTGACTGTGTTGTTTATAATCTGAAACTGTAATTAATAGTATTAATGTGAGGAAAATTGGATTTGAAAACAACTGAGAGACACCCATCACCTACAGGTGAAGTGCCTCCCAAGGAGGTTAATGCTAAAACTAAGTGAATACACCACGTTTTCTTTTACTGTAACACCTCTCTTCTAAAGGCAACTGGAAGCTTTTTGCAGATTTTGAGGAAAGGATGAGAACAGAAATGTAACCTGCTGTCCAGTCTGGTTTTAGTGTTTCAGACTCTTGTAACTTAATTCCTGCTGGCAAAAATATGCTGGAAATTACAGTTGAATTTCAGCCATGTGTGGGTTTGGAACAACAAATGTCATCACAGCAAAGCTATCTATAGAAAAGAGGAGCATTACAACATGAAAACTATTCCAAAGGTCCTATACCCAGTTACGCTGTCTTTCTGGGTTCCTAAATTGACTCGAAAAGGTCATGTTTCTATGTACTTTGTGTGTGACTGGGGAGGCTGATGAAAGATTCCTGCCCATCAGCCCTTCATGCAGTCTTGTTGGCAGGACAGGTACAGCAGCCCCTAGAAATAACAGCAAACCATCTGTGTTTGTACAACCATCCAAAACTTGTCTCCACTTTGAACTACTGCCAGCTTTAGTGGCTGGAGAGTTGAAACATGTTGACCCAATTTTCTTGTCACCTCGATATTGGCAGGTGATGATTCTCAGTTGTTTTCAGCAACGCTCTGTGATCTATGAGTAATTCCTTTAGCAACACAGACTAAACCAGACTTGCCATTTAATCAGTGATAGGTCAGTGCTTAACGGCTCGATTGTTTTTCTGGAAATGCGGTGTGTATAGCTTGAACACCACAATGTGCTTGTTAGCGAGTAAGATGGGAATAACAGACACTCAGAAAAGGCCACGAGACAGCAGACTTTTCTGTTGCTGTTCTGCCAGAAAGGTAATCAGAAGTGTCTCAAACACCATTAGTTTGAAAACTCATCTCAGACTAAATTCAGTTGCACTTAAAGATCCCAGGCTTAAAAAGACCCTGAAAATTAATGCAGGTTCTGTTATAACATATAAAAGAAACTATACTTGATACACATGAGCACAGAGAGACAATAAGCTTAAAATTCACAGAGTTATTGGCTTTTTCATAGAACTGTAGAATCGTTTTGGTTGGAAAAGACCTTTGAGATCATTGAGTCCAAGTTTGGGCATTAAGAAGTGATTCAGCTGTGTCCTGGTATTGTCCTGGAAAGTTTCTGCTGCACTGTATGGTCCAGGCTGTTCTCACTGAGCTGCCATCCTGCTGGCTGCGTGCATTTGAAATCATCATAATGATCATGTGGATACCTTCTAATTTGACTGTAATTTAAACACGGCTTTCTCAGCTCCCTGGCCCTAATTGCAAGGCAGGGAGGCAGCCAGCCATGCTCACCATGCAGACTGGAATAACTGCCTGCTACCCAACACATGGAAATTAGGAACTGAAACAACTGCTTCGCTGTGTTTTGCAGAATGAGCACTACAAGTAAAGGATCGCACTCAAGTGGTACAAGTCCTCGAGTTAGTTTGCATCTTTTATCTTCCCTGTGGGTACAGTACAGCAGGACTTATTAGAGCGATACAAAAGAAACCAGGTCGAGTTTAAAAGAACTGCACGGCCCATACTACAGCTTAGTGAACTCAGTTTGCAGAGCGAGGCTAGAAACCATGTTTGTGCTCTGATCATGTCTTTCTGGGCAGCAATGGCTGTGCTGATTGCTGCTCACTCTTGTTATGATGTGCTAGAATTTTTGGCTCTTTGCCTCCGAGATTCCACTGGGATTAGTAGCATGGAGATGGTGATTATTGCCACAGAAATAACAGGATGAAAGTCACATCAAAACATGAAAGGGAAAGAAGGAATCCTTTCAAAACACATGGAAAAGACACAACTCGGCTTTACATACTACTCCACCCAAGAGGATCCATCATAGCTCTTCTTGACAGAGCAATAAGAAATGAAATGTCTTCTAACTGAGCAGCAGACACATTTCTTTCCTCAGCCCTGAAACAGCAGCTTGCCTGCTATTCTCTAAAGCACACCATTGGTGTTGAAACATGCTGTGTAATTCCATTCTCTGAGAGGTAATGACATTATTAGCATGAGATTGCAGAGCAGGGTTCATTCTAGGTAGGCATGCTGTAAACATCACTAGAGGAGTGCTGGATGGAATATATAATTTATGTAGGGGAGGAAATGGTAAGATTATGGCAACTCTCTGCTGTGTAGGAGCCAGCAACTGGTGAACCGAAACTACTCAGAATAGGCACCATACTTTTTTGATGAAGCCCAAGTTTTTAGCAATAGCTTGTGCCATTGATTCTTCAGCTCCTACTATTCACTAGTTTTCTAATAAGTCTAGCTGCTGCCTTTTTTTTTTTTTTAAATGGGGATGCAGGTGTATTCAGAGGCCAATAGAGTTTAGAGCTACTGAAAACCAAATTATGGCTTTCGAGTTCCATTTCCAGCTCCATAACTGACTCATTGTATTTTAATTTCCTGCCCATTAACAGTGGCTGAAGTTCACAGCACTTTTCTCTGAGAGGTTGTAAAGATAATTTTGCATTTTATATTTAAACTATTATGAGATTTATTGATAGAAGCCCTAAAGGTGTATAAAGAAATGCAACACAATTAACACAATATATGTTACTATTGCAGTAATGTGCACATTTGTTAAGGTCAATCTATACCAGGTTATCTTTTCTGAAGTATGGCTGAATAGACAAATTAGCACCCAAACGTTCTGAATGTGCTGTAGGAACAGGTAATGACCAGAAGTAGTAAAGTTCATGGTTCATTTCTTCTCCAGAATCATCAAACTTCAGACCTGAGTCATCATGTTACACAGTTACCCAGAGAAATACCAAACTGGAAGCATCACCACACTGAAATGAGGTTGAGAGCTGCTTTGCTTACCTTTCCAGAATCACAATCTAGGAAGAGATCAGTAAACATCTGCCTCCACATATCATGTCTTATTGCTCCTTTGAAGTCTTCAGCGCACTGAGAGAGATGCTTCAGGATTTCTTGGAACATGTCATCTGAAAAATGTTCCGTGTAGGAATGGACATACTATGGAGAGAAAGTAGTAGGGTAAATGGTTAGCTTTCTTCAAGTATTTTCACCTTTATTTGAACTCTTGAAAATCTATTTCATGCAATGAAATATATGTGAATTCGTAATTTAATCTGCTAACGTAATGCAAACTTGGTGTGTGGATGCTACACTGCCTACTTTGTTCTTTCTTTCGGAAGTAGCAATATTCTCCAAGCAAGCCTGAGACGCTGCTGCACTGGGCGCAAATGCACATCGAGCAGCTCCTTTCCTGGCCCAGAGGTTGCTTGTAATGTCCAGAGGTTCCGAGGTGCTGGACTGGAATCCCCCCTATGAAATGTCAGTGCTTACCCTGGGTTATCTCAGGGAAGGTATAAGTTCTCCATAGTTTTCTGCCGCAGTTACTATTCCTGACTGCACCTACGGAGGCATTTTGAGCCACTAGTTTTTGCAGAGCTGAGCCACTTAACTCTCTAATGCCACTAAATGACCATTGCCCACAATTTCAGTATTTAGAGAACCAGTCTGGATACAATTAAAAAAAAAAAAAAAAGAAAGAACCTTTTGAAAATGAGCCTGCTGTCACCCAGGTCCTCTGACACCGGGAATACTACTGACTTGAGATTTATTTTAAGTTCTAGCCTTGGAGACACTTTAACACTTTGGATTTATAGTCATGTGGTTTTTATGAGCAAAAGCAATATGGTTCTAAAAATGTGGTGTGCATGACATAAATAATAACGGCCATCCGAACAAACCACAATCCCAAAGCCTGTGCTGAATTATTATAGCAGGTTTCTGGAGCCAGCCACCAGAACAGGGAGCCCATACAGTTAACAGGAGGAATTGGCAAAACACAGAATGTTTCCCATTATCCCATTTTTAGAGTATGGATACCTGATATAAACACTAGAACATCGTGGGCTTGCTGAAATGCCGCACAGGCATTAAAAAACTGAAATATTAATATATGTTATTATTATTCATGTCTATATTGCATAATATCCAAGTATGTGGGACAAGTGGAGAAGAGAGGAAGAGCAGAAAAGCAGCAGCCGGTGGCCTGAGGGGTGGCTGGTGGGAAAGAAAGACTCCTAAGGCAATGTGTGTTTTTTCTGCATTTCAGCATTAAAAGAGAGGATGTAGGTGGGTTGGTGAGAAGGTGGCAGATCTGGGGCTATGTGTATCGATGAGATTTTCAGAGCTATTACAACCCGGAACCCTGTGACAGATGAACCTTAAAGATGACAGCAGTTGGGAGGAGGCAGGTTGGGCAAGAAGCTTGTTATTTTATATGTCATCTTGATGACACATCCAAAGGCTTGTGTACTAATACTGCTGTCTAACAGCTCCACAGAAAATCTTCTAGAAGCGTATGTTCAGCTATGTGGGCAGGAGGAACTATCGTAGAATCATAAGCTTTTCTTAGCTGATGTGTGTAAAGCACTCTACTGTGTAAAGAACTGTACACATAACATGCATCCATTTATTTATTATTAACCAAGAGATTTTGACACCCATCAGAAGAAAACTGGCACGCTTCCTTCTTGCTATCCAGTGCGAGACCTTGCTGTAGTTTGTGAACACATTATCATCAAGAACAATGGATCTTTTCTTTTTGTTCCTCCTGTTTTTTTTTGTTCCTGTTCTGTTTCAACAGCAATCGAGTAAGCCACATGCAATCACAAAAAACAACCTCACCTTTAAAGCCGGATTCTGACCCTAAAAAAGCAATGTGAGTATTTCCCTTGGTGTCAGTAGCTTTGTGTCAGACTGCTGGGGGTTCTGCATGTCAGAGAACAAAGCCTGTGAAATAAACTATCAAGGACTGGTCTCTGGGATTTAAACACTTTTAATACAAACGACCCCATGAGCTTGTCACAAAAGATGTAAAAATTCAACAGCCACTGTTTTGCACGTCTGAAAAAACACCTGAAACCCAACAACAACAACGTGTGAGGTCTCCACTGAGTTTCTAACAGCCTTTAACTCAAAGCTGCACTGAATTTGAGGAAGGAAAAAAAAAGCACCATTTAATGCTAAAGTCCATTAAAAAGCAATGCTTTCCACATGTGAAAGCGCCCAGGCCAGTGTGGAGGAAGATCCTCTCTCGTTCTGGTTTTGGTGGATGATGCAAAGTGACGAACAAAGGTAAATTGTAGCTGAGGATTAGAAACAGCCCTGTGCTGAGAGCGAGGCCTGTGGTCACAGAGCAGTTCCCAAGGGAAGTGACGAAAACCTCATCATTTGACTCAATTAAAACCCAATTCCAAAAAGCATCAGAGAATATATTCTGAGAACAGCGTTGCACTGGCTGGTAAATCAGACAGCTTGACAGTCCGTGTCTTTTGTACTTGTGATCTCTGTTGTCATATCTTTAATTAAGTTAAAATAAAGAGTACACAAAATATATCTTAAAACATTTTTCTAATGCTAATGGAGCATGAATTCATTCAGTGCTTATACATGTACCATAGGGGTTATGGATTGATGCTTCATTTCAGTGACAATGGCAATTCTCTGGGCTCCCATTATCCACAATAGTTTTCTTAATTAAATGCAGTTATTCTGAGGATAAATTTAAAAATACCTCATTTCATGCTTAAAAAAGCCTTCAACAAGTTATCATAAAAATGCATCTCAGTGCAAAATATCGAACATGTGAGTCTCCTGAGAGCAAAGAAGGCACGAAAATCGCACATGGTTGCTTGAAACTAGTCTCTGCACAGCTGCTTTATACGCTGGTTTTAATTATTGTAACAGCACGCACTCGCACTGCTGCAATTGAGGGGCTGTCATTATTTCTATTCTAAACATCTCTTTTCACAGGTTTAATTACCCAGCCATAAAATTTAGCTCTGTCGTAGGTAGAAATGGCTGCCAAAGTCTTGGCCTGGAGAGTTTTTTAGTAAATATGGTTTGAACTGATTTGGTTGTTTTCAAACTGATGAAGAGTAGAGTAATGGGGTGAAACTTCCAACTATATTTATTGATTTTGGTGAGTTAAAAACACACTTCTGATGTTTCTCAGTGACAGCTTTTGATTTTAAAACCGTGTATTTTTCAGCCTGGTTATGCTTCTTGCACATTTATGACACTTGTTGCAGTTTGGTTATCATTCAAGCCAGTAACAGTTCAGGGCAAAAATGGTAGTTTCTCATCCCAGTTCATCACTTGTTAGGTTTTTCTATGGTTAACAGAACATAATCAGAAATACCAATACTTTGGGATAGTACTAATTACTTCAGGCTAATGGTTATATTGGAAGCCTGACCCTCCCTTGAGCAGCCAACGCAAAATCTGAATTCACAGGTGATTCAGGGCTTTAGCATCCTAAAAAGGGACTAAGAGGGATATCCTGAACCCACTGCCTCTAGAGTAACCTCTCAGGAGGCAGCACAGGCTGCAGCTCTGGGGAAAACAAAGTATTTCCCTCTTGCTGGCCAGAATGGAAGTGTTATAACAGCAGAGGATGGATATGGAGATGGAACATGAAATGTCCTCATATAACCAGTTACCTGGGATGCTGGAAAAGCGATGCCTTTCACTTACTCAGCTGTCCCCAGGGAAATTCTACTACTTTGTGATACACATCATATTCTGAATCAGATGCTCTTATTTCATCTCTCACCTCTGCGAATTCATCTATGTTTACTTTTTTTCCCAATGTGTCTATGATTTCCAGCTTCTTGACATAGATTGCTAGTAAAAAATGAAGGGATATTGGTTTAGAAAGCAAACAGTTGTGGTTTTGCATATTGTACACATATTCTGCACACTACATGTTACATTAACTTTCCTCAGATGTTGGATTACACTTATTTGAGGTTATCATACACAGTAGCTAAAGTATCTGACTGTGTAGACGCTCTCTAAATCTGATTCTTACACACTTCAGTTGTTGAAAATCCGCATTTACCTATTCAGAACTGTATGGTCATATTTATTCTTGACATATGTTGGTGCAAATTGCTATCATTTTTACAGTACTTCCAGCTAATTATGTGAGGGAAGCAAATTTTTTTATTTCAAAAAACAGACAAAACTGCCTTAAAATTCTGGGGACATAGATTCTGCTTTGCAAGAGTGGAATCTGAAAATCATAGCAATTTTCCCAAGAAGCTCTGTGGGAATATTTTTACTGCTTATGATACATAAAACTACATTTTGGTCAGCTTCTGGGATGCTGTATTGGAACTGAGAAAATACATCGAATGTCTACATAGATTTCTGAATGAGGTCTTTGAGTACAGACATGCTATTTCTGTTGGGATTATTTTTCTGTTCTTTCTTCCCAGGATCTGTTCACCCTCGAGAACCACAGCCACCACAGCAGGAGCACCAGGCTGTGTTGGGCATTCACACAACGTACTACAGACCTAGGATAATTACTCAGAGGAGCAACTCTAATACAGAGAGGGCTGAGCAAGGGCAGAGCACTCCAGCAGCACACAGAAATGGGCTCTGGAGGTTCCCTGTCCATCATCCCATCTTCCAGCAAAAGCAGATTTGTTATTATTGGTGATCATTACAGGCTATGGATATAAAGGGCTGGCAGCAGGCTGCGCGTTGCCACTTCAATGGTCCTGGTTCTATCTATTCAATGATCATTATTCAGGGAGGTCAAGTGTAAGCTATGAAGTGGACATGGGTTATGGAAATCCTTTCTGTGCTGAGTGCTCTGACACAGAGGCCCTTGTGCTGTGGCACGCCTTGGACTGGCAAAGGGAATGGCCAGACAAGATGTGTGATTTGGTGGAGCATCAGGTAAGCTTTGGCATTGTCCCTGAAACCATAAAAGGTAACAATGCAGTCAGACCTTAATTTTTTGATCCCACCTTTCCTTCACAACTCCCAGTATGCCAAGCTGTCCATGGGATTTCCAAGACCTCCCAGAGACAAGGAACACCATGGGATAGAGTAGATGAAGGAGGTTTTTACAGTGATTCTTATAAATCGTGGTAAGCGCATGGCAATGGCTAACGCAGGCTGTAAGTGTGAAGGGCCTGCATCTGATCTTTCTGTCTCTCCAAAAGATTTTTTTCACTTCTCTCTGTACTTTTCAAGATCATATTAACGAACCACGGTAGTTCAGTCCCTTTCCAATGTCTGAAGATTTGTGGTTAATACCCCAGCTGGTGTAACTATCCCTAGCAATTCTTTCACTGCTCACAGTTTTCATCAGAAATCAGACCACAGAAATAAAACTAAAGGAGACACAATAAAAACTTACCTTTTCCCGCATCTGTGGGAATAGAAGCAACAACATCCAGAAAAGACCTCAGGGCACTCTGAACCTACAAATCAAGGTAATAGTCAAAGGCCTGTTTCATGCAGACAACAGTAGGTAATTACTAAAATAGATCACCCAGAATAATCAGTCATATGGGCCAGGAATGCTTCTTATCTCACATAGGTGGGTTCTGTTAAATGTAGACATTGTCTGTGTTGTGCTGTGTGTAACCACAGGACTGTTTCCTATGGGCGTTGTACCAAGAGATGTACTATGATTTCTGCAAATCTCATCCGTTACGAGCTGCAGTATCAATTTGTATGAGTCGCAGGGGTAGAAAGAATATTTAATGGAAGGCACAGGAGAGCAAGAGTGGCTGCTCTGGACCTTTTTAAGGGGATTCTGAGGGATAACCAGCTGCAGAGAAGGACATCCAGTGATGCTGTGTGTATCCAACAACATCGGGAATGTATGAGTACCTCGTGGGGCATTTAGCTTCCCAGGACCTTTGTGGAGAACACATCACAACCTTCCGTGTGCTTGTGGGGAATCAGGGCTTGGTGAGGCTGAGTGGTAGACACCAACCTGCACCCTGACCGTAAGAGTCAGAGCCATTGCCCATCCCTGTGCTCTGTGCTGCCATGCCGGGCAGACAGAACTATCACAATCTTCCTTTTCCTCCTGTCTGGAATAATCCCAACAGTGTGTTATCAAGGATAAACCCTAGTTACCAGTGCGACTGGTATTCTGCCACTGACATCCACCGTCCACTCCTTGAACTGAATTGCCAGCACCTCCTTTCTCATCTCCTTCACCTGAGCCTTCATATTTTCCACCTGCTGCCTTTCCTTACGTATGCTTTCTGCCTCAGACTTCATGCTGGCCAGCCTGTAGGACACGGGAATATGGTTTAGAAAGATACCATCATAAACATATTTAAGACAGATTAAGCTTACCATGAAGAACAACATGAAAGGAAATACATTCTTACTGAAACTCTTGTCCTTTTAGTACAAGTAGATTTTTTTTCCAAAGAAATATTTGATGTTTGAGGCACAAAATTACTAGCGTGGCTATTGGACTAGATACTAGTAGTCTATGTTTTCAGAGGGCAGCTCCAGGGAGGTGACAGTATTTACACTCTGACATGTATCATCTCCTGAAATCTAGTGTAACTATGCATTTGAACAAATAACCTCTGAGTGTCAGATATGCGCATGTGGAGACAGTCTCTTGTATACAATAGACATTTAAAGGAAAATAATCTCTACAGCTCTCCTAGTCTGTGTAGTTTAAACAATGATAAATTTTACCTTCACATTTATAATGACATTAATAATTTTTTGTGTAGATGTCCTTTCGATTTTCTTTCTCCTTGGGAGTGGCCTGCAAGGTGACAGTAGAGTGAAGGCCACGCTGGGAGTTGCCAAGGTGCTCTGGTGATCAGTATGGGCAGTGCCCAGCACAAGTTACATCACATGCTGCACCTGCACTGTGCTGTGGTTTTGCATTTATTTCTAGGGCCCTAAACCATCAGAGAGCTGCCTCCTCTGCCTGGTCTCCCTGGTGTGGCACAAAATGTTTCCTCCCTAGACAATAATGACAAAACAGGCTCTAACAGTGCTGGGCACCCCTTTTAAAGTGAGCTCATTTCATATTAGACATTTCCAGAAAAGATGAGATGGCAGTGAGGGTGACTTCTCCCTGCAGAATGAAATATGTTTCTTCAGGAAGAGCCGCCTAACTCCCACACCAGGATGGGTGACTCAGACTGAAGGACTACCATGCCCGGACAAATAAAGGCTCTGTTTTAAGGACCAATGCATTTGGATACGGAATTTCTCCCATCTGTTCTCCTGCATGCCTCAACTTCCCATCAGGTGGCAGTTAAGGAGAGGCTGGAGGTGGCCTGGGAGTGCTCGCTGAGGACAGGTAAGCTTCCCAGAAGAATCTGTGGTAAAATCCTGCCTTCCCTCAAGGTGATTGTCAAGACTCCTCACTGGGGCCAGAATTCCACCCCATTCTTTCTGGTGTTTATGTGATTTTGAGCAGAGACGAGCATCTCTCTTGTAACACTTTTTTCCTGTTTAGAAAGCCAGTGATTCACGTTACGAGCCTCAATGTTACAGGGTGTCAGTAAAATCCTCTGTGCTGCTGTGGTTTAAGAATCTCATGCAAATCCCACAATACAGCCATCACAAATATGTAAATCCTGAGCTGCCAAGAATGCAAATCCCATGATAGTACTACCAGCAGATATGCAAAATCTGCTACAGCTATGGCTGTAGTCACACTGTTCCTTTGGTAAAACAGACACCAGCTCTGGTCTTGTGACCAGCCACACTTTCAAGTCTCTCACCTCTCTGATGCTGTACCTGGCATCTTAGTTTTTATCTCCTTCGTGACCATCTTCATTCCTCTCAGGTATGGGCCTGGTTTTGTAGAAACACCATACTGAGGGTTATGTCTCATCAGATACTCTCCGAGAAAAATAATGGGGTTGAATTCAGTTGTTTCTTTGTCTGGTGCAAGCACATTCTTTCTTTCCACTTCCATTAACAGTTTTTCCACTCCTGGGATTAATGTTGGTAGGAGTTTGTCAAGCAAATAGATGCGAGTATCTAGTGACTCTGTCTCTTCACTGAACCACTCTCTGGGCAGCCAGTCACAGGGTTCTCTCTTTTTTACCTTTTCTTCCTTTGCCTTTTGTGCATGAATCATCTTCACCTTTGCCTCCTGCAGACTCAGACACCTCTGCTGTACCTTTTCGTAAAAACACTCTTTCCACAGTGCATAATTACTGAAACAGGGAAGCTCATCACTCCCTTGATTTCTCTTCATTTCTCTGGCAGTCGTATTATTTTCTCCAAGTCTGGGATGTTTTAGACCTGCTGCTTCTTCTGGCTGAGCAGCCATCCCTGTCACTGCGACAAAGAACAAAAGCAGAATGTTACACAAAGCCAAAAATGCAGCAGTGTCCTAGCAGATGCCACAGGAGGAAGAAAGTCTGTTGTTAGGAATTGACTAATATTCTTTTTCTATGTTCCTTTTTAGTCTGTTACTGCTGCTTTGTACTCTTAAATAAATACAGCCACTTTACTTCAAAGTTCAGTAAATGATTTATAAAGATTAATTATGTATCATGACAGCCCTTAGAGACAGAGCAACTAAATAAGTGTGTTCCTTTCTTATGGGAGAAGAAACTGAGACACAGAAGTGATTAATTCCAGGTCATTTAGAGACTCAGAAACCAAGTGGTGAGCAGTGCTCGGGAGCCTTGTCCCCCAGTTCTAACCAGTGGATTCCTCTTACCCCCAGTATCACTATTTCTCTTTAGGTCTCATTCCACGCCTCCAGGAAATCCAGTGGATATGAGACAAAGGAAGCAAGTAATGGAAAACACCAGATGCCTGGGAGCAAGATTTCTCCATCTGCATGCCTTCTTCTGCTCCATCTTTTCTGTAGCTGTGAAAAACAGTGAGGAAGCTCATCCCATAGACTACTAAATTTCAATTTCAGAAACTATTTTTAATGCTGGACATTTTGTTAAGGTAACAAGGACACGGGTGTATGGGTCAGCAGAGCTCCTACAGAAAGGGAAACTCTATACCATGAACTCTGTAATTAAGCTGTTCACAAGCATTTAATCTTGTAGATTATTCTGTAAAAGACAGACCTACAGAGAGAAGCAGATATCTCCTTTACAGTTTCCCCAACTCCACTGTTTTCTTCTCAAAATGCTAGTTCTGTGAAATATCATGAAGAAACTCAGCTGCTCACAAGGCACAATTCAAAACCCATTGCTATATGTCTCCACGCATAACTGCATCTGCAATGGGACTTACACGTACAGAATGGAGCATAATGTTGCCAAACTACTTGATTCAAAGCATGAAAATTCACCAACATGCTGCAAAAAACCCAGCTCAGCGTTCAACAACAGCAAAGGAAGGGTGATACTAATAGAGCGAGCCTGGCTAACGCCTTTCCAAATTCAAGATGAAACTCCACTCTGAACTTTGTGCCACACTATCCTTCTCAAGGTCTTATTTAAAAGCACTTTTCACAAACGCCTTTCAGTATCCATAGCAATACTATTGCTTTTGATATGTTTTGCTCTTCATATTTAAGCATCTGTAGCTGTTCTGAAGAGAGTTCAGCCTTCCAAGAAATGCATAAATGTGATCTACAACCCTCCTGGCACACAAACGTCCTTACTAATATGCTGACCTTCTGGTTCATAACCATCATTTGAGTCCAAATATCGCTCGGATAGGCAGGATGCTTCATAGCACTAAATTTCTATGTCTGTTTTTTCAATGGGCTTGTTGGCATCATCTGGTAATTTGTTTTCAAAGTGGATTACCTGCTGGGGAGTGAGATGGATTTATGAATCAAGCTGCCTGCCTGATGCACATAGAAGGTTTGAAGAAGGCAGCTGGTTTTGCCACTGAAGGACACAAGCTGTAAAGGTGTCCAGATTTATAAAGGTAGAAAGGGAAAGCAGTCAGCCATGTCAACTTGTTCCTTGCTTAGGTGAGTTTCTTTCAATAAGCTGTAAAATCAGACTCTTTCTCGTTCAAAGCAGGTTGTTAACCAAATGTTCTGGTCACATTCCAAATCAGCTGGTTTTGTTGTGCCAAAATAAACTGCTCTTGCAGTTTCAAATACTTATGTTATTTTTTAACATCCTTTATGAAACCGCTCTGCAGTTTCTGTGCAATGTTAAAGTGACAATTGCATTCTGCTTTATGAGGTGGCTGATGCAGAATGATGATGAATATATTTTCTACCCTGCTCTCAGCCATTTGTTAAGATGGTTTTGAGAATTAGTAAATGTTTATAAAGTATCCCTATGTCTCTGAACAAAACAAGATAAAAAACAACTGACCGTGACTGTTCTATCTCAATTCCACAGCATTCACATAACTCCAAGAATGGAAGCATGGCACAGAGAACTACGCCCACCGTTTTAATGCAGGTCAGATAAAGAAGACTAAGAGAGTACAGAAGAACATAAAAACTGCTAAAATAAACAACAAAGCAGTGCTAGATTCAGGCCCCGACACTTTGAATTTGGTGAGGATTACAGGGACACACCTCCACTGGCTCATAAACTTCAGTGCTGATTTTACATTAGTTGAAAATTTGGCCCAGAGCATATGGAGCTCTGGTGGCCTCTGGTATTCCCAAGTGGAGGCTTGATTGTCCGAATAACAGTGAGCATGCTGCACAGAGACCAGCTTTAGAAACACCCAGGAAATTTGAAATGTGATATAAAGTTTCTAAGCCTTTGTTCAAGCTGAAGGCAAGATAAGCTTTTCATTATTTAGTAGGATGCCACTTTCCTGCCTCCTTTTCTATGAGAGAAATAGTCTTGCTGGAATCCCTGCAGGTACAAGACCATTATCTCACAGTTTTCTGTACAAAACCCAAATCTGCTCATAAATAAGATTTTTATGGTTTCATTGTTATTCTGTTAGGGGATGTGGATGGGTGGGCTAGGGCCAGAAAAGACTACACTTTGTCTAGGTAAATATTTTGGAGATGTTTGAGCTGCAAAAGTATTTTCAAAAACAGAGTCCAATCTCTTTGATGCTCCATCACTCAGAAATATTTTTGCCTTTCCCTAACGTGCTTCATAGAGCATGTTTATCTCACCAGTCACAAAGAGTCCAAGAAATACCCTATTCATACATGATCTTTTCAATACAAAAAAAAAGAGAAAGCTTTCTGAAGCTTTGAAGAACTGTTTTTCTTACCTTTGGAGCACGTATCAAAATAGATCTTAGTCCTCCTGCTTTCAAACTGGCTTTGCAAATGAACAGGAATTTAATATATGCCCATCTGTTCTCAAGTATTAAAAATCTTAAAGTGAATTAGGGATTTCTCAGACCTGCTGTGGATCCCGGCTGTGAGTTTTACTCCTCTGTGTGTTTGCAGTTGCTAAGCAATAATCCCAAAGGTTGCTATGTCTCTTCCACAACTCAGAATTGCTGTAGGTTGTCTTTTGGCTTTGGCAGCCCAACAGACTCTTCTGTACTCAACTTAGATCATTGCATCACATGACTGAAAATAAAATAGAAAAGACTACGAATAGCAACAGAAAACATTAAGGGCGCAAATAATCAGAGAGAGAATCCACAGGTGTCCAGTGACAGGACGTTTACCTTCAGATTCAAGGTTCACAAAGTCCAGAACTGTCACAAGTCCATTACAAGATGAGCTGAGACTGTATTCACCAGATGTGAGAATCTAAGAGATAAAAATAATTACAAAGTCGATTTAAAAAATTTCAGGCTCTCTTTTTTTGTAAATAACTGTGTTGCTTTGAAGCAGCGTTGCAGGAAAGACATGTACAATGCTAATAGGGGAGTTCATGGTGCCATTTTGTTAGACTGCCCTCAGACCTGAATCTAAAGCAATTTGATGAATCACCTTTACTAATTTCTCATATATTCTTGAAGGATAATACGCAACAGGGAAAGGAGAAAGGAAAAGACAAAAACATCTACAGCCGAGCTTGTTCCAAAGCTTGAAATAAAGGAGGTTTCATACAAATAGCAGATTTTTTTCCTAAATCTGATACAGTCAGAGTCACATTTGTTCTCTAGTTGAGGAACTCTGGAGTTTTAATTGCAGACTGAAAAATGTCATTTTGTCACCTTCATCAAGTCACTTGCTATTTATTACAGCACCCACAACACCAAGGTAAATAATAATTAATTTGTAAAACTCTGGACTTGGAAATAGCTCTACATGACATGCACCTGGAGTCCCAGTATAAACCCAGTACAACATTTATGCTGCCCTTAAAATACCATTTAGTTTTGTTCCTAACACCTGCCATAGAGGTTAAGAAGTGTGTATGCTGTGTACAGGTTTTGTACAAGCTCAGAAATTGCAATAACAATTGTTCTCTAGTGGACGGTCAAAAGCCTCAATTTTTATTTTATTTTTATACTGTCTTTTCTGGAAAGTAGGATGCTATAGAAATTCCTGGTGTCTTACCCAGGAACATTTATTTTCCTCTATGTAGTCCTGCACACATTTCAGAAAAGATTATATGGTTGTAACTTCTATAGATACCTTTGGCCATCTGTGCTAAGTGTCTTTCTGAAAAAACATTTCTTCTGGACAGTCTCAAGTAGCACTGGAATGCCAAGCGTACCAGTGTAGTTACATGCTGTGGACACTACAATATTGACTTGATTTTAGAATTCAGTATTTGCTTGCAGAGGAGAAACGCAGCACAAAAAAATACCCCACACAAACCATATAAGTCAACTTTCATGTGAAAAATACACTGTAATAAATTATATCTTTGCTATGCTTTTGAAAAAACAGGTATCAGAAGGAAATATGCTCACTGCAGCCTATTTCCAAGATGTGTTTAAGTATAACATCAATTATGTCAATAAAATGAAGCAGAAAATTAGTGCACAGGAATAATTTAAAATGAGGCTTTAAACTAGATTGTGCTCTTTTCCCCTCAAAGCAGTTTGCGCATGATTAACTCCTGTTATCTCTTCTCCCAGGTGGGCTTGATTTTTCCCTTTTGCAATTCAGAATTTTGTTCCTATTCTGATTAACTTACAAAATTTTTCATCTTTTCATTATGAAACATAAATTTTAAAAAATATTCTTCCTTTTCTTAAAGTGATTTTTTTAACCCCCAAACAAGAGCATACAAATAGAACTTGGAAGGAGGGATGCAAATTGTTCTATTTTTATTTTTCTGGAAGTGGAATCCCGTGGGTTAAGCAAACCTTTAATCGCACCCTATTTAACTTGGCTGTTATCCCTTAATGTTTTTGCTAAGCAAAGTGTATCCTTTTATTATGCCATCAAATACTTGCACTGTTGACAAAATAATGGGCTGAATATGTCAGCACAGATGTTTTGCTGGAATTGCCTCTTCTATCTTTTTTTTTGTTTTTCTCTGTAAGATACATTTTGGGAGCACTCTGTTGCCTTTTGCAGCTGATGCCGATATTATGCAATAAAAGCAAAAATACGTTGTGTTAGCCAGAGCAATGTTTGCAGGGTATTAAAAAGATAAAATAAGTCAGTTTTGGAAATGCACACAAACCTCACTTCACATCCTTTGAGGGATACACTGGGCTGAAGCTGGAGGTGCTGACCACAGCACTTTCAGCACGGGGAAGAATAAGGCCACAGACTTCCAGTCTCTTTTTTGTACCAACCATGATGCTGTGACCACAGGCCGCCCTCTAATTGCTCTTTTCAATCAGGATACATCTGCCTTACAGCGTCCTCCTCCTCCACCACATTTAAATTCTGCTGCTAAAAACCATTGCACATGCAAATTATACCTTTCTAATGGCTCGGAGAACCATTGCGATTTGTGATTATCATCGTTAATAACAGATATGTTAGACCTTTGGCTAACTGTAGATAGCACCTCCATTATTTACTTGTGGTAAATGTTTTTTAAAGGTGCTTGCTGTTCAAATACCTGGAAGAGCTACCGGCTATACAAAAATTACACAAAATTCTATTTTGGAATTTGGTTTAAATAATCCTTTCTTGATAGTAATCGCTGGATGGCTTTTGCTCAAAATCCAGAGTAAGACACCAGTCCCAGGTGAGGAAACTGCTAGAATACTCTGGGAACTTGTAGTCTCCCACCTCCCCTCTGCATCAACACAGACATATCCGAACAGATGCCTTGAATCACCTCTATTATCTGCAGAAATCCATTTGCGTGAAACAAAACAATAACCTGGATATTATGCTTTAGAGAAAGGTGAATAACATTAAGATTCCTGTCATAGGCCAGAGAAGAAAAAAACTTTGCAATTCTCAAATGTGACTCCTGTTTCTGCTGAAAATCATGGCAAAACCTCTCCAGCCGCATGGCCTTCTGTCCAGCTACCAGAACTTTGGGGATACTAACTTAAAAGGGATCTGGAAGGCATTTGCTTGACCTCTATGTCATAAATCAAATGCTGTGCTAGCACACTTCCTATAAATATTGTGTTTCAAAATAACATGATGGCTGTAAAAGGCAGGACAATGACTCTTTCTTTACCTCTGTGTTTTGTTTATTCTCCCCGTGTGCTCAGATCCCACTGGAGGCTCTTTCAGACTGAGAGTTTAAGATCCTGGCTTGCTGCACAGTGCACTCTGTAAACCCAGCTTTAGTCCAGCTTAGGGAGCCTGTTCTTCAGCCTCTCTTGTCCACCAGGAGGCAAAATGCCTCATTAGGGAGCCAGACTTCTATATTTCAGCAAAGCCCAGCTACCAGAGCTCAGTATTTTGACTGTGGGACACTGGGGAATAATCTAAAGAGCTTCCACGTGGCTTCTTTGGTGCTGAGATTTACAGGGGCAAAAGTACAGTCCTGTCAGTCGGAGGAGCAGATAAAAGCAATATGGACCAAGTGCTTGAAAGGAATCAATGGGTTAATACACACTCTTGACAAAGAAGAGTTTGCTCTGTTTAATGTTTAGACTGGCTTCTGTTTATCCTATGTAGTGTTGGCATTAGATGCCCACGACATTTCTCGATCCCAGTTACCTCCTCGCCAACATTCCCACTAATTTGGTGGCACCATGCAGAAACCGCAAAACAAATGAAGCTCAATAGTGCTCGTCCTTCGTCTCAGAACCCAAACTGCCAAGCACTATTGCATTCTGGGGATGTTTGAGCACTTTAAATGTTGTGCATACTTATTAAACTAGTTTTTTGGCGTTGGGCTTGTGCATTGATGTATAAACAGTTGTTATATGGTGTTTTTGTTACTGAGTTACTGCTGCCCCCTAATCCAAGGGCCCCTCATCATAAGGACATTGAAGTGCAGAGGAGGTGATGAAGCTGGTGAGGGGCTGGAGCACAAGTGTGATGGAGCGGCTGAGGGACCTGGGGGGTTCAGCTGGAGAACAGGAGCTGAGGGGAGACCTTCTGATCTCTGAACTGCCTGAAAGGAGCTTGGAGCATCAGGGGTGGTGGCCTCTTCTCACAAGTAACAAGTGATAGGACAAGAGGAAATGGCCTCAAGTTGCACCAGGGAAGGTTTAGATTGGATATTAGGAAAAAATTATTCCCAGAAAGGACTGTTGGGCATTGGAACAGGCTGCCCAGGGCAGTGCTGGAGTCACCATCCCTGGAGGGGTTTAAAAGGCGTTTAGATGAGGTTCTCAGGGACATGGGTTAGTGCTAGAGTTAGGTTATGGTTGGACTTGATGATCCTGAGGGTCTCTTCCAACAGAAGTGATCCTATGATTCTACAAAAAGCTACCATGTGTGCGCATCAAGGCCCGTTTTCACAGAATACGGTGTCACACACATCATTACACCTCCCAGTGGGACAAGATTCCGAAAACCCACCACTTTTACACACCGGAGGGCCCTGCTAGGAGACACGTTCCGGCTGCCCGCAGCCCGGCTGCCACACATCACTAAACTCACCTCAGAAGGACCGACGAGGACACCCCCCCGCACACCGCCCAGGCCCGCAGGGGTTAACGCTCCGCCGCGGCGCGGGGGCGGGGCCGCGCTGACAGGTGGCGCATGCGCCCTGGCGCCTTATTGTGCCCGGCCGGCCCAGCCCCCGCGCGCCTCAGTCGGTGAGAGGCCGTTGGCGCGCGTGGAGCTGCTGCCCCCTGCGGCCGGCGCCGCGCCACCTCCGCTCCCCCTCCCCGCCCTCCCGCCGCCGGCACTCGCCATGGAGTAAGGCCCCCGCCGGCCGGACGGGGGGGTTCCCGCCGCGCCTCGATGGCTCTGGTCACGGTGCAGCGCTCTCCTACCCCCAGCGCCACCTCCAGCCCCTGCGCCTCGGTGAGTCCGCCCGCGAGCCGCCCGCCCGGCGCTGGAGGGGAGCGCGGCGGTTGGTGGCCGTTAGGGTCCGGCACGCGGCGGTGCGCATGCGCGCGCCAGACCGCTCGCGCTGCTTCCACCCCCCCTCCCCACCCACCCCGTTCCCGCCGGTCGCCGGGCCCTGACAGCTCCGTGTGGGGGGAGCGGGGCCGGACACCCCGCGGGGCCCTGGCGGCGCGGGGTGCGTCGCTGCGGCCTGGTGACAAGCGAGGGGAGAGGCGGGGGACCCGGGTGCCCCTCAGCAGGCCCGGGCTGGGGCCGGGGGAGCCGGTGGGGCTCCGCGGTGCCAGCCCTCCGGGGCACCGCGGCCCGGGTGCTTCCCAAAGGGTCGTGGGCAGAGCCCCAGCCGCTGTGTCAAGGTGCTGCTGCCCCGAATAAAGCGGTCTGGTTTAGTTTTGTTTCCGCCGTGTGCGGTGGGAGAGAGGCGGGAGCTGTGTGTGGAGGCAAACTGACATTGTTCGGGCTGCGGCTGTTTCAAGATGATTTAATCTGACAGTCCCCTCTGGGTATCTCCAGTACGTGGCCCTGCCTTTGTGAAGAGCTAAGATATATAATTTTTTAAAATTTTTTCCCCTTTTCCGAATATTGCTTATAATCTTACGATCCTAAGAGACTGTCAAGCCCCAGCCAGCCCCAGCAGGGCCGTGTTTCCAGTCTCAGGTGAGATGTGCGGGAGCAGATGCTCCTCGCTGCCCTGAGTCAGGAAGCGAGGCAGGCGGCTGGACAGACTTTCTGCTTTCCATGCTCTTTAAACTCGGGATGGGCTGTTGTTTTAGTACTTCTGTATTGTAAAATCTTGCATGTTAACCCCTTAAACTCCTGCCTACCGATTATGTGGCATGTTTCTGGTACAACTAAGGATGAGAAATAAACCAGTGAGCTTGCTGTCGCTTTCTATATGCTTAGTTCTCAGTTAGCTTTTTTCCTTAAAAAAACCTCATGTGTTATCACTGGTGTCGTGTCTGGTTTGCAAATGTTTGGAGCGGAAAAGAGTTGAAATCCCAGTTGCTTCCCTCATGCGGGGAGGATGAAAAAGCCAACTACTCTGAAAATATTTCTCCTTGTGTTAGGTAATCTCTTCTGAAACTAGATCAGCTACTTGACAAGTCCTGCCTGCCCTGACAGCAATTTAGCTGTCAGAACACTTTTTTTTTCTTTCATTTCCATGTCTCTACTATGTTTATTTAGCGACACAGATTAATTTTGCTTATATTCCTCTGCTATGAATATTAATGTGCTGCATTACTTCAGAGGTTGCTTCTCCTTTTTGACTTCTTTACCCTTTCCACTATTCCTTTTCTGATGTATTTCTTGCATTTAAGACATCTTGTGGAAATAGGCAGGTGTCTCTTGGCATCTTCATTCTTTCTCCTACTTGGATGCATAACGTCTTCCTTTGTTAAATATTTGATATATATGAACAATTCGTTGTATTCTACAAGGCTTTCCCATCTGGAATAGCAAGGCTGTTTCCCTGCCAGTTAAATTGAAACTGTACTGATTTTCGAGCACTACTTAGTTTTTAAATATATAAACAACTCCCTCTAGGCCTGATAAATCCAGAGAATGCAGCTTTCAGTATGTTTATCTATGTTCTCTTTCTTCAATCTCATAGTACGGAGGCATAATCTGTACCAGTGGTCTCTATAAATCCTTGGTGCCCTATGCAAAAAATAAGTGTGTGACCTGGTTCTGCTCCTCATAAGTACTTCTACTTTCTCAGACTTCTGTTGCAGTTTAAAGTGGAAATGATATTCATCATAATCTGCCCTTAACTGCCATTATTTGAGTACTTCTGCATTTCCTGTTATAGCTTTCTAACCACACTGTAGGGTTTTGACTGCCCTCTTGGCCTCTTGTTACATAGCTGGGGTTGGTTGTTTCTCCATCCTACTGTCAGAATTTTGTTGAGCTTGTGTGTGTTCCTGCTCTGTCACAAAGTTGTTGTTTCTTAATCAAAACTTTAAATATGATTTTAGATTATGATCCTCCCTAGGCTGGTAAGGGTTGGTGAAGAGTGCAGTCACCTTTTTTGGAAGGCTTTGGTCCTACAAGCTTGTGACGCTTGCCATTCTTACAGATCTTTGATGACTTCAGGGGGACTTTATTCTTTTAGTATAAAGTGTAATTGTTTCAACCCATTTGTTGTAAACTGCTTGTGGTAGCGTCCTTCTATATGGACTGATAACTCTAGTTCCAAGTTACATCTTTAAAAGAAAACTCCTCTTGTAAAATAATATCTATGAGTAGTGTGAGGGTGTAACTTGCTGCCTGAAACCTGTCTGGTTTTGAACAAAGATTATCTGGTAACTACTGGAAGTTTGCTGTTCCAGCTTGTGGGCAAGGAAGAAGCATGTTGGTGTGCAACCATATGGCTATGTCTAATTCTGTTTCCAGGTCAGTAAGAATTTTGAGGACAGAAATGGATTATCTTTTAAATTGCTTGATGAATCTTTGCTTTAGAACTTCTCAGACAAGGAGAAAGGGTGAAATTGATGTCCTCAAACCAAATTTTTGCATTAAGTATGCCCTATAAACAGCTATAATTGGCTCATACGGATTCAGGGGAATAGCTGATCTGAATCACTCTGAAATTGGATGGCTTTTATTTATAGGTTTTTATCTTGTTCTCATTGCTATAGAGCCTTTCATGAGCATTCATTTCAGGGTAGTTCATGCAAAGTGTTGATTATACATTTACAGCCCTCTGGTTGCTTGATGACTTGTAAAATTCCCTTAATTGTCTGTCCAGACTTCTGCTATCTGTTGGTTTTGGCCTTTGGTTATGCAGCCACTTTTGAGAAATAAGACTGCAATGTTCTCTACAGCAGAACAGTTGTCTCTTGACATGCTGTGTTAGCAGAAAATGGCAGAAGGCGGGACAGTACTACAGTAAAATGTAAAAAATCTAGCCTGTTGCTTTTTTCTTTGCAGCTCAGATTCTTCAACCCTACTTCCAAATATCTCTGTCATATTCTTCGTCTCTTAGGACAGTATGTAGTCAAGTGGTAGGGCTTTGCCATCCTTCCCTTCTAGCACCTTCATTTCAGTGCCCTCATGATGATGGGAGCAGTGTCTAATACTCATTGTGACTTTCCAAAAGACTTTTGATAATTCCCTGTGTTGGGAAATAGTCTATTGAAACTTGCCCTTTTAGATTATTTTATGCACAGTTCTAAAAAAAAAAAACCAAAAAATCTGTAATTTCTTTTAAGTGCTGTTTTTCCTTTGTCTATGACATCTCTCTGCTGAGAAGTGAAGAAGCTGGGCAGGCAACGTGGCCACGACTGCTCTCGCAGCTCGCTTGTCTTCCCTACCCTCAGGGAGACAATTCGCTTTTATTGGAAGGAAGCGACTGACCCAGAAAGAGAGGCTGTGCTGCATATATTGTTCTGAAATACACAGTCAAAAAAAAAAAAGTTTAAAGCAAATGAAAACCTAAGCCGTTTGACTTCCCCTCCTTAATCCCAGGAGAACAGCTTGAGCAGGAAGCAGAGTCCTACAAATGTGTCTGGGAGTCTCTGTCATGTTTTGCTTCAGAGCTCCTTGCTGGTGGAACATACAGGAAATATTTTCCCACTTATTTATGGGGAAGCTATTTGTAGGACTTTGTCAGTGTTGACCTAATGGCCATTTTTAGGTTAAGAGAGAAATTTTGTCTTTGTACTTATTTCACCTTATTTTTTTAATTCCACTGACCATGATGCCATTTGATGCACTTTAGATAAAACAACTATACAGCTCAGTTGCATCCTTTGAAATACGAAGTTAGATTTAAACCGAGTGAAATATACATGGAAGTTTTCTCCTCTTGAGGTCTAGTACATAAATTCTTGTATTTTGAAAAGGAGCTTGTAATTTGAAAATGCAAATAGCCTGTGATGCTGTAATGAGTCATTATCTGACCAATATTGATTCTTTCTGTTTAAGCAATGAAGAAAGGTTGAAAAGGGCAGGGTCCTGTAATATCTACAGCTATGCTGAGGGTCAATGACATGTTTTCTTAAGTGGAGAATGGTATTTTGAGTGAAGACTGCCATTGAAAAAACAGTCTGGAAGTATTTTAGTGTAAGAGGGCTGACTTCAGGCAGGGGTAATGTCTGAGGATTTCCAGTTCCTGGAAAAAAATCCTGAAAGATCTATAGCTGCAACTATTTTGTCTTGGGAAATTAAAAAGAAAATAGCCTTTAGGCAGCTTAGCTCAGTGTAGCTGCTCCCTGATCACAGCCTGCAGCTCAAGCTTTCATTCTTCGGTCCCAGCAAACCACATCCTCCCAGTGCCACCGTGCAACTGCGCTGCGCTGGAAGGCTCTTCTGGCTCTCGGCAACATCTGGACACTGGGAGCTCTTGCTGTCCTTGCAGGAATGCGCTGGACGAGAAGACTTCAGAAATGCTCTTGTACTTTTTGAGTTCGACACTGACTTGAGTTTTTACTGTCGCATAACTGCCACATCCTAAGGGGCTGGTCTTCTGTGACTGCTGCTTTAGACAAACTGGCCTTGCAAAATGAGAGCACCAGGCTTGTCGACTGCCTGCTCCAAGTCTTTGAGTTGTGTAGTTCAGCCTGTGAATTTAAGAGGAACCTCCTCTCCATTCCATTCATTGCCTGAGCATCCTTTAAATTTGTTTATTAGATAGTGACAGCGAAGCTTATATCTTTATATAAAGGTTGGGGGAATCTTGGAAGCAGAGAAGGAACAGGTGATACCTATTGTTTAAATTACTGACTTCTTCCAAGGCAGAAAGGGTTTCTTTCTTACCTTTTGGCTGGAAGCTGTTCCTCTAGAGCACTCTCTTTTAAGGGATAAACATTTATGAAGGCTAAAAACCTTTTTTTTTGCATTTCTGAGTTGGGCTGTATAAATTCATTAGATCACTGTCAACCATCTGCAAAATGTCTTATTGCAACAGTATAGTATTGCAATGTTTGCGTTATGTGATTTAGCATTTGGACGGGCTTCGGTATATGCAATTTTGAATGTGTCCATAGCTTTTTGCCCAAATAGAATTGCTCTGAGTATGCATCTTATCAGTATTGCTCATTGCAGGCTGATCTCCTCTCAGAAGGCATAAAACGTTGCTATAAGATGAGTCACACGGTTAAACAGCTTGTTGCTTCCATGGTGAGACGCACCCTTGCTGTGTGTGCCAGCAATCACGAAACTCCTGGCAAATACCCTGTGACGTGAACTTCTTATGGCCTTGGTAAACGAAACGCCTGTGACACTCGCTCAAATGCATTTTGCTTGTGGCCGCTCGCTGCGTTTGGGTATGAAAGTCCTTCTTCTCCCAAGGAACTCCTCAACCAAGGCTTCAGGGAAAGGATGAAGTTGCTGCATCAGTGTACGCTGTTTCAAGGTGAAATTAATGAGGAATTTAAGGCCGCAGTGCAAACTTCTTGTATTGAAGTGATCAAAGACATCAGAATATTTAATCTGACCTACTTTGAAATAACTGTTTTATCACAGATCGTACTGTCCCTGTGCTAAGCTCATACCAGAGCTTAGGAGGTGGCTTGGGTGCCTGAGCTTTCCACTGTATGATACTTTCTCATTAAGAAACAATTTGCAGGCTGCTCTGGTAGTGTGCCTGCAGCTTCGCTGTTGTAGGAGTGGGGATACCCCAAAGGGAGGTTGGAACAGGTTCCAAATCCAAGAATTTGCTCTCCCTCTTGGAACAGAGGAGAAGCGATAGGAAGTGGTTGGGGAAGGATGGACTGTGAGGGGTTGTCTGAGGGATGCTCCCTTCAGTTGGAAGATCTCAATACCTCCTGAGCAAAAAGACAAAAGCTGCTGAGCTTGGCACATTTGTCTTCAGCTTTTAACTGGATTAAATATCTGAGACGTGGATTTTGATGTGGAAAGCTGGTCCTGTCGCAGGGGACTGTGGTTCTCCCATTACTCTTGCTGGCTGCTACCATGTCCCTTTTGGTTTTGATGAACAGAATTATCACATTTAAAATTGCCGCAAGAACATTGAAGACTTGTTCAACTGGATTGTTTTGGCTTCAATAGCTAACATCTGAGAAACGTGTGTGTTAGGATTCTTAGGAAAACAAAACACAACACTTTAAGCTTTTCATCTCTACACATTTTAGCGTGATGATGAGAGGGATAGGGCATATGCCTTGCATGTGTAAAACGCTTTGTCTTCCAAAGGAGAGCTTTGTTGTTAGTTAGAGATAGTCTCAGTCTTCAGCGTGATGCAGCACCAACCCTTTGGCTTAATCCGTCTGACACTGGAGTTTCCCACAAATCTCTGAAGCTGCTGAATGCTGTTAAATGTTCAGGGTGACACAGTACAGGCATTTAAAAATAAAAGCCTGTAACCTTCACTTGCATGTGGAAAACCTGTGGGTTGCTGTCCCTCTGTCTGAAAAACATTTGGGAGGTCTTGCTCAGGCAGGAAGGGGCCAGTCCTGAGCAAACTGTAATTAAAAGAACAGAACTTCTGTGTGCTAATGTGGACGTGCAGGAGCAGAGGGTTCCGCGGTTGTCTGCGAGCGGGCCCGCTCCATGCAGGGCAGCGGGTATCCTTTGGGGTCTGCTCTTGCTTTTGGAGTAGTCCTGAGTTCTGAAGCATCTTCTGTAGGAAATGGGGTGTCACCCTGAAAATGTAGCTCATAAATAGCTGGGGGGCAAGCAGGGAAGTGACTCAGCTCTGACCCACAGGCGGGAGCTAAACCTGGTTGCAAGAGGAAATGCTAGGTGACAAAATAAAGGTGTTTCTGGAATAAGGATTGATTATTTTTGTTGTTGCCTTTTTATTTTCCTTTCTGCAGTCCTCCTCAGCAGTTTAAAATAGTTTAAAGAGAAACAACTCTGGGCATGTTCTTCAGATGGTGCTGTAACCACTGTATTTAAAGACAGTGCTTCAAAATGTGGTATGAAACAGTTACCTAGCTGCCATATTATATTGTCTTCCTGAATGAAGGGTAAACCTTGAAATGACAGCTTTCTCCTTTGCCTTTTAAAATTGCAGAATGGTTGCCAAAGACTTAATTCACTTTCTGAACAAGTGCTTTTCTTGTGTAACATCTACCAAGTTTCGTTACTGGGAGTTTCCTCTGTTTTTGTTTTGTGCTGAACTGTGCATATGTGGGGTAGCGAGCTTGTGACTTCAAACAGTGAAGTGAAACAGGACGACTTAGGCTTTTTTGTTCTTTTTTTGGCATTTCTTCCTTCTTGGGTCGTATTTTGGTTGTGCAGCACTTAATAAAATGTGTAAGCCTGAATTTTGACAATTAAACCAATCTCCAGACAGCAGCTACCCCTGTTGTGTGGGTCAAGTGCAATATTGCATAAACTTGTCAGTACGGTTGCCCATGGAAATCATACATTAATATGTTATCTCTTCCTTTTTGTGTCAGCCTGCCCCTGTGTCCCTCAGCGCTTTCCCGTGTGGTGGCTGGGAGTGAATTGTCCTTCTGTGCAGCTGCTGCTCTGCTCCTGGATCTTAAATAAAAGAGATTATCAGGGCAAGCCAATATGAGCATAGCGTATTTTCAGATGCCTTCCCAAAAGTTGAGTGTAGTTATATAAACTTTAAGGCAAGGGAGGCACGATCAGTTAGCGTTTATAGTACGACTGGAATAGAGTTTGTACAGTCTTAGTGGGTGAAATGAATATTTTTCACATATACTTTACAGATCCCTGATCTCAACTCGTGCTTTCTGCAAAGATAACAACTGTGCCACAGGCTTCTGCAACCTACACTTCTGGTCTTTGAAGTGGATTTTTTCTCTTTTACACATATACCAGAAACTGTTCTTGTCTGGAGAAAGCTCTGTTTAACTTAGATCTGTTCGTGTTGACTGTAGATAGCTGAGACGGTTATTTTGGGGCAGTTTCTATCTGGTTCTGCTATAAGTAAGGAAGTTCAAACTTGACTTCCCCTTGAGGAGAACGGAGAAGTTTTAGGTCTTTTTACTGTTTGAGGAGAAGATGGCATGAGCCAAAATACATTTTTAAGCTTGAGTGATTGATCACATCTTGATTCTAAGCCTGAGATGTGCCTCATTTAAAAGCAAAGAAAAAAATCCCACCCAAAAAAAAAACCCACAACCAAACACAATCCCACTCCTTCAAACACCCCCCCAAAAAACCCCAAATCAACCCTAAAACAAAACTCAAACCAGAACTACTTAGCTTGAAGTTTAAACTTGCAAGTTTGGTTTTAGGACAGATGAGCACAGAAATGCCTTGAGCCAAAGAGGGTTAGCACGAAGATGGCTTGAAGGGAGAAGCAATCTGTATTTGTCAGAATTTCATTCGCTTGCTGTGAAGTAGGACACCCTGAACATACTTCACTCTTTTTAAACTTCGCTTTGATGGCGAACGCTTCTTTGCACATGCTGTGGGAAATACTGAAAAACCCCAGAGTGATTACGAGATATCAACAGGGTATTAGTGAAGAATCTTTTCTGGGGGCAGAGGATGGGAAGTGATTTGCAGCTGACTTCTGATAGCAGGCGGCTTTGCCAACGTTGGCGTGGCTCCGCTTGGCTTGGTTTCAGTGCCTGTGTGTGGTGTGGAAACGCGCTGTGTAAAACGTGAGAACCTCCCGCTGTGATAAGGAACCAACAGCTCTTCCAACAGGTGCAGCCTTTAGCTGGAGTCCTGAAGACGTACGTTACAGACACGTTTGTTGCCGTGAGCCTTCGATATTCTCAATCTTAAACTGGGAAGGAGCAGAACAGGCCTGGCCTGGGCCTGTTTGGAAAGCAGAGCTTTGTGTTCTTGGTTGCACTGCTCTGATAAGAGAATTAGGAGGTGAAGCTGTGCTCAAGAATCTCTAATCCATTATGGTGGCTCTGACTGAAATGGAATAATCTTATTTTAAAGGGTGCTCTAAACCACTAAAGCTTTATAAATATTAATTTTTCTTCTTTTGTTTCCTAATAAAAGGCTTTTATTCATGAAATCACTGTTTATTTATTAACCTGACAAACTAATAGCAAGCTCTCTTCTTTCAGTGTATGCATGTGCCATATCACAATTCTGCTTGTCACTGTAATAAGAACTTCATTCATCTGCTTTAAAATGTCATTGATAACAACCTGGCAGTGGCCCAGCTTGGAGCAAGTTAGCTACAAAACGCTGCATTGTAAACCTTCCTGAGAGTACATGCTACGTTAAGTCTAAATTTAAAGAAAAAAAAGGGAGAGAGAAAAATGTGCAGACTGATCTGGGCTGCGTGCAACTGCCAAACTGCTTCAAACCTCTGAAAAAAATGGAGTTCTGCTGAAAATGGCATCATTTGGCATTAAGGGTGCATTCTGCTCACTTTAAAACCTTGAAGGTGCCTTGCATAAGCCTCATCTTAAATGGATGGAATGTTTTACTGAACCACAAGCAGCTAAATAAGAACATGTACACATAAGGATTTTGTTCTTTCCTTTAGTCTCTTCTTTCTTCGACTGAATGCCCAGGATAAAAACTAGATTGAAAATAAGTCACAAGCCTCTGGGAGTTAACTACTAGTAACTGTGAGGCAGTTTGTCTCGGTTACAATAACCTTCCCCGACCCCAGCTGCAGTCTGTACACCAAATGTATTTATCCAGCTGTAGGGTCATGCAGCACAAGCAGCGTGTCTGTCACACACTGAAGTTCAAGTGCTTGGTCCTTCTGCCAGCTCCTCTGGAGGCACCTGAGCTGTTCCTTGCTCTGGCAGTGCTGTACATGGGGCTTCGCATTCACGGCAGTTCAGGGCTTCTTGCCTTTGACTCTCCCGTTCTTTAAACTATTACAAATGCAACCTGTAGCCTGGACGAGGGTGAAGTGAATTGTCCTTAAAACAGATTCAGAGCTTGTGAACTTCTGTGAAGGAAGATCCCGTGCTGTGTTTTCATACAGACCCTCACTGAACTCTCTAGTCTCACTGAACAGTTTAACAGAACGTGGAGCTCTAAGGCATCTTCACCTGAGGTCTTCTGGGAGCAATGCAAACATGCAGTAAATCCCCGTGGCTCTCATCTTGCAGTCTAGAAATGGGAAAGGTTTGGGCAGTGTGGTGAAGAGCTTGCTCGGAACTGATGAGTGTACAGTCCAATTTCTTAACTGGAATGAGGACTTGTAAGAGTCTTTTAAAAAAGCTACAATTTCATGCTGCTTCACTTCTATGGTTTTTTTTGTTTTGTCTCTTTCTGAAGTATAGTGTATGGACAGCGCCACGGGTTAGGGAGCACTTCAGCTTCATCTTCAGAGACTATTCGTATGTAGCCCTCTACTGAAGTCAATGGGCGTGGAGGTAAGCGGTGCTGAGTGCTTTCTGACCACACCAACTGCCACCCACTCTGGAGCCTGATGCACACAACACAACTTGTACTTGAGCATTGTTTTCCTCAAAAAAAGTCGCATGCAGTTGCACAATGAAGACACTGCTTATTTGTGTGATGCAAAAACCTATTCCTACATGTTGGTGCAAAGTGCAAGCGCTGAGCATCAGAGCACGGGAGGCTTCACAGATACTGCATGAACACTTGCCACCGAACTTTAGTGACATCCCTGTATTATGTCAAAATAAAAGGCGACTTCACAGTTGGTCTGTGAGTGAATGGGATTTGAATGTAGGGTTGAATGTTACTGCCTGAAGCATTTGTGCTGCTGATGCCCAACACCAATTGCCCTGCTATTGTTTATTTTTGCAACTGATGAGTTTAGCCTCTCAATAGTTAATCATTTTATCGCAGCCAGTCAGAATCAGTGAGAGTTTCCTGTTTCTTTGTCTTTTGGTTGATTTCCTTTTCTGTTGAAACACAACTTTCTCTGTTGGAACAACTTAGTTGCCGCATTCTTCAGTTTCCATCTAAAGGCTTAAAGTGGAGGGAAGGGGAACTGCCTGAAATGGCCTGATATTCTCACAGACATATTGACAGCTGGGTCTGGTGGCTAAATTGTTATGATAAAACACAAATTCATTAGTTGATGCTGTTGAAATCCGCTGACTTTTCTGTACTCCTAATAGAAGGCTTTAAAATACCCAGCTGCAGACTGAGCCTCTCCAAGCATGTGACACTGACATCAGTCCTAGAAGTGAGGCGTTGAACCGCCTCCAAACATGAGCTCATTGGGTGATATTCAATGCACCGATTTAGCAAAATATTAGCTAATTTGATTACATGATCACCTGTACATACTGTTCAAGAGATGGAAAGTCATGCCAATTTTAGCTGCTGTCATTCCAGATATCAGTGTTATAATCCTAAAATCTTTTTGGTAGGATGCTGTGGTCCCACTGTATGTTGGGAGCTGAGCTTGGCAGAGCCCATCTCCAATTGCCACTAATCTGCTCCAAGACTTGCCAGTTTCTTTGCTTTTCTTCTTTCTGCATCCCTCCCGTTAAGTTATAGGAAGTAAGAGTTTAGGACTCTTATTAAGCAGGCTCTCTAATAGAACTTGCTTAAATGGCAGCACAAAAAACCAGCTGTGTCCATTCCCAGGAGTCGGGGTAGTGGTTCATCTTCAGCCAGACCTGCCACCCAAAGCAGAGTGACTTGTCATGACCAAAATAAAATTAAAACCTGGCAGAACCGTCTTGGAGACAAGCTGCTGTGTGCACTCAGCTTCCTCCCCTCTGTAGCTTGAGCTCAGCAGTAACCGCCTATTTTCTTTTATAATGTGCACAAAGTTGTGCATTCAGGCAGCACATCAGAGCGACGGTGCCCCCGAATAAACATTATCTTGTAGACTTGAAGAAATTCTGTATTTACCTGCAATTACAGTGGAAGTATGTTCTGGATGTTTGTGTCCAGGCATCTCAGCATATGCCTGACTATTTATTTATTTGAAATATGGGCACAACAGAAACAGCAAGTTAGAAGAAGAGTTTAATGTGAATTTGTGCAGAAACATTATCTCCCTCCCCCCGCCCAGTATTTTCTGCCTGTTATTGCACATTACAGGATTGTTTGGTTTGGATGCTGTTTCCTGCTGAATAGAAGTCTTTATTGAGCTGGCCATAATGTTGCTCTTTTCTTTCAAGAAATACTGCTGCTAACTTAAGACAGAGGAAGATGCTGTATCTTACAGCAATGTAACAGTGTTGCCTAAATTATGATCTCTAGTGCAACTAAAGGATTACACTGTGAAAAACTGAACGGAAAAACTGCTGATAATGTATACAGGAAGTTGAGATGATGAGAAGCTCTTAAAAGCCCTACGTGTAGAGCAAGAAAAGAAGCTGGATTTGAAGAGCAAGCAGCAGAAAATTAGATGGTCAGAAGAGTACTCCTGCAAGAGTAAATGACCCCTTGGAGTAGCCCAGGAGGCTGGTGGATGCGAACTCGTGCTCCATGTCCGGGGTGATGCTGTCTCTTCCTATTCCTTGTTCACATGAAGCTGCCACGTTTTCTGAATAAGCGTCCAAAACATCCTTGGTGGAGAGGAGGATTGGGATGACAACGTATTCTTTTGCATCTAGAAAGTCAGGTACAGTGGTGACTATTCAAGCTGGCTTAATGTCTGCTGCCTGATTTTTGTTAACTTTGGGGATTGTGCAGGTGAGAAGTGAGGTCTTGGGCTAGGACTGTACAGTCCCTCATGGGCATACTTCAGGTGCTGCAAAATGATGAAATAAACTTCTCCCTTTCCCAGTAAAATGCCTCTGGTACCCGCATCACTCAGATCTTTTAATTCGTCTTGATTTAACAACAGCAAGAGTTGTCCAGAATACGTGTAGGGCATGGAAATGGAGACCTGAGCCCCATCCATCCCCCGCTGGTGGTGGGGAGAGAGGGAGAGGAGGAGAACAGCTTCATCCCTGCCTGTTTTGATGCTGAAGAGCTCTCAGTGATTTGAGAAGGGGGCGGGGAGGGAACCAGATGCTCTTAGGAAGTTCATACCGTTGTTAATAATGTAATTCACAGATGGTGGCGAAGGCCTTGAAGAGGCTTTCAGGCAGTACTTATGCTCTGTAACAGACAGATCATCACATAAGGCTTCGCAAATAGAGATGACTTAATCCCAAGGATGAGGCCACCGTGATCTGTTTGATAGTGGCCCTGCAGATCATTGTAACATTTTTAGCCAGTGAAGAGCCTTCAGGATCCCAGGATTGGACAAATTCCTAATTAAATTGTCAGGATAAAATGTCAGTATGGCTTTGAGACTTTTCCTGTGAAAGTGGCTCATATGAAATAAAACCCAAGTTTGTTTGTTCTGCTATGGAAATCAATACAGGCTGTAGAAGTGTGAAAATCAGTTTGTACAGTGCTATCTTACTAAGAGGTGGTTCTGCTTTTATTGGTTGGAGTTGGAAGCAGACCTTGTACGTTTTCTTCTGAATAGCTGTCAGTACTTGTTGACAGCTGAGGAGAAGGATTGGGGATTACACGTTGGTTTGGCTGGAGCGGGTCGAGTGCATCCACCACACACTCTTACCTATAAGCTTTATAGCACATGAACAGACTCCTGGTTTTCAAATGTGCAGAATCAGAAACATTTTAGCTCTAGTCTGTGCAATTAAATTCAAATATTTGTATGTTTGTGACAGCCTTATTGATAAGGACTTCACTGACTGCTGGTCAACTTTTCTATTTGCTGTAAGCCTTGCAACTAGAAGTATATATTAAGGCATTCTGAGCAATACTAGCTCACTTGTCTAGCCCTAGAAATCATGTTTCAGATAACACGAGAACTTTGCTGCTCTATTTTCAAGTGTGGCTCCTCCCTTCCTAAGAGATGTTTCCATAATGGTTTTTATTATTATTCTTAACTTCTTAAAGTTTAAATTGTGTTAGTAAATTGGCTTCTTGTGATGTTCATGAGCCCCGAAGAATGTGCTCCTGTGACTTCAGCCGTGTATCTGCCCGTACCAATGCAGGGATCATGTGTTCTTGTTGGTGTTGCGTTTTGAGCTAAGTAGTGCAGGGGGTGGAAAAAAGGGGGACTATTAGAGGGCTAAGATACCAGAAATTCTCAGACTACTTAATTTGTGACCTTGTTCACTAGTTAAATACAATCCAGGATTTTCTGCCTCTTCCATATTTCACAGAAATGTTTTCTGCAGTAGGAACTGGGGTTTTTTTCTTACTATCCTTTTCTACAAAAACCAACCCTTGGTGAGGGGTGTGTGCTTCAACCAAGAAAGCTGGAAATCACCTACTCTGTTCCACATTTTGCATATATCAGCTGTGGCATCTGGAAAGCAATATTTTTATTACTGCAGTGAAACAAACAAAGTTGAAATGACTGTATGTGTGCCAAGAGTTTACTGTTTCTCCATAAGGGCCAAAGGTTTTGAGCACCAGAAGTGCTGTTACTGAGCCTGTGCACGGCTCCCAGTGCCGCTGTGTGATGTCTGTGTCCCTCCCACCTCTGCACAGGGAAGCTTGGCCCTCCGAGGGCTGAAGACTGACAAGGTCGGACTTCATGTTAGGTTTGTTTTAAGCCATGATTTCAAGCATGAACATCCTTTTATTTAGCTTTAATTTCCTCCCGTAACACCCTGTAATACTGTTTTTCACACACGCATGTGCTGCTACTGCTGTCCAGTGCTCTGTTTCCCCTGCCTTTGGTCCGGCGACCGCTGTTGGATATAAATTGGTGTTCTGAATGGTCTGAGATCAAGTCTTTACAGGAGAGGTGACTGTCAGCTGAAGGTGTTTGGGCCACCGAAGTCCTTGCATGTGGATGCCCTGACAGTAACGCTGCCCATCTTCAGTAGCTTTTGGTTTTCAGCAGATGGGCTGTGCTCTAGTCCACATACTATTAGATTTTTTTGACTTTTAATGTCTGTGTGGGCTAATGCATTTCTTCAGATTTGAATCCAACATCAAAGTAACCCTGGTTTCATTCACTGTTTTATGTATCACCTTTTTTCCTCCAAATGGGATATTTTTTCAGCTCTGACTGTACTATTTGTTGCTTCATAATTTGGGGCTTTTTGCTTGCTCTTCACATTGTTTTAAAAAGAAAAAAACCAAACCACAACCCACACACAAAACTCTGTTTGCTTAGCTCATACAGTATTTCCACTTGGCTCAGAAGATGTGGATCTGTGAGCAGAGGGAATCCTCATTTGGCTGGTCACCCAAGTTTTCTTCAAGAGCATTAGAAGGATCTACAGCTTAAGTTCATCTGAGGGCTGACCTGCTCTGGTTTTAATGGGATTTATTATACATGTACCTTTTGGGTGCTAAGGCTTTGATCTTCAAAATGATCTGTATAAACCTGTTAGCAAAAGCAAAACTGTTGACAGAAAACTGACTCTTCACACTGAATCTGGCCTGTCTTGAGATTATTGTTTTTTGAAATGAAAATAATATGCCTTGTGCCATTGGCATGCAACTTACATGTGGTGTTTGGCTAAGTGTTTGTATTCATCTTCCCTTCTCCGCTCCTCCAATCCCTCTTCTCAGAAAAACACATTGATAAACCCGTGATATTGCGGCTCAGGCTTGGAGAGGGCAGAACAAACCTGGATGTTACAGTTGATGGGTGATTGTTTGTGAGCTTTATGGGTACAGCTGCAATCCGAATGCATGTAAGAGAGATTGGGAGGCTGGTGGATCTTGACCAAACACGAGTGTGTGTTTTTCCTAAAATTGTCTTTGGCTTTCATAAGTGCTTGACAGCATGTAATAATTTGAGCTTTGTTAGCTTAAGAAACCTGGGAGTTCTTGACTTGCTCCAAAACAAGTTCTTGTGAAGCTTCAGCTTTTCAAATACCCGGAAGGGCATCCAGAGGTGCTGGCGGGATGCAGATGTGCATTTGTTATCACTGAGTGAAGGCAGCGCTGGAGAGCGTGGGCAACACGAGCAGGGAAACTGGTGTGTGGATAAGAGATCTGGGTCAGCCTCCTCCAGAGCTGCAGGACACCTGAGATGCTGCACTAGTTGTGTTTAACTTTGGTGACTTCTGTAGCTGTGTTTGTATCTCTGTGAAGATGCAGGTTGAGAGGCCTAGAGGAGAGATGGCCAGTGAATGCAGTGACTTGTTCCATCGGGATTTGGAAAGCCTAGCGACTAGGTGGTCTCTTGAGCTGTGAAGAAAAATGTGGCTTGTCAGTAAGAGAATTCAGTAGCTTTGCTTGCGCTGGGTGTTTGTACATGCAGCCCTCAAATGCCTTGCTGGGTGTAACGCCTTTCCTTTTTTTTTTTTTTTAATAAGTGTACCTATTAATGGAAGCAGAGTGCATAATGTAATCTTAAAATAGCTACTCCGTGAATGCAGAAACATTCCACTTCTGACTAATCGGCCATTCAGAATGAGCATTTAAATATGCACCAGAGTCTGAGCGGCAGCTTTCCAGATCTGCGTGAATGGAGTTAGAAACGTAACGCAGCTCAGAGCTGTGCAGGCATCTTGCTCCTTATTTTGTCGTCTTACACGGAGATAAGCAGGTGTGGGGTAACTGCTGTAGCCTGGGAAGCAGAAGCATATTCTGCTTGCTGTGTCGCTGTGGTTAGACAAGCAAACTGATGGGGTTGTTCATTCTCACTGCCCCTGAGACTGAGGAATTTGGAAGGACTAGGCTGATAAACAGTCCTCAAAACCAGATTTCTGCTACTCTTGGTTGTGAATGACCAGCAGCACAAAGAGCTGATGGTCCGTGTCCTGGCTCCGGTGCCCAGCTGAAGAGCCTGGCAGGCACCAGGGAGCACACGTGCAGCGTTTGCTGCTCCCCAGCGATGTCTGCGGCTCCAGAGCCTCTGGCCCAGTGGGAATAAGACACGCAGATACACGGTGGGGCTGCAGGGGCAGGATCTCTGTGCTCGGTCGGGTCACTGACGGAAAGCATCTCCCAGCTTAAGGCTTTCTCTTGGAACTGCTCGCTGCCTGCCCGGGGGACAGTGCCAGGTTACACAGGACTCCCTCCCAAGGGACAAGTGCCATCGCAAAGGGACACGCTTTCATACAGCCACTTGTCCTCGCTCGCTCTGTGCTATAGCAGGGAGCGGGAAAGACTCTTCTTAGGATTCCTCTGCGTTTTCACTGGTTGTGTTTTGGTTTTCCTGTGGGGCAAATGTACGTTGTAACTGCATTAGACTGTTGATGCCTGGTGCTCATGGTCTGTGTGGCGGCTGTGCTGCCCGCTCCGAGAGCTGCCTCCGCTCTCCTGCCCGGGTTCAGCGCTGAGGGACCTGGCTGGCCCAGATCAGCCAGGCAAAGCCTAAAGAAGTGATTTTTCTTTTGCTGACCAGTGTTGCTTTCCCAAATACCCCTTGGCCTCTGTGACTATAATTGTATAGCCATCTCATTTAGAGCTGACCTCGAAGGCAAGTTCTCTCGTCACAAAAAGAAGGATTTTCACATAAGGGCTTACACTGGTTTAAGGCTGCTTTATCTTAGTATAAACCTGTTTCTAGTTATCTTAAGGCAGAAAGCGACTGGGGGATTTGGATTGGACTGGATGATTGATTCCCGCTGACTTAAACAATCCATAAGGAGTGCCTTTTGCCCTTACCTAGCTAATCTTGATTTCCTTTTCTGGCATAGGCAGTAAGTACTTCTACGTTCTCTCTTGCATCAGGACAAAGGAAGTGCCAGACTCTGAGCGTTGGCTTCTGCAGCTCCGCTCTTCAGGTGGTTATTTATGAAATACACCAGCCAAAGGGAAGGGAGAGTTTTAACTGGATTAACCTCAAGAAGAGAGTGTGGGGATTTAGGGATTAAGGAACCAAAGGCAGCCAGCAATCACTGACTTTGAAGCAGCTGTAAGAGAGCCTGTCTCTATAGACTGGAAATACGGTCCTTCCTTACCTGCATAGTGTTGAGATTGGCAGCATTTTTACCTCTGAGGCATTAGAGAAAGTGCTCTTAGGGATGCGGAGTGTTTTCTTCTCAAACTTGTGTATTGATTGGAAACCGTTCATAATTGTCACCTCTTTAAGAAAAACTCTTGAAGCACTGAGTGCTTTGGTGAGATCTTAAGCCTGGCACTCAGAAGGTGTGTTGGTGGCTGGTTCCGAAACATCTGGTTTCGATAGACCTGTAGCTCTTCTAACTTTGTGCACTCCGCTTTTACACATTCTACCCTTGCCCCGAAGTGTTTCTGTTGTCCCATATATTTTTTCACTGATGCTGTTACACATCCCCTGCAGGGAAAATCCTGGTAGATTACAGGATTGATAGAAAGATTGGGAGGCGCGGGAGAGATCAACAAAAACCTGTTACTAAGGAGACATGAGTTCTAGCATTGTGTCTCTAATGGCCAGTCTGCCGAAGGGGAAACAGATGGTACAAAAGAGACCGGGATTATATAGACAAGTACCACAGGGCCACAACTCTGATGCAGCTATTGAACTTCCAGGGGTCAGGCGAATTCAGTCTGGTGCCAAGACCACTGTGGTTCCTTTGCCTTTGGCACAGCGTTTTTGTCCTGCTGTCATTAAAGGCTGTTCCGGACAGGGGGGGTTTGCATGGGCCATCCCTGCTCCTGGGAATAGCCACGTTTGGCATGGAGAGAGTGAGGGCAAGTGGCTGTATGGAAATGTGTCCCCTTCTGACTGAGTGTTGCTCTACTTCCTTTTCAGAGCCTTTATTTCACAGTGATACTTGCATCCTGAGAAGGGAAAATAACCAAACATAACATTCTGCTTTCGTACAGTTTTTTTCTTCCGTTACTGATGTACACATGTAGGAATGTGACTTCTATCCTGGGAGAATGGGAGGACGGTGGCCGCAGTCGCTCCTGGCTTTTGGCACAGCCTGGCCCGTATTGCAATAGAACGTTGTGCAGAGGTTTAAATTTCAGGGGCTGCGGCCCCTCCTGTGCCTGCTGGCCCTGGGGAGCGTGGAACGACACCGCTGGTCTGGGTGGAGAAATAAGCAAAGGCAGAACTCATCCTGGCCGATGACAGTCAGTGCTGGAGTCACTTTTGCGAGAGACTAATTAAGATCTGCTTTTCTTGTATTTCACTTCCAGGCTCTAGAGAGTTTTGCAGTAAACAGGACACTGATTTGTTAATAAATGGAGAGCGCTAGATGACTACAGTACTGGAATTAATAGCTTGACAGCATTTCTTTTTTCCTTTTCTCTCCTCCCACAGCAATTTGGACTGATACCCAAATAAACAATAACAAATAGATTTTTTGGAGGAGCTGGCTGGGAGAAATAACAAAAGTCAAGGGGCAGTCGTTATGCAACTTTGTTCTGCTCCTATTTGACTCATCCAGAAAACCCTGTTCTACTCCTCAGATTCATTTTCCTTTCTTTTTTTTTGTCCAGCCCTTGTTGGAGGAGGTGTCATTACATTTGCTGCCTTTTTTTGGTCCCTCGGAAACCGCTCAGAGCCGCGGATCTCCAGCTGGCTGTGGGCATGCAGCGCTGTAGGAGTATAGAGTTGTACCGTGGAGAAAGTGTACAAAGAGCCTATAAACCAGCCTGTATCAGGCGACAAAATGGTTCAGCGTGTTCGCTTGAGTTCCAGCAGCATGAGACTTATACCTGGGTGTATTTTTGAAGACGTGAGCGATTCTGAGTAGTTTATAACCATTATGTGTTAGTTTTAGTAGCAGGGGTCCCCTGGCAGAAGTGGGGCAGCCGGGAGCTGTTCTGCGCCCCGGGGAGGGGGGATGTGAACACGGAGTACGCTTCGTACCTTGTGATTCTCTCTGCAGCGTCTTGCCAGGGAATATCTTCAGGCGTTCCTTTCCCTCTGCTCCCCCAAGACTCTGTGTCCTGCATGTACAGCAAGCTGTCCCAGCAATTCCTTTTGAAGTTTTGCCTGAAACACTCGGGGCTTTTTTTCCTTACCCAAACGGAGGCTAGAGGTGAAGAGACTTTCCTGCCAATTCCTCTTCTGATACAGTCTAAACTCCTGCTGTTAAACCTCTCCCAGCCGCTTCTGTTCTAGATCTGTCACTGCGATGGAGCAGAGGCTCCCCGGCTGCGCTCCTGCCTGAATCGGGTTACGCAAGAGCAGCCCGCGAGTGCCAGCACAGATGCTGCTGCGTCCACACCCGCTGTACAATGGGCTTGCTTGGATACTTCTTATTGTTTTTCTCACAAATGCAAGGTAACAATTTGCAACTTATAATTGTATTGCTGAGCACAGATTCAGATTAAGCAATGTTAAGAATTTGAAATATTAATGACTTCCCCTCCATATTGCTTTCTTAGAGGTTGGGTATCGAGGAATTTGAAAAGACTGAGTGTTGCTCTGCTTCCTTTTCAGAGCCTTTATTTCACCTTTTTAAGTGTTAAATAACTCCCCACTTTGAAACATTTTTTCATCCAGAAAATGATTCTTTAATTATTGTTGCAGTAGGCCAAGGGCAATTAGAGTTCACGTAGGTCATGGAGATTTCTGCACTTCTCCTAATTCATCCCCTGTGTCGTACATTTATTACGTCAAGGGCAGATTTGACGGGAGCTCGCGGGGGTTGGATCTCAGAGGAGCTGAGTGGGTGAGAGTCTCTTCTGCCATTCTGCTCCCAGGTTGGAGCCCCTCGGCTTTAAGGGAGAGCGGCTGAGCCCGTGTGGGGTGAAGATGCAGTTTAAATGTGTCTCATAAATGGCTGCATGTGCTTTCCTCTGTGTAGTTTAAGGCAAAGTGTCAAAATAAAAAGCCCCTGCCTGGTTATGCTGCTGCTGACCCTGAATTAGACTTTTATATAGATATAAGCTGTGCTGGTGCAGCTTCATTCTGTAGCTACAGTTATGACATAGATAGGAATGGTATCCAGATAGCTCTATGCTTGTCCCGTTATGGGAATAATATATTTCATATAAGATGCAGGTGAATCTGCATTGCTTTAGTGACCCTACTACACATTCTGGGAAGAGTCAAAGCTCTGGAGTTTAACTTGAGCTGTGTCCCCTGGTTTTAATGGAGATAATCACAGCAGGGATAGAAATGAGGCTGCTGTGAGCGTGCACCATGGTGAACTGGACGCGAACAGGAAGATGGCTGATTGCAAGACAAAGACCCTTCCCTTTGCAGTGTGCCTCCCTTCCTTCCACCCTCCTCCTCCTGAAATAGCCCTTCAGTACAAGCAGCGAAAACCAACCATTTCCATCTTCCAAAAGCACCTTTAGTGGGTTTTGAATGGGAAACTGGCTTACTGCCTTAAACCAGTGTTGTCTGGTCTACGTCCTTATTCCTTGTAAAGCGTAATAGTATCGCTCATGAATGATAAAAGATCATCAGCTGCAGTTCCAGGTCTCCACCTTCTCTGCATATGGCTCATTAGCCTGTTTGCTTTTCAGGCTCCTTCAGCCTTGGTTAGTTCTGGCTGTATTTTTTTTAATCACTGCAGCAGTTGAGGAGACTCTCCCAGCTGGAAACAGGCCCAGGTTCTCAGGTGAAGGTGCCAGCCCAGGGTGAGGAGCTGCACATGGCCCTGCTGCTCCCGGGAGCTCTCGAGGGCACTGGAAGGTTGAGCAAGGTCTGTGGATTAACAGGTAGTGACCGGAGAGAGTCTGAGGTGTGAATGTCCATCCTTTCTAATTGCATAGGGACAATTTAATGGATGTAAATGTGTCACCCTGCATGAATGGATAATGAGCGGCTGCTCATTGCGGTAAGCTGTGGTGCAGGGATTTCGTTTTAATCACAGCCTGTTTGTTGTGTTGAAGCCCTGCCCTGAGATTCACCAGCGTACACACACGTATCTGTGACTTGGTCTCAGTCAAACTATCCCCTTGACGTCAGGAACAGCTCTCAGTATGAAAACTGGAGTTGTGGTGCTTGTGTGTAAACAGCAAGTGAGTTTTCTCACACTTGTCCCATTACCGTAAGCATTTATTATTGTTGTAGGGAAGCAAATGCTTCTAGATTTAAAGATTTACAGTGGACAACTTCATTAGCTTTGCCAAAAAGGAGATTAAGCAGGTATCTTCAAGATGCTGGGAGGCATTAAATCTGGCAAAGCATCATAATTATTTCAAATATCTGCCTTTTCTGTCATAGTTGTGTGATGTTGAAAGGCCTTTGAAAAGTTAGAGGAAAGCTCTGAACAGATAATATATATATATTTTTTTTTTCTTATTGTTGTAAGGTCTAGAGATGATCTGCTACTACACAGGTTTAGAGAGAAGTTATATATAATACTCTTTCGGTGTAGGGGTATTTAATGTGAATATGTATCCGTAATGTTTGTATTATTTTTTTCCCTTGGCTGCGTCCCTGTGATTAAGGCAAAAGCTGTTGTACTGCCCATCGGGCAAGCTTATTTCATTGCAGAAATTCAGTTGACAGTAATCTCCTTTTTAATCTGCTCTTGTGGTGTCGTGTAGCAGGCTGTGTCACACTGGATTTCTCATCCTGACTCTCGTTGTACCAGTTGGAAGCTTCTAATTTTTGTCTTCAAGTGTCTGAGTTTTATTTCTGCAGTTTTCAGCGAGGCCCAATCTAAACAAGGTTTGCATAAATCTCTCGGCTCCAGCAGGAAGATGAAAGCTTGCAGAAGGAACTTGTTCTTTTCTCTCTCTAGAGCAGGAGTGCATTGTCTTTGACCTAAATATACCAATTACTGACACAGCAAAGTGATAGAGAAAACAATCCAGAAGGAATGCCAGCCTCGGAATGAACGCTCGGCTACAGACAGCTATTGCTTGTGTGGAACCTCAAACACAGAAGAACCGCGAGGAGGAAAACAGTGTTCATTCAAAACACTTCATGCAAATAGCAATGGGTGAGGGCGAAACGGCTGGAGAAAGCTGCTTGTTTACCCCGTATCCCTGTAGCTTTGCAGAGGTAGCAGCGCCATGCAAAACACAGCGCAGTTCCACCGCTTCCCATTGGCAGCCTAGTTTGCTCAGCTTTTATGTCAGACTTAAAGGCTTCCTGATAGCAGCTTCTATTTTTAAAAAGCGTGTGATGGCAAATGTAAGTATTCAAAAGGTGCCTATGAGCTCTAGGGAGCTTTCTGGAGCATGCTAGGTGATTTTAATTAGTTTCATAATTTCTAATAATGGGGAAGGTTAACCATCTCCAGAGACCAAATATTCTGAAGTGAACTGGTTTTCAGTTCAGCTTTGAGACCTGTCCTCGTATGTGAGTACTTGTGTATTGCTGCCAAGAAGGTGGTTTCCATAAAATGCCGAATAAATAGGTTCCTACAAACTGCTGCAGATTTCTGGTTGTCTTTGTTCTCCACTTGCAGCTGTGGAACTTGTAAGCTCTGGCTGCCTATTTGTTGGTGGTCAAATCACCCTTTTTAGTACCAAACCGGTACTAGACACAGGCTGGAAATGGTACGCGGTACCGTTCCACATCCCCCTGGAAGCTCTAGCTGGTGGATTTGTGTGTAGTCTTGGACTTCTTGCAAGAAAAAGGGGAACCTTTTATCACCCCAGGTTTTGGAGTCAGCCCTTGTTTCTCTTACCAGCCAGAGTGTTGTTGCTGGCACTTCAGCCTTACTGCAAATGCAGTATGTGTGGGCTTTTTGCTAGCACAGTTTATTTAAGAGATTGATACAACTCAGACTACTGTATGAAAGTCTCTCTGCTACAGAAATATGTCATAGATATTTGGCAATCTGACTCGAACATTTGTCTTACTTTGTTCCAGCAGATGATTTGAGATTATTGATAGGACCAGCCTTGTGCAGGGTCTACTGTTGAATAAGCATCTGTCAACTATTTCATCTTGGAAGGTGTTGAAATTCAGTTCTGTGTGATCATGTCAAGGTCCTTTGGACTTCACAGGCCTCTATTCATTTGCTTCTTTGGGCACCTAATGCCAGTCCCGTGCAGATGTCAGATACCCCAGGGCATCTCTCATGTCACCATGTGCCTGTGTCAAGAGTTGAGCCCTAAGGAATCTGAAGTGGATGCTCTTATCTGTAGGTGAGTTGTGTTGCATTAGAGGAGAGGCTGTGGCTGCAGTCAGGCCACCTTCTCTGCAATACTCAACCACGCTGGGTTACCCACACGTTGGGTAATAGCGGAGGGAGGGTGGTTTTTGGACTGGCTTGCTCAATACTTGCTGACACACAAGGAGAACTCTCGTAGGGAGCAGCTTGCAACTCGCTGCATGGCTGTAACCTAAAGAAAGATACACTGGAGAATCGGTGGAGTGTTTGCATGGTTTAACAACTGGATCTCTGCCTGGATGCACAACCTCTGATGTGACTGAAGCAGCTGCCTTCTCCCCAGGAAAGGTCATGTTCAGCTCAGAAGCGCTTAGTGTGTGTTTGAACAACTGGATGGGATCTGGCCAAGGAAGAGTGGGCAGAGAACTAGAAGATTGCTCATTTAATTACAAGCCTTTTCTTTGTGGTGCCTCCTTTGAGACTGGGTCCAGAGTTGTTCACATGATGGTGGCTTGATAATGTTAAGTGAAAAGCCTCTCTGATGGCATGGCTACGGCTGAATCTTGCTGCAGGTTTGGGGAGATCTATATTAACTAAGTTTCTGTTGTATAGATAAGAAGCTGCCGGTTGCACTTCACTAGGAGAGGTGAAAAAGCTTCAAGTTCTTTGTCTCATGTAGTTTCTCACAAAATAGCTTCTGCATTCCTACTCTTGCACAAGGCCTCTCTGCCCCTGCTAATAAGGATCTTTTTAACAAAGAACAATACTGACTTTGAAAATTAAGAGCTTCATGAAATGACAGTAGTTTCACATCCATCTCTTGGTTCTGCCTTCCCATGAGGAATTCAGGATCACTCACTGCTGGGGGTTGTTGTGCAGAGGATTCCTGTGAAAGGGAAAAGTGTACAGAACACTGAAAATAATGAAGTTGCCCATCCAAAAAGCAACACCCAGCCAGGATTTAGAAAATGGAGAAGGGAAAAGTTCTGTAGTGTCTGAAGTGTGTATGTCACAGCTATGAGCAAAACGTTGACTTGTGAGATGAGAACTGGAATCTTTGTCCTGTCCAAATTGTCAGTGCTCTCTCAATAGCGACGGCTGTGACCTCTCAGCTTCTGATAAAAGCACTTCCCAGGCATTGTCTATACAGTCGGGTATGTTGGCATAGAGTCATATGTAGCAACCACTTATCAAATTGGAATCTCTTTTAAGGTTTGAAAGATATATTTTTAGGGTGTAGCCTGTGTGAAATGTTCCTTGGTGAATAGAAATGTAGTGAATGTGAGATGCATGACTTGTGCTAATAATCATATCTCTTACAGTAAAAGAACTTGCTGTGATGTTCCTGATGTTAAATACAGGCAGACAGCTCCAGTCTGTCTACGTAAGAATGCAGATTGAATCTTGTTTATCATTACATCAGTCTGCAAAAAGGAGATTTGTAGGAGCAGAATTGTTTGCGTGACATGGAGTGACTCCCATTGTATAGAACAGAATAGCACTCAAAAATGTCTCTCCTCTCCCTTGCCCTTTTGATGACAGATAGTTGGCAGCGGATCAAAGAACAAACAGGATTAATGTTTTGCATATTCTGTCCTACATGGCCTGAAAGGAGCAGAGATGGAATTTTTCATCTTTCACTTTAAACGGCATTTAATATCGTGGCCTAGTTTAGAGCTATGCGACTCATTCCTTCCATTTCCCCCGAGGCCTCTGTTTCTGGTCAAGGAAAGCAGGGCAGGACTCCCTCTGGAGCTCATCAGTGCTGCTCGGCTTCCTCCGCCTGGCGGGCTGCTGGAGAGGCTGCTCCGAGCACCAGCAATCGGCAATCGCTGCTGTCTCTCGCGCTTATTGCTGTGGTTGTAGCACGGGGAACCCATGGCAAGATTCAGGGTTCTTGCTACCTCCAGTACTAAGGGTCACTGTCACGGGTCATGTCTCCAAATGGCTGGTTTCGGTGCCCAAGGATGCTGTTCAAGCGTGTTTCTTCTCCAAGTGCGAACTGCCTTCTCAAAGATGTCCTCAGGAAGGGATGTTTCCAGATGTTGATCCACTTTTTGGCTGATGAATAGTTGCACGGGCAGCAGTGCCTCCTCCTCTTTGGAAATGAGCTGAAAATGGCCGGAAAACGTGAAGGTGCTTGTTTTAGTTGTTGTGTCAATATTGGAGTCATTTCCTTCACCGCAGCTTGCACTTGACCATGCGTTGGACACTTCTTCTCTGTCCTGCCCTCCCCTCTAGTGGGGTGACTTGTCATTGCAGCTTAGTTTTGGCTGATGGTTACTAAGGTTTTTGTGATGTTTCACAACTGCGGAATTACATGGTGACCAGAACGAAGTGCAGAGGACTGTAGGACAGGTGCGGTATACACTGGATGGTGACACAGATTTATGGAAGAGGCGAAATAGTAGTGGTGGGATATGCGAAATATGGAATACTGAATGCCCTCTGTCCGTGAGAAGGTGTGGATGCATTTGCAAAGGAAATAGTTGATGGGGTGAAGATGATTCAGGTATCTAAATCAGATCACTTTGTAACTACCAGGACAAAATATGAGCCGCAGGGAAGCCGTAGGCTGCAGGCCCGTCAAAGTTGCTGGTGAGAGGAGGAGGAGGAGGAGGCTACTGAAGGTGAGAGAAGGTTGGTTTTGTTCCAGGTACTGGCGATGGATCTCTTGCTCAAATTGCACTTGTTTACAGTTCTGTAATACATGTGTTTCTCACACGAATCTGCTACATTTATGCCTAATATTAAAAAGATCCTGTAAGAGCTTCAGCAGAGACAGGTGGGAAGGGGCTGGGCCCTGTCTGGCCTGTCCACACTGAGCTCTCAAGGGCTGAATTGTGAGTGGAGCTGAGATAATAATGATCTGTGTATTTCAGGATCTTCCCCTGTCATTTGTGGAACTCTGGCTATGGCGTACCAGGCTTGCCACTTGCTGTGACAAGGATTTTTTTGGCATGTGAAAATGACCATTCATTATAATACTAAAAATGTTTGCATAGCTCAGGTTTCTGAACAGCGCAATAGAGATTTCAAGTGCTCTTTCAGTTGTTTTAGCTTACTGTGGGTTTGAGGAACTTGTTCTCTAGCCAAATACATGCTTTTGAGCTGTTTTGACTTACTCAAAAACCCCATCATGTCTTTAGCTACCCTGCATGTAATGAAACCTCTTCCTCTTCCCTCTGGGCTCTTCCTCTTGCTCCCCCAAGTCAACTTTTTGTGTCAACCCGCAAGGAACTCACCAGAGCTTATGCTTGGGCAGGATCTAAGAAGTTCCAGCTATAACAAACACGCCCATAGAAGTTAATGGTGTTTTCAGAAGGACTTGAGATAAATAATTTGTTCAACAGAATCCAACTGCACACCTGATGCTGGATTCCAGTTTCTTGTTTTGCTGATCTCCTTTAGGACATTTAGCACAGCAGGTCCTTAAGGTGATGCAGCATCCCGAATGAAAGGTGTTGTGGTTCTAGTGTCTTTCTTAGGCTCGAGCTTGTCGTCCCCATCTAACACCAACACCCGAATGCTGTGAGGCTGCTGCATTGGGTCCTGCACCCCGAAGCAGTGGGATGGGTTTGGGGATCGGGCAAAGCCAAGTGATGGGAACTGTGGTGCTGGTGTCTTTCTCAGTTTAATCAAGCTGATGATAGTTCACTGAGTTGACCCTTCAAAGATCTGAGTCCTCATCCTGCAGGTCTTGTATAGAAGAGAAAGGAACAGAGTATCCAGCAGGAGTCTCTGCATTTAACTCTGTATTAAAAAGGGAACCGAACATGAGCTTTGCATGCAAGAAGCACAGAGAATGTAGTTCAAAAGATTCTCAGGGAAAAAAAAATCATCTGTTTATATGGTTATCTTAGAGAAACTTAACTTTTCCGTTCCTCCCCTTTTCTGAGCTTGACGCTTTAATGTGTTCGTGTCTGTAGGTTTTGTATATGTGTCTATTCCAGAATGTCTCCGTCTCCCATTGCTCCCCTTGCTCTCCTGCCCGTATCCAGCCAGTGCCTGGCGGTGCATATGTAAATGTACTCTGAAGTGGAGTTAATTGCCGAGATCTCTCTGTTGAGGTTATTGCTTTGGGCCTTAGTAGGAAAGCCTAGGAAAATTCCACAGCATATTAGAAATTGTGTGTGTTAGTTTTGCATCCAAAGCAGCATAATGTGTCAAATTTCCACTTTCTAGTCTACCTGCGCTCACCCAGTCCTATTTGGCACGGTTATTACTTGCTGGTTTTGTGGATTCTTACACTTGATTGCTGACACTGGACTATGAATTAATATGATCTATATAAAGGTAATAAAAAAAAACAGAGTTTCTTTGCCCAGAAGTAAAATATGTGTTTGGCTCTTGGCCTGCCTTGTTTGGCAGGGTCATGGGAAGTCCATGCAGAAGCACGTTAAATCCTGCAGTGGCAAAAATTCTTGTAATGTAGAGTATTTAAAGAGGTTTGGAGAGAACATGAAGTGACAGCTGAGCAGAAAGTGAGTTCCTGCGCAGTGACAGCCACATGCAGCAGGGAGAGCCTGAGTTTCTTCTGCCTTCTGCAATCAAACCACTGAAACGCGAGTCTTTGGATTCTGCATATATTAAAGAATATTAACTTTTTTCTCCTTTCCTATGTATGCAGGAGGCAGACAGTGGGGAAGAAGAATGCCGGTCCCAGCCCAGAAGGTAAGATTGTCACTTGAGGCTCGTAGGAGTCCTCGAGGATGCCTTTCTGTGGGAAATGCTCCACAGGGGGGTTTGTTGTTGTTCTGGCATGTTCGGCGAACATGCAGCATTTTCTGCCTGTTGTTAATGTTGAAGAACCGTCTTATGTGTACCTTAATGAAAAATATATTTCACTATGACCTAAATGATGTTCCCAGTAAAAGGGTTGCTGCAGCAGGAAACAGGAAAAGTCAGATTACACACTAAATATATATATGTATGTATGTATGTATGTATGTATGTATGTATGTATGAGCTCTTTGGCTGTTAAAATTCTTCTCTTAATGTTCTTTGTGTCACTAGGTAACAACAGAAGCCATAAGTTCTAGTATTTAAACAAAATTTGGGCTTTGGGGCCAACTTGGATGAATCTGCAAAAGCAAAAGCTGTCCTGCTTGCACATTCCCGTTATTTCAGTGTAGTCTCGTGATTGTGTGGCCCGGGAAGGTGACTGGTCTGTTTCCTTCAGTCTTCTACCCTTAAATGATGATTGAAGAATGGCTATTTCTTCATTTTACAGTTTTCATGACTGAGAGGAAAGCTGGAAAGCACAATTCCCAAAGGCTCAAGCTGAACTCAGCTAAACTCTGATTTTTAATTTCACTCTTAGCCTTCCAGCAATCACAAGATCAACTCATGACTTGATCTCAATATACATAATGTATTGGAGGGGATGGGAGGTATTTAATTGTTGTGGACACTTAGCAACAACTTTAGGTTAGGTTTGAGATGAACATTTTTAAAAATATATTTGAAATAAACTTCCTGGGGTAGGAAATGACAACCCGCTGTTGATGTGATCTGAACACCATGCCTTCTGTTGCTGGGGTCAGAAAGCGAACTGAAACCAAGATCCTTTTTAGGGAAGACAAGGGGGTGGGCGTTAAAGGTATTTGATTGCAGCAGGATAAAAATAATACAGTCAAACGTGGTAAGTGGACAACCTGGAGTCCTGCTGTGGAGGAGCAGCAGTTGTCTGTAAACAACTTTTGAGTCTATCTATCTATCTATCTATTGAGATACATAGCAAGTAGTAGCTATAGGGAACATAGCAAGTAGTAGCTATTATAAATCCAGACAGTGAAAAGGCCACGGACTGGGATTAGCTTTAAAAGCAAGGTACGATATCAGCTGCGATGTCACCACCACAGCGCTCTGCAGCGGCCTGACATGCCGAGCTGCCTGCCCGGACAAGGCCGCGCCGGGGAAGTTCTCCTGAGGCACAATTCGGGTGACCTGGCTGGAGCTACAGTCAGTTTTTGGGGTGGGATTTTTGCTATTTGTAAAATTCTTCTGACAAGAAGTCCTTTCACCTCCTGCACTTACGTGTAATTTGCTCAGACACTACCTCAGGGTAGTATGGTCGGCATCAAGCGTGCCCAAACTCATCCCCTTAACTGGACGTTAAATGCAGGAGTACTGCTGTGGCTAAAGCACGTTTGGGTTAATGAAATAACTTTTCAGTATTTATTAAATAGGGTGTTAGTGAATAGAGATGTTAATGCTTGCAAGAGAATTGGCTTAAGACATAAGCACGTAGACATATTTGGTGTCAAAAGATTTTTGCAGCAGTCAGTCTGGAAGGTAATTTTGTACAGTCTCCATGTCCATGCGCGAGTCCCCGTGTCCCTGGGCAGTCAAGGGATTGCTGTCTCAAATGAGACAAATGTTCCACTTAGATCCAGCTCAACAGCATTGCCAGTCCTGTGCCTAGTGATTTCTAGATAACTTCTTGTGTTAAGTTGCTGCTGTTTATCTTTTTGCACTGATGAGAGAGGGGTTACATATTGAGGTGAAGGGGAACGTGCAGAAAAGACTGTCAGTGTGACAGCGGGAGTGACTATGGGCTTGTTGAGTGGAGGTTATGAAGAGCAACCAGTCTAAACGTCCTCCAGAGAGACGGAGAAATGAGCTTCAAACAGTGGCTTAAACTTGTAGGTAGGTACATCGAGATCATTGTTACTAAAACAAATCATCTGTCTGGGTGTCGACCTATTCGTGCAGAGAGGACTGTGATCGCCTGGACTCCAGTCTCACAGACATGGGAGAAGTATGTGAAAATGCTGTTTAAACTTAAACCTGCTTTACAGAGCAAACGACACGACAGGTCTGCACTCGCCGCAAGGCCGCTTCTGCCAGCACCATCACGGAATCAGGAGTTTTCTGCTTTGTGAATGAGCAGAATCCACTTAAAGCTTTTCTGCAAAAGATGGAAAGAACTATTAGATGCACAGAGTGTTCGTGTGCTCTGCAATTACCCTTGGAAGGTGCTTCAAATGGTATTTTCTTGTGAACTCTTTTGTACTGATGCAAAGAGGAATGCTTTGCTTTCCTACTTGAGGAAAATACTTGGGTAGCATGAACATGGACCTAATTTTTATAAAGGCTTCCATCCGTTACTAAAAACCACGGCAAATTAATACTGCAAATACCTAAAGCTGAGCAAATAGGTGAGAAACAGCTTGGCTTCTGGAATTCCTTTTCCTCGCGCCCAAGCTCTGGGGGAGCCCCGGGGGGTCTCTGTGCCTGCCGTACCTGTGGCCATTTTTGCAGTTTACTTGTGAGATCCCCAAACTCCTGATGTGGGCCCAGGTTCTTGCTCTGGAGTCCCTGATCCAGCCAGTCCCTGTCGCCTGCATAACTCTTGGCTAATGGGGCTGAGACAGAATACTGCATAAGCAGATGTCCTGAACAATCTATTTATTACATTTATTACCTTCATAGCTACCTCCTAGACATTTTTATTAGGCTGTCTGGAGGCTGCACAGCTAGCTGGCCTGACATCTCTCCTGCTGTCCCCAGACGTGCTGCTACCACGCTGAATATACTCTTAATGAAGCATCTGTGTGAACAATCTTTTCGCATCATCCCAATGTTGTTAAAACTTACCTAAAATGTATGTGCATCGAGTTTCGAGTTGCGTTTACACCAACTGACGTATTGCCATTCAGGTTTTGTGCGCTCTCCACCAAGGTTGCAAGGATTCAGCATCTTTGTTTTGCTGACAAACAACGTCTCCAGGGCCAGGGGCAGCAGTGGTGCTACAGTCTGCATTGGATTTGCTGTCAGAATCAGCTTTTTGGGTTTATGATTTAAATTGTCCCTCTATTTCCACACTAGCTGTGAATTTACCACTTCATGGGCCTTGAACCAGCTCTGGTTGCTGAAATGCAGCATTTGAGGCTGCATAGTAACTGCCGCACGTAGAACTGAGTAAACTGTATTGCCTAGCAGAGGAATTCTTTGTAGTTTTATGGCCTGGTGCTTGGTCAGACTAAAGTCCGTTTGCTCAGGTAAAGCTGAGGAGCCAGTCCTTCAAGTGCCATAGAAAGTGATTAGGTCCTGCTTGAAACCTGGAGTTTGTTACCTGAACATATTGTTTTAAAGTGCTTGTCCTCCCATCTTCAGGTGTGGGCAGGAGAGTGGTAAAAAAAAAGGAACCAAAAAAAGCCCAACTCAGAACACCTTTTGCAGCTGAAGTACATTTACCTTCTGGTTTGGTTTTTTTAGTCAAAATAGTTCCTTCCAGGAATAAACTGGGAAGGAAAGCAAATCAGATTATTACCATGATAACAGCTGGATGTGCCAGGATGCCTCAAGGTTTCAAGCTGTGAGTAAATACCTTTGTTTTAGGAGAGGAAGACCACAGTCCAGTGCAGGAGCTCAGGGTTTGTAACTGTATAAAAGTTATTTTCAGATAGGAGGTGGAATTGGTGCATGTGTTTCCTTGTATAGGGCAACAGCTCAATAAATCATAAGCCAACTTGTTTGATTTTTAAATGGAGATCCCATTGTAGGCTTTGCACTCCCTGAGGATAACAGCAGACGTATGGGAGTGATTCTGTGATATGGATTTGACCACACTTCAGAAAGCTCATTTACAGTCCGCATTGAGATGTGTGAACCTTCAGCATCCTGTGTCGTCGTGACTTTTGGAGATGTGTATCAGTGCCATTTGGTGCTCCTGAGGTTGCTCACACTTCGGTTATCCTTGAGCATATTTTATGCTACAGGAGGGACTTCCAAAAACCATGTGCCGTGAGTTCTAGTGATTAAACCTTCCTTCGCTTGCTGCTGCAGCTGTCAAACATTTATTTTGTTGGTACTTGAACAGTAGCTGGATCTTCTAATGGGTGTGCAAGGCAGTTTGTTAACTCCAGGTCTTGAGTAAGAGGGGACTGTGTGTGTATAGCGTACAGGAAAGCTGGTGTTTATCCATGCCGGAGATTACTAAGCTCTTGTAGTATGAACCTTATCTTTAGAACGTGTTTCCTGAATCCATCTTTCTGCCTTTCCTTTCGGTGACAGCTTAGTCTCTCTGCGGCATTTACTGCAGCTGCTTGTGGAGTATGTTACAGGGAGATAAAGGACTGTTCTGTTCATCTGCCAGCTCTGCTGACCACCAGGAAAAGTTCTGTGGGCCACACGAAAGTGGGTCCGTGGTCTTCATTTCTGAACACCAGGTGTTTTATCACCAAAGTGTGAGCAAAGGCGTAGCACTCGTAGTAAAATCTGGGTTTGTTAGATTAGGAACAGATATCCGCAGGGCTGGTTCGCTGCGAGGTCTGTGTCTGTCGTTACAACATGCTCAGTCCAGTGCGATTACATACTTGTGGATCACAATAATGTGAAGATGACTTCAGATGCGATCATCAGGCTGAAGGATCAAACAGACTTAAAATCGTTGCATTACCAAATTACCAAGTAAACATATGATGCTATAGCAGGGAGCTCGCTAAAATAGGAACGCTTAGAAACAGGTTTTTTTTGTTTGTCATTCTAAGTGTGTGAACAGAGGAGAACGAGGAACGAGGCAAAGACAAACTGGGAAATAAAAGGAATGAAGGTGGGTCAGATCCTTCAGCTCCAGAAAGGTTCTGCTCGGCGCTGAGCAAGCCCAGAAGAGCTGCCCCATGAACCCGTGCTCTGTCTTCAGCGGTGAGCGAGATTCCAAGATTCCATACGTGCTTGTGTCTCCTGCTGAGCATGAACCAGGTGCTCTGAGCTGGAGGAATCTAAGGAAGGATTCCTGTTGTAAATAGAAAGGGAAACTCCAAAATAGCTGTTCTGGTCCCTCTCCTGGTAGGGCACCTTGGCAAGGCTTCAAAGCTAAACATGAATCCTCAGTGTTTTCAGTTCTGTGTTGATTTCAGGTGCTTAAAGGTATTTTGAGCATCTGGACCAGGGTTTCTGGAGGACTTGTTGCCATTCAGCTCTTTGGTATCTTTGGATCAACAACGTTCCTTTATAAAATTAGGGGTGTGGGGTTGACAGTTCAGAGGATTTAGATACTTCAGAGGTCACTGAAATAACACATTAGCTATTTAATGATCTCACACTTGTCACTCAGGCACGTTTCTTCCTTGCTGGACTTGGAGCAGCCTTGTAACAGTTTGCAAGGGTCTGGATTCACTTTTTAGCAGTGATGTGAATGTTTGCATCCTGAGCAGTTCACTGTGCAAACAGGATACGTTGTAGTTCTTGCATCCAAAGAACTGGTTTCTTCAAAGCTCCTCTTGAATTGCCCCAATACAAGGGGAAGGCAGAAAGCAGGAGGTGGCTGTGCGAGAAGATGTTGCAGCAAAAGTTGCTCAGGTCCCTTCAATGTTATTTGCTTCTGCGCTTGTACAACGGGTGTAATTGAGCATTGACCTCTTTGTGTCAGACCCTCTAAGATTTGATGATAAGTAAACTATACAATGATTGGGTGTGGGGTTTGTGAGGGAAGGGTTTAATGAAGTGATAATATTGCAAAATAGGTGTTGAATTCTCAGCTAAGAAGCCTAATCATTGATCATGATGGGCAACTGACCAAATGGGCTCTAAAAGAGGGGTTTTGTTCTTTCTGCGATGCTTATCACTCTACCCCTGTGCCCGGCTGATTTCTTTGCTCAAGAGCTGGAAACAGAAATACTCTTTGACAGCTTAAATAACCAAATTTAGAATGCAGCTTCCTGTTCTGACTGGTTCTTCAGGATTCAAGTGTCGTTTTGCGTGCTTTCCCTGTTCCTGCCTCCCCCCACCTTTTTTTTTAATTCTTTTTAACTAGATATGGGTTCCTTTATAATTACTTTGTTAAATTTCCCTTACTGTGTGTAACACCGCTGTAAGTGCTGCCGTGGTGGGTGGTATGCCTCTTCCTCACTGCAAAAGCTTTGTTTCTTTGCTATATCTCATTCTGCCCTGCATGCATTGGCTTGTTTCTGATGGCTGCTACTGAAATGCCTTCGTGTTTTCCTGATAAATTAGACTACAATTGTCTCCCATGGTAAAAATGGCCAGAAGACTTGACAGATCATCTTCTCCCTCCAAAGGGGGAGGTGGCGGTAAGAGATGAGCACAGGAGGTTCTGCTCTCTCAACAGACCCGTGTCTACCTATGTACAGGTTTGCTGTACTAATTTGAGGCTCTCCTTAGATAAGTCATCTGTTTGGACTCTTAATCCACTCGGATTCATCTCTAGACTCTGCTCATTGCTCAGTCACACGTCCTCCCTGCAAAAGGCTGAATTAACTGACCTCCCACCGAAAAAACAGAGGCATCGGACCCTTTGACCCTCAAACAGCTGGAGTGTGGCACCATATTCTTCATAGCTCCCTCTTAGGACACTTTTGCCCCATCAAACCTGATACCGAGACACTTGTCTTTGCGGGGAAAGATTAAGTTTAGCTCGGGTGAGAAAAACAAAGCGCTCGGCCCCACCTCTGCACACGGAAATGAACTGGCTACCCCGTGCTCGTGCAAGGCTCCAGCGCTCGGCTGCGGCAGCGACGTGTTGTTTTCAAAATTGAGTAACTTCACAAACGACACCGGAAACAGCTGCCCAGCAGTAAAGAACAAACTTTCCATGTGCGCGGTGAAGGTGGCTGAGCAGGCGCAGCGCTCTGTGCAGAGAGGATGTGATGGGGAGGGGGTGGTTTGTTTGCCTAACGCAGCAACTTCACTGTTTTTTGTTATAATAATCCCCTGAAAACGTGGGTCTGTGTTCTGCATTGCCTTATGTATTACACTGATGCTAACAGATTTAGGCCAAAATTCCTGCGCCTGACGACATCCCACTGTTCCCTTTACCTCGAACATTATGGGAGTACTTCCCACAGGTTTACCCGTTTTACAGCGTGTGTCTTGCCTGACGTATGTAACTGTAGTTTAGTAGTTTTTGCAGTGCTCAAAGGTTAAGTCCTGTTGCCCAACAAGGGTCGCGTTGTACCGAGTGCACACACAGTGGGTTTTGCCGCCGGCCCTGCTAATCCTGTGAGCTCCTGGGGGGCATGAAATGCCGCCCCAGACTCGGCCAGGCAGGGCCCTTTTCCCTGCAGAAAAGTGTCATTTCATGCACTGGGCTGGGAAGCGCTTGAGACCCTCGCCAGACTTATTTACATCTTGTCGCACAGTGATTAATGCTGTGCTCACATGCTCGCTTGCAGCAGGGTAGTGATTTAGACTGTCACCTGTCAGCACTGCCATCTCGTGCACTTGGAATTCCCGGGGTGTCAGCCCACAGAGCGCACCTGCTTCCAGCAAGGAGCAGTTCCTTGGCTGTTTTGCAACCTGCTGCCTTCAACTCCATCTCGTTGTCCGTCCCCTCAAAGCCCCTTTGCTCTGCCTGCTCCTTGCTCCTGCGTGCCGAGGGATCTAGTTATTAATACTTCTCGCTCGTGTCTAAATGTAGAATGAAACTTGGACAAAGAAATGTGTTTGTTCCTTAAGTCTGGTTTTAAAAGCAGAATATGAAAACATCACGTGCTGTACCAATGGACAGTGGGAACTGAAATGTGAATCTCACTGTTGCCTCAGGCCGGCCTTTCGATCCTGGTGGCAACAAAAACACTCAAACACCTTTTATTAGTGCAGATTTCAACATATGAACTTACTCGAGCATTTCTTACTCCTGTTTTTTAAAGGTTCAAAAAAAGAAAAGCTGGGATATTCTTATCAGCATTGGGTCTCCCAGCATATGGAGATGCAGCGCATCATTATATTAATCTGGGACTGATTAATTTACAAATCTATTATCCATTAAGGATCTGCATTCAGAGTGTTGTTTGTAGTTAATCACTGCAGTTGTTTTTTAGCCATTTTGAAGGACTTGCCTTTGTAATGTTAGTTGCATGTAAGAAATCTGATATCTGTCCAGACAGTATCTAAGTGCATTTATTCTTCTACAGTGCTTGAGTAAAGCCCTTAAGTTATTAATTAGAATAGAAGTTCTGGGTTTGTTTTTCAGTCTATGAATGTGTGGCATGTGTTACTACTGAATATGAGGTTCTTGCCAGTCTCCTGACCTCGGGAAGGATTGAGTTACCCTCCATTTCTCTAACGTCCTGATTTTTCCATTGCTTCTTGCAACTGACTTCATTTCTGCCTAACGAAATGATTTTTCTTGGCACTGCAGCAAGCTGGCACTGCGTTTTCTTTACAGCTGTGAGGAACCATTACCAGAGATGTGCTCTTGGCTATGTGAGATGACATTGCTTAAATTAATGCAACCAAACCACATTCTAGCAAACCTGCACAATCACCAATTCTGCTGCTCTGCTACTCTGTGAATCCCTGAAGTGGGGTTGGCTGAGACATTTCAGACGAGTGTCCGTCTTGCTCTTATGAAGTCTCAGACCTGAAGCAGTTGCCATCACGCTGTTTTTCAACCCCTCTCTGCTTCTCTGAAAGTTTTAGCTCATAGTTGGAAGGAAACCCTAGATGAAGCTTGCTTTTGGCTGCCTGATCATAGGGGCAGTTCTGCAGTGACACCCCAGCAATTTTGCTCTTGAGTAGGTGTGATTAATTAAGAACACGTGTTAAAACTTACATTGTCCACGACCACCTCACTTGTGCCTTGGTACGGGGTCTGAGCGTGTGCCATCCGCACCAGACAACTTAAGAATCATGTTTGTGTCCCTTTGTGCTGGGATGTCCCGCATTCCTATGGGAAACAGAAAACCGAGCCAGCTTCCAAGGTTTCTTGGTTGTTTTCCCACACTCATAGTTAAACGGCAAGGGCTGAAAAATGCAGATCTGGAACAGACAGTTGGTGCAAGACTGGATGGGGCACCTTGCCCCCCAACCCTCCCCACTGGAAAACTGGATTAACTTTCCCTTGTGCTCTAACATCTGAATTCCCAGCAGCCAGAGAACAAGATTTTTGTTCTAAAGAGCTTCCTTTCTTCCTTTTCTCCTGAGGGGTGATGGAGCTAAAGATTAAATAGCAGTGAAAGGCAGCTGCTTCTCTTCTCCTTTGGCAGAAAACAAGTCGTCAAGTCTCTGCATATGAAACTTATTGCCAAGAACTATTTCCCCTGTCTTCTGCAGGAGAGAAATTAAGGTCGTTTCCTCAGCACCCGAGTTGTCGCTGCCTGCCTTTCGCAAAGAAAATCTTTTGATGTGCTGCTTCAAACCTAGTGTCAAAATTTGCAGCCGGGTTCCCGGCTTTTCTGCCCTAGATTTCTTTTTTTTGGGGGGAGGAGGAAAGATAATTTTTAAAGCCTCGCTTGGCAGTGTCCCCTCTCCCCTCTCTCCCGGGGGAACCAGCGGTCCAACCCGGCCCCGGAGCGCCCCTGTCCCCGTTCCGTGTCCCCGTTCCGTGTCCCCAGTCCCTGCCCCGCCGCCACGTGCGGGCTGGGGCGGGGCGGGTCCCTCCCGGTCCCTCCCGCTGCCGGGGCCGCTCCTGCGCACTGGGCGGGGGCGGCGGGAGCGCGGCGGCCCGGGGGGCAGAACGGTGGAGCTCCCGATGCCGCGGGGCAGGGCGGCCGCCTCGGCGGGGAGCCGCGATGATCCCCTACTTCTCCGACAACGCCGTGATCTCCCAGGGCGCCATCGCCCAGCTGTGAGTACCGGGTGAGACCGGCACCGACCGGCAAAGCCTCCCCTCCGCCGGCACCCCGGGTCCCGCTCCGCCTGCCCTGCCTGCTGCCGGCTCCCCGGTGTGCCGGGCGGCTGCCCCGGTTGCGCTTTCTCCGCTCTCGGTAGTTGACTCCGACGCAGGTTTCCTTCGGGCAAACTTTCCTCCGGCCGCGGAGCCGGCACCGGCACTGCGGGGCTGCCCCGTTCTCCGTTACCGCTGATTCGCCGGTTTGGTTTGGTTTTGTTTTCCTACAAAAACTCTGGGTCCCAGCCAAGCGTTTTGAGCAGTGTTGTAGAGGAGCTGCCCAGGGGAAACTCGGGGCTGCGGGTCCTCTCGGCTGAGCTGCCGGCTCTCGGGTCCCGGTGCGGGTCGGGTCCCGGTGCGGGTCGGGTCCCGGTGCGGGTCGGGTCCCGGTGCGGGTCGGGTCCCGGCTGTCCCTCGCTCCCCTGGCCGCCCCTACCCCCGGTGGCAGTGGGGTGCAGGCTTCCAGGGACTATGTACCTTGGCCGTCTTGTAGGCTTAAAGTACAGATTAGCCCCTTTAGTTGATCTCTTGTTTTGGCTTATCACAAGGTGGCAGATAGGGGCTGTGGATTTGGGGTTGGTTTTTGGGTCGGTTTTTTTTCAGGTCGGTGCCATAGGAGCGGGGACTGAGACTTTACACTCAGCACCTGCAGGTCATGAGGGAGAGACATGAGCTGATTGCCAGTTTTTAGGTACTGTTAGTCTTGGGCAGCTATGAAGTGCAGACTGTGTGCCCCTTACTAAACCGCTTGAAAAATCAGTCTCTCCAGCTGCACACCCTCCTTTGAAATGCAGATGCCAATAATAATTTAATTTGTAGACCATTAACAGTGCCCGCCTGAGTTGTGGGGTTTGGCTGCAAGGATTAAGGAGGGAACTGGCTGCTATGGGCTGGGAGATAAGGCTTTTGGAGAGATAGTCGCTGTGGTCTAATCATGTTTGATATTTCTTTAAAGAAGCCAACGGTTGTTTTATCTCTTGGAAACATCATGAAAGGCTTAAAGATAGTCGGATAAAATGCTGGGTCCCACCTGAAGCATGTTCTTGTTGCAAGAAGCTAGAAATTGAGCTGCTTTGCACTTACGAGGTCTTTAGTAGATATCCCTGCTTACGCTTGGTATGGAAATAAGTCCTGGGACTCTGTGGCCTCTTTTTTGAGCATAAGCAATCACTGCTGTAGTTGGTAATCAGTTTAGTTAAGTCTCTCTGAGCCTTTCATACTCTACCCAAAATGCTTGTAATTAGTTATTTTTGTATTCCGCTGGCAGTGTTGCCTGTAAACATTACGGTTTTCCCGGTGGTTGCTGATAATGAGTGTTTAACAGTGATACACTCGAACTGTTCTGTGGAAGCGAGGATGCAAACTAGATACGCCCTGGGCTTTGGGAAGCAGCACTAATTCTGGAATTGTGGGGTAAAAACCCAAGCTAGTATAGGCGGAAACACTTCCTTACAACTCAAGATGATTTACCAAGGCATCTTACGTAGTTAGGTAACAATTTAAGTCATTTTAAGATGTTTATTTAATGCACTGCTCAAACACTTAACCCACAATTTGATAGGGTATGGAAAGGGATCAAAAGAAAGGGGAAACACCGCTCGTCTTTGCCGGCTGGTATCCACTAATAGTTTAAATTGCCACCGGCTTGGAAGAACCACCCTTTCCTTTTCTGGAGGGAGAGATAACTGAGTTATCAGAAGAGCTTAGGCCGTCCTTTGCCTCCTGGAAGGGAAGATTAATAAGCATGAGAATGACAGAGCTTTTGGCCCACGCATAAATATTTGCAAAATGCTTGAGCGCTGGGTTAATATTTTGATAGAATTCTCAATCAGGACAGTGGTGTGGCTTTCAGGCTGGTATAATAAATATTTAAAGTTAGAATCCTAATCACGAGTTCACAAATGCTGATTAATAATAGGTGTCCTAAAATCCAGCTTTTGTTGTTTTACTGTGCTGAAAATGTGTTCTCTGTGGAATGAGAAGGGCAGTAGTGACCCAAATGTTATCAGGAACTTCTGTTTCAGTGTATTTTTTAGGAGATGCATTTGGCTAATCAGCTCTGGCTTTCAGAGATCAGCAGAAATTACTCTTGTGTTGACACTTTTTAGTCAGTAGTGTAGTCAGCTGCTCCGGGTCTAATTTATTTCAGGTTCACAAGGATTTCAATAATATCCGAGAGGCTTGTTTTTAGCAAAATGCTCAGAATTTGTAGCTGTAACTCATTCCAGAAAGTCTTGCTACTCTCATTGAACCTAGTGGGGATTCTGCTGATTTACTAGTTTATTTGTGTGCAGGATTCAAAATTTACTGTGCTCTACTAAAACTCTAAGGCAGTTGATGGGGAAAAAAATAGAACAAGGCAAAACTTCACACAGTTTGCTTGTACCGAAGGATTTTTAACAGAAACCCGGAGGAACAGCCACAGATCAGCTCTTCCTGCCTGCGGCCGCTTCCTCCACCGTTGGCCAAGTTTTCGGTATCTCATTCATTGTTGTGTCCCAGGAGTGTTTTTTCCGTGTCCCTGTGATAGCGCCTGATTCCTCTGTCGCTCGCTTTTCCTCTTTATCTCGGTGGCAAAGCAGGTTGTCCAGCAATCAGGGAAGACCCAGCCACATCCTTCCTCTGCGGCCCGGCCGGTGTTCAGCAACGAGCGGGGGCTGAAGATGCACATGGATGTTTGGCCTTTCTTTTGCACCTGAGGATGAGCCACCCAGCTTTGCTGCCTCCACCCCCCCTGCCATTTTTGTGCCATTTTTGTGTGTTTAAATACTTGTTGTCTTTCTGAGCTCTCCCTCAGCTCCCATTGAGCACACGTTAAAACGCTCCAGTACTGATTACTCCTTCCAGTACTGTTTACTCCTTCATCCTCCAACATTTTAAGAGCCAGATGGATCTACACACATGAATATGCTTGCTACTTTCCATGGTTCTCTTACTTTATATTACTCTGTTTTCTTTTATAAGATGTTAACTGATAGTTTTCATAAGTATTTTAAAGTTTGGGGAAAAAAAAGGAGCTAGAATAGAGTTTCTTCACAGTGTTTTGGGTGTATCTTGGAGCTCTTAAAAAAAAATAAACCCTCCAAGTTAAACAGGATTATTTTCAGCTAAAGGTAGCCACAAAACATTCTCGCAGACTTGGCTTATCAGCCTGTTGCTCTCTCACATAATCAGTTTTTGTGTAAGTGACAAACCTTTTTCTGCATGGTGTGAAGAAACAACACTTCCCAACGTCAGAGGAAGTTACGGGCTGTGCAGGTAATTACAAACTGCGCTGAATTACACCGCCAGGTGACTCGGGCTCATTGTGCTGCCTCCTGTTTGTGCCCGGCCTCCCCACCCCTTTCATTTACCTTTGTCATGCAGCTCTGGCCTTCGTGTGAGCGTATTTCATGACCACCTAATTTTAAATTATGCCAAGTCGGGAACTTAGGTGTGTGGCTGCTCTTACCATTGTTTGAAGAGCTGCTTATTTATTTATCTATTGTATGTGAAACCTTACAACCTTTTTACCTGCTTGCAGTCTTATTGCTGTCGAAAACCTTGACCGTTCAGCAATTAGACCGTAATCCTCTGAGCAGCGTGTTATTGGAAATCTTTAATTGCCTTTGTACCATTGTAAGCGCTTGTACCTTTGTGAGCATTTTACCATTGTGCTGAGAGTTGATGCTATTTAAGAGCTGACGAGGAGATGTTTGGAAACAGCTGCTCAAAAGCCTGGCAGATAGCAGAGTGATTCCCGTTACCACCGTCAGCTGTGGCTGGAGTTGCCTGAGGGTCCCTCTGGTTGAAGGCGCTTGAAATATGGAAAGAAGTTGGTGATCTCGTCAGCTCTTGTAGGGGCTGGTGCCAGTGGGGACGGCAGCAGCGCTGTGTCCCCGTTGGGTGTGTTGAACGCTGGGTTTGCTGCAGGACACAGCGCTGTGCTCCTGTGGGGGGGGGCAGGAGAACCTGGTGACTCAGCCACGTTGGGGGGGATTTCTCATCTTTTTATTTCTTTGCCGATTGCGATAACACAAATGCAATGAGTAAAAGGCCCCTTACAACCTGCTGATTATCAAAAACCACACAAATAAGTTTTGGTGATTGGGTAAAAGTAGTGTGCTGTGTGCTCCAAAGTTGATCATTAACTAAGCCAGGGCTGTATTGTTCATTACTACTTTTCCTGTTTGGCTTTTCCTTTGATTCCCCTGGAAGCTCTGAGTATTTGTCTCACCGATCCTTCCTGGTAGGGGGTTGGAACAGAGACAGAGATGGTTATCGGATGTAAAATCAAAACCTGAGCAGCAAACTAGCGTTCAAGGACAAGCCCAAGCCCCCCACGCACATACACTGTTTTTCAAGCAATACGTTTAAGTTAGGAAGCCCATGCTGCTGGGCTGCCAAGTCCATGTTTTAAAAGGTTGTGAATGGTACAGTTGCCTCTGAGATTCTGTGTTTTCTTGAAACTTCTGCAGATGTTCCAGTCTCTGGAAATACTTGGGATTTTTCTACAGACTGCAAAGCAGAAGGACCCGAGCGAGATTATCAGCAGAAAGGACCTTTTGGGGCCAGTGAATAGACCAGCTGGGATTTTCTTTTGCACGACTGTACTTCCTTGTACCTTTATCACAGAGCCCCTGGCTAAAATATTACTTCATTGGTTTTTAAACAACTTCAGGCTAACTTTCTCAAAATGTTGCTTCTAACCAGTGTTTATGGGGTCAGAGAAAGTTTAAAATGTTGCATCCCATTCTGCAATAGGCCCTGAAGAGTTGCCGTCTCCTCTGCATCGATCTGACAAACAGCATTTAAATTATCAGCCCATATGAGCCTAAAACTAGTTCAGCAAATATTTTTTCTCCAGTGTAATGGGCGGAATGTGTGCAGAGCGAATCTGCAACTTGAGTTTCCAGCCGCCGTGTTTTTTAGCAGCTGGCTGAGGACACACACACGTGGGGTAAAATTCCCTCCTGCCATTAATTCTGATTCCTTGTGCTTTTGCTGAAATATCCTGAGGATCCATCCCCTTTGCTCTGTGTGTGCACTGGGGCCAGAGCTTAAGTTCAGCAGCTTGGGATGTAACTGGAGACTGGCAATAGTTGTTCTGCAGCCGCCTATTGCTGTGTTGTGTGGGATTAACCCAGTGTTTTGTGACAGAGAAGCCTTCTGGTTCAAGGACATCGGCCCACAGATGAGCGAGGTTGGGGAGGAGAAAAACCTGGAGAGATTAATGGTAAAAGGAAGCGTTTGTGAGGGCTGCGAGTGATACGGGAATCCAGCCCGTGAGCTCTCTGTGTAGGGTCGGCGCTTCTTGGCATCGGCAGCTTTTCAAATGTGGGTGTTGCTAGGTATATTAAGGCCACAGGCTCTTGTTCAGTGCATTTTCCTGTTGATCCAGTACTTATCTGGCCCTCATCAACATTGTGTTCAGCCCTTTGGGGTCTCTGGGTTTATTTGTAATAAGCCATTTAAGAAGCATGCTTTCTCTCAAAACACCTTTGTTACAAGTAGGCTAAATCCATCAAGTGCTGAACCATAAATTTAGTCCTTTTCTTTTAAACAAATGATCTTTGTCAGCTAGTAGTGAAGTCCGTGGTTTGTTCACACACTTCTCACAAGTGGCTTAATGAGGTCCCTGCTGTCCCAGCGGCCTGGGGTCGCCACAGTTCTGGGCTTGGTTCACACTCGCTTACATTTCCAGCGCTTCACCAGAAAAGTGCAGATGGGTTACACCTGAATTTTCTGATAGGGCTCTTGTTGGAGGCACAGAGATGAATCAGAGTGAGCCCGTCCCTTTGAAGTGCCCAGGGTGGGCTGGGACCCCTGCAGAGCGCTCTTGAGCCGAGCTTAAACTTAATTATCCGTACACCAATGTTACCGTGCATAACGAACTGTGCTGTATTTCCTCCCTCCCTGTGCTTGTTCTCCAGCGCGAAGAGAACAAATTGCTCATCTGCGCCTCTTGTCCCGCAGCCTCAGTTCTTGCGGTGTCCCAAGGGGACGTTTTGAGGGGTTGTCACTTGGTCTCGGCTCAGCCACCTCTTCCTCACCTGCAGCTCCGTGCTGCTTTAAAATGAACCCAGAACTTTTGTTCTTTCTTTTTTTAAGGCTCATTATGTAGCGGTGTGTGAGTAGCTTGTCACTGGCTTTTATGTTGTTGTTATTGTTAGGGTTGTTTGGGTTTGTTTTTTCTTTATTTGCTTTGTAAAAGAGATGGAGAAATCAAAAAACAACTGCGAAGTGGAACAGCTGCATTCCTCTGTGTTGCAAAGGCTGAAAGGTAGTTAGTCTAAATAAAAACAAATCATTTGTCAGCACCATTTCTAGCGCTCCTCTTGGTTTGCCAGGAGGAGAAAGTTGTAAGGACATGAAGGGAGGAGGATTCATGTCCCTGGTTGACAAGCGGGGCCGAGGAGCACGGGATGGGTGCTCTGTGGGACGTGGGGAGATGGCGCAGGACATCACCGAGTTTCCCAGCACACAGCAAAACCTTGATGCCTTTGTAATGTTCCTGACTTTTTTGTCCTTAGCTCCTTCAAGTACACCATGAAATGTTTTATGAGAGGCTCTCTAGCTTGAAATTAAGCAAATATCTGTTCTAGAGCCTTTTAAAAAGCCGTTTAAGAGTCTTTTCCCTAAAGTACACCCTGTTCTTGTTAGAGACTTTGCTGGGTCTGTGATATTCAGCGGTGTTTAGTATTCCGTTGGTCTTTCTGCTTTAATGTGTGGTTTTTAAAGGGGTTTGCATGCTTTTAGGAAACACGAAGACCTGAGTTAGCCACTGGAAATTGGCTGCCGAACTGCCTAAAGTGCGAATTCTGATGAAATTTAGCACCTGACTTTTGCAGGGTTAAACACATCTGGAATCTCTACTCTTCGGAGTTCAGGCTCTTGTAAATTAAAACTTTATTTAATGCGTTTCCACTCTGAGTCTTAGCCAGCAAAACTTTGGAGGGTTTTTATATTGAGTTATAAACTCCTTAAATGCATTTTGAAGTTAAGCACCAACGTCTTCAGCTGAAAGTCACATTAAGGTGCTAAAAGAGTAAGTTAATTTGCAGCTGCCCTGAGGGGTCACAAAGGCAAAACTGCAGGGTGATGCTTTAGACGATGCAGGGTGATGCTTTAGACGATGCAGGTTGCTGTGTCACCTTTTATTTGCTTGTTTTGTGAGCAGATATAGTGAAGTGCGGATGGTTCAAATGGTGCTGCTTCCCTGCTTTTATTTAAAGCCTGTGGGGGTCTGTATAAAAACATTGCAATGCTCGGGAGCAGTTTGAAGAAGTTCACTTGTCTGCTATGTAGAAACCCCCCGATTCCTTTTGCCGCCTTGGGCTGCCCTTCATTTCAGCCGTTGTGTAAGTGGGGAGATGCTGCGGTGGTGTTAGACGTCCACAGTGTGTCAGCTTCTGTTTTAAGTGGTGTATGGTGAGTGATTAATGGAAATTATTTCAGGCATAAAGGGCTCCTGGTAAGCTGATCCCTATTCAGAGAGCCAAAAGAAAAAGCAGAGTCACCAGGGACGTTGTCTCCAGGAAGAACTCGGCATCTGCGGGGGGAAGAGTTGGGTTGGAAGGCGATGCTGAGTCTGCGTTTTGAAATGCATCATAATTACATCTCACGGGCTGATTTGGAGAGCTCTTCCTGATGGCTCCAGCGGCTGATTGTCACGTACACCAGGGGAACGCTGACGTCCTTCTCTTGGCTGTGTGCTCTGAGCATCAGGGGACAAGGCAGCGAGTCCCCATCTGCTGGGGAGCAGAACGGCTTTAAAGGCTCAGTTACCCCATTCCCCGCCGTGTTGGGTCGGTTAACTCAAAGTGATGCTGTATTTCTTTCTTGGTTTGCAGCTTTAAATTGAACCCGAAGTTTGTGTTAACTTTGCTTATGCTAAGGACTGTCCTTCTAAGTGTCGAAGACACAGGAATCCATTAAACTATGCCAACTATGAAATGTTTCTGATCCTTTGGCTTTGTTTTCTCGCTACTAGCTGATTAAAATTTCAAGTCACTATTCACAGCCACTCTATAGTTTGCACTCCCTCAATTGTGGCTTTGCTCCATAAAATACACTGGTGTATTTGCAGTGGTGAGCAGATCAATCGTCTGGTTATGGGCCGTATCAGCACAACAGGTAAAGCTCCCCGTGACTTCCAATTTCAAATCAAAACCTATTGAAAGAAATCTGGCACGTGGCTGTTCTCTCTGAAACAGTTCACAAACCGTCTCGCGGTGCTGGTTACCGCTGACTGTCGGTTTTGCTAATCTAAAGGGACAGTCAGTCCTGAACCGATGGTACTGTTCCTGCTGGAAACTCATTTAGGGATCAGAGAGCCCCGTGCATGGGGAGGCTGCAGTAGGAATGAGATAAAATTGAAAGTGCTGAGTGCTGCAGAACTTAAAATACCGAACAAATAACTTCCTTTTAATTTTTTTTTTTTACAAGTTAAATCCAACAGCCTCTTGATGATTTTTTTTTTTTTTATGCTTTTGGTAAACAAGCATCTGCTTCTTTTTAGCACAGAGGAAAAGGCTTATTATTCAGCATTGATTTCTTTGTGCGCAGACAGAGTGGTCCTTGTTTTGGTGCTCTCTTTACAGGGGTCCATTAATATATTTACCGAGGGCAGGCAAGAAGGCTGCGAGCAGAGCCAGGCTGCTTCCCCGGCACAGTTCCCCCATCCCATGCCCCGCCGCGGGTGTGGGGATGGTTACAGAGCCGAGTCCTGGCACGGGGCCGCTTCCCCGGGCAGCCCAACCTCTGCGCCTGTGCCGAGCGCGCAGGGTGCCCCAGTTTGATCGGGTGCCAGTGCCCTCGCCAGCTCCTGGTCAGACGGTCCCGTCCTGGGGATTCGGCCAGCGCTGGCGAGGCTTCAGGCAAACCAGTGGGCTCCTTCCATCTCCAAAGTGCTGGGCATATTTTGGCTAAATATAGATGCCCCTGGACTTGGCTGGTGTGCCGGGGGGACAGCGTGTTGACCTCAGCATGTCTCCTGTGACTTGTGTTACGGGCGTATTTAAAGCACAGGGTTCCTTCTTGCGGTGCTGCCAGTCAGGCCAAACATGGTCAGGTCTGTAACGGTGATGAACTGGGCACGTGCGGGGAGATAGGAGTGAAAATTAGTCATAAAATATCCTGTCTTAAACATTGGTGGGGAGAGACCTTTCAGGCTTGTTAACCAGCTGCTTGAGGATGTGTCAGCTAATGTTTGAGGTTTAAAAAGAAATGCGCTTTCAAACTCAGGTGGCAAATGAGTTTTCTGTGGGATTTAAAGATGATCAACATGGACTTTGTTAATTCAGACAGGAAAAAAAGATAAGCACGTGTCAATCAGAGGGGTGCTCTTTCTGACGATAACTAGCCAAAAAGCTGTTTGGTTTTTGGTTTTTTGGGTTTTGTTTGTTTTCCTCTAATCCTTGATGCGATAGATTCTCCTTATGAAGTTTTCGGATGGTGATTAAAGTGTTTTTAGGAATGTATTTCTGAGGGCAATTTATTCATAGTGCAGCAGCTGGCTGGTGTTGGACAGACTGAGCTGGAAGGACGGCACATGGTGGTAAAGCACTGCGGAGCACTCCCGGGGGTGTAAGTGTCCCGCTCCGTGAACCCGATGGTATGCATTAATGTCCATGGATATTTAAACAGTATATAGTGCAAGAAGAATGTCATGTAGGGCTTTAATCTGGGAATGTCTTGACTTGGAGACCTAGAAGCCTTTGGGGACTATCATGTAAAACAAATTCCTTTCATGGTCTCGCTTCCGGTCTGGGTCTCTTGCTTAAAAAAGTGCATAGAATCAGATTTCTTCTATAAACACCAAGTGCCCGGATTTCTTAATAAGCATCCTAATTGTCTTAGCCGCCCCCTTTCTAGTACATGAACCACCGTGCTCGGACTGTAGAAATTATTTTGTGCGTATCATCGGTCTTGAATTCCAGAGCACGTCAGAGATTTGCTTGCACAACTTGTTTTGCTGTTGCTTTTTGGCATATTTTTCTTTGTCTCCGGGTGGATTCTCTGAAGCTGCCTTGCAGGCTGACTGCACCTTGCTGTGATGCCCTTGGTGTTGTGCGGCAAGGTACAGTCAGTAAAGCTTTTTGCTCTATGTGCTCTGTGGGAAATGAGTATGTTTCAGTGTGTGACACCTTCTATCCATCCTGCATAACTGTTGGTCATTGCCGTGGTGAATCATACAGTCTGTGCCCAAGTTCCTGTTCCTTGAAATAATTACCTGCCGATCCGTGCTGCAGCGGGACGTCCCAGCCCAGGTTGCGTTTCGGTGACGGTTTCAGCATCACGAGCCGGTGCGTCTCGCCTATGAACTGCTCAGGTTTGGCACGAGGCCGTTCGCTCGCAGCTCCGGGGCTGCCGAGCGCTGGCAAGAAGCGCTGGAGCCGGGCTGGGCAGCGAGGTGGCTCGGGGAGGGCTCCGTGTGTCGCTGGAGGAGCTCGCAGTCAGCAGCACCCCGGGGACACGCGACCCGGACCTGCTGGGAAGGCAGCGCCGAGCTCCTGCCTGCAGTCTGCCCGCATTGCCTTCACTTACGGGTTTGTATGTTGTTGGGCTGGTTCATTTGTAGGCCAGGAGTGCATGAGAGGAATGGGAAGCCCACGCACACTTTGACTTTTATCAGAAATGATAAAATGTCTTTTGGAGTCCAGCTTAAAATGCAGCCTGCTTTCCGGTGCCTGTAGCAAATAAATCCCAGCCCTGCCTGCGAGGGAATCCGGTTGATGGGAGTCCAAAGGTCGGCTCCCGCAGAGCGGGGCCGGGGGCACCGGGCGGCTCAGGAATGCTCGTGGTTGTCTCTGGCATGGGGCAGAACCATTGTGGCTGCAAACAGCAGCTGTCCCCGCTCTCCTTGCTGGCAGAGGGGCGTATCTGGCAGGGATGAGTTTCCCAGCCCAGAGCGGGCATCTTCTGTGCCACCTCCAAAGGATGCCACTGCTCTCACCAGCGTACACAGGCTACCCAAGCTGCTTTGACTCTGAAGTTCACAAAAAGGTTTTTGGAGCTCAAGTCAAGCGATCGTGGTGCCAGAGGAGCACGGGTGGCATGTGTACATTTTGGTTTTTCCAGTAGCGGGCTCGACTCGCAGACCGTTAACTCAGTAGGGTGTTGAGTGGGTGTCAACACTCCTTATGGCCTTGGTGGATGACCCGAGGCTGGTTAGATCCCATCTCTGAAACTGCTTCTGCGTGGTGGTTTTGTGCATATGAAGTGGTTGCTCTTGCAGACACAACCGTGCTCCTCAGTGCTCCCTTTTGCAAGTAATACAATATAAACTGCTTCTTCACTTGGAGAAGATAAAGGGATTGCCTTGGAGTTGCCGTGCCTTTAGAGTTCAGATTCACGCCCATCATCCTCACCTTCTAGCCAATTAAGCTGTTGTCCTAGCCCAGCTTCAGCAGATGTCATATCAGAGACCAAAGCCAGGGACGAGAAGACTTGGCTACGGTGGGAAGGGATCATAGATAAGTCAGTATGAACAAGTTACCGCTGGCATTGCAAATCATTCTGTGCTTGTGGCTGTGTCGCTGCAGCTGAGCGGTGTCCCCAGGGGGCCCCACCTCGGGGCACAGGAAGTGCCTGGAGACAGTTCCTTTTTCTTAATAATAAAAAAAAAGGGCAGAAATGCAGATGTTGCTAAAAAAGCAGTTTGCGTCAAACATCTGCGATGGCCTGGGTTCCCACGCTTGCTTTGTTTTTCTCCTCGTACCGTTTCTTAAGTTGCAAAAGCACTGAGTGGCGAGAGACGGCCTTTGTCGGAGAACCGCTTCCCCTTTCCCTCCCTGCCCTCGGTGTTGTCACCTCTGTTGACATTGTTACAGAGCCCTTTTCGGTAAGTCGTGGCCCTTGTTTTGCTCTGCACTGGGTTTGCTGCTATTTCAGATATTGGAGATGCCTGGACTTGTCTGTGTGTGCTGCCAGCTGACCCTGTTAATGCAAATGTCAGTGTAGAGCAGTCCTGAGGTGTCCTTGCCTTTTTCATTTCCCTGTTGTTGTGGTGGGTTTTTCATTTTCTGAGGTTATTTTATTATGATTTTTATTAGCGTCTGGCACCGCTTTGCTTTACACAAGCCTGGGTTCTGGCCTCTGTGTGAAGAGAATCAGGTGCCTTCGTCACTTGCCCAGCAGCAAAGGCTTCAAACTGAAAGCCAAACGTTGCTCTCCTCTACATACTTTGTTAATGCTCTTGGCAGTTATTAAACCAGGTGCTTTAAAAAGTAAGCAAGGGAAATAGAGATGTTGTTTATTGAAAAACAAATGACAACAAAGGTGAAAGAGTTAGGCTCTTCGCTAGGGAGGGATGCTGGAGGTGTGTGATGCTCTCATCTGCTGGTTCAATGGAGAAATGCCCTTGGTTGCCGAGCTGCACTTATTTCCCACACTGTCGCACCCATGGCTGGGGAAATGATGCTTCATGAACCAGGACTCTTCTTGTGGCCGGGTAAAGTCTGGGGGAGGCTGATAGTGAGAGCTGGTTGAGGAACCGTACACTGGGTTGGCCTGTGCGGGAAGGGAAACTGCTTGGGAAGGGAAGCAGGAAGGGGGAGGGAAATGCCTTGAGGTGCTCAGAAGCCAGCAGGCTGCTGGGCCTGCCGTCCTGTCACCGTTTCCACAGCAGGCACAGCGAGCTGCGCTGGAGCCGCTGCTCCTGCAGGGCGAGTCCTGGCGTGCTGCGCGAGCTTTGCTCCGTGTCCCCGGCTGCCCTCGCTCGCGGCCTCGGGAGCGAGCGGAGTGTTGACGCCGGCTGCGCCGCTCCTGCAAGCATCTCGAGTCTGGTCTTTTTCTCGGTTTAGTGTTTTGCAACTTATCAATTAAAGGAGGATGATAGACCTGAGCTGGAGTGGGTGAGAAGCGCAATGCACAGATGTGCACTCCCTCCCAAAGGAGCAGTGTGAAGCTTCACTGGCAGTTATTATTACAGCTGTCTGGACATTCCTATAAATTTTTGCTTCTCCTCGCAAGATATTCTTTACTGCTTGAATCTTGGAGCAAGGGCTCAGTTGCGTGTTTGTGCATTATGGTATTTTTTTTGCCAGGATGCTGTGCTGGATGCTGATGTGTGTGTGGTGTTGGGAGTTCGTGGCAGGTGATGCTGAGAGTGCCAATAATGTGCTGTGCCCTTGTCCGTGCACTGAGTGTCCCCAAAGCTGTAACTGGCCAAAGGACGAGGCTCTTGTCACCACCCATCTGCTCTTTTCCCACCCGTGCCTTTGGCCATCCCTACCTGAGGTGCTGCCTGCTTGACCTCCCCGCTCTACAAGAATTATTTGCTTTGCCACATTCTTCAGCTGCTCCGACCCTTCCCATGGACAATTACATTCTCTTTCCCTAGTCTTACCAAGTCAAACTTGTTGTTCATGGTTAGTGGCCCAAAACAAGGCTCTTGGTGGCCTTAGGAGAGGAGGTGGAAGGACGTACCTGGTGGGAATGGCCTTAGTTTTGCCCGTGTTTCCTTTCCAGGCAGGTGGCCGAAAGCTGAGCGTTGATGATAAGAGAAAGTGATGGGAGTGAGAAAGTGTTTAACCTCCCAGCTCTCCAGTTCCGTGCTGCTTTATCCACTAAAATAGTTGCTAATTCAGCCTTCTGGGGAAAGCTCAGGCACAGGCTAAAGGGTTGCTAATAGCAGTTGTTGGCTTTGCTGATAAAATTAACTATGTGCAAACTGGCTGTGACTGCTGAGTTTCTTCTCCTCCTGTGCAGCTTGAAATTAATTTGCCTCTGTAGGGAGATTGTAAAGGCTGGAGAAAGCAAGAATGTCTTCGCACTCTTTTTAAAGTCAATGGCTTTGGGATAACTTGGTGTTTCAGGCTTTAAGAAACTGTATCTTGGGGCTTTCAGGGGATCTGTTTGTCACCAAAAGCTAGAAAGGCTCAGTCAGATTTTTTTATATGAGAAGGGTCTGAGGAAACATCTGCGCTCAGTGTGCCCAATGGATTTAATATTTTGTGTTTTGTTTTAAACTTCAGCATAGGTGAATATCTCTGATCCATTTTAATTTGTGATGAGTGCTTTTTTTTCCCTTTTTAAAATTCTGGGTTTTTTTTGAAGCATCCAGTGCAGATTTGACTTCTGGTTTAATTTTAGAAAGTAGTCCTGGGAGAAACTTTGTGAGTGAGGAGGAGTGCTGGGGTTATGACAGGCAGTACAGTCTGAACATTGGGATGCGCTACAACCTCAAAAAAGGTCTTTCCGAGTGTGCGCATCTGCCCTGCTGGAGCTCAGCAAATTGGATTTTCGTATCCCCACCAGGACAATGGAGAGGTGCCCAGAAATGTGCTTGAGGATAGGGGGAAATCCAGCTTTAACACAAGCTTTTCTAATCCTTGTTAGCAATAAAAACATAGTGGACAAAAACAATTGCTAAAGCGGTCGAACTCAAATCGTGAAACCAGAAGGTGACAGGTTTGTGTCATGTGCTGTCTGCTGGTTCTTGGTCACGTTTGATCTCCCTGCGATGCTGTTTTCAGTCATGCTGAGACTCACAAATGCCTTTGAGGATCCACCAGAAGGTCCCCAGGGCGGGTGGCAGCTGATGGCAGAGCAGAAGCAGCCGTGAAGGTGGCGAGTTGGCGTGTTCCAGCCTTCACCTGCGTTTGGGACATGGAATTTCTTCAAATACATGGCGGGGGTTTTTACTCTATTATTATTATTTCCCGGTCCTTGTCTCTTAAAGGAAGGGAATAAATAATTAGTTTTGGTATTTGTTTAAGCAGAGAAAGGAACTAAGAAGTTCTAGTCCCTTGTTGAGTTGCAGAGAGCAAGCCAACGGCTTTCTCGAGGCGCGGAGCTGCCGGGGTACGTGATGCCAGGGACTCTCCATCCTGTCTTACCATATTCATCAACCATCCTGTTGACCGTGGAATTGTTTCTGGCTTTTTTTGAACCTTGTATGACTGTCTTATCAATTCTGAGGAAAGCAGGAACCCCTTAATTATGCAACAGGATGGCTTAATTGCAAAATCTGTAGCATGTCTCGTCTTTTCCATGAGCCACAGCCATTAGAAAACTGCTGGAAGACACATTTAGAATATCAGCTGTTCCACAGAACTTGCGAACTCTTTATTGCCCTTTTCCATGAACCTCTCTCCTCATGTGCCTTCAGAAAGGGCAAAATCAAGGCAGGAAGTGATGTTTGAATTCATCAGCATTACAGTTTTGCATTTAATTTATAAGTCTTTGAGAGTTAATTATCGCACAACTCATAGACAGTAGTTTCATGATTTCTTAATCTGTTATGTACACTGCTGAAGGGAGACATTTGTTTCTGCAGGGCATCAGCTGCGTCTGAACCACAAAGCACGGGGTTAACAGAATCCGCAATTATAGTGATGCGTGGGCTCGCTGTATTAATCACCGTTTAGAAATGTGGATCTCTCATCTTGACTTTCAAATGAAAATATAGCCATAGGTTAATCCCGTCTGCCTGCTCAGGTTCCACCTCTGCAGGCGAAACGGCACCAGGCATATGTTCTTGTGTTCAGTGTTTCTGTGTTTATGTTGTTCTCAGTTATGTTTGCAGTATTTATATGAGGTGGGGAGTTCTTTACCAACAAAATAATTCAGTGTAAATCACTTTCCTTGCAGAAGAACAGAGCGTGCATTCAATGCCTTGAACCTCTCTTGTTCCCTTGTGTTTCTCCTTTTAAAGGCAATATAGATTTACCCTCATTTGCTGTTTGTCTCTCCCCTTGCAGCATCAGTGAGAGCTTCCTGACCGTGAAAGGTGCCGCGCTCTTTCTGCCGCGAGGAAATGGCTCGTCCACCCCCAGGATCAGTCACCGGCGCAACAAACACGCAGGTAACGTGTCACTGAGCCTGCTCTGTTCCCCAGGACACCTTCTGGAGTTGGTTCTCACCAGACAACACACGTTTCTGTTTACACCAGCTGTGTATTAAAGCCAGACCTGCCAGTCTCAAGGCTGCGATATTTAATGCTGATAGAAAAAAAGGTTTCCGTACTCTTTTGTTTATACTGTAAAATCAAACAGATGAGTGGCAGTGGGGCAGCAATCATGACATCACAGGGAGTGGAGAACAACTGCCCCCCAAATATCATCCTGTAATTTGTGTGTGAGAGCAGGGCTGGGGGATTGCCATCCAAACCAAAATGGGTTATGATACAGGATGAGTAATTGTGCTTCCTGATCAGAAAGTAACTGGTTGTTATAGAAGAGAGGGAGGAGACACCTCTACGTGGCGGTGGAGAAACCTCTGAGCAAAGTTGGTGTGACTTTTCAGACATGTGAGCAGAGTGAATAAGACGGAGTCAGTCATGATCCCGCCCTCTTTATCTGCTGAAGGTTTGATTTGTGTTTTTGCTTGGACTCTTTGTTTGAAAAGTCAGTCTGAATAATGAAACTCAAACATTTCAGAGTAGGTTGCTTTTCATTGTGTTTATGGTGCTTATTAACTGATGGTGTTTTTCAGGGATCAGATAGTGCAGGGTTTGCTGTTCCATTAAACCATCAGCAGGAGAAAACCAACATTGAGACCTTCGGACTTTTGTGGATGGGACAGAGACAGAAACAGAGAGGCTGGAATCAACTCTCTTTGCCAAAAAGTGACCAGCAAAAGGTGATTTGGTTTGGTTCCAGGTGTAGATTTCTTTGATACCATCAGGCTGTCATTCAGCTCTACACCTGGCAGAGTTACATACCTGGTGACTGGTCCACCTCAAAATCTGTTTACAAACATCTTTACGGAAAGAATTTAAGTCAAAAGGTGATTCATTACATCCACACAGACATAGTACAAGCAGTACCCAAATTGCTTTGAGTGAGATGCATGAATTACCAGTTGGTGTCTTGGCTGTACCTTGCAGAGCAGACACGCTGAATGTGTTTCCCTGTGAACCTGTGCAAGGCAGCACAAACAGCTTTCAAGTCACTTGTTGCCTGATCGACTTGTGTGAGGGCTGGAGACCTTGGTGGAAAACAGTTGCTCATCTAATCAACCCAGAACTTTTAGGAGCCAGGTTGCCAAGAACGCAAATCCGGTGTGTTGTAATTGCTTACAGCAAGATGTTTTGTACTGAAGAGGCTGAGTTGCCTAAGGGATGGGATTTTTGTTCTTAGAAGATTCTTTTTATTCCTGTCTCTTCAACTTACAGGGTGAGATTTAATGAGGCATCAGTGCTTGTCCTTTCCTCAGTTTCCCTGCTTGTCAAGTGATGTGAATATATATATTTTTTTATGGTGCTTGGAGATTTCACTGAAAAGAGACGTTTGTATGAGTGTGCACCATCTCTCTTTTCTGTGGGCTCTTCTAATATACAATATATACCAGCAGACCAAGACACCAAGGGATCAATGTGTCACCTTCCCGAGCAGAACATCTGTGCCACCAAGATTAAACCAGTGGTGTAGAGAGTGTGGCTCTGAGAGGTGAACCGGCCTTCGGCAGCGAGCGTGTGGCAAAGAAAACTGTCTCCTTTCCTGGACTCCGATAATCCGTGCTCAGCTTCCATTCCCGTGTGTGTTGTGACTTATCTCTGACGCACTAAATTATAAGAGGGGTAGAGAGCAGACATAACTTTCCAGTATGAAATTGCTGCCTATGGATGCAATAGTGTTTCAAGTGGCTACAAGAGCATTTCCTAGGAAGGCTGACTAACCTTCCCAACCTCCCTCCGTAATTCATCAGAGGTGCTAGAATCCAGCATAAAGAGTAAATGCGTAGCAGGAAATAATTAATGCTCACACCCATTTCTTTAATCATATCATCTTCAGCAATGTAAATCACTCGTTGGCAGATGGACTAGATATGGTACCAGCTGTCCATGCTCCTCTGGGTGGTCCTGTGCCCCAGGCCACCTGGCAAACGGGCTGGTTCTCAGGCTGGTGGCCTTGCTGTTGTGCTCCAACAACGCTGGAGGCCAGAAAAGGATGCAACTTCCCCGGGGCTTTTGGCATCTCTGGGATGCTGTAAATCACTTTTGAGATCCCACCCTAGCTGATGCTTTGCACCTCGCCTGCCAGCTCAGAAGGAAACAAAAGCATCTGCTTGTCGCTGGACAATGTGATAGGAAGCAGCAATCGTGCCGTGAATGCCAGCAAAGCCGACAGCTCTTCACAGGACAGGATGTGATATCTTTGTGCTGATTCTGGCACGTTAAAACCTTTCCTTTGCTTTTTCTTAATCCAGGAAGCTTACAAAATGCCTTGTGTGTTTGCGGCTGAAAATGTCGATTAAAGCTGGCCAAGGAAGCCATACGTTGCTTTCCAACTCTGGAGCAACCAAGGCTGGCAGGGCAGGTGGGGAATGGGGAGAAGGGCAATAAACTTTCTGGGGATGGGAGATGGTGGAGCTCCTTGACCGACCCTTGCAGAAAGGGTCGCCTTAGAAACTTCCTCTCTTGGTTTTAAGTATTGAGATAATCCAGTAGTCCTGGTGGTGGTTTCTTTTTCAAACTCTGGAAACTTTGTTAAACTGGCTCCTGATGTTAAGTTACTGGCAGCAGTAGGTAGGAACTGTTATGCCTTGGGTAGGGAGAAACTGAGGTGAAGCATCTTTCATTTCAAGCTGCCTAGGACATGTGAACAGGACCTCTTAAAAAGCCCACAGGATTTAGCGGGAGAGAGCGTGGCAAGACAGGAACAGGTGAGCACACGGAGCAAAGAGCAGCTGACTAAGAGATGGGGTTTTGTTATCTCTGAGTGGGTGGAAGTGACAACGCTCGTGGTGACGTGTCAGGTTTCCTGGTGGACGTTTGCTCTGGCTGGACAGCCAGGAACTTGCATGTGATTTAAAGCTATTTTTGTACATTCACCTTTCCCTCCTTCCCGCAGGGGATCTCCAGCAGCACCTGCAGGCCATGTTCATACTGCTCCGCCCAGAAGACAACATCAGACTGGTAGGTTGGCTTTTTGCTTATCTGCTGTTAACGAATATAAAGGTTAAGTTCCACTTGACAAATACACCTGTGTAATTCATGAAAGCAGTGGTGCGTGTGTGTTTGAGTGTTTGAGCAGGTTTGGGGTTTCTTTGCAACCACAAAGGCAGGAAAGCATCTAATTATGAAAGGCCTGCTTATTTGGTTCTTTAGTGAGACAAATTGCATGGCTACAAGACTGCCTTTGTCTGAACCAAGCACTGAGTACTTATGCTCTCAAGAAGTACTCTAACAATACCAGAGAAGCTGGGTACATCAGCTGGTGTCCTGTTTAAATCAATTGTCTCTGACCAGTGTGAACACCTGCCCTTCCACCTTAGTTCAGTTGTGCTCCTCACTCTGCTCTCCTAACTTGCTGCGTCCCAAAAGGCCGTGGCTTATCAGGAAGGAGCAGGCAGGATCCCCATGTGGATGTGCACCTATAGTGAACCTTATCTTCCTGCTTTTCTGGGTTGTTGCCTTCTATAATGATGTAAAGAAAATTAGGTATTGCTGTTCATAGCATTGGTGTGCTGTCCTAAAGACCTCCAGCAGCTGAAGAAGAGCAGTGAGGAATTTTGTTTAGGACATGTGGAAGTGCTCTACAAGGTCAGGCACGACTGCAGTGTATCTGTATCTCTCATCACTCAATAGGCTGAAGTTTCTTTCCTGTGTTGTCTTGGTGCATCTTAGCAACGTAGGCCCAAAGCAGGATTGCCAGTGTCACAAGTGTCTTCTGGCACCTCTGGTTTGCTGAGTCCTCCTGAGCTGTGCTGAAGCTGCACTGATCTTATGAGTATAGCTAGGAAACAGCCAAGGTTACTATGGAATGCTTTAACTTTAAAAATGAATGCAGAAAATAGTTTGCCATGAACAATCTTTGTAAGCAAACTAAAAGACTTACTCCTGAGCTTTGTCAGGTGCACCTTGCTGTCCCTAAAATTTCAGTGAAAGTGATGGGAATGGGGGTTCTTGGTGCTTTTCAGAATCTGAGCCAGGGTTAGAACATTGGAAGCTATTGAACAAGTCATTGTTCAGCAATATCAGTGGCTACATTGTGTGATTTGGGACAAATTAGCCTTAACAGCTGAATAAGGACTTTGTGGGCTGAGACATAAACCCTTTTGTTCAGAGCTGCGTTTGGAATGCTGAAATCTTGCATGAGGTTAAGTTCGATAGTCTACTTGAATTTAATTGATTCTTGACGAACGAAGAGTGTGCAGAGCTGCAGTAGACTCACTTATAAAATAATAGATAAAAATGAGATTTGAAATATAAACAGTGCTGAGAGAAATGCATTCTCTTCTTGTGTTGGCTGCTGTCATTCGGGGGGCAGACTTCACAGCTCAGAGGGCAGCAGAGGAATCTAATCCTCAATAAACCTAAGCTTAAAATTTGGAACAACTCTTGTTTCTGTTGGAGCTATTGGCAGATTTTTTTTAGCCTTCCATGAGAGCAATGGTACCAGTATAAGATCAGCGGGGTCTCTTAAGTGGTCCTTGGAAAATCCCACCATAGTGACTAGAAGCAACGTGACCTTTGGCCACTGCTTGTCTAGCCCTGTTCTAAAGGGTCTTGTGCTAAGACCACATCTCCAATTACTGCTGGCCAAATTGGTTTAGAGAAGTAAATTAAATTGTGTTAATCCTCTTGTTGCTGGACTGTCCTCAAGAGAAGCAGAACAGAGCTCATGTGTGGATGCCCAAGACACAGGGCAGCTGTTGTTCACCTGCACGTCTTTGTTTCTGTTTGAGGTTTGGTTCCTACTGTAGATAATGCCATTAACCACCAAGACCTTGGTGACTGCTTGCTCTTCTAGGTTGAAGAGCACCCTTTCTGTTCTGCTACCAGTGGTTAGTTGTAGAAACAACTGTCTTTGGCTCTTTCCACCTTGAAGCCCTGACCACTTTGATCCTCCGTGTTTCCAAAGGAATCCCAGTGACTCAAGGAGCAAGAACGAAAACAAGGCTGGTTTTAGCATGACTTATCCTAAAGAGATGGGGTGGGGCACAGTCTCTTGCTGTACAGAGCACATCTGTCTGCTGGCATCAGCATCTGGGTAGTTTCTGTTCGTCTTCAGTCCCATTGGACAAGTCGAGAAGTCAGCACCATCTCCTGCCTGCACTTGCTGTTCCACCCCCGTCACTAGAGCTGCTGCTCCCTGCAACGCCACTGGGAAGCTTTCCCTGCCGCTCTCAGCATCGTCCCCTGCGGTAGAGCCCTCCAGTGAAACGGCGAGCTCTGTTCCCACTGCCGTGTGCTGTTTTAACCTTTGTGGTGGACTCTGCCACATCTTGTGGCCTAGAATTACTGGCTAATTGAGAAGTGAGGTGTGAGGAGGTCAGAGGAGGCTTCCTCTGAGCTAGAAGGTGCCATTCTGGCCTCAAGACGAAGTTAGAAAGAACTAAAGGAGTGTGTTGGGAAAAACAGACTATTGAGAGATCCCACACAATAGTTATTTTGTGAGCTTTTTTTAAGGGTAAAATGACTGGTAAGCTGTTCTGAGCCATGACCTCCTGTGGGCCACCAAGAAGTGTCTACTCAAGCAGTGGGTCAGGAGGGCTGCTGGTGTTTGAGGAATTTCGGGCTCAGTTTGCAAAGGATGTCAAACTCCGCTTCAACCTTCAACCGTTGGGTCATGGGGAATTGAGCAACTGGGTCCCGTTGCAGCAGGCAGGTGACGGCTCCTTCTTGCCCATGTTTGCTCTCTGTAGGCTCTGCTCAAAGTCTAAGAAGCAGTTTAACACTAAGGTAAACACTGAAACCAGACAGTGTCGTGGGGTTGGATTAGGCTGTGCAAAGTTAGGATTTAGTATACATAATTAAGACACTTCTTTTCTAGGGATGTCCTAGTTTCTCTAGTTGGGATCCTGTGACCGAAATAACTGCAAATGGCTTGGAATGGAGTCCAAAAAGTGTTGCGAGACTGCCTACTGCAGATGTTCATAGGCAAAACCTGCTGGGCTCCTTCCCTGGGCTCCTCACTAACCAGCAGCCTGGCTGTACCAAGTCTTGCTGGAGTCGCTTCAGTTCTCGCTTCCTCGTGGCTTCTGGAGGAGCATCAGGCTTCAGCGTAGCCCTTCAGGACCTTCAGTGTTGGTGTGATGCCCACAACTTAGTTGCACAGCCCCTTTCTGAATGCTGTCAGTATTGGATTTTTGGGGGAGTTTGGGGTGAAATTCAGGCATCCTGCTAGATCTCTCTTTTGGCCCTGGGGTGCACATGTTTGTGGTAGGAGCAATGAAACCTGGCAACTTGTTACCTCTTCTGAGCAATCCAAATCCAGCCATGGGTACACCCTAGGAACAGGGAAATCCTGCCAGCTGTAAGGCAGTCGGGCTGCTTCTGCACTGGGGAGCTGCTAGAAAAATGCAAAGGACCAGCAGGGAACCACGTGTCAATTAGATCCTGGTTCTCCAGCTGTCTGGGAAGTTGGTGGGAAGTCTCGTTGGAGCTGTTGCAGCACACAGTAGCTTAAAGGAAAGCTCCAGCTCTTTGGACAAAGCCCTCCGAGAGGTGAAGAGCACTTTCAGTGCCAGCTGAGGAGTACCAACCATCCATACTAGTGCAAACTGCATCACTGCTTCTGCGCCTGGCACTCAGCATGAAAAGGTGGCTTGTCAAACAAATTGTGTGTGTTTTGCTGACCGCACTGCTCATCTCTCCCCTTCCTTTCCTCAGGCTGTAAGACTGGAAAGTACCTACCAGAACCGCACTAGATACATGGTGGTGGTGTCCACCAACGGCAGACAAGACACCGAAGAGAGCATTGTCCTAGGAATGGATTTCTCTTCCAATGACAGGTACTCACAGCGTCCAGGTGGGGGAAGTGCTTGTGTTCACCCACCTGTCAACTGTAGAAACCACTGTCTGGTGTCCGTGCTTTCTGGGGACAGACTGCTTCAGATTTTCCAGCCTAACACCTTTCCTGAGATCCACAGTACCCTTTTTATTTCCCGAAAGGAGGTGGCAAATGGGAAGGCAACTGCACAGCTCAGTGTTTTCTCCATTCCTCTGAGTCTCAGGCTGCTGTGAGGGCGTTAAGTGCCCTCAAGTGTGTCTAAATGGTGAAGTCCTTAAGCCCTGCATCTGCACACCAGAAACAAGGACAACTTGCGTGCAACAAGAGAAAAAGCTGCAATTAGAGAAGCTGCACATCAGGGTTCAGCAGAGCAGCTAATAAGAAATTGACTGTCAGGAAGCCCCTTGCCCAGGTCATGGCACAAAGGGCCTGACCGGAATGTCAGGGTTACTGATGGCAGATCTTGCACAATATGTGTGCTCCCCAGACATCAGCATGTCATCAGGGTTTAGTGCTTTTGCTTCATTAATTGAAGTTGCTGCTGACCTGTCCAAACAGCTGCGGAATGTGGCTGGGAAGCAGCTTTTAGCTGCTGGAGTGACTATAAGCCAGGAGGCAGCACCCCAGCAGCTTCACGGGCAAAAGCTTTGGTTTTAAAAAGGGGCATTGGGCACTTTGGAGAGGGCAGGGGGCACATGGCTCTTTTAAAGGGTCATAAATCAGTTTTGGACTATGCAGGGAAAGAAACACCTGGATATTTGCACCATTTTAGAAGGTTTCATACACATGCTCTGTTCTAGCACAACTGCTACAAGAATGAGTTACTTTCAAGTAGTTATCAGGGTCACTAGAAAATCTTTTTGAGCTGTTAAGCTGCTAAGAAATGGCCTTCCACACAGCCTGCCGATCACAACAGCCACCATGCCTCATTTCAAGTGGCTTGATTTGGGTGCTTAGCTCAAGTGACGCCTGCCAAAAAGGGGGACCAGCTTGATGCTGCCCCTGGCTCCTGCTCCCTGGCACATGTGCCCAGCTGTAGCTCGGAGATGCTCTTGCAGTAGGGTAAGAATAACTTGTCCTTGCACAGGTTGGTGTGAGTTTGGAGGTTGCTGTTGGCTGTGATATACCAGCACAGCCACCTTTGATAACTGAGAGCTCGCTGGTATTCAGCCTCTAATAACATAGCGGGGTCATTTTAGCTTTCTGCTAGAGTTACTGAGATTCTGGATGGTCAGTCTGATACACCCTCCCCTAGCCCACTTGGTATTTATAACTCAATGTAGACTTGTTGCTATGGTCTCTGATAAGCGCTTGCTGAACAGTATCACTAAAAATACCCTGACCACCTTGGGAAGCCTTTTAGAAACACATCTTTCCATGAGCTCATCTCATGTTGTCAACAGAAATAGCTGCGTGCTGCGATGTCTCCCTGCGCTGGGCACCAGTCGCTGCGAGGCGTGTGCGTTTACGGGGCTTCATGTCTGTTGACCCTCTGAAGCCTCGAGTCTCGCCCTCTTCCCCCACTTCTCATGAGCTGCAGAGACTGGGAGTGTTGAGTTTGTGGAAATTTGAGAGGATTAGTGCAAAGCATTAGAAGCAGCAGCAGTTAAATTCAGTTCTTTTTCAAGTTGATGATTTGAATATGGTTTATTTGACACCTTTAAGACATTCAGCTTTTTCATTTGACAACTTGGCACAGGTTTTCTTGGGGTTCCCCCGCCGCTGCCTGTTTTCTTTCGCTTGATTTCTGCTTTTAACTTGGCTTTTTGCTCAGCCTCACAGAAAGCAGGTGACCGTGAGGGCAAAGAGGTCGGAGCAGCTGAGAGAAGAGCGGGGTTGCCAGGAGGTGTCTGTCTGAGCTCCTGTCCTGCTCACCCTCGGGGTGTGGGAGGGTGAAGAGGGGCAGGAGTCACCAGCGGGTGACAGGCTGTGCTGCGAACCTGCCGTGCTGCCGGTCACCCACCGTACCCATCCCAGGTCCCAGCAGCTGTGGCTGAGGGACAAACAAGAAAACAAAGCTGTGGATTGCAAAATCAGAGCTGGAACCAAACCGCTTGAGCCTGAGAGGGACTAATCTGTAGAGAAAGCCTTGAGCTGACTGGAGACTCTGAGCCCCCTCTGACGTTCCACACACAGCTTGCTGCTCCTGAGTCCCGTTTGCTTTTCTCCTGGGCATGTGTTGACCCTTTAAGCTTGCTTGAAAGAATGTTCCTGTACCCTGTGGGTGATGATCCTTGCCAGACACCTGCAGAACAACACCGGCACTCTTTGTCCCTGAAGCAACAGTGGGATTTTTCTGTTTGTTTGTTTGTTTTTTTTGTTTCTAATGGGAACAAAATAACTCAACCATTGCTGTAAAACTAGAATGATAACATGGTGGTGTGGTAGGCGGGCTGACCTTCTCTTTCTTACTACAGTAGCACTTGCACAATGGGCTTGGTGCTGCCGCTGTGGAGCGACACCTTGATCCACCTGGACGGGGATGGGTGAGTGTCTGCTCTGTGTCCTGAGTCAATGTGTGAGATTACAGCACGGTGTATGGAGAAGGATTGAGCGATTGCAGAGCCCTACCGGGTCCAGCAGACCTCCTGCTGTTGACCTGTATCAGGTTAGGAGGCTCAGAGGCCCTAAATCACAGTGATTGTAGCAGCAAAGACCAATAATTGACTTATCTGTGAATAAACATGCACCGAGACAGTGGCTTGTCTGTGTGTTTAAGCTGGCGTAAAGGAGCTTTCACTGGTGAGTGGGTGTGTAGTGAAAGCTCCTTAAAGGGATCCTATTATGCGTTCCTCCATCACGCTTGCAGCAGGCAGTGTTCAGCAGAACATAAAATAAGAATGGTGTTTCTCTGCCAAATAGACACCTGACTTGCAGCCTCCTGTTGGGGCCAGTTACAAGGGCTGTCCAGTGCAGTGCGTGGAATGACTTTTCTTTCCTTGGTAGCTGCCCCAGGATCACTTTAGCTGGACTCTGTTGCTCCCAGCTGTGGCACTGAATTTGTGTTGCCAAGGTAAACAGCACAGCCCAGCACCATCCCACCGCCTTAGTTTCATTCCCAAACAGCAGCTGCTTAAAGAAGTTATCTTAGAGCTTTTAGTGCGCTATTTTGATCTGTTTGCTAGCTGAACTCAGTGTGTGCATAGGGCTAGTCCTCTGCTGTTCTAACATGCTACAAACTATCAGTTATTAACTGAAAAGTGGCTTTTGGGACACATTTTTACTGTGCCTCTTTTCCTCTCTCCAGAGGGTTCAGCGTATCGACAGATAACAGGGTTCATATATTCAAGCCAGTGTCTGTACAGGCAATGTGGTGAGTACTTACTATAATCTGTCCCAGTGATCCTTTTTCCAAGGTGTTTTGGCTGCTTGAGCTTTTAAAAAGCCAGGTGTTGCTTTGTATTATTGGTATCTTGAGACCTACTCAAGCAGCCAGAAGTCTCCTTCAGAGACAGGGAGGGAAGTTTGATACCAAAGGAAAAAAAACCCATGCAAGTGCTGGTATACAGCAGTGAGTTTATAATTCTGCTGCAGCTGCACCTTGGGCTCAGCTGGGGGCAGGAAGGAATTTTCCTTGCAAGGGGCTGCTGAATCCCTGCGAAGCAGAATTGCCTTGAGCATGTGTTTGAAATGTTTCTTTTTATTTGTCGTAAATAAGGAAATACCCACTGTGCGTATTTTAGGAGTCTCTGTCTCCAGTGAGGCATGTTCATTGTGATAGCGAGAAGGAGAGAGAAGCTGCCTGCATTTTTCATTCCTTTTAGGGTGGTTCGTGTAAGAATGTAGTGGCCATCAAAGTATTTCTGGCACAAGCTGCTTTGCATTGCAGAAATACATCCCCTGTCAGGGTGTCATGCTACTGTGTCACACCAGTGATTTTGACCTGGATCCTTCTGATCCCAGTCAAAGATTTGAAACAAGCTAAAAATAGGAGAGGGGGATTTGTTTCCCAGCAGCAGCTGAAGAAACTTCTGACATCACTGGTGCAGTGAGGGAGGGAGAACACCTGAACAGCTCAGTAAAGTCAAGTCCTCAGCTCTCGATTGTGCAGCTCTCTGTGTCTCACTCCTGGGTGTCTGCCCCTGCAGTAGGAGCTGTCAGAGCACCCTGCCTTGAACAAGAACTCCCTGCGTCTTAGTGATGGCTTAGGCAGCTGTAGCAGTTCTTAGAGCCAGAGACACAGGTGTCCTCTGAATTGTGGGCACCTTTGCTGCTATCCAGGCATGTCTTGGCACGCTTAAGATGCAGAGGCTCTTGCAGCATGTGGTTACCCATCCCCTTGGGGACAGCCTCCTGCTCGGGGCTGTCACATATAGCACTGAGTTTGTACCAACTGATGGGACGTGAGCAGCATTCCGGATTCGGCTGCTGCTTTGTGCTCAATACCAGCCTGAGGAAGAAATTATAATCCTGAAAGTGTTTTTCCCTTTCTAGGTCGGCTCTGCAGAGTTTACATAAAGCTTGCGAGGTAGCGCGGAGCAACAATTACTACCCAGGGAGCCTCTTCCTCACGTGGGTCAGTTACTATGAGAGCCATATCAACTCCGACCAGTCGTCGGTCAACGAGTGGAATGCCATGCAAGATGTCCAGTCCCACCGGCCCGACTCGCCCGCGCTGTTCACAGATGTGTAAGTTGGTCTGGCTCCGCTGAGCCAAAGCGCTTGGCTTCAAGCACTGCAGTCTCCAAAAAAAGGAAAGATTCCACAAGAAATTACTCTTAATTAGGTATTAATGAGGAGAAGTTTCCTGTTCCGGGTAATAAACGGACCCCTGGTTAGGTAAACACCAGCTCTGGAAGTTTAGCCCTCCCGGGGCTCCCTTGCATCTCCTCCAGCCTCTGTTTTCAGTCTGGTTGCTTATCTTGGCCTTTAGGCTCACAGATCTTTGATCTTTCAAGGTAAATCTGACGTTACTAGTGAGAGATGTGGTGTATCCTAGTACCTAAGCCTTCCTCTTTGCTGGTTTTGTCCTCTGGTTTCCAGACTTCGTGTCTCCTGGAAGGAGCAGGTTTCTCTGGACTTTGCTCTTAACGCTGACATGTGTCTGAGCACATGTTTAGAGTAAAATGGTCCTTTTTTTTTCCTTTCTCAGTTAATTTTGCTGTAAAGTGTTTATGTATGGACTTCTGAGACCGTGAGCTCACCAGCATCTTTGTGGGCATCCAACTGGTACACACAAAAATGGGGACAAAGAGTTTTCTGTTCATTCTGAGGAGCTCTGCGAGTGTAGAACAGGACAGTTGAGAGGTCCCATGCTGTCTCCAGCCAATTTCTTAGATGTGTGGTGCTGTGTGGTCCAAAGCAGTGGCTGAGTTAGATGGGGAGACAGTTTGGAAACGCAAAATATAGGCTGTATCAACATTCAACATTTACAACCCCAGTAATTAGTATATGTTGATGGTACTGATACCGTATAACCTCAAAGTGATCTGTGTCCAAATGTGATGCCGAGTGTGAGGGTTTAGTTGCCTGATGTGCAGAAGAAGAAATGACTTCACTAACAGTATAACAGTGCCGTTGGTTGATTTATGCTCTCAGATATTTCCTGTTGTTGGAGTTCAGTGAGTGAATAATAATGCTAAGCAGTTGTTCAGCTGTGAAGAAGTCTTCACACTTGATTGTTTTTTAATGTACAAGGAGGGTGACTGAAAAGTTTTGGCAGGCTGTCAGGTTAATATTCTCTTGTAGCTTTTCATATATAAATTTTATCTAACCCACCCTTTCCCCGGTGGCAGCAACTGAATTATTTCCTGGGGCACCTAGACAGCATTCTCTTAATTGAGTCCTGAAATAATGAGTGAGGTTAAAAGGACCAGGAACTTTTATGATTTTTGTGAACCACCAGTTGGACACTGATAAAGCAGAGACGTGTCTGTCTGACAGCCTTCCCGAGACACAGAAAGGTGGTGGGAGATGTCACTGCTTCTAAAGCTGCTGGGTGAGCCAGCTCTGTGCTGCTGCGCTGCTGCAACTTCCCCTGGTGTTAGTCGGGCTATTTTTGCAGCTGGTGATAAGGCCCCTGGCAGCAGAGGCTGGAGGAATGCGCGCAGGCTTAGCTGCCCTCTTCTCTCCATGTAAGGAGCTGTGGAGCTGTTACCTTCCCAAGAAAGGTAGGGGGAGGCTTAGATATTGCTCCAGAGAGTATAATGCAGCTTTCCCAATTTAAATTTTACCAAATACCAGAGGTTCTCTGGATGACTACACTGGATTAGGAGCATTCAGTTGGTGTCTTTCATATACAACTGGGAATCTAAACTGGGCTTTACAGTCACCTGAATTCTCTCCAGCTGAGGATGAGTCTGGGGGAAGTACTATGAGTATCTGAGACTCTGCAGAGTATCCAGTCTGTAGAATACCTGTGTAAAAAGCACCATGAGTCCAGTTTGTTTTCCCTCATGGTGACTCTCTTGCTTTCTTCCGATAGCCCAACTGAGCGGGAACGCACAGAACGGCTAATTAAGACCAAGTTAAGGGAGATCATGATGCAGAAAGACTTGGAGAATATCACGTCAAAAGAGGTGAGTGGTGAGGAAACAGCACTGGAAGTGCTGTTGCGCGAACTAGAGAGCTCTGTGCTTGATGCTGCGAAGAAAGGCCAGAACAAAACCTTCATGTGTGTTCCTCCTCCCCACCCAGATTCGCACGGAGCTGGAGATGCAGATGGTGTGTAACCTGCGGGAGTTCAAAGAGTTCATTGACAATGAAATGATAGTGATCCTTGGGCAGATGGACAGCCCCACGCAGATATTTGATCATGTCTTTTTGGTAAGTCTAACAGTGAATTCAAGAGTAAACACACCTCAACTTTCCTGTGTTAAAAGGAGCTCTGAAGGAGACAGCGGCCGATCCTGGGGTCGTGCACTCTAGAGCAAGACCCAGGACACTAGTGCTGTTGAACAGGAGCAGCCTGGCTTCTTGGCTTCACTAAACTTTGCCAGAAGGGAGACAATTTTAATTCTGACTACTTTTCAGGGCTGTTCCTATTGATGTAAGACCAGGTTTGTAGCTTTAACTGTCCAGTGTACCCACACACCAAGTTCTTGGAGTATCTGTGTGTTTGGGAAGGGCATGACTACAGCTGAGGATGGGAGCTGCTGGCAGAGATGTGTAAGATTCAGGTGGAATGACGCTCTTGTAACGTGGAAAGCTCTTGAGTTCACATGATCCAGGAGGAACAGAGGAGCTTAACAAAGAATCCTGGAGATAAGTCACTTAAGGAAACATAAACATTTTGCCTTTTCATGGTTTGCTTGCTTACTTGCCTTTTGTTGCTGCTGGGGCCTGTCTAATGACTGCACCTCTTCCTGGTGAGTCAGCGCTCCGTTGCTTTTCCCAGCCCTGAAGCCACGGACGCAGGTTTGGTTGGGCTGTCTGGCCTGTGAGTTTGGCTCAACTTGAAACAAAGCCACTGCTCTTGGCCCAGCTGGTCTTTCCAAATGGAGAGAGCCTCTCCCAGTCTCCTAAGCTTAGTGCCATGGCTCAGAAGGGATGATGGATGTTAATCCGAGTGCTCCCAAGAAATTGTGGTGGGGTAGAGCCAGGAAACTTAAAGTACTTACAATGTAATGGATTATTTTTTTTTTGCAGACTGTGTGTTCTCCAGAAAGGGAGACCTGTTACAGGCTGCAGGGCTTGGAGTCTTGGCTCTGAATGCGTTTAATGGGAATGAGACCTTTAAAATGAGGCTTGCAGGCAGCAGCGAGGAGAAGGGCTGTGGCTAATGTGTGCAAAGCAGCAATCTGCGGTGAGGAGCAGTGCCGCTGGCGCTGGGCAGCAGCTCGTTTCAGGAGCGTGTGTGCTGCAAGGCAGAGTCGTACAGCGAGGTCTCTGGGAGGCATGAGCTGTTTCCTTCCAGGTGGAGGCAAGAGCCCAGTGGGATCCCACTTCGGGAATGCTGAAATAAATAAGCAGGAAATAAGAGACCTGATGATGTTGGTGGTTGAGGATCAAAGGACAGGAGAAAAGGCTTTCACTGCTCTGGTATTGTTCTCCGTACCTGTGGAAGCTGGTGGTTCCCAGGCCTGAATGAAATTATTCTTCCTTGGCCAGAAAGAGGCAACGTGAAGCTAAGTCTGGTGGGGTAGGGTAAATACAGCAGGGTTAAATGCGTGTGTCCCTCTGTTCACACAGGCTTGGAAGAGAAGAGATGATGGGGAGAAGAGGTGTAATCCAAGTGAGCTTATAGCATTGCTGCCTTTGATGTGCGAGATGGGTGTTTCACGTATAAAGAGCACCTGGATGGTTTTAAACGCAGGCAGTCATCCTTCTGTGGGGCAGAGCTGGCAGCAGCCTCCAGGGAGAGGGTGGGGTGTGCGCATCTCTGCCGAGGTTCATTTGTCAGCAGTTTGCAGGAAGTGCCAGCACATGGTGCTGGGCTCCTGCCTGCAGAGCTGCCTGTTGCTTCAGAACAGATTCGGTTAATGGAGCAAGATAAGGTTGTGAACATCAATCCTGTTACCGCTCTTCTGTGTTCACCTTTGCTCAGAAGCCCCCTTGCTCTCCAACACTTGTCTGACCAGCTTCCTTCCCCCGTTTGCTGCTGACAGTCCCTGCTCCACCAGCCGGCTGGCCGTGCCTTCCTTCTGCCTCATGTGTCCCTTTGCGTATTTTCCCTGCAGGGCTCGGAATGGAACGCCTCCAATTTGGAAGACTTGCAGAACAGAGGGTAAGTAGCTTCAGGTCAAATGCTTAAAAGCAAGAGCCTGGCCTTCACGCTTGTCTGTGCAATAAACTCTATTCCCTACCTGCTGTGTAACCTGAGTCTTACTAAAGGGTTTGCAGATCTGAACAAGCTCTTGCTTCCTCCAAACTCTGCATCCCACAAACAGGCACCCTAAAGTAAAAGCATCTTGTTCCCTGACCTTGACTGACATCCCCTTGGCGAACAAAGGCAGGCAGCAATCTCATAGCTGTAAGTAGCAAAAAGCTGCAGTTACTGCACTGGGCGCTGCGTAGTTGGCTCTCTGCCTTCTGCTCCAGCCCGTTGTTCTGGGCTGAGGTCTCAGGGTTACAGAGGCACTTCGGAGTCTGGACCTCCAGACTGCAGCAGGAAGGAAAATATGTAAAAGGGCTTTTGTTTCTTTGAGCGGAGCCCAGGAGGAAGGAAAGTCCTGTAGCTCTGGGGCTCAGCACTGATGGTTCCTCTGTCTCCTGCCCCTTTCTACCTCTCCAGCTTAAGCTGAGTGTCCTTTCTCTAGGCCAGGTGGATCTAAGCACCAAGATTTTGCAATTAAATAATTATTTGTGCCAAGCCAGTGGAAAAAAATAATCACTCTGAACTGAATCGATCGCATTGATAGCATTGACTCTTCTCATTCAGCTCAGGATCTGCTGCAGTTTCCTTGGGTCAGATGGGTACTGAGTGCCAGTGATTTTGTACCTGCTGGGGAGAGGGGATGTCACTCCCTTGCAGTCTTCTTGTTCTGTCTGATATCCCAGCATGAGCCCAGTTCATAAGCATCTTACAAGTAACCCTGAGGACTCAAAATGCTAGATATAATGTACCTAAATACCATATGCTTTCTCTAGCAGTTTTCAGAAAAATGAGGGATAAGAAATAAATCCTTCCCGGTGGCTCATTGTCTGTTACATCTCTCTGCAGTTATTTATGCATTTGTTTAACTCTGGTGTTGCTTGTGAGCTTATGTCTTCAATCCTCCTTTGTTGGTGGTGCAGCAGGAGAGATTCACAAAGAGGCTTTGAGAAATTGTTGAAACATGAACAGTCTTTGCAGGAGATTCTGTGACACAAGTGTTGCACTTAAAATAAAGAGACATGAGCAAGCAGAATAACCTGACATACTATTGAGGAGGTTTCTCTCCAGTGTGGATGGAAGCCCTTTTATCAGAGACTGGGCTCTAAATTGCTCAGTAAAACCTTTTGTCTGTGTAGCTGTGCTTCCTTGCACCAAGTTCTGATCCCCAAGGGTATGTTCAAGACTGCAACTTTAAATGCTTCGGGTTTTGCCACTCGCAAAGCCGAGGCAAGGCTGTTGTGTAGCAGCTGTGATCTCTCTCTGAACTTGCTGTGTCCTGCTCACTCTGCATTTTTATCTGCTCTCTGTTTCCGTGCAGGGTGCGGTATATTTTAAATGTGACTCGAGAAATAGATAACTTCTTCCCTGGGCTCTTTGAATACCATAATATTCGGGTATATGACGAAGAAGCAACTGATCTTCTGGCTTACTGGAATGACACCTACAAATTCATCTCAAAGGCAAAGTAAGTCTTTTCAGAACAAACACGCTAAGCATTTTATATTTTACTACTGATTTTCTTCACTGCTGTTCTTCCTTGCCTACCTGGGATCAAAGCATTTCCATTGTGTAGCTTATGGCAAAGTGTTGGAGTTGCCTTCCACGAGTTTTCATTCTCGCGGGTGCTTGTGCGAGGGCGGGCAGGGCTGGTGAGGGGTTTCTGCCCAGGCGCAGTCCGGGCAAGCGGAGGAGATGATTTCTGTGCTGGAGAGAGAACGGTTTGCCTGGTGCTTAGGAAATTCAATGGATCTACAGAGATACCGGTGGGAGGAAAGAGCAGTAACAAATCAAGTAGAGTTTAATAAAAGTAAGAAGGAAAACTTTATAAACTGAACATAAGCATAAGTTGTTCCATACGTTATAAGGTTGTATGATGAAGCCCGCAGTCTGAAGATGATTTATTGTAGCGTAATGCTCCAGAGCAAACTCTTCCCTTTAACGGGAGGAAACGTCTGTGCAGGTCTCTGAGCTGTCACAGTGAGTAATCCGATAGGGGATGCTGAAAGTAGGGCCTTTTTACTGCAGAGAACTGCATCCCGGTTACATGAGCTGTCTCCAGTTAATTCAGCAGCCTTCTTCAGGGAAAGCTGCTCAGAAAGCAGATTGGCATATGTTGCCTTTAAAGTATTATTTCCATTATAGAAGTCTGTCATCTCTTTTGCTTGTAGTTTCTTACAGCACTGTTTGAATATTGGCTCTTTTGAACAAGTTATTAGAGACTTATTTAAGATGGTTTCTTTAAAAGACATCATTCTATTCCCATAAATATTGATTTTGAAGTGTTGTCATTCTCAGAAGTACTATTCTGCCCAGAATATTTGCCATTGGGGTTTAAATGATTGGGCCTTGGTACAGCGTATGGGGTGAGACGCAAGTTAATAATCTCCCAAATTCAGGCAATTACAGTACCCCCTTCTTTGTCCTGTCTGCTTGTTGTGTTTGGCTTTTTTAAGTCGCCAAAAGCATTGCAATGTTTTGATTAATTAGATTTGCAAAGGAAGTCTTAGAGCAGTCTAAATGCTGCTGTTACAGCCCATTGCACCCCAGGCAGTGCAGAGGTCCCCGTTTCGGATGCAGGTTCAGGCTCAGCCCGCTGCCGCCAGCCCAGGTCTGAGCCTGTCGAGGCACGTGCCAGCGGCTGCTCTGTGGCCTCCCGGTCTGTCCCGGGGGAATTCCACGTGGCTGGCAATCCAGAGCACCTTTCCTAAAGGAGAAAATTCAAGGTGCCAAACTAAGGTTCTCTCAGCCCGCTCCGTGCCAGTGCTGCCCAGCACACGGAGCTCACAGAGAAGGGCCATCGCTTTCCTCCTCGTATTTCACAGCAGACAAGTACTTCTTAACTCCTTGGAGCAGAGAGCTGGCTGCCCTTTGAGGCTCTGCACCAGCCTCACCAAGCCCAGTGGCTGCTCGTTGCACTCAAAGGCACTGGTTGCTTTGCCTTCAATAAGAAAAATGGATTAAAGCAGAAGGATCTTCCATCTAATTGCAGCAGGTCGTCTTTTCCACTCCCCTGCATTTGGACAGGTGCTCAGGTGAAGACTTAAAAGCAGAGCAGGGGGTTGAGTTTTCCACCTACAGACAGTCCTAAAAAACAGTGGTATCAATAAAAACCTGCCAGGTTGGTCCCTGGGGCTTTTGGCTGGATTTGCACCTACCAGTGCCCCCCTACGTGGGGTTTCACACGGCTCACTAGAGCAGTTTTGGTCTTATTCAACCAATTGTCAAGACAAATAATATACCATCAAAATTTTATTTGGAACATGGCTTGATACAAGGAGTCCGTTTGGGCTGAGTTCAGGGATGCTGTATTAGTCTTTAGCAGTCTTAACATCAGCAAGCAACCAATGTTTGTCCAGTTTGTCATAAAAACTTCAGAAGAGCTGTTGTAACAAAATCTGTTAAGAAAATTAAGATATTGTTCTTCACTTTCCTTGCGTGTCTTGCTCCAATTTGCAAAGTGGATTATCAGCTCGCATCCCAGAGACTTCAAAATGTGTTTGATAATGCTCTAGTAGAGAATTTTGCTGTTTTCTCAAGCTTCTCAGAGGCTGTGTCTTCTGTGTAATGACCCTCTTTGTCTTTCTCCTGCTCCAGGAAGAACGGTTCCAAGTGCCTGGTGCACTGCAAGATGGGGGTGAGCCGCTCGGCGTCCACGGTGATCGCCTACGCCATGAAGGAGTACGGCTGGAACCTGGACAGGGCGTACGACTACGTGAAGGAGCGGCGCACCGTCACCAAGCCCAACCCCAGCTTCATGCGGCAGCTGGAGGAGTACCAAGGGATCCTGCTGGCCAGGTGAGCAGAATCACCCGGGTTACCGTGTTAAGGCATAACGAACTATTGACTCCATTATTTTAATTAGAACTTCCATCACCATGTTAAGTAAGCTTGTGGTTGTCTTGTGAGAAGGTAGCGCTCTGTTTTCCTGGGTTATCTCAGCTGAGCCTGGGAAAATAAGTGTAATAGAGAGCGTTTAGGAGGCTATTTGGCATCTAGGGTGGCTGGTTTTTAGAGAGTAGCATCCTGTGAACTGCCATCCGAATGCCGCATTCAGAGCTGTGCAGACTCCAGCGGGGATAACTGATGTCCCTGTAGCTTGAAACATCACTTGGCAGGGAACTCGCTTTGTCTCAGCCTTGCAGGTCCCTGTTGAACATGCCCCTCCTCAGCAGCTGGTCTGGTTTTATTTAGATCCTCTCGGTAAGTGTTGGTGTTAGAGGAGAGGACAGGATGTTCTGTGCATTGCAACAGCGGTTTTGATTCCTGTGTGCAGTCCTGAGGCTGGTCTGGAGCTGGGCCTGGGTCTGGGCAAGTGTGTTGTAATCCCCAGGCTATCACCCAATTAGTGAGAAGACGTAAATATTGCATGTTTCTAAGAAATCCACTTGTAAGCTGTGTGAAGCAATATCTTCACGTGATCGGCTGGAAGGAGGTAGTGATACTCTGTGTTTCGCCAGATTACGGTATTTTGTTTAGGATCGTGGTGTGCTTTGCCAGGGAGCCGATCTGAAGCAAGCAGAACTACCCCAGCTGAGCCTCCTGCTGCAGGAGGTGGCTCTTAGCGTGTTTTGACCAAATTAATTATCTCATAGCTTCTTGGTTCTGTTGAAAGGTGCCTGCTGTTTCTTTACAGCACCTCAGGTACTCATGCCTTCTTTAGGGCACACTTCTCACCTTTGTCTTCTGCTTGGTTTTGTCCCTTTTAGTCTGTCCTATCGCGACTTGTGAAGACATCCCTTCCCTTTTTCTGTGCTAAGGACTTACCGTTCCTCCTTTGCTCTCCACCTGCACCCAGCAGTCTTGCTGCTGGGCCAGGTCTGGATTCCCTCTTTTTACACCAAACCCCTGGTGTAAACTCCTCCTGTCGCTGAAATGTGCTGCTTATTTCCCTCTCTGTACAGATGAGCATCCTGAGGTCTCCTCTCAGCTTATTCCCTGATCAGGTGAACCCACAGGATCCTTGTCCTCCACCTGTCCCCATCTCTGCCTTCCCCCCCTCTGCTCCCCAAACGCTCACTGCCATAATGACTCTTTCACTCTGAAAAAGCGGCCAAGTCATATCAAGTCTCAGGATAGATCACAGTGGAATAGATACTTTAAGAAAATTGTGCTCTTCTGGACTGAAACCCTTTGAGACAGACCCCACACCTGTCTTTGATGCCTTGTGTGGCACCAAACGTGCTGCTGGCACCAATTAATAAAGGTCAGTGCTTAACTCTGAGCTAGAGGTGACCTGACCAGTGTGCTGTGCTACAGGTGGGAGATTAAATCTCACTGGGGTAAACTGGATGGAAGAAAAGCTTTTCAGATGGAAAAGCACATCAGGGTGCTGTGTGACAGTTTGAACACCTGTGAGCAGCCCTTGGCTGGTGGCAGCTGGTGTGTCACATCCTCAGCCCTACAGCTGGTGTGGGTAATCTGCCAGTCTGGTAGTTGGTGGCACACCTGCAAAGCCCCCCCGTTACAAACATTTGGTTAAGGAGTCAAGTCTTTCTTGCTGTTGTCATTTATATGGTGTGTTGTTCCCCTCCTACTCAAGCACCCCACTGCTGCTGACCTACTCTGCAAGTCCCCATGGTATGGCATGAACGGGATTACTTGCGAGGCTTTAAAAAATGCAAGAGCAGTGCATTACGCTCTGTGTGTAGGACTGAAAAGCCGGCAGTAAATGGAGCTTCACTGAAGCAAGGAATGGCCTCTCTGCTGCAGAAATGGTCCCGCTTTATGCGGTTCCTTTCTCAGCTCCAAATTACTTTTTCTCCTCTTTCTTCTCTGTGTTATTTAGCTTTGCCCTCTGGCTGCCTTTTTTATGGCTGTGGTATTCCAGGACAGGTTAAAAAGAAAAACACCAAAACAACAACAGATTGATGTTCATGTGACAGCTCCGATTTCAGAGGGAAGGTATGTGAGGGCAGCCATGTGCTCACGCTATCTAGTTACGGTTTTGTGTTGGGATTATAGCAACTGGGATATGTTTTCCACCTGCAAAATGAAAACCCCCCTGCCTGCTTTTAGTCAAAACAAGTGTGTTTTGCTCTTTGGGACTGTCATGCTTCTTGGGTTTATTTAAACTGTCCACTCCCTATGGTGATAGACACAGAAAAGAAGAAGCTGAGCCAGCCCTGTTTCTTTTATTAGTTATGGATAAGTTACAGAAGAACAGTGTTTGGGATCCCCTGTGCAACTTGTGAATCAAGAGCAATAGTTGGGCTGCCTGGGAAGGGACATGAGCTCCTGCTTCTAGCACTTGTGGGTTGTAAGGCTGGAGAAGTGTGAGGTTACGAGTAAATACAATCCACCTCTCCCAGCGGTTGTTGCCATCTGTTTCGATTCTCAGGTCAGGGCTGTGCTGGGCAGGTTTGCTTTGTTCGTGCACGAGGGTGATTATGACTTGCGGAATCAGATGCGCAGCTGAGCGCTGGATTTGAGCACTGAGCACCGGAAAACAAAAACAACTTCTCCCCAGGCCACGTGAGCAGAGATGTGGGAAATCATTGGTGTGTCGTACGGAGCGTCAGCGACAACCTGCCTCACAGCCAGCCCTGCTTCTGCTGCCCCTCTCAGACTTCGCTCCCAAACCCATTAGAGACCCCCAGAGCAATACTGTTTGCCCTGCTCTCCTCTGAAAGGACCAGATTCCACCCTGTGTCCTACACGAAGGTTGTAGCTGATTATGGGGTTAGAAAGCAAAATCTGTGAGGGATTATTTTCCTTAGCTGTTGGGCACCCAAAATTAAACAGGTATATTGTAATTAGTTCGATAGCGTCTGTTAATTAACTTACTGCAGCCAACAGACGTGTCTGGGAGCGCCTGCTCACGCTGGCAGGGGACTGGAGAGGTTTTGCAAGGTCTCCTGCAGATCCAAGGACCTTTCTGTGGTATCTGCTCTCCTCCTAGGGGCAAACGGTGGAAGCACAGCCCGGTGACCGCGGTCACTCGGCAGAGCCCTCGCAGCCACTGCTGCTGGCGGGTTTCAGTGGGACAACTCGCCTCCTTTGGGGTCTGTAAGCCCAGGGCCATGGGCTGGGTTTTTTTGGCAGGTGGGGATAAGGAAGGTGGCAGTTGCTTGGCCTCGTGACTGCTCAGACCTTCCTAAAGGGGCTTTCCAAAAGCTGGAGAACTCGAGTTTCCTTCCTGTGAAAGGTGGTGTTTTGTTGGCTATTTGAGGATCTCTTTGTGTTTTACTCACCCCACTCCCTTGGTTACCAGAGCCCAGTTATTGATCACGGGAGCTCTTCAAAGAAGGAGCCACAAGGGAAATGGGATTTAATTCAGTGTCCATCATCCGCTCATGTCCAGGACTAGGGACTGGCCGTTGCTCACCTGCTAGCAAATGGAAATGCTGGCTGGGAAAGGAACAAACTCTGCAGTCAGTCAAACATTGTGTTTATTGAGCACACCGATAAAATCCTGCTGCGGGATACGTGTCTGTGGAGCAGAACAGCGTGGTGGGATTCGGCTACTGGAAAGTGGCTTGTTATTGGATCAGCTTCTCCAGCAGCAGGTTTGGCCCTGAACTGTTCAGGTGAATCTGTGGTGGTTCAATGACTGTTTTTTGGCACAGTCTTTCATCCTTTTACACCAAGGTGGGTCTGGCCCTGGTGTGTGAAAACACTACTGAATGTTTTCATTTCTTTTTTTCCTGCAGCAAACAGCGACATAATAAACTGTGGCGCTCACACTCAGACAGTGACCTCTCGGACCACCATGAGCCCATCTGCAAGTCTGGGCTGGAGCTGAACAAGAAGGAGATCACCACCTCGGCCGACCAGATCTCGGAGGCCAAGACCAACGACAACCAGCAGCCCATGTCTCCCATCTACTCGGCCGAGCTGGGCAGGGAGCAGCAGCTCCCCGAGGATGCAAACATGACCGAGGAGATGTGTGTGAAGGAGAGAAGAATCCACTTAGAGTTTACGTGTCGAGACCTCCATGCCGAGCAGATGGAAGACAAGCTGAACCTGAACAACATCAATGGCTGTAGAGCAGGCTGTTGCGTAGACTCTGTCCCCCCTGATAACTGCCATGCCTCCGAGGCCTTAATGCAACTCCAGCACCCCTTGGAAATAACAGAGTTTCCTGATTTGACAGTGGACGATCTAGAAAAAGATGCCCTTAAGCCTGATATGAACGTGCACTTGGTTCCCATGGAAGAATTCACTTCGTGCTTAAAGGACTTTCCCCAGTCCCCAAACCAAAATTCCCCAAGTCTCCAACAGAATCCCCAGCCCGAAGTGTCAGACCTCAGTACAGACAGGATTGATTTCTTCAGTGCTTTGGAGAAATTCGTGGAGCTTTCCCAGGAGAGCCGGTCGCGCACCTGCTCCCATTCCAGGACAGATGAACAAGGCGGTGGCAGGAACGGGGTCTCCAGGGTGCCGGTGCTGGAAGTGCCCCCCGCTGCGGATGGGGGTACGGATGCTCGAAGGAACAGCTCTGGAAACTGTCCTCGGGCGTCGGATGACTCTTCCACAGATGAAGAACAACAAAAGGTTAAAAGAATTGCCTTTTTGGTTCTTTTTAAGGAACTGCTGCTCAGGCGGGGTAGCTGTTTGGAGAGGGCTTGCTGGATGCTTCCCCTTTGCTTTTAGATACTTGCCCCCTTGTGCGCTTTCTCCGTAAACGTCTGTGTACTGGCTGTGGTGGGGCATTGGTTGAGTCGACCTTGACCTGACCTGCTGTGCTGTTCTCGTGAGAAACTTATTTTTGAGCTGTGCATCAGCAGAGCAGGTTGGTGGCACTTGACCCACTAACGCAGCTGAACAGCCGGGGCCAGCCCAGCATCCCCATCCTGCGCCAATAGTTATCTGAGCAGATCATTCCACCAAAGAATGGGGCAAAACGGCACCTTTCCCTGCCTGGGAAGCACCAGCATTGGGAATCAAGGCAGATGTAGAACTTCCACTGATGCGGGAAGAGAAAGAGCCTCTCCAGTTCTGGGCTGATGGGATTTGGCATGTCAGGGCTCACTTCTCTCCTGGGTAGAGAGAGATTCCTGACAAAATTTAGTAACCTCTGAGCAGAGGTACCTTTCTTTATAATTGCTTTGTACCCTGCAGGGCTCTTGCAGGGATTGATGTTGTCCAGGGCCATGGTTTTCTGGGAGCCTCTCTTATTTAAATTCCACGCTGCATTGCTTGAATCTTTTCCATCTCCACGTGAGGCAATAAGGCTCTTCCAAATATAATAGGGCACCGCTCTCTCCAGTGATTTGGCAGGAAGAGCGTCTGTGTGGATGGAGGAGCATCTCTGGCCATTTTCCTCCGGGAAACTAGAGCATTTCAGCGCTTGGTCATTCTTTCTGCTGTACTTCTGTTCACTGCCGTACGTGAGCAGAATCTACTTTTCCAAACTGCACTTTCAGCAGCATTAGGATTTTTTTTGTTGTTGTTAACTGGATTTTTCTTTCTTTTAAAAAAAAAGGCTAAATTTCCTTTGGAATTAATGGCAATTAAATAAAAGTTCTTAAATCTCAGTCTAGGTGAAAATCTGGCCTGAAATATGTTAAGTGCAGTCCCAGAGACAATATTGCTTCTACATTAGTGATCGAGGTACTTGCAGTCTGTCATCACATACGGGCACGTGTGCTTTTTGTTCCTCTGGGGACATGCACCCCATTTCCTTTAAGCCGCTGCCATTTGCACTGTATCAGCGCAGCTGGTCCACTTTGTAACTCTCCTGTTTCTGTGTTGCAGGAGGTCCCTGAGCTGCCTGCCCCAGGCCATCTCACGAGATCCCACTCGGAAAATGCCATTTCTGTGAAGGAAATCATCACGGAGATTGAGTCAATCAACCAGGGAGCAGGACCTGCCCAGCAGAAAGAGAGTTCAGCCAACCTCATCCAGACACCAAAGAGGAACACGGTGCACGACCTGCCCGTGGAGGCGATTTGGGCGTCAGAAAGGGTGGAACAGAGTGAAGGAACCTGTGCTGGACACCAGGAAAAGGAGAAAGACCCTCTGCAAGCTGAGCAAGAAGCTGCCCCCTCGCTGCAGCCATCTTCTGGTAAATCCAACCCAGAGGAAAGCAGCCCCGGCGGGGAGCAGCAAGAGCCTCGTGGCTCCGTCAACCCTGAGCCCAAGTGGTGCCCCGGCTCTGTCCGACGAGCCACCCTGGAGTTCGAGGAGCGCTTGAGGCAGGAGCAAGAGCACCAGCACACGTCCCCAGCCTGCGTCTTACCCACCCGCAAGAACTCCAGGAATGACCCTACCGCTGCCGAGCTCCTGCCGCGGGGGAAGAGCGAGGAACCGTCCCTGGAGCCGGCTCTGGACGGTGACAAGACGCAGGACCTGGGCACTGAGGGGGTGCTGCCTGTGCCCCTTGTGTCCCCCGCGCAGGAGTCCCTGCCCGCAGAGCCCGGCACGGGGCAGGAGGGAACAGCACGGGAGCGCAGGACAGTGGTCTCGTTTGATGGGACGGAGGAGCCATCGCTGCCCTCCCACCTCCCAAAGAGAATTGAAATCATTGAATACACTCCCACGGTCAAGTCCACAGACACAAGCTGTGAGCAGGGCGGGCTGGCCACGGCCGTCCCATCTTTAGATGAAAACTTGAACCCTTCGTTGTGCTTGGAGAAGGCACTGAGATGTCCCAGAGCTCTGACGCTGGTAAATCCCTCGCTGCCGGAGCACACGGTACACAAACAGGCCACCGGTGAGGAAGGTGGTGGGTTATCTGCTCACCCCGGTGCTGCTTCCCCCTCCGTGCAGGTGAGCTCCACGCCTTTGGCCAGCGTACATCGCTCTTCTTACCCCTGTGTGATTCACCTGGAAGGTGTCACTGAGCAGAGCACGGGCACAGACGATGAGCCGGTCACACCGGGTGGCATTGAGGGAGACGTGACTCTCCCGTTCAGGGACAGCCCCAAACCTCTCTGCAGGGGAGGTGCCGGCACCTCAAGGCAGCTGAGCGGTGAGGAGTTCACCAGCCAACGTGCTGAAGACATGGACCTTCTGGACATCTCTTTCCTGTGCTACGGCCTCCCCCACAGCTCCAGCAGCCACAGCGTGGGCGAGCGCAGCAACAGCCCCGGGCTGGTCAAACAGCGAGCGAAGGAAATAGAGGCTCGGATCCGGCACGCCGGGCTCACCACACCCTCCCACATGAAACGCTCAGCATCCTTGGCCAAACTGGACTGCCTGGACCTCTCCAAGGACGACTTATCCGAGAGGGAGTCGACCTCTTCCGACGCCAACCCGGTGCTTTTTACCTGCGTTGCCCTCGGTCGAGGTTTTTGCGGGGGAAGGTTGGAGAGGGGCTCGGAAAGCGCGTGCGGAAAGCATCGCCTCTCCTCCCCCGAGCCCGCTAAGCATTTTGTGGAGCAGCTCAGAACAGCCGAGTGCATTGCCCAGAGCAAGCCGGTGGAGCGGCCGCTAGCTCAGTACGCCAAAGAGTGCAGCTCCAGCCAGCAGAGTTTGTTCTCCAGCGCAGATCCCACGTGGACTAGCTCCGAGGAGGGTCCTCCGCTGCTCCAGGTGCAGGTCCTGGACTCCTTGTCTCCGGCTCGAGGTCTGGCTGTCGGCCCCCGGCAGCAGCACGGCAGAACTCACCCTCTGAGGAGGCTCAAAAAGACCAGTGATAAAAAGCGGACAACCAATCCCCTCTACAATACCATGTGATGCTGGGCCCTCGGCTGTGATTTCTTACCGAGAAGCCGTGGTGTTGCGTTCACGCGAGGGGCAGGTGTAATATGAGGAACATGCACTTTATTGGTTAATTTTATATATATTGTCATTTTACTGTTCCTGGCGCATGTAGGTGTGGGTTGGTTCTTCTGTGTGTGACTCTGACTGCAGGACTGTTTGGGTTTTTTTTAAGTTTTATAACTCGGATAACCTCAAATGTTTTTTGTTGTTAGTTTGTTTTAAAAGAACACCTTTACCATGCGGATATTGATGTTGGCTTGCTTCGGCAAGGTGGAGTTTTGCTTAGAACCAGATCCTAGCTCCTAACTTGAATTTTCCCCATGCCTCAAAATGGTGCTGGGTGGTTGTTGGGGTGAGAGCCCCCGTAAATGTGAAGGCTGTGCCAAGGTCCCTTTATTTGGCCTTTCTTTTATTTCTGCAAACTGGAACTCCACAATCACAAAGCTGCTTCAGGACAAACCCCCTGTGCTCGGTGCATCCCCAAGAGGAGCACACGGGGTGAATCCCAGGGTGAATCCTCCCCATGGACGGGCTCTGGAAACCCGTTTTGTGGTGAGGTGGAGCCTCACCTGCCCTAGACCCGCAGGTGAGAGGAGGAGAACCCCCAAAGCCAGAGTGTTCTTTTAAAACAAATGCCTCATTACTTGAATACTGCTGTGGGCCTTCCAAGTTCATGGCCATATCATCTGTCCTCTGCCCTCCTGCTGCCTCCCCTCTGCCCAGAAGTCGTTCCCGTCTCGTGCTCTGGACTTTCCTCTCCCCTCGGCCGCGCTTCTGGTCGCTCCCAAACCCAGAGGCTGTTTTGTTACACGACATGTTGCCCCTACTGAATGCAAAGCTGTGTCCTCTCTGCTGTCACTCCCAACACTTGACCCGGGGGGGGAAGATCTTTTCTGGAAGTTCTTTTTTCTTTTTTTTCCCTAAATTGTCTATATGGTATTTATAGAGAGGTTTTTTGTTGTTGTTTCTATGTTGGTTTTTCCTTTTTTCTTATTTTTTTTTAAGGGCAAGACTGCATTCTGTAAACTGGAAAACAAACCCACCTGACTCAAACTCAGTGCTGTTCATTGTAACCTGCACAGAAATGGGAGTGGATTTGACCTTATAAGCTGTCTTCCCTTTCCAAAAGTGAGCCTCGGTGCCAGCCTTTGCCAAATGTGTCCTGCGGGAAACCCCTTTGCCCCGCTGCGGGAGGGGACTGCAGACCTGCCCATCTCCCTCGCTCTTGAAGCTGCGTTTCAGAATCAAAAGCCGTGAGCTGCTCAGAGCCATTCTGCAGGTTCTTGCTTCTCCGGAGAACCCGTGTTTGAGGGGTCTGCTCCAAATTCCAGCAAATTATTTTATGGTTCCTGAGCAGTTTGGCTAAATCAAAGCTCCTCGTTTCCAGACGTGCATATCAGCGAATGGCGCGGGTGCAGTTGGAGAAGGGCACTTGGCGGTGGCAGGAGAGCTCTGGGTCCTGTCTGCGGCCCCGTGGCAGGTCTGGAGCACCAGAGCGTGTCTGAGCTGGTGCTTGGCTCTGGCCCAGACCTGCCCTTCAGGGAGGAGCGAAGGTGCAGAATGGCTCCAGCTGCTGAAAGCCCAGCATGGAGAGGACATGGTGTGGGAGGAGCAGCACAGGCCGTGCCTGGAAAGCGACGCTGGTGCTGCAGAGCCTCGCAGGCTCCGATCGCATGAGCTCGTTTTGAGCCAGAGAGGAGCACACGGCGTCAGGGCATTGCAGAGCATTGGGAAGCAGCGTGTCTGCCCTGGGGACAGGGTGTCCGTAGCCCCCCAGCTTGCCTGCAGCAGTTTGTAAGGTAATCCCGCCTGTAGCTCCCAGGGTTCCTCCTACCCTGCCTCATGGAGCTCAGTGTCCCCGGCCTGGGCACGGGGCCGTGAGCCTGTGCTTCTCCAGCAGCAACATGGCACGTCGTCCCTTTGGGGCAGGTTGTCACCCCGCTAGCTGCAGGCTGGAGCCCAGCCCGGAGTAGCCCAGCAGCCCCCATCCTGGGTCAAATAGCCTGTCACTACAAGTCACCCAAGTCCTTGGCCCAGGAGGCTGGATACTCCTTTGGGACGCTGAAAAACATTTGGCTTCTCCTAGCCAGCTCCAGCTGGCTTTGGAGCTGGGCAGGCAGTCTGGAAAGGCCAAGTGGCTCATGTCATCTTGTGAAGGACAATTTTGGTCCTTGCCTCCCCCCCAAAGCTCACCAGACCCTGCTGCCCGCCACTCCTGACCCCACAGACGTGTCTGCCTCTCTGTGGGCAGAAAGGACGAGGTGCCACCAAGCCTGTCCTGCGTTGGAGGGAGAGTGCTTGGCTGGCAGCTTGTCCTGGTGACAAGGATCTGCTTGGGAGGGGAAAACCCTGTGTATCATTTGTTCTTGAGAAGAGAGGAGGAGGAAGGAGATCAGGTTTCTTTGCCCTGCTTGATCTCAGGGGAAATGTCCTATAGGAAGGCTCTTCTGTGCAGACCAGAAATGCTGCTGCTTCCCAATGCTCTGCTGCTGTCCGGGTGCCTCAGCTGGGGAGCGAAGGCCCCTGCGGGAGGTGCTTTGCTGTCCCCTTGTCCTCGGCTCTGGGCCAGCACAACTGTGGTTTTTCTCTGGGAAGCCTGTGGACAGGTGGAGGGACTTGGGGAAGGTGGTTGGTTCTCTTGCAGAGTTATGAAGGCCTTGGAGGTCTGGAGGCTCTGACCTGGTGGCAGGAAGGGGAACGGGCTGGAGGGGCAGTGAAGCCACCAAGTCCCTCGTATCAGAGCTCTCTACCTGGGGACGGTTGTCCCTTCTCCGTGCTGGTGGCTCATGGGTGGGTGGTGGCTCACTCCTGGTCCCTGTGGCCACCCCCTGAGAGCTGCTTGTGGCCCACAGAGCACGGGGGAGCAGCACCTCCAGGGCGCTGGGCCTCGCTGATAGAGGGGTTTTAGGAGAAACCTGTTGTTCTAAGGGCATTTTTGTACAAAGCAACTGTTCCTTTGGTCTCTTGCAAAGCCCTCTCGGAGGATGCTTTATTGTTTACATTGACTCCTGTACAATATCTCAGCCATCGCCTCCCCCCTTGCCCGCCCCATCTCCGGCTGTACTGTAACGTGTGAGCCTTGCACAAACGGATAGCGTGTGCGTGAAACTGGTTTTTACACTGCGTTCTGTTGCACTCGATGGTGTGTGTGTGCGTGTGTGTGCCCGGTCTGCTTGAGAAGTTGTGACATGTACAAATCTTTCCCCTTTCGGCCCTTTCCTGGGGGCGCGGTCCCAGCGGGTCAGCAGGTGATGCTGCTTCTGGCTCACTTGGATGTTAAACGGGACAGGGATGAGCTCCGTGTCCCTCTCGCCAGCAAAGGCCTGGTGGAAGGTGTCCCACCCCAGCTCCGGCTGCTCCGGGGACCTCTTGGGAGGAGCGAGCCGCTGGGGATCGGCACAGGCTCCGAGACCCCCGCAGCTCTCCTGGCCCGGTGGCAGGTCCCCTGCTCCCATCCTGCCTTAATCTGGTCCCAGCTCCATGCAAACCCCCACGGTTCTCCCTAAGGGAGGGACCCCAAGCCCTTGCTGGTGCGGGCAGAGGTGGGCGCTGGCCTGGCACTGGTCCGGGCTGGGCAGGGGCTCTCGGTCGCCCTCCGGCAGCGCTGCCAGAGGTGCTAACAGCCTGCCTGTGCTGCAGACCCCTCTGTTGGCACAAAAGCAGGTGCCAGTGCCTTTTCCTGTATAGAGATGTGATATTTGTGTGCCGTAGGGATCGCCCCAGGGCCGGACAGTCCGACCGTGTGCTGGATCGTGACCCCTTGGGGACGGCTGGCGGTGCAGTTGCAAACAGGGAGGGGAGTGGTTCTGTCTGCCCCTCCTGCATCTTCCTCAGTGGCTGGGATCGTCTCCTTTCCCCCTAAAGACTTTATGACTGATGTGCTCAGCTGTTTTTAAATGTGAACTTGTGCACTGATGTGCAGATTCAATGTTCTTGTTACCGAATGAATAAAGTTTTATTTTGAAGATGACACGGGCACGCTGCCTCCTGTTTGGGGTCAGGGCTGGGGGCGGTGAGCGATCCGGAGCTGTCGGAGCGCGGGGCGGCAGCAGGATCGGAGCAGCTGGAGCGGGGCTGTTCACTCCCGTCTCCTGCCAAAAGTGAAGATGGATCCATCCTGTCCCAAGCGATCTGTGCAGGGGCTGAGGAGTCGTGCTCCCCTGCAAGATGCTCTTCCAGATCGTGCCGCAGTCGCAGGGGAGATGCTGGGGTTGTGTATGTGACACTGTTGGCATGCTGCGGGGGCCCTCCCTGCGCTGCTGCGGGTGGAGGAGCTGCGAGGAGGGTCCTGGCGTCTGAGCTCCAAGGGGCTGTGAGGTTTCAGCCAGACCCTGGACCAGACCCTGGACCAGACCCACCATGGCCAGCCCAGGAGCTGAGCTGAACCTAAGCACTGAATAATCATGGCCCAAGTGGGTTGGGGAACAGCCCATCTCAGGTGAGTTGACTTTGCTCCTTTGTGTCCCCTGTCATGTCAAGCAAGCGTGGCACAAAGGTCTCTGCGGGTTCCTTCTGGCCTTGCTGTGAGCACGGGGGTACGGAGAGAGCCAAATTCCCCAGAGCTCAGCCTCACTGTCCCTGCGCGGAGCTCCCTGATGGGCCAGGGCTGAGCGGGCACCAGGGCTGCAGGGCCATCGCTGAGGGACAGGGCAGTGTCCCTGGGGTGCCCCGTCCCTTCCTCTGCCCCCCAGCACAGGCTGAAGAAATGTCTCCCAGGGCTTCTCCACTTGCTAGGGATGTGGATTGGAATTGGGACTCACTCCATCCCCAAGGTCTAAGGGCATAGTGAGCCTGGGATAGGGTGGGACAGGGCAGGCAGGGGGTGCCTCTGCAGCCCCCTCCCTCCCACCCTTTGGCTGGGTGAGCAAGGATGTCACCTCTCCCCTGACTTTTTGCCAGTGGCCCCCTCCTGCCCGGCTCAGCCAATGCTTGTGCAGCTCTGCGTGGTGCCCTTGTAGGGTCCAGGGCTCTGCTGCCTTTCCAGGAACCATGGCTCCCCTCCCGCGGGTCCCTGAGCCCTACAATCCCTTAATCCCCTTGGGCCAGGGCATCCCTGCGGGGCTGGGCTCTGCTAAATTCCAAATCTGGCTTCTGAATGTGCCTGTAACCATCCCGCTACACAGGGCTGGGGCTGATGTGGGCTCACCCCAATGGGGTTGCACCCAACCTTGCTCACCGGGCAGGAGGCAGCTGTGGGTGTCAGGGGCCCCAGGGCCTGCCCATGACCATGACCTCTGTGGGACTGGCCTGGCTGCAGGGCACGGGGGGGCCGTCCAAGGGTTGCAGCCCCGTGAGATGCCCAGCAGCCCCGTGTCCCACTGAAGTCCTGGGCAGAGGTGACCCCCGGGGTGATGGTGGCCCGGGGGTGCTGAGTGCTGGTCCTCCCCTTGGTTTCCCCCAGTGCTTTAGGAAGGTGCTGCCTGGCAGGAGGGGGCAGAGGGGCTTCTCCTGCCCCCGCGAGGGGCTCCCGTGCACTGCGAGCACCCTCAGCGCCCCCAGTTCCAGGAAGGGACTGAGGGCTGGCTGCGCCCCAGCCGCCCCCATCCCTGCGGGCAGACCCGGGCGGGGGGGCAGCTCGGGGGCCGGGCAGGGTGCGGGGGCAGGCGGGGCCGGGCCGGGCCCCCCCGCTCCCTCCCGGTGCCTGCGCGGGGGGGCTGTGCCGGCCCCGGCGCCCGGCTCGGCTCAGCTGTTCTCTGCGGCAGCGGCACTGCGCGGTGCCGAGCCCAGCGGCGCCGGGCGGAGCGGAGCGGGGCCGGGCCGGGCCGGGCCGAGGGGAGCGCAGCGGGGCCGGGCCGAGCCGGGCGGAGCCGAGCGGGGCGCAGCGCCGGGCGCGCCCGCAGCGCGCAGGAGCCGCGGAGCGCAGGTGGGAGCCGGGGCACGGGGGGAGCCGGGACCGGCGGCGGGGACCGGGAGGGAGGGAGGGGATGGCGGGGCGCTGGGCTGCGGCTCCCCGGGCCCCCCGGGCCCTCGGCCGCCCGCCGCCCGGCAGGAGATGGCTATATTTGGAAAGTGACCTCTGGTCGTTCCCGAGCAGCCGCTGCGGATTCAATTGTGGCAACGTAATGGCACGGCCGGGAGCGCGGAGCGGGGAGCGGGGCTGTTCTGCCTGTATCGGGCTTTGCACCTTGCCTGCACCCTGCCTGGATCCCGCCCGTACCCCGCCTGCACCCCCCCTGACCCCGCCTGCACCCCGCCTGCTCCGTTAGCGCCCCATCCGACCCCACCTGCGCCTGCCCGTATCGCGCCTGCACCCCGCTAACACCCCGTCTGCACCCCATCAGCTGTCATGCCTGCAGCTCGCTAGCACCCCGTCTCTAGACCGTTAGCACTCTGCTTTGCACTCTGCCTGAAGACCGTTAGCACCCTGTTTGCACCCTGCCTGCACCTGATTCACCCCTGCCTGCACCTGACTCACCCTTGCCTGCACCCTGCCTGCACCCCATTCCACTCTGCCTGTACTCTGCCCAACTCCACTTGCACCCAGCCTGCACCCTACACATTGCCTGCACCCCTCTCAACTCTGCCTACACCGCGTCTGCACCTCACCTGCACCTTTCCTGAACCCCACATCCTGCCCGCACCCTGCCCGCACCCTGCCTGCACCCTGCCTGCACTATGCCGAGCCGGCCAGGCCATCACCCCCTCCCTGGCCCAGCCTGCACCCCAAGTTCTGCTCACACTAGCGATGGATGAGGTGCTGCAAAATGCGTGTTCCTGAGGAGCCCCCTCACTCCTCCCCAGGGCTGGGGACTGTGCCTGGGGCCATGTGGGTGGCACCAGTGGTGCCGGTGTGCAGCTCCTCTCAATAGCAGGGCTCTGGGCCCCCTCAGCACCTGGCTCTGACCCACACCAGCTCTGCCAGACCAGGGGTGATGCTGAAGGGCCATGGGGACTCCCGGCAGCGTCCAGGGACCGGGCAGATGTGGCTTGGCTTGGCACTGCACGTGCCCTGGCCAAAAGCCACGGGCTGGGACATGGAGGAGCAGATGTGCTCCTACCTCTGCCTGCAGCGACCCCACAGGGCAGCTGTGCCCGGCCCTCCAGGCTGTGGTTTGGTGACTGGATATGGCCACTGGCAGTGGCTGAAGATCCAAAAGAGCGCAGGGGAGTCCCCAGGGCGGTCAGTAGCTCGTGGGTGCTGCAGAGTCCCAGCTGCAGAGGTTTTGGGCTCCCGAGGGGCTCAGTGTCCCCCAGGCAGGTCCCAGGAGCAGCATGGGCTCTGGATGGAGATGGGTGATTGCAGGCAGCGTGTCTGACTGTGGCCACGGGCTGGAGACCCCGCTGGGGCTGTGCTGAGCACAGCGGGGGTTCTCTGCACTCCGGCGTGCCCATGGGGCTGTGTGGCTGTGCCCATGGGGCTGTGTGGCTGTGCCGGGTCCAGGCCTCACCCAGGGTCAGTGCCAGGCGGGTGGTTTGGGGGGCAGAGTGGGTGACAAACATGGAGCCCCGGGGCAGGGGCCTGTGGGGGGAGGCATGGGGTGGGCACCACTGGAGGCACCACCTCCCTCCTGGGTGCTGCGTTGAGCCAGACGACCTCAGACCAGCGATGCAGGATGGGACACAAGGGGACAAGCTGTGACCCTGTGCATGCACCTCTGTGTCCACCCCAAACTCCCCTCAGCCCCACTTTTCCATTGCAGCTGCTCGTGTGCCAACCCCAGTGCCAGCCGTGGGGCAAGGCACAGCCGTGGGGCACAGCACAGCTGCACATCATGGCACGGCCGTGTCCCCATGTCCCTGCCCAGCTGTGCAGCGTCTCCAGCTGTGGGATGCCCATCCCCAGCACTTGCAGCACGCACACCCCCTGCACCAGGGCTGCCCCCAGTCCCTGCTGTGGGGTCAGGGCCACATGGGGCACCGTCCTGCACCCTCATCCCCCAACATTTCCACGTCCCCAGCCTTCCCCCTGTGCACAGGGTAGGGGGTTCTCTCAGAACATGAGGCCCAAGGGGGAAAAAACCCCTCCGTGCTGTGCAAGTGTGGGGGGATGTGGCCTGACCCTGCACCCCCCCAGCCATGAGCCGCCGCGTGGTGCGACAGAGCAAATTCCGGCACGTCTTTGGGCAGCCGGTGAAGGCTGACCAGATGTACGAGGACATCCGCGTCTCCAAGGTGACGTGGGACAGCTCCTTCTGTGCCGTCAACCCCAAGTTTGTGGCCATCATCGTGGAGTCTGGCGGCGGGGGGGCATTCATCGTCCTGCCCCTCGCCAAGGTGAGTGGAGAGGCTGCTGGGGTCTGGCCCCCCCGGGATGTATTGGAGGGGACATGGGGATGGGCTCTGCTTTTGGGGCGGTGCTGTGGTCCAGCTTACAGGGGGCATTGCTTTGCCTCAGTATTCCCATCCTTATGGGGGGCTCAGGCGGGGACAACCTGGGGCGCTCATCAACACCTGTGCAAGGTGACGTCTCAGGGGCAACCGAGGTAACGTGGGAACCCCCAGCTGCTTTTTCCCCAGCCCAAATTCCCCAGGAACACGCGATGCCCAGGGACAGTCCCAGTGGGGTGGGGGTCTGCCCTGCCCACCCCAGCAGAGGGGCTGAGGACGCCCTCCCTGCCCCTCCTTGTCACCAGAGGGGACACAAAACAACTTCTCCCAGGACACACTCCCCCCTGTATCCCTACAGGGCCTCGTGCTAAATGAGCCCTATTCCCACTGCATGCCTCGGTTTCCCCCTTCGAGGGGGGTGCAAAGCCCTGGCCACCACTAGGGCTCTCTGTGTGTCCCTGCTTATGTCATCTGGTGGCCAGGCTGGGGCTTGGGGGGCACCTGGCAGGGCCCCCACCCCAGCTGCTGGGGACTCAGCACCTCGACATTGCAGACAGGACGGGTGGACAAGAACTACCCGCTGGTGACAGGGCACACGGCGCCCGTGCTGGACATCGACTGGTGTCCCCACAACGACAACGTCATCGCCAGCGCCTCCGAGGACACCACAGTTATGGTGAGGGGACGGACCCCGGGCGGGAGGGGGCGGGGGAGCTGGGGGGGGGCGGCACAGAGCATCCCCCCCTTCACTGCCTGCAAAGTGTCACTGGGCTATTTTTAGCCGCGGTGCCATGCGTTCGCGCTGGCGGCGGCTGCTCTCTCCATGATGCAGCAGTTTGTGCTAAATATACCCGTCCCGGCGACTCAGCACCCAGGAATAGTTGGGCGGGTGGCTGGGGGCTGCACCCCGGCTGTGACCCCCTCCTTGTGCCCACAGCGCCCCGAGCACTGGGGATGCACCCCAGGATGGAGGCGCTGCTGCTGTCTCCTCACCACCCTCCCCACAGGCTGAGCTGGGATTAACGATGAGTTTAATTGGCTCCAGAGCCCTCAGCCGCTTAGCACTCACCCGCGGGGTGATCCCCACCGCCCCACACCCCGGTCTCCATCCCCCACCAGGTGTGGCAGGTCCCCGACTACGTCCCCGTGCGCAACATCACAGACCCGGTTGTGACACTGGAGGGACATTCCAAGCGGGTGGGCATCATCTCGTGGCACCCCACTGCCCGCAACGTCCTGCTCAGCGCAGGTAAGGGGGGCCTGGGTTGGTGGGGTTGGGTGGGATCTGTGGGGGTGACAATGTCCAACCCATGGGTCGTCTGCAGGCTGTGACAACCTGGTGATCCTCTGGAACGTGGGCACCGGGGAGATGCTGCTGGCGCTGGAGGACATGCACACTGACCTCATCTACAACGTGGGCTGGAACCGCAATGGCAGCCTCCTCGTCACCACCTGCAAGGACAAAAAGGTCCGCGTCATCGACCCCCGCAAGCAGCAGATTGTGGCGGTGAGTGTCCCCGCTGTGTCCCCCTCATCATCCCACCGCGGGGTCCCCCCCTGTGCCTGCCTGACCCTACTAACCACCCGCACCCACGCGTCTCTGTCTTTGGTTTTAACCCGCTAACGGCCGGCGCAGGAGAAAGACAAACCTCACGACGGCGCCCGCCCCATCCGCGCCATCTTCATGGCCGATGGCAAGATCTTCACCACCGGCTTCAGCAAGATGAGTGAGCGGCAGCTGGGCCTCTGGGACCTGGTACGAGACGGCGGCTCCCGCCCGGCCAGCGCCGCCCCGGGGACCCCGCGGAGCCGGGGCCGTGCCGGGTGATGGGGATGCTCTCCAGCAGCACGTGCACCCTGGGAGGCTCGTACACTGCCCAGCAGCAGGACTCAGCGGCTCTTTTGGGGGACAGTTCCGGACCCCCTCATTTCCCCCCGCTCCCATACTCCATGCTGACTCTCTCCCCCTCCCCCCAGGAGAGGTTTGCCCCCCACGAAGGGCTGAGGCCCGTGCGGGCTGTCTTCACGCGGGAAGGACACATCTTTACCACGGGCTTTACCAGAATGAGCCAGCGGGAGCTGGGCTTGTGGGACCCGGTAACGAGGCCGCATGGAGTGCTGCCCCGGGAACTTGGCCCCCCAAAAACCCTCTGCCCCCCTCCACCCGGGGATGGGGTGCCTGCTGCATCTACCTTCCCAAAAACGCCAAGTTCCCAAGTGTGCCGTGCTGTGCCGGGCATGGGGAGGGGGCTGGGAGTGCTGGGGGGCAGGCTGGGTGCACTGAGTCGTGCAGGTAAGCAGGAGCGGGCAGGGGGGGTGCCAGGCTGCCTGCCCGGGGGGTGTGTACTCCGGGGGGGACGAGCCCCGTCCCCGCAGTGTGCTGTGGCTAACGTGTGTGACTAACGTGGTGGGGGCTTTGGGGCCACTGCTCACCCCCACCCCCTGCTCCGGCCCCGCAGAAGAACTTCGAGGAGCCCATCGCCCTGCAGGAGATGGACACGAGCAACGGGGTCCTGCTGCCCTTCTATGACTCCGACTCCAGCATCGTCTACCTCTGCGGGAAGGTAACGCCCCTGGGGCGCATCCCCCCATGCCACCCCATCCCTGGGGGTGCCGGGGCCAGCTGACACGCGTCCCCACGCCCACAGGGTGACAGCAGCATCCGGTACTTTGAGATCACAGACGAGGCGCCCTACGTGCACTACCTGAACACCTACAGCAGCAAGGAGCCACAGCGGGGCATGGGCTTCATGCCAAAGCGTGGGCTGGATGTCAGCAAGTGCGAGATCGCCAGGTGAGAGCCCGGGGGACTCTGGGGGAAGGTGGAGGGGCTGGGGGGACAGCTGGACCCTGACCACCCCTGTCCCACACAGGTTCTTCAAGCTGCACGAGCGCAAGTGCGAGCCCATCGTCATGACAGTGCCGCGCAAGGTGAGCCCATGGGGGTCCCAGGGGAGATGGGAGATCTGGGGTTTGGGGGCGACACCCTGTCTCACCGTGATCTCCCCTCCCTGCAGTCAGACCTCTTCCAGGATGACCTGTACCCCGACACACCGGGCCCTGAGCCGGCCCTGGAGGCAGACGAGTGGCTGTCGGGGAAGGACGCGGAGCCCATCCTCATCTCGCTGCGGGACGGCTACGTCCCCGTCAAGAACCGGGAGCTGAAGGTGGTTAAGAAGAACATCTTGGACAACAAGCCCCCCCCAGGCCCCCGCCGCAGCCAGTCCACCTGCGACTCTGACTTCTCCGTGAGTGCCCTTGGGGGTGGGGATGTGGTGGTGGGGCTGTCCCCCAAGATGGGGTGGGGGGGGCAGAGGGGACTCCCTAGTGACCCCATCTGTGTCCCCCCCAGCAGTCAGCCTTAGAGGAGGTGCTGGAGCAGATCCGTGTCCTGAAGGAGACAGTCCAAGCGCAGGAGAAGCGCATTTCCGACCTGGAGAACAAACTCTGCCAGTTCACCAATGGCACGGACTAGCGTGGTGGCCACGGGCAGGGCAAGGACTGTCCTGGCCCCCCCAGGGATTAAAGCCAAGTCCCCGCAGAGGGCAGGAGCCCAGAGCCATGTTCTTTCCCCAGGAGCCAAGGCTGCAGGGAGGGGGTTGGATTCTGACCCCACTGGTATCATTCGCACCCTGCTCACGGGGTGGCCCAGTACATCAGCCCCATGCTGCAGCGCCCGGGGGGGTCCTGCTTTGGTACCCACGGGCTGGGGCTGCTGAGCATCCCTCCTCGGGGACCTGCCAGCTGCGTGCCAGCATCCTCCCAAGGTGAGGGGGCTGCCGGGCCCCCCCCGGCCAGGATGTGCTTGGGTATGGTGCTACATCCCCCACGAACCCCTCGCCTCTCTCCACCCCATCGCCCACTCCACTGGGTGTTTCCAACCAGCGCTTTGCTCCTGGGTCCCCTTTTAATAAAGGGCTCGGCCACCTGTGGCCACGTGGCATGTACCGGGGCTGTGGGACCACCACATCAGGGGGGCCCCTGCCTGCACCCCGCTGCCCACACGGCCCTGGTGCAGGCAGAGAGAGGCCGAGAGAGACAAACATTAAAGAGCATTTATTGGTGTTGGCAGCGGACGGAGCTGCTCGGGCTCCCTCAGCCTTGGCCCAGACGTTGCTTGTGGGGTGCGTGGGGGGGTCCACCAGCTGTGAAAAGTCCCAGGGGAGCGAGCCTGCCCCCCCCGCAGCCCCCGGCCCCCCATGTGCAAAGGAGGAGCAGCCCGGGGCGGGGGGGGCAGGGGTTAGCACCATTTGACGTAAGGTTTCTTTCGGGGTCAGTGCCCAGGACAAGGGGTGCGGCACTGGAAGGGGGGGCATCCAAGCGGGGCAGGGGGGGTGCGAGCAGAGGCTAAGGGAGAGTGGCACTGGGTGACTTTTCACAGACACCCCCTCAGCTGCCCCAGCCGACCCCCAAGCTGGGGTGGGGGGCAGCCATGCAGCCCCATGCTGGCTGTGGGGTGCAATGGCGCTGAGCCGCCCCCCCCCCATTGGCAGGCAGAGCAGCTCCCAGGGTAAGTGCACTTGGTAGCGCCTGGGCAGGGGGCTGAGGGGGCTGGCTGGAGACCCCCAGCTCTGGGGGCACCCCGGGACCCCACACAGCTGGCAGCCCCCCCATCTGGGGCAGGATGTGCCCCCCACTGCCTTCCCGGTGCAAGGGGCTGAGCAGCACCCCGCAGGGCATTTGGAGGGGCTAGGGCTATTCCAGTGGGGCAGTACAGTCTGTGGGGTGCCCCCCCCCGGTCCTTGCAGGGCTGTCACCCCCACCCACCCTGTCCTGCTGCTGGGTGTGTGTCCCCCTGCACCCCAGTTCCACCCCAGCTATGGGGATGATCTCCCCCATGCCAGGGCCAAATCCTGCACCACCCCCCTCCCCGTTTCCCCTCCACAGTGCTTGGGCTGGCTCCCCCCACCTCACTCCGTGCCCCCATACACAGCACTGGCCACATCCCCATCCCCATTGGGGATGGGGTGGGGGGCTCAGTGGGGATGTGGGGTCACTTCTCCGTCAGCGAGAGCTGCAGGATCCGCTGCAGCTCCTCTTCCTCCTGGCGCGTCCGGCGCTCGGCCTCCTCCTGCTCCCGCGCCGACAGCGCCATGGCCAAGCGCAGCTGCTCCGCGTAGCTGGGGAACAGGGTGCTGGGCCCCCCGCCACCGCCCCCCGGGGCCGGGCTGACAGGGGGCTGGGGGGCCGCCGTGTGCTGGGGAGTCCTGGGGGGCAGCAGGGTCTCAGCGGGGGTCCCTGCAGGACCAGCACCCACTCCCACTTCTCCCGGGGGGCTGGCCAGACCTTACCAACCTGTCTCCTCGGCGGCTCTCGTGCGACATGGGGTGGGTGCCTGGTTTGCTGTTGGTCAGTGCTTCCCAAATGGTGACCTGTGACCGGTGGCAAAGGGGTGCCTGGAGGGTGGCATCACCCCCCAGCAACCCAAAACCTACACCCCTGCCATGAGCTCTGCCCCTGTGCCACGGGATGCAGCAATGGGGCAAGGTGGGGTGAGCATCCTGGGGCAGCACTGGGACAGGATGGGCAGCGGGTCCCCCAGCTGGGAGGGGGACAGGAGGAGGCGGGGGGGTGGCAGTGCCCACCTGGTCATACTCGCTGCCCGCTTCCAGCAGGCTCTGCTGGATGGCAAACTGCAGCAGGTCATCCTCGTCCTCCCGCAGGGCGTCCTGGTGGGTGCCCACCACGCTGTACCCCCGCGGCACCTCAAATAGCGCCGGGTCCATCTCGCACGCCCGGCACGAGGCTGCGGGGAGATGACGGGCATCATCATGGCCGGTGTCCCCCCTACCCCGCCAGCTGTGTCCCCCCACAGCACATACTCAGGGAGCTGGAGCTGCTGACGCTGGAGGAGTCGCTGCTGGGCGAGGGCGCCTCGCTGCTGGGGCTGTGCCGCAGGGAGCTGACGGGCTCGTCGCACCCGTTGAGGTTTCCGAAGGTGATGCGGGCATTGAGGATGTGGAAGATGGGTATTTCTGTACGAAACGGGAACAAAAGAAAAGCAGGGAGGGAAGCTGGCTGCGCTACCCACCCCAGTGGCAAAGACACCCCTTCTTGTACCAATCTTGACGGGGAAGCCGGGCGGGAGGCGCAGGGTGATGAAGTCCCGCAGTTTGGCGAAGAGCGCGTTGCTTATTGCCATGAGGTCGATGATGGGGGCAACCTGCTCGCAGAGGGACAGCGGGTGGTCCTCGCACAGCCACAGCTTCGCCTTGAACCTGCTGGGGACAGGCACCGGGCTGGGGACCCCTGCCTGCACCCCCAGGGGGGGACAACAAGGGGAGGGTCCCCAATCTGCTCCTTCCCCCCTCACTTCTGTGTCTTGGTGGTGAGCTCCATGGGTCGCCCCATGTCCCTGTTGCCCAGCTCGAAGTTGGGGTTGAAGTACTCCTCGGGGGTGATGGCGGTGGGGTTGGCGTGGCTCAGAGTCTGTGTGATCAGCGTCTGCGGGACACCTCGGTGGGGTAACAGTGGGGTCTGGCCATGGGGCCCCCCACCCACCGTGACCCCCAGAACACTCACCCCATTGTTGGGCCCCACGTGCTGCTCGGCGATGCCCAGGAAGGATTGCAGGGGGGTCTTGCTGCCTGTGGCAGAGGGGGGGTGAGGACCAGAGCCGGGCCCCTGTCCCCCCCCAGCCCCCGCTGACTCCACCTTTGCTCTTGCCCTTGTGCTGGTCTGAGAGGTGCTCAGTCCGCGTCCGTGTGATCAGCTCCACGTTGGACGCACCATAGACCTGGCCGAAGAGGGGAAACACCAGGGATGGATGCCACCAGATATGGATATCCCCCCCAAACCAGCCGTAACTCCCCCAGGAGGCTCACATCCCCCTGCCCCTCACCTTGGCCTCGTACCCATTCACCATTTCAGTCTTTTCACTTCTCCAGCCCAGGATCCCAGACTTGTTCCTGGGGTGACACAAAGCACCGTGATGGTCTCATTTGAACAGCCCAGGGTCTGAGGACCCTGGGGGGCTGCACATCACTGCAGGTGGGGAAGGTGGTCTTGGTGCTGCCCCCAGCCCACCTCTCGAAGGCAATGTTCTTGGTGTCGAGCTGGGTGGTGACGACGGGGGCCGTCAGCCGCCCCATCACCTGCTCCTCAGTGGGCTGCACAGCAGCCAGCAGCACCTCCTGGTCGTGGCCAGCCAGGGCCAGGGTCTCCGAGTAGACCACCCTCCGGTCGTGGTCAATCTCCATCACCACCGCGCTGGTGTCTGGGGGAAGGGGGAGGTCAGAGTACACAGGGACAACCACATAGGATCATTTTGGTTGGAAGAGACCCTCAAGATCGAGGCCAACCATAACCTAACTCTGGCACTAACCCATGTCCCTAAGAACCTCATCTCTGCATCTTTCAAACACCTCCAGGGATGGTGACTCCACCACAGGGCAGCCTGTTCCAGTGCTTGACAACCTTTTCCATGAGAAATTTTTCCTGGTACCCAATCTACCACGGTCCCCACCACATCACCCAGCCCTGCTGCAGTGCCAAGGGGCTCTCCTGCTGCTCCCCGGCAAGGGGGGACACCTGGGTGCCAGCTCACCTTGTCCCCGAAATACAAAGCTGCGGTTGCCCCGCTGCCACGTCATATGGTCAAAGCCCAGCAGCGTGGTGTCCACCCGCAGGTTCTGGCCACTCTTCCACACCTTGTAGGTGTCGCTGGGGCAGATCTTGGACACCAGTGGCACTGGGGAGAGACACCGATAGCCCAGCCAGGGATGGGGCCACCCTGCAACCCCGGGGGGGCTGCCAGCACTGAGCTGGGTGGGACATGTGCCCGAGAACCCAGCAGCTTGGCAAGAGGGGGGTCTGCAAGCTTGGCGTGTAGGGAAATAAGAGGACAGGCGCCCCCCACCCTGGGGATGGGGATGGATGCTGGGGCTGGGGGCAGTGCCGGAAATGGGGGAGGCTCTGGCAGGAAACTCCTGCTCCCCCTGCCACACTCTGCCCTGAGCTTACCCCAACTGGTGAACTCCCACTTCATCTCCACATAGAAGTCCTGGGCCTGCGGAGAGCGTGGCAAGGTCACGAGGAGCCCCTGGCCGGGGTCTCCATCCCGTCCTGATGGCCCCTCCAGAGGGACGTACCTTGCGCAGCTTCTCTAGCAGGATGGGGATCCCAGCCAGGCGTTTGATGGCTCTCTGGTAGTCCCGGTAGCGCAGGACCAGCTGCACCAGCTCCAGGTCACGGGTGCTCACAGCCTCCTGCAGGACTGCAGGGCAGAGAGGAGCAGTGACCGGGGGTGGCACGGCACAGCCTGCCACTGCACAGGAGACACACGCATGCACCACTGTGAGAGCTGTCTCTTGGGAGCTGCAGCACCAGGTTGAGCGTGCCCATGCCCGTGCCCATGCCAGGGCAGCCTGATGGCCGCCCAAAGCAGTGAGTCCCCCTCCTCACCTGTCCAGCCGCTGCGGTTCTCCTTGCCCACGTCGGCGCCATGCTTCAGCAGCACCCTGGCGCACTCGAGGTGGCCCAGCGTGGTGGCCAGGTGCAGCGGGGTGCGTCCTCGGGGGTCCAGCTGCTCAATGTCGGCCTGCCAGGAGGTTATGAGGCTCAGGGGACACGGGGGTGGCTGGACCTTGCCCCCCGCACCCTCCTGCAGACACAAGGCTGCCAGACAGAGCAGCCAGGGAAAGCAGCAAACATTTGCTGGTATCTCAGAGAGCATCCCCATCCCTGTGTTCCCCTACGAGATGCACATGCACCGCACCCCAAAAAGCTCCCCCTCCTCCCCGCAGCCACCGCCAGCTCCATGGGGACGGCAGGGAGAGTGCGGTGGTGCTACCAGTGCCCGGCACAGCTCGGCAAGGTCAGGATGGGCTGCACCCACCACACAAGCACGGAGCAGGAGCAGTGGGGGCCATGGATGCCCCTGGTGCAGTGCATGGAGTTCTGCACGGCTCAATGCAGCTGCAAGCTCGGGAAAACCCCCCACCTCTGGGATTTGAAGTGGGGGGAGCTGCTGCCCAGTTGCCAGGCAGCAGCTGCCGGCAGCCCCCCCTGCGCCGGGGCCGGGAGCGCGGCGGGCGACGACGTGGGCTGCGGCGGGCGCACGTGTTCCCCTGCCTGAGCCGGGGGTGGGCGGCTGCGTGAGCGGAGCGGCTGCTGGAGGATCCCGGGGCCCCGGGGAGCCGCACGTTGGGGCTGCCGTTGTTTGTGCCAAGCCCGGAGCCTGGCGCCCAGCCAGCCCCAAGGAATCCCTCGCCCGCCAGCAGCCGTGGTGGGTGCCACGAGCACCCATGGGCTCTGCTCCCCGCACAAGGTGCAGCATCGCACCCAGGGATGGGGGTACAGCTTGGGGCTTGATGGAGTGGCAGGGGAGGCTCAGCCTCTGACCCCCCAGCACCGAGCCAGAATTCTTGTGCCTGGAGAGGAACAGTTGGATGCTGCCGGGGTAGGAGGCAGTGGGGACAAACCCCAAATCAGGCCATGAGTTTGGGCGTGCTCCTGGGAGCACAAATGTGGGGTGCAGCACCCAAAGGTGCCAGCTGGGACTGGGCATCCTGGAGGTGTTTGGGGCTGGGCAGGCAGTGGGGTGTGAGCTCAGAGTGTGAGCTCTCTGATGCCCACAGCAAGTCCTCATCTTTCTCTTGGGCATGTCCTGCTGTCCCTCTGACCCAGGGATGTCCCCATCCCTGCCCAGGTTGTGGACATCCCCACGTTCCTCCTCCCTGGGGGCTCCCCAGGCATTGGGACCCCCAGTCTGCCCACACTGCCAGAGCAAAACAACCCCCCAGTTCCCCAGGAGCCAGCATGCTGCTCTAACACTCTCCAGGCGACTGCTGCTTTTTAATTGCGCTAATGAAATGACTCTAATTAAAGCAATCACCCCCCAGCCGGAGGACGGGTGCTGCAGGCTCAGCTGGGCTCCCCAGCCGCAGCCCTGCCCCAGCACCAGGCGAGATGAGGGTCCCCGCTCCGGGCACATGGAGCCACCCCCAGGGGACATGGCATGACCCAGTTTTTGCCAGCAAGAGCTCGATCCCGGGCCCTGGTGCTGGGATGGCTCCAGCTCGGGGGCTGTGGCACAGAGCTCCAAGTGCTGCCCGTCCTGGGGCTGTGACACCCCCCGGGGATGGGGACAGGGATGGGGATGGTTTTGGGGTGACAGCGGTTCATCACAGCACCACAGCTCAGCCGCTCCTCCTCCTGCGCCAGGCAGGCGCACAGCACAGCACGGCCCCTCTGCCGGGGTTGTCACCGGGGTGGGGGACCTTAGCGTGGGCACGGACCCAGCCCCTGCTCCCAAGTGGCAGCAGGGGACACGAGACAGTGCACAGAGGTGGCCCCAGGTCCCTGCCATGCATGATGGGGCAGGCTGCAGTGTGGGGTGTCCTGACACGACAAGCTCTGTGTCACTGCTTGCCGTGTCCTCATGCTGTCCCTGCCACAGGCACCCACTGGCCCTCGCTCCCCAGGTGGAGACAAGTGTGGACAAGGACCTCATGCTGACAGTTCAGGGTTGACCCACACAGGGCCCTTATGGGGACAAAGAGAGGAGCAATGCTGCCAGCTGCCTCAGCGTTTCCCAACCCCAAACAGCTGCACATGGAGCGGGGGGGGGACCCTGGGGGTGCCACTGTCCCTGTGCAGGTCCCTGGGGTGGCTGGAGAGCAGAGCCCCCGGGTAGGGGGACACCCAGCCCCCAGCAGCACACAGCACCAGCTCCAACCCGGTTACCCGGGGGATGCTCTGGCCAGGAGAAAGGCTGAGACTTGCCCACAGATGCCCTGGACAAAGGTGGCAGGTTCAGCCTGGGCTGGCCCCCACCTGCTTCCAAACCCACACCTACCCTGGGGTCTGACCCATGGGCCACCCCGTGAATCCCTGGTGTGAAAACAGGGCTGGCTTTGGTCTCACTCTGTAAAGGGCCATGGGGTTGGGGGGGTCCATGGCAGAGCCCCTCCACTGGCCAGGCGTGGGGAGTGGGTTAGAAACCCGCTCTGCAGACGAGCAGGGCCAGAGCCACCCTCACAGCCCCTGCATCTCCCCGTGCCCGCCGAGCCGCCGCCGCTGCTGCCTGCACCCAGCTTTGATCTGTGCCGCGCCGGGCTCCTGGGAAAAATGACCCCAAATTACCACGGAAACAAAACCACTGGCAATGGGGTGGGGGGCCAGGGCGATGCTTGCGCAGCCCCCCCGAGCTGGCCCCCACAATAGAGGCGGGTGTGGCGGGAGCCATCGCCTGCATCCCAGCAGGAGCATCGCGGCACAGCGGCCCCCTCCCCTTTCATGCATCACCGGGGTCCATCCAGCACGGCCCTCAGCACCCCAGGGTGCTGAGAGCTGGGCTGGGGGAGAAGGGATGCTTGGCACAGCCTCATGGTCGGCCTCCCTCCAGTGCCTGCGGTTTCCAGTGTCTTCGGGGTTGGGTTTTAATTACCTGAAACGCAATGCCACTGGGGAGAGGGAGGCTGGGAACCTGCCTGGGGACATGCCCACGGCCCCACTCTGTCACCAGCAGGCTGGGAGAGTTCCCAGGCTGAAGGGCACAGTGGGTCCCCTCACCCTGTGAAGAACCTGCTTGGCATTCAGGGGCTGGGGTTCTGCACCCTGGCAGCATCAGGGCCCTGTGTCTCCCCGGAGAGGGGCTCAGCCTTATGGTGGGGAGCTGGGGGCTGCACCACAGCAGGGCTGACAAGCACCCCAAGAAGTGGCACAGGGTTTGGGGTGATAGGGACCCACAGAGGCCTAGCAGGGAGCCGGGCACACGTGGGGAGGGATGCTTGGGGCTGCATGTGCCAGTGGATGCAGGGGACCCGCGGGTGGTACCCACTGCTCTGTGCCAGCCCTGGGGGCAGTTGGCACTGTCCTGGCGTGCAGAGGGACACACGACACCCCCAGAGCCATGTCAGACCCGAAAGGCAGCCCATCCCTATCATCATCTTCATCTCCATCCTCATTCCAGCCCCGAGCAGAAGCCCGGCTGCATCCCGGCAGCATTGCATCAGCCCCGAGCCGAACCGGGCCGTACCGGCGCTGCCCCCCCCGTCGCCGCCCCACCTGCTTGGCGCTGAGCTCCCGGTCCAGGTCGCGGGCGCGGTTGTGCCAGACGAGGTAGTGCAGCGGGTACCTGCCCTCCGGCCCCTTCCTGCCTGAGCAAGACGCGAGCATCCTCCGTGCATGCTGGAGCGGCGCGGCGGGCGCGGCGCGGGGCGGGGCGGAGCGGGGCAGGGGGGGCGCGGGGCGGGGCGGGCACGGCACCTCCCGCCCGGTGCTTCCCCCGCGCCCCCCCGCCCCGCCCGGCCTCATGGGACTTGTAGTCGCCCTGTCCGGCATCGCCCCCTTCATCCTCCTCCTCCTCGCCGCCCCCCGCCTCTCCGCACTGCTCGTTCTGTCACCGCGGCCCCCGACTCAGCGGGGGTGGCTGCGAAGGGTCACCCCGCTGGCACTCAGACCCCCTCCAAGTCACCCCCCAGGTTGATTTCCCCCCTCCCGGCTGACCCCCGTTTCCCCCATGGGTCAGCAGGTCCGGGCACAAGACGGAGCAGGGGTGAAGGGGGCCTGGCGGGGTCCGGGCAGGGGTCAGGCCGGGGACTCCAAGCTCCCCCCCCCGGCAGCAGCAGGCGCGGGCCCCCAGCCCCGTTTCCTTTTCCGCCTGCGTTTCTCCGGGGCGGGCGTCGCATTTTCCGGCTGCCGCCCGAGAACAATGCGAGGCTGGGCCTCCGCCGGCCGTCTCGGCCTCCTGCCGGCGCCACGCTCCTGGCCCCCCACCCTGCTGCCCCCCACCCTGCCATGGGGCCACTGCCGAGCGGTGCATCCCCCTTGTTATTATTCTCCGCTCAGCCATGACAAAGGTGGTGGTGGTCGCATCCCCCAGCCCTGGTCCCCACACAGCATCCCCCATCTCCTCGCCAGCCCTGCTGCCCCATGACGTCATGAGCCGTCTCCCAGGCAACCAGCGGTGAGGTCACCCGTGGCGCAGGCCGTATAGCCTGGTCCATGGTGGTGGGGTGCAGGATGTGACCCCGAGCTGGTGGCTCCTGCCTGGGGTGGCTGTGCCACCAGGGTCTGACTTCCACAGTTGCCTGCAGGGCCCCTATGGTGACACTGGGGTGTCCCCAGCTGCTGCAAGCCCTTGTGGGATCCCAGAGAGGGAAACAGACCCCAAATGGGTCCCACTCCCTCCAGGCATCCCAAAATCCCTTGCTGAACACCCCAAGGAGGCTATAACCCACCCCACTAATCCCCAGTGCGTTGTCCTGGACTGGGGCTGCGATCAGGACCAGGGGGTACCCAGGAACAGGCGCATGCCCCAAACCAGGACTAGGGGATATTCAGGAGCAGGACCAGGAGCAGGATCAAGGGGATGCTCGGGAGCTGGACCAGGGAGATGCCCAGGAGCAGGCTGGGTTGTGCAGCACCAGGCAGGGCGTGCTGAGCGTTGGAACCAGAACCGGGGGCGGATACCCAGAACCGGGACTGGGACCGGGACCAGGCTCTGTCCATGGCTGGGCGCGGGAGCAGGACCGGGCGCAGGAGCAGGCTGTGCTGGGGGCGGGTGCTGCCGTGGGTGCGGATGCAGGTGTTGGCGCGGGAGCGGCGCGGTGCGGGTGCGGTGCGGGTGCGGTGCCGGCGCGGGGCGGGGCGGTGCCGGTGCCGGTGCGGGGCGGTCGCGGCGGTGCTGCCGGTGGCGGGGCGGGGGCGGTGCGGCCCCTCCTCCGCCGGGGCCGGGCCTGCGCCGCTTCCTGCGGAGCCGCCGGGCGCTGGGAGCAGCCGGCAGCCCCCGGCGCGCCGCGGCCCCGGGCCCCCGCCGCCCCCGCCCCGCCCCGCCGCCCGGCCCCCCGCTCCCCCCGGCGGGTCCGGGGGCGCCGCCGCCCCACGCTGGCGCAGAGGCCCGGGCCCGGGCCCGCCTCGCCGCTGAGGATGTCCCGGAAGGCGCCGCGGGCGGAGGTGTGCGCCGACTGCAGCGCCCCAGGTAAGGGCCGCCCCCCCCGGCACCGGCCCCGGACCCCCCGGTACGTCCCCGCTACGGCCCATCCCCCCGCCAGGTTCCTGCGCCCCTCCGAAGGGGCCCATCACACCTCGTGCTGCCCCCCGGAGCCTGCCCGGCAGCTTTGCCTTGTGCCCCCCGGTACGGCCGCGGCACCCTCCGCTGCACCCCGTGGTGCACCCCATTGTATCCCCATGAACCCCCTCTGCACCCCGGGGTGCAGCCCCCGCGCTGTGCTCCCAGGAACCCCTTTTGCATCTCCTGCACCGGTCTCTTTGCACCCCCTGGTGCACCACAGGATCCCCGCGCTGAGTCCACTCTGCGGTGCACACCCCAGGGATCCCCGCTGAGTTCCCTGCTCTGCCCCCAGGAACCCCCTGATGTGCCCCCAGTGCACACCCCCCGGGGCCTCCTTGGTGCACCCCTTTTCCCCCCCAGGATCCTGCCAGTACACCCCAAATGTGACCCTGGCAAGCCTCGTTGCCCACCTCAGTGCCGCCCTGGTGCACCCAGTGTGCCCCCAACGCCCCCCATGCACCACCCACAGCCCTCGCACCCTTCAGCGTGGGGGCTGCTGGTGCAGACTGGGGATGTGCCGGTCGGTGGCAGCAGCACCGAGGACCCTGCAAATGGCAGGATGGAGGGGGGACACCCTCCTGCGACCCCAGCACCCCGCTGCCAGCACCCATGCTGGCGCGACGTGGGCTCGGCGGTGCAGCAGCGTGCTGCAAGCCAGAGCCTGAGCCTGGGCAAGATGATTCCCGTCCCTGGCAGTGCCAGTGCCTGCAGGCCCCACGCCAGATATGAGCCTGTGGGTGTCACGGTGGAGCTGGACCCCCAAACTTTGTCCACAGCAGGGCAGGACCCCTAAACCAGCCTGAGCAACCCCATGGCGATGAATGAACGGGGCCCAGCAGCAAGGCTTGCTCCAAGCCGGCCCCAAAAAGCTGCCCGTGGGCCAAGGCTGTGCCGAAATTATTCCGGCCACGTGCCAAGGGCCGGATCCTGCCAGGAAAGACAGCGGCACGCGTGGGCGCGGGGCTGCCCTGCCTCCGGGTGCGTCCCCCGTGCTGGTGGGTGCAGGGGTGCCCGGGGCGGTGCCGAGGCTCCCGGCCAGGGCGGGGAAAATGGAAACCAGTTTCTTCCAATCTCTTATCACCCGGCAGCCATGTGAGGAAATGAGTTATAAAGTCCAGAGGCCGTTTCCTACCATGCCGGCAGCACTCTTTGCCGTCACCAGGGATGCACTGGCTGGCTTGGCGTGGTGGGGTGCCGGTGGGGTGCCCTGGCCCCTCTGCCCGGGCACCCTTGGCTTGATCCCGCTCCACTGGCCTTGTGCGGGGTCACCAGCCAGCTCCAGCCCTCCCATCACCAGTATGGGGACGAGTGCAGGGGGTCCTGGCATCACCCTGCATCCCAGCGAAAGGACGGAGGTGGCGAGAGCTCCCTTGGGCTCCAGGATCCTCCCAGGGTTTGAGGTGTCCCCATCCCAGAGCCACCACCTTGTCCACCTGCATCCCGCTGCATCCCAGCTGCCCCTGCAGCGGGACGGGGTGCTGCCCGGGGGGTACCCCAGATCCGCCTGGTTGCGGGGCCACAGGCAGCCTTGCCGACCCGCTCCCCCCGCGCAGAGCGTCCTGTTCCCGGCGGCCTCCGTGGGCAGCGGACGCGAAGGCACAGATGCCGCCGCGCCGGCTGCCAAGGCTCTGCCATCTGTGTGTGCCGGGCTGCCAGGCTGGGGGGGCCACCACTCCCCCCAGCCACCCCACCTCAGCCCTGGGGCACTGCAGCACTTGAGGGCTGAGTGACACCCAAAACAGGGTCCCCAGGGCTCTGTGGGGGGCTTGGGGAGGGGGGTGGGCTGGGAGCCCGTGGGGAGGAAGGAAGCAGGGGGAGGCCTGGCCGCCCACACACCTTCCTCTGCGGGGTCGTGGGGCCACCGTCGCCCCCTCGGAGCCATCACGGCCGGCCAGTGCTGCCACCACCTTGGGCTCTGCCCCTCCGGGCTCGGGGCTCCCCACTCCCGTGGGGCAGCATGGTGTTTGTGTAGGACCTACAGAAGCAAGGGGTGGTGGGGCTGGGCAGAGGCTGGCAGGGCTCCCCTGCAGTGCCCGGGGAGGGTTTGGCATCATCACCCTGTGCCTGGCTGTGTGTCATGGGAGGGGGCTGTGACCCAGTGGGGGACCCCACATCCTGTCCTCAGTGCAGCTGGGGACAGTTGCAGCCCCACAGCCACCCCGCGGGGCTGGACCCACACTGGACCAGCCCCAGGACCCATTTTGGGGTGCTGGTTTTGGGGGCTACCACCCAGCTGGGAGCGGGGCCCCTGTGGGTGACGGGGCCAGTGCCAGCACGGGGCCGGCGTGGCCGCTCAAACGGCCCTTTGTTCCCGGCAGGGACACAAAGGGCTCCAGTCGGTCGGGCTGGGGCCGGCAGCCGGGGCTGGGGGGGTATGGCAGCGTGGGGGGGCTGTGACACCTGCCCTGAGAGCCGGGGTGCCCTGTGGGGCCGGCCTGGGCTGGGTGCCGAGACTGCAGAGCTGGTGACCAGCAGACATGGGAAGCCACGGGCTGGGGTGCCCACCCACTGGGGTCGCGCTGACCCCATCCGGGAGCCCCCCGAATGCCCAGCGGGGGGCTCAGGGGGTGCGCGGCCTCGACGAGTGCTGCAGCAGGTCATGGTGCCCTGCTCAGAATGTGCTGCCACGGGGCTGGCATCATCCCTGCCACCGGCCGCCCTCCTGGTGGGGGAGGCCAAATCCTGCCCCCCGCTTTTGGCTGGTGCCTGGTTGCTATGGGAAACCTGTGGGTTTCCCCTGGCGATGGGCTGAGCCCCTCGCCATCGCCAGGGAAATGGTTGCTATGGCAACGCATCCCCCCCACCCCCCGGCAGCAGCGGAGTGGATGGGGAGGGGACTGTGTGGGGAGGGGGCCGCAGCAGCGGGGACAGCCGGTGACACCCCCATGCCACCCCATAGACCCCGGCTGGGCCTCCATCAACCGCGGGGTGCTCATCTGTGACGAGTGCTGCAGCGTCCATCGCAGCCTGGGCCGCCACATCTCCATCGTCAAGCACCTTCGCCACAGCCCCTGGCCTGCCACCCTGCTCCAGGTGGGTGCTGACCCCATGGGGACACAGGGGAGGGGACACACAGGGACCCCCAACACCCACCAGACCCCGCCTGCCCCCCACAGATGGTGCACACCTTGGCAAGCAATGGGGCAAACTCCATTTGGGAGCACTCACTGCTGGATCCAGCCCAGGTGCAGAGTGGGCGCCGGAAGGCAAACCCCCAGGACAAAGTGCAGTAAGTGCCCCCCGTGGCGTGGGGAGGGGAGTCTGTGCTGGTCGGGCGCCCCCTCCTCACCCCCTGCCATCCCCACCAGCCCCACCAAGTCGGAGTTCATCCGCGCCAAGTACCAGATGCTGGCCTTTGTCCACAAGCTGCCCTGCCGGGATGACGATGGTGTCACTGCCAAGGACCTCAGCAAGGTGGGGTGTGGGATAGGGGTGCATGGAACCCCCACTGGTGGTGGGGACGGACCCCCCAGTTACCCACCTCTCCCTTCCTCAGCAATTGCACTCGAGTGTGCGGACGGGCAACCTGGAGACCTGCTTGCGTCTGCTCTCGCTGGGCGCCCAGGCCAACTTCTTCCACCCGGTGAGCGCCGGTGGGGATCATAGGGGTCCCTGGGGACAGAGCTGGGCTTGGGGGGGGGTCCCAGAGCCCTGTCCCGTGGGCAGGCTGTGGGGCTGAGCCCGCCCGTGCCCGCAGGAGAAGGGCACCACACCACTGCACGTGGCTGCCAAGGCGGGCCAGATCCTGCAGGCAGAGCTGCTGGTGGTCTACGGCGCCGACCCTGGGGCACCCGATGTGAACGGCCGGACCCCCATCGACTATGCCAGGTGAGGGTGGGAAAGGGGGGGGTCACCCCTGCCTGCACCCCCCCCAGGATGGGCATCACCCCTGCCTGTCCTCTCACAGGCAGGCAGCCCAGCACGAGCTGGCGGAGCGGCTGGTGGAGTGTCAGTACGAGCTGACCGACCGACTGGCCTTTTACCTCTGCGGCAGGAAGCCGGGTGAGTGGGGGGGTCCCCAGGGTGTGGGCTCAGCCCCGGGGGGGCGCAGGGCCCTGCTCACCACCCCTCTCTTTGTGCAGACCACAAGAACGGGCACTACATCATCCCGCAGATGGCCGACAGGTGAATGCCCGGCACCCGCGGCCCCGCTGCCCTGTCCCGTGTCCCCCGAAGTGTCCCCGCTGGGCCGAGGGGGGGACCCTGGTCACCTCCCTGTGACCGGCGCTGGAGAATCCCCAGGGGGTCGGGTGGGGGGGGGTTCCACGTGCCCAGGTGTTTAACATCCACCTTTGTCCTGTTCTTCCCTCCGCTGCCTTCTCCGGAGCGCAGGGTGCGCCCAAAGTGCATGGCACAGAGGTATTGTCCGCTCGGCTCTCGGCTCCGGGGGCACCCCCGTGCCGCCGGCGCGGGCCCCCCCTGCAGCCCTGGCCGCTCAGCCCAGCCTGGCACCCGGGGGCACCCGGGGAGGGGGGTCCTGCTCTCCCCCTGCCACCTCGTCCCCCTGTGCCTGCCTGCCAGCCCTATTTGGTGAAGCCCCCCATGCCCGGGGAGGGGTCCCTGTCATGGTGGGGTGCAGCTGGGGACCGATTCAGTGGAGATGGGCTGGGATTAACCCCCACTTTGTGTCTCCTGCCTCCCTGTGCCCCCCCAGCCTGGACCTCTCGGAGTTGGCCAAGGCAGCCAAGAAGAAGCTGCAGGCGGTGAGTGGGGGCCGGGCAGGGCTGAGGGGGTCCCATCCGCTCCCCCCATCCTGCCTGACGCCGTCTCCCATCCCGCTGCAGCTCAGCAACCGTCTGTTCGAGGAGCTGGCCATGGATGTGTATGATGAGGTGGACCGCAGGGAGAACGACGCAGGTGAGCGGGGGGCGCGGGTGCAGCCCCCCAGGGCTGGGGCTGGGTTGGGCGTCCCGGCGCGGGGAGGAGCAGCCAGCGGGGCCGTGGCTGAGCCCGGAGCTCCCCCCCAATCTGGATCCGTGTCCGCTGGGACCGCAGGCCCCTCCTTCCTCATTCCTCTGGCCGAGGAGCTTTTCTCGGCGTGAGGGACCACCGCTGGGAGCCGGGGCTGGGGTGCTGCTGGAGGTGGGTGCTGGGACCCCCCAGGGACAGGGGCTTAGCCCAGAGGGGTGCCCTTGGCTGGGGGGTGGCGGGGTGGGGGACACCTCATTTCCATGGCAGGGTTGGCGCTGATAGGCACGCCAAACCCTCTGCGCACGGGCTGGGGGGGCACAGGGCTGGTGCCCCAAAGGGCGAGGAGTGAGGGGTCCCGGTCGGGGGGCGCAGGGGGGATCCCAGCCCCGCGGGGCGGCCGGGGGAGGCGATTCCCGTCAGCCGGGTTGGGCTCCGCTCCCAGCCCCGGCAGGTTGGCCCCGCGCCCGCGCCTGCGTCCTGCCGGCTCCGCTGCGGCCCCAGGCCCTGCAACCCCTTCCCTCCCGGGGGGTCCGGCCCCTGCAGCCCCCCGGGCTCTGACAGCTGTGCCTGCCCGCAGTCTGGCTGACGACGCAGAACCACAGCACGCTGGTGACGGAGCGCAGCGCTGTCCCCTTCCTCCCGGTCAACCCCGAGTACTCGGCCACGCGCAACCAGGTGACCCTCCAGCCGGGATGGGATCCCCCGCCTTGCACCCAGAGCCCTGCTCACCCCCTTTCCCCTCCGCCTTCCCAGGGCCGTCAGAAGCTGGCCAGGTTCAACGCCAGGGAGTTTGCCACCTTGCTCATCGACATCCTCGGGGAAGCCAAGCGCCGGCAGCAAGGGAAGAGTCTGCTGAGCCCCACAGGTGAGAGATGGGGGGCAGTGAGGGGGGGCCAAGCATCCCCCCTGCCCTGTGCTCAGCACCCCTCTGCCCTCCCCCAGACGCCCTCGACTACTCACTGCGGAGCCAGAGTGACCTGGACGACCAGCACGACTACGACAGCGTTGCCTCCGACGAGGACACGGACCAGGAGCTGCTGCGCAACGCTTCCCGCAACAACCGTGCCAGGGTGAGCCCCGGACCCCCACCCTGCACCCCCCAGCTCTGGGATCCTGGTGCTGAGTCCCTCTCCGCACAGAGCATGGATTCCTCGGACCTGTCGGACGGCCCCATCACGCTGCAGGAGTACCTGGAGGTGAAGAAAGCTCTGGCCGCCTCCGAGGCCAAGGTGCAGCAGCTGATGAAGGTGAACAACAGCCTGAGCGATGAGCTGCGCCGGCTGCAGCGCGAGGTGGGTGCGAGGCCGGCGGGGCCCCCCTTGGCGTGTCCCCCCTTCCCGCTGATGCCTCCTTACCCCTCCACCACTGCAGATCCACAAGCTGCAGGCAGAGAACACGCAGATCCGGCAGCAGACGGGCCCCGCGCACCCAACCCCGGCCCCCAGCGAGCGGCCGGAGCACGGACACCCCCCGGGCACGGCCCCCCCGCACCGCCGGGACCGCCAGGCCTTCTCCATGTATGAGCCGGGCTCGGCGCTGAAACCCTTCGGGCAGCCGGTGGAGGAGCTGGTGACGCGGCTGCAGCCCTTCGGCACCGGTGTGAGTGTGCTGGGGTGGGCGGGTGGGCGTTTTTTGGGGTGCAGCAGCCCCCCAGGGTGCTGGGGTCCATCCCCATGGGGCCGTAACCTTTCGTGTGTCACCAGGAGGTGGAGGACGAGGCTCTGTACTCCATGCACATCCCGGCCAGCGTGTACCGGGTAAGGGGGCCGCAGTGGGGGCGGCTCCTGCATGGGACATGGTGGCCTCTGCGCTTTCCTGGGCCATCCCATCCCCCCATTGCCCTGCACCCCCCGGGTCAGGCTGGGGACCTCCCCGTGGGACGGTGGCCACAGGATGTTCCTGCATGCAGGGCGGTGGTGTCCCCTGTGCTCGTCCTCCCCTGCACGTCATCAGAGTTGGCTCCGGACCCTTCCACACCCTGTTGAGCACCCGCTTCCCCTCTCTTCCCCCTTCCAGATCCGGAAAGGTCCGTCTGCCTCCTCGGTGCCCTTTCCCCCATCCTCCCCGCTGCTCTCCTGCCCGCCTGATGGTGCCCGGCACATGGTGACGTACCGGGGCTGGGGGAAGATTCTGGGGTGGGGGGACCCCAGCCCTGCATGTGGACACAGCTCTGCAGGGCCTGACGCTGCTCCTTTTCCCTCCAGAGCAAGCTGGACCGGCACGGCAGCGGCACCGACAGCGACTACGACAACACACAGGCGGGTGAGGCCCTGATCAGGTGAGTGCCAGGGCTGAGGACTGCGCTGGGGACATGGGGACACGGGGGTGGCGCTGAGCCCAAGGGCCTGGTGGGTCCCTGCAGCATGGAGGGGAAGCGGTTTGTGGAGCTGAGCAAGGACGAGGATTTCCCGCACGAGCTGGACCCGCTGGACGGGGAGCTGGACGCTGGGCTGCCCAGCACCGAGGACGTCATCCTCAAAACGGAGCAGGTCACCAAGAACATCCAGGAGCTGCTGCGGGCAGCGCAGGAGTCCAAGCACGACAGGTGGGGCTGGGGCACAGCCACAGGGTCCTTCTGGACCCCCCTGATCCCAGCGGCTGCGTTCACATGGGGCCATCCCTGCCACCCCATGGTTGGGAGCCATCACCTACCCCCACGCTCACCCCCTCTGCTTGTCCCCAGCTTTGTGCCCTGCTCGGAGAAGATCCACTCGGCTGTGACGGAGATGGCGTCGCTCTTCCCCAAGGTAGGAGGGGTGCGTGGTCCCTACCAGGCACCGTCAATGCCCCCTTGACACACATCCTGACGCCGCTTCTCTGCCCCGCTGCAGAAACCGGCGCTGGAGACGGTGCGGAGCTCCCTGCGGCTGCTCAATGCCAGCGCCTACCGGCTGCAGAGCGAGTGCCGCAAGACCGTGCCCCCCGAGCCGGGCGCCGCCGTGGACTACCAGCTCCTGACCCAGCAGGTCATCCAGTGTGCCTACGACATCGCCAAGGCCGCCAAGCAGCTGGTCACCATCACCACCCGTGAGAAGAAGCAGTGAGCACTGACCCGCGTCCCCCCGCCCCTCCCCGGCCCCGCGCCCTCCGTTTCTCCCTCCCCTCCAGCACCCGGAGCGTGGCTGCAAGTGGCCTTTAGCCCATGGGGAGCTGAGGTGTGGGGCGAGCCCCTTTGTCCCCCCCATGTTGCCGAGGAGCTGGTGCTCAGCCTGCGGGGTGGGTGCCCACGTCCCCCTGTACAGACCCCTGCCCGCCCTGTGGCACGCGCCTAACTTATCCTGTACATAGCCTGTGTAGCTGTCCGTGGCGGCGGTGGCCGTGTACCCTCCGCCTCCCCACAACGCCCCTCGCTGGGCGGCCGGTACCCCTGGGGCCCCCTGCAGCATTACACTGGACTGGGGCGCCCATGGGAGCCCTCCCTGGGCGTCCTGCCCCCCAACCCCGGGGCTGCGCTCCCTACTGTAAGATGTGTCCTTGTACATTTGTATCAATAAAGGTGTGAGCATTGCACGGGCCCCGGCTCCTGCGGCAATGGGGGGGTCCTGGCCCCCCCTTGGGGCGTGGCTGGAGGGGGTTCCCCCCCCCCCGGCCCCAGGCAGGACTTGGCCACATGTTCCTCCCGTTTCACCCAGTCCCCTTGGCCCCAGCGCTGGTCACGCTGTCCCCGTCACAGCCCCGCCGCTCGCCCAGCCCCGGGGCCGGGCTTCCCCAGCACAGCCCCGCCATCGCTCTGGGAACTGCCGAGCACCGGGAGCCGCTGCCCCATGGTGTCCCTCGAGGGTTTGGTGGCTGTGGCTGTGGGGCTCGCTGGCCTGGGCCTCCTGGCCTGGTGCCTTTGGGCAGGAAGGCTGGAGGTGCCTGGAGCCTGGGGTGAGGAGGAAGAGGAGGGGATCCCCCTCATCGCCAAGGACGGCTTGTGGCGCTGCCGACTGCTGTGCAAGCCCTCGGCGCTGGCCCAGCACCTGGTGCGGAGCTTGGGGCGGTCGGCGGTGCTGCGGGGAGGCCGCTGGTCGTGGCCGCGCTGGCCACGGCTCCAGATGCTGCGGCAGCTCCTGCAGCCACCTGAGCCGGAGCCGGCGCTGGCTCGGGAGCTCCTGCAGCTGCCCGACACCGGGCTGGTGGCCCTGGACTGGCTGGTGGGGCCGTGGGGAACCGCGGGTGCTGGCGCGGGGGACTCCAGCCCTGTGCTGCTGCTCATCCCCAACGCCGCTGGGAAGGTGACCGGGGCGCTGCTGCAGCTGGGGCTGCGGGCGCTGGAGCGGGGCTTCGTCCCCGTCATCTTCAACCGCCGGGGGCACAACGGCTGCCCCCTCACCACCCCCCGGTTCCAGCCCTTCGGGGACCCCAGGGACCTGCGGGAGGCGGTGACGTACCTGCGCTGCCGGCACCCCGCGGCCCCGCTGCTGGCCGTCAGCGAGGGCTCGGGCTCGGGGCTGCTGCTCGCCTACCTGGGGGAGAGCGGCTCCTCCAGCCGCCTGGCCGCCGCCGCTTGCCTCTCCCCCGTCTTCAGCGGCCGGGACTGGTTCGAGGCTGGGCTGCCCTGGCTCTACGAGTGGCCGCTGCTTCTGCACCTCAAGCAGGGTCTCAGCAGGTTAGTGGGGACCCTTGGGCATGGGGGGGGCTGGGGAGGGGTGCCCCGGGAGTCCCTCGGTCATCCCCCGGGGTGGGTGTTTGCAAGGGGTGCCGCTGGCAGCACCGGGAGCGCAGCACGGGGGCAGAGGTGCTGAGAGCAGCAAAACGCGCTGGTTAATGAACACCAGCAATGAGCCAGCTGCTGCAGGGCCGGCGCGGCCACCGCCGGGGCTGGGGCAGCATCTCGGGGTCCCCGGCTGGGAGACGGGTGGGTTGGCAAAGCCCCGGTGCTGCTCTGGAGCCCGGCAAAGGGAACTGAGCAGGGTTGGCCACCCCCTTTGCCCCACTGCTTGGCGCCAGCACCCAACCCCAGGTGTCTGCCCTGTGGGGGCCGAGGGGCGTCCATGCCCAACCCCCAGCCTGGCAGGGGGCTGTGGCAGCTGCCCCCCCACCTTCCCCTCCATGCGCTGTGTCCCCATTGCCCAAAACAGCTGCACTGGAGTGGGCCAAGCGCCAGCGTGGGCTGGGACGGGACACAAACCGCCCTGTGCCAAGACCTTGAGCAAGCGGCACCTCCCCAGGCAGTGCTGATCTGGGGGCCCCACTTGTGGACAAATGAGGTCCAGAAAAACAGCAGATAACCCCCCAAAACTTCGGTGCAAACAGGCACCAGCTCGAGCCTCAGCAGCGCCCGGGGCGTGCAGCCCGGCGCAGTGTTTACTACAGGGACGCAGTGTGGTGGGGGGGGAAATTCTGCTGGCCAGGTGGCAGTGGGGAGGGTGGGCAGCAGGGTGTCCCCCCCCATTTCCCGATACCCATTGCAAATGCCGCTGTCACGGCAACAGAGCCGAGCGCTGGCTGCCTCCCGTTGCCATGGCGCCTGGGCTGGCACAGGTTGCGCTGCAGGGACCCCCCCAGCATCCCCAGCAAGGCGCTGGGACCCCCAACCCAGCTGCAGGGGGCTCGAGGCCCCCCCCACGGCGGTCACTTAGGGTGTCCGCGTCCCCATGGCAGCCGCCCCATCCCGCAGGTACGCGGGGTCCCTGTCCGAGGCGCTGGACGTGGACAGGCTGCTGGGCAGCCGCTCGCTGCGGGAGCTGGAGGAGACGCTCTTCTGCCGGACCAGGAGCCGCCCCACCAGCTGGGACACCTACTGGGAGCGCAACGAGCCCCTGCGCGACGCCGACGAGGCGGCCGTGCCGGTGCTGTGCCTCTGCAGCGCCGACGACCCCGTGCGCGGCCCCCCGGCCCGCAGCCTCCCCACCGAGCTCTTCCGCAGCAGCCCCTACTTCTTCCTGCTGCTCACCCGCCGGGGGGGACACTGCGGCTTCCCCCGGCAGGGACAGGGACGCTGCTGGGGACACGAGGTCGTGCTGGAGTATTTCAAGGCCATGGCCGAGTTCCTGCGGGCGGAGGAGAGGAGGAAGGGGCCGCCGCGGCCCCGCGGGTCGGGGGGTCCCGCCGTCGAGCCCCCCGTCTTCACCTGGCAGAGGTCGTACACCCGGTAGCCCGGTGCCGGGGGGCTCAGAGGGGCAGGCAGACACTCCGTGTACTAAAATTACTTTATTACAGTTGATTTTTTTTTTTTTAACATTTCCTTTGCTATGATACAAAGGATACTTACAAACAAAATATTACATATGACCTTATTTTTTTTTGTTTTCTCTTCTCTTATTTTCTGACAACTTGGTAACAGCTTTAAATGCACAATCTATACAATTAATACAGGTTATATATGAGCTATAATGTATGTTGAACCAGAAGAATACCAGAATACTGACAATATACTGTACATTAATCCTTACCAGTTAGTGCTCGTGGCATTTTCTACAAGAAGGAAAACGCACACCTGTAGATTCACTCATACCAGCTGGTGCTACCAGACACAGAAGCAGGAAGGAGTTTAATTCCCCTGGTTAAATCCTTCACGGCCCATCACCATGGTGCTGGGCCTGGAAACCTCAGACCAGTGTTCATAGTAAAACAGCAGATATGTGTGGGTTTTTTGTGGTTTTGTTTGTTTCTCTACCTAACGCCCTGTGGCACAGCGGCCGCCGGGCTTTGCTTTGTCTGGATGATGCCCCAGAGCTGACGGCGCTGGGCGAGCTCTTGTTGGGGAGCTGGACCTCTGCAGGGAGAGGGGGAGGAAGAGGAGGAGGAGGAGAGGAAAAGCAGCAGCAGCTTTCCAGCCATCAGCAGGCAGCTCTCGGGTGCGCGGACCCCAGCGATGGGCACCCACCCCAATGACGGGCACCCGGACCCCAGCGATGGGCACCCGGAACCCAACGACAGGCACCCAGAACCCAACGACGGGCACCCGGAACCCAGCAATGGGCAACCAGACCCCAATGATGGGCACCTGGACACCAGTGATGGGCACCCAGAACCCAACGATGGGCACCTGGAAACCAGCAATGGGCACCCAGATCCCAGCGATGGGCACCCGGAACACAGCAATGGGCAACCAGACCCCAATGATGGGCACCTGGACACCAGCGATGGGCACCCGGAACCCAACGACGGGCACCCGGACCCCAGTGATGGGCACCCGGATCCCAACGATGGGCACCCGGACCCCAGCGATGGGCACCCAGATCCCAGCAACAGGCACCTGGACCCCAGCGATGGGCACCTGGACCCCAACAACGGGCACCGGGGGTCCGAGCGAGCCCGAGCGCAGGGCCGGTGTCCGGCCAAATCCTCCGACCCGCTCGCCAGAAAAGCTTCGCTTTTGTTTCGCAGCCAAAGCTCGAGTTGTGTGGCTACAGGTGTGCACTTCCCCTCCTCCCGCCATGGGCTACGTCCCACTGATAAGGTTACATTTTTAAATTTTTATATTGTTTTTTTTACCTTTTTTTCTTTTTTTTTCTTTTGTTTTTTTTTTTTTTTTTTTAAGCAACCAGCAAGTGAAGCGTTTCTTTAGTTGACTGGCAAAAGAGCTGGCGTTTGCACAGAAGCTGCAAATGGAAAATAGGCATCCCCTCCACCCACCCACTGCATCCCAGCCCAGAAAACCCCAAACTGTTGGCGGATTAGAAACAAACCCAAACCACGGGGGCGGAGGAGAGGAAGGGAGGGGAGAACAGGTTGGAAAACCCCAGGTTTGAGTTCCCAGTTCCTTGACTTCACACAATGCTTGTGCAAAAAGAAACAAAACAAAACCCCCAAACAAACAAAAACCAAACCCAGAAACATGCTGGAAATAATGAAAACAAATGGAAAGTAATATATATATAAAATTAAAAATATAAATAGGATGTCTGGCTGACTGGTAGAAGAATAGGTCATTTAGGTTACAAAAAGGAATATACATTCAAGAGGCTCTGAACCCAGTGGGGTAACTGATGTTAAAACTTGTGTTAATAGTTAGGCTAGAATTCTCAAGTTTGTCTTTAAAATCTTCACAATACAAGCAAGCTATTTGTAAAAAATGTACACTATACACACCTCACACAGCTCTCCTATCCGTATCACACACGTTACGCTACCTTCCCATCCACTAAACCAAGGGGGTTCCCGCGGCGAAGGTACCGGGGGGCACATGGGGGTACACAGGGGTCCCCCCTTCCCGACCCGTCCATGGGGCAGGTGGCTCAGAGCCCCGGGCAGGTCCCCTGTCCCTCCCCTCTCACCACAACCACCTCCTCGAGCATTTACAAGTCACCAAAGGGCTGTAGCCTTTTATGTTATACACACTTCACTTTGTAACGTTAATTATTTACATCAGGGCTGCTCCCCCCCTGTATCTTTTAGCTGTCTCTAGGCAGGTAAAAAAATGTTCCTGTTCCAAGCAAGCAGGGGGAAGAGCCGCGGGGGGCGAGGAGGGAAGAAAAGCTGAAGAAAGGAAGGGGGTGGTTTGCTTGCCAGAAGCCAAACCCGTACGCACACAAACGCTTCACCTTCTCTGATCCTGGAATCCTCACAAGCTCCCGTCCCCTACGAGCCCCGGGACACGCGGCCCCGGAGAGCGCGGCGCCCACGCTCCGCTCGCGCCTTCCCGGGACGCTCAGCAGATATTCAGGACTCGCCTCTGCCACAAGACACGGAGCACAGGTCCGTCCTTCAACCCTGGGAGCGCAGGGCAGGCCGGGGGCAGCGACACCCCGACCCTCGCACCCAAAACGTCACCCTCGGCATCCGCAGTCGGGCTTTGCCGGAGCCGTGCTTCAGGTTGTTAACAACCCCGCGCTGATCGCTGAGCTCTGCTGAGCTCAGAGTTGCCATAGAAATGCGCGATCCTGGCACTAAAAGCAGGCAACAATCTCAAATGAAAGTCATATTTCTTTTTTTTTTTTCCTCTAGTAGGCTTAGATGAACTCGGGTTTAAGACAAAAGCAGCCGGAAGGGGAAAAGAGATCATTTCAAGAGAGGTTGAAAAACATAGTCGTAAGCCGGTACTAAACTGCAGCGAGGAACCTGAACTCGGCTCCCGTTGAGTTCGGCTCCAGGGGAGCTGAGCGCCGCTCGTCCCTCGCGCTGCCCACGGGGAGGAGGCGACACACGACGAAAACGCGGCCGGGGGCTGGGAGCCGAAATCCGGTGCCCCCAGCGCCCCTGCGGCACCTCCCCAGCTCACGGTACCGAAGCACAATTCCTCACAGCATCACTTGGACAAGTCTCGGGGATCAGACGCATGCGGAACTACGACTGGCAATTACAGTAGCTTTTTGCTAGCTGGCACATACTGTATCTAGAAATTTTAGTACAAAAACTTAAAAAATACAGAAACTAGGTCAATTTGTTAACTACATATTTACAGGTAATTACAATGCTTTTCACTCACAATAATTAAACTAATTGTCAGTGAAAATTCAAACTGTGCATGTTCTGAGGTACCCGTACTCAGGGGTGGGGAGCGGGGCAGGGGACCGGAGGGGTGAGGTGGGGGGGACGATCCCCCCCACGTTTGTTCACATCGTGGGGGCAACACTCGCTCCTCCTGGTTCCTGGACTCAGTGTGTGCACTCAGAGAAAGCAAGGAGAGAGGGAACCGATGCTGAGGCTGTAATTAGTTTTCCTACGACATGGCTTTGGGATGTTCTGAGGACGCCAGACGGGTGCAAAGCCAACAGTCACGTACCAAACCGCCTTCTCCCCCCACAAAAAGAGCCTTCAGGTGAAGTGCAAGTATCGGGACCCATAGCTCGGTGGTTAAGGTGCTTGTTTGCCAGCAAATCCGATTTCCTAAGTCCCTCTCTAGCTGACAATGGCCTTTCCTCCCCCAGCAAAGCGTGGGCAGGGCAGGGACGCAGCTGCCTGAACCTCATTGTGCAAGAGGAACCGGGGTTATCTGCTGCCATCGCTCCCTGGTGGGGTGATGTTTGCTATGACCACTACATCTATCAGCTGCTTTTTTTTTGGCTGTAAACAGCTACCCACAACCCCCCAAAGCGCCTCACATGTGTTTCTCAACAGACTCCGGCTCAACCGACTCATAAAAGTGCAAACTGAAGCAAACACAGCAGAGGGACACTGACTGTTGTCCCTGCCTGAGCATCCACTGCTCCTCCATCTCTGGCACGGGCTCCGGGCTCTCTGCCCCACGGCTCAAGATGACACCAGTCACTGCGAAAGGGTAAGGACGTCCCAGCCAAACCCCAGCCTCACCTAAAAAGCTCACAAGAGACCTTCCAAAAGGGACGGGGGAAAATTGCCTCCAAATTTGTCTGGTAGCACAAAGAAGCGAGCCCCATGGTTCGTGTGTTGCTGAGCTGGCCGGGCTTCCCCGGGGGGTAAATGTCACAGTTGGGTGACTTGACACATGCAAGAACCATTTATCGCCCAAACCGGCAGATGTCTCACTAAGATGGGGTCTGCAGAGGGCAAAGGAGAAGGTTTAGAAGGGTCTTCACAGCTCCAGAAGCGTGTGGTGTCCAGCACAGCGCTGGTTCCTCCACTATGAGGAAGGACCAGGACAAGATCCACTAGAAATGCAGAGCAAGCGCCCAGGAGAACAAGGCCGTCCTCTGCGTCGCGGACTTGAATAGCAAAACACACTTGCCTGAGCAGAACAAAGAAGAGCAGACCAAAACCGTCCCTCTGTGTGCATATACATACATATATGTTGTACACACACACATTTATTTTAAATCTTCCAATTTAGCTTCTCTTCTGACCCTCCACACACCCTGCCCTAGTTATCAGAGGCGCACAAGGGTAGACAGCGTTCAGAGTCAGCGGCGGCTTCAACTCAGGAATGCCAGAAGTGAGTGCCGGTGCAGAGTGCCAAGACGGTGCCGGGCTTGTGATCTTTCACAGCCAGGGACCCGGCGCTCAGCGCCCTCCCCGGCATCCCTCAACTCCCTTCCTATCCCTATACCATCTTGCTTTCTTCTCCGCTGTCTTCTGACTTTCTGGTACCCTCTGGGAGCTCTCTGGTGTCCTCCACAGCACACCCGGCCTGCCCTCCCGTGCCCCACAACGAGCAAGCTACAATTAGCAGGGCAGGATTTAAAGCGATGGCTTTAGGCTGAGCTCAGCCTCGCGCAGACGTACGTGCCCTGCCGCAGAGGTTGCTTTTGCTGACGAACAGGAGCGCTAAAGAACAGCAGAACTGAAGCGCCCTGACAGAAATGCACAGCGTGGTGTGTGTGTGCGCGTATACCCACACACACATACCGAGTATATAAACATATACAAATGAGATACCATATATATATATCCAGAGAGATGTGCGTATTCAACGGAGTAATGGTAGACAGTGGTACAATACAATTTATTGCCTCTCAAGAAATGGCACGTAAGCAGGGTCACGGGGACAGGGCAGCCTCTAGTGCCTTTTCCCTGGGGGTGGAGGGTTAATTTACAGCATCGCCCCCGTATCCCCAGGCTGCACCCCCAGGTGTGCAACCCGCGCTCTTCTGGGGCGGGATACGGAGGGATTTTCTGTGGGAAGCTCGGTATCGTACCACATTCAATCCTTCAACCCCTTGGGAGCTCAGGGCAAGCGCAGGTGAAACGGAGCCGGGGTCTCCATTTCGGCGCCGCGTCCAAGGGACAGAGCACGAAACGCTCGACAGGGACGGGAGAGGTGGCGCTGCCTCCCTGGGACTATGGAGAACAAGGAGAACGCAGCCCCTTCCACTGGGTTTGGTTAAATAAAATCCAAAAGAAATTCGAATCAGAAAAAGGTGAAAATGCTGGCTCCTCTTATTTTCATCTGTGGGCTAAACTACATCAGAACTTTAGGTCTTTGCAAAGGGGAAAGAAAAACAACCACAGAGTAACAGATTTCAGGGGGTTAAGCTGATGAAAATACCGCAATAAAGTTTGCAAAGCAGTCCGTACAGACGAGCTTCCCCAGTGTGAAATATGAACGTAAGAGATGTAACAACGTCTTTGCTGAGGTACTGGAGTAGTTTCCACGATTTACAGTATTTTTAAAATGAGGGTTAGGACATGACTGCTATAGACAATATGGAGTAATTGGTCTTACTTTTAAAAACAGAGTTTGCAAACTGATTCAGAGAGTGTTTGCGTCTCTCCGGCCTGTAGTTGTTAATGTATCTCAGAAATACACCTGAGATACATTAAAATTCTCAACACCAAGGGCCTCCTCACATACCTCCAAGGCACAGCCTGACCCCGAGTCCCTCTGGCTATGTAATGGGGTGTTTTCTCTGGAAATCAGGCTTGTTCGGGACAGCTTTCCTTCCCCCACATACACACAGGGACACACACATTTAGACCAGTTGATCTGAATCAGTTTTTGCAAACTATTTTAATTAAAATATTAACTTGTTGGAATAGTCCAGGTCTGCACATGATATACATGTAAAAATGGTTACTACACAATTCTTTTTGAATACAAAAAAGCCAATATGGGATAGCCATCATTTGGATTCAGCATTCAGTCATGCTCGACATTACACAAAGAGATGGGTTGAGAGAATTCTGTTGAAGTAGCTCAATTTAAGCCAGAGACTTTGACCAAATTCAAACCGTAACAGAAGCAAAAGAATGAACCCACTGAACTTGCAGGTATAGCCTGTCCCCAATGCTGCTGTTTGTGATAGAGGAGCTGAACTTCAAAACGCTGTGTCAGCACCGAGCTCTGGGCGCACCCTCCACGCTCACGGTAAATCCCAATACGAACACAATTTTGGCCCTTCCTTTCGTTTTTGTCTTTCTAACCCCAAGGAAAATACAGGTACCTTTCCTAAATCAGTTTCGCTGCATTCCAACAACACTGCAATGCAAAAGAATGACCCTAAAACATCCAATTCCACATGAAAACATAGCAGAAGAAAGGACAGGATAATTCACGGTCACCACTTGCCCCAGGGGGGGACAACCAGAGTCACCTCCATGGGACCACCACCTCACCCCAGGCTTCCGTCAACTGTTAGTACTACAAAGCTCCTTCCTAAGGGGCTACTCGAATGTATTTTGGTAGTTTCCATCTTTGATTAGAGTGATATGCTACGTCAAGACGCTAGAAACCCCAGTTGGATTCACTGGACACTGGCAGAGAGTTAAGGACTGGGAGTGGATGTTAATTGAGCTAACGAAAGAACGTCGCCCCGTTGAGAGTACTGAACAGCAGCGAGACACTATTTACTATATAAATATGTCACATGGACAAACACATTCGGAAAACCTTGCTTTTGAGCCCTATAAACATATTAAAGGCAAATCCTAGAGTTAGCAGCTAGTGTTTTCTTCAAGATGATTAGTGTGCAAGGAAAAACATTTACAAAGAACCCTGGCTGGTCAGTCCCCAAGATGGAAATCTTTGCCTCAAGCCAAACTTCATCTACCTGCTCCTTCCTCAGCCCCAGCCCGACCCGGCACGTGGGGACATCTCCGGTTCCCAGCACTAAGGGATGACACGATGCCACAAAGTCATTCGGTTAACCAAACTCCCTGACCCCTTTATCGCCGTCTGGATTTCACAACCTCCTTTGCTTCCTTTCAGTAGTACAGCAGCTCCAAGGAGCCTCTGGAAGTAGTGCCTTCTCGCACGGTTCAGCGTGATATGCTGCCAAAATACCACAGCATCTCGAGGGACTGTAAAAGCTGTGAAGTATTGCAGCAACAAAAGTAATAAAAAAAGGAGCCTCACATGCAGCCAGATCTACAGTGGTGATGTGGGTTAGTCATCAGCTGGGAAAGTCATTGGCTCAGCTCCTCCTGGTACACTGTGGCAACTAAACATTTAAACAGTTGGCTACACTCTACATGTAAACAGGAAATTGCAACAAGCCAAAAAGGTAATAAATTGGTGGATGTAGTGTGATAATGAAAAACCCGATCAATGGCATTTTGTGACTATGGCATCCTTCAAAATACCTCTGGCATTTGAGATTGATTGGCTGAAAGTCTAAACATTTCTGAATGGAGCAAAAAGGACTACGCTGGGCTCCAAGAATTATCCTGATGCTTAGCTAAGATGAGATGTCACAGTATTAGCTGTACAAGTGCATTATTTACGCTCCTCTGCCCAACCTCGTCTGAGCTACCAGCAGCACAGTCAGGGAGTGCCAAAGCAGGAATCATAATTTTGAACATTTCTAGCCTGTTCCCTCCAGACACGTTCACCCACACGCTTCTCGGGAAGCTGACCAGTGCCTTCTGAGAGAACGTCACTTCTGACACCACACGGAGCGGGCACTTGGGTAGAAGGGCCCTGCTGAGCCCTGGGGTCTCTTGGCCTCTCTTCTCACCCTTCTTCCTCACCTATGAGTCTTTGAAAACGCCTCCTGGCAGAGGCAATACCCTAGAAATGTATCCAATTTCATGACAAAATAAAAACGGAACAGAAGATCCAGCTGTTCCTCCCCTGGATGTTGGTTTAAAGGCAGCTCGCCTGGTTTTTGCAGGGTGGCAGTTCGAAATTTATGGACATGGGAGGAGGTCTCGGTTCTCCCTCAGACTTCCTACGGATGGCGTGACGAGGGCAGTCTGAGCCCCTTTTGTCCTGTCAGTGTGACGACCACCAGCCAACTCTTCTAATTGCATATATTTCTCAGACGCCCTCCCAAGACCCCTCCAAAAAGTAAAAATGAAAAAAAAAAAAAAAAAAAAAAAAAAAAAAACCAAAAACAAACACAACAAAAAACCACCCCCCCAAACCCTGCAGCCAAATACTATGACATCCCAGTTAGTAAACACAAAACGTAATGCTTTACAAAATGAATACAATATTCCATGTGCACCCAGCTTCCACACGTCAGCACCGCACTGAGGAGGCTGCTGGGCTGGTGTCTGTAGGCAGTTTCTGTAGGCAGACAGCTCCAGTGGAATTGCCACCCTCAGTTATTGTTTAAGTTATGTATAAGACATGTGTGAACCATTGGATATTTGTGAAGTAACACTTGTGCTCCTGCTCATGCCCTGTTCCGTCCGTCCCCCAGAAGCTGTCCGCCTCAGAGCCTGGGGGCTGTTGCGGACCCCTATAGCACTACTTCGAGGCACCCCCTGCATGGGCCCCGAGGGGTGACCCCATGGCTGGGGTCCACCTTGCATTGGATGGCCCCAAGCTTGCGGTGGGCCACCCATGGGATGACCCCAGTGAGGTCCTGCACCCCCAGTAGGATTGTGGGACCAGCCAGAAGCTCCCGGGTAGCTGTGGCTGAACGCCTCGGGGGAGAGATTAGAAAGAACCATATTACTAAAACCTAGCCTCATGCTCTCTGAGTCAAAGGCTTCGATCTCGCGAGCTTGACGCTCCAGCAGGCTTCGTATCCGTTCGGTACGCTCGTTCTGCAACGCCAGCATCTCCTCCTCAATCTGGGAAGGAAAAAAAGAAGAGACAGTGTGTAGCAGCACGACTCCTTTACAGGCACGGCCTCCAGTCTCCAAAGGACCTGTAACAGCAAGCGCACACGGAACCTCCTCCCCACATTTCTACATGAGACTGGATCTATATCAGATGCCCACTGACACACAATCTGTTCTCAACACAAAAGGGTAAGTCCCACAGACCTGCACATGCCAAAGCATGGTGAACACCAGTTGGAGGGGCTTGGTCCCCGTTCCCTGGTGAACACAGAAGTTTTAGGGACACAAATCCAAAGTTTGCAGTGATAGTAACAGCTTGACATGGGTTAATTGATGTAGTAAAGTCTACAGCTTCCATAGAAGCCTGCTGGAAAAGCACCTTCAGACACAGCCAAGCACAGTGCCCATCAAGTCAAATACCTGCCAGCACAGTTTAATGTGACCTGCACTGTTTATAGCTGAACCTGATGATGACAACTGCTGTTTTTCTCCAGGATTCAATGTATGAGCTCACATTCAGTTTCCTCTCCAACGTTCACTGGTCAGATTTTCTTAGCTCACGCTTATCACCTCTTATCTACCCCTTTCCTAAATTGTTTTTTCATGTTTCATTACCCCGAAATTTTCTCCAGTGGGTGTGGCTGACAGAAGCAGGCAGTGATGTTTGAACTGTGGGGCAGACTATTAGCTAGATGATATGCAAGCTGGCAACTCCAATTTCTTGCCCATAACTCTGTTCCAAATCAGTTTCCAATGGTACTGTCGTAGGGGCACTGGATCAGCTCTCTAAGAACAGAAACATGGGACTACAGCCTCCTGACACCTCTCAGACAGGGCTGAAAGCCTTTTCTATTGAAATCAGTCAGGTGGAGAACCAAAGAATCACTCCATTATCTTCTTGCCAGCACTGAAAAATCTACTTTTGGCCTCGGTGAAAAAGACCAAATGGGTAAAAAGCAGCAGCCAAGACTTTTATCATAGCTCAGTGGCATCTCCCCTGCTGCCAGCAGCACTGCGGCCAAGAGGTGTTATCTTGGTCTGTGCTGAAGGTACTGGGCAGAGTGCTGTACTTGTAAACGCTCTTGTCTTAGTCAGGGAATAAGCACCATGATTTCATCTGGAATTTAGGAAACAATCTGCTCCAGCGTGAGTCATCTCCTGAGCCATTTGGGGCTTTCAGAAACAGCCTTACCCACTTGCCTGTTTCTCAGCACTGAGTGACACCGACTCTCTCCGCAGAGCAGCCTTGCTCCCCCCCGAAAGCCACGCAGCAGTCAGCTGCCTTGGAAAAGGCAGAACAGGAGGAAGGTGCTATCTCTAACATTAGCTCTTTAAAATGCTCCACTTGCTTTTTCCAGTCCTGCTATCTAAGCAGAATCCTCCCCTTCCTTCTCCAGAACTACATACAGTGTCTTCAGCATGTCCAGCTGCTGAGTTTTCAGGCTTCATGACAGCGCAACACATGGGACTTAGTGTCGATGAACTTCACAGCAAGGCACACCCGACACACCGCAGTGAAGTGACATCACTTAGAAACGACCTCGGGATGCAGCACGGGGTGTCTGAGGCGTGTGGGAAGGAGATGTGTGAATCTCAAGTCTTTTAAAGATGCTCTTGGGACACAGTCATTACTGGTGCAACACGAACAGCATCAGGCAATTGCTTGTACAGCGGTTCAGTCACTGGCATGTTGATGGGCCTGGCTACTCCCTGCTCAGCCTAAGTCAGATCTGTGCTCTGGTGAGTTACTATGGTGATGGGCACCAGCAAAAATACAGAGCACTGCGCTGAGAAGGAAGCAGAGTCCTATGCACGCCTCAACTTCTGGAATCTGGCTTATTATTGAACTTCAAGGACTGACTTTGCCACAGGCTATGTATATTTTTGTGAATATAAATTCAGACATTCATCTTGCGCACACACACCTGCCCCTTCTCTGGCTGCCAGTTCCTGTTTAGCACAGGCACGTAGATATCAGGCGACATCGCTGAGCGACCCACACCAGAGTACTCACAACTCTTAATTCTTACGAAAACAGAACAACGCTCCTTCCCACACAGAATACCCTTGCGAAACAAGGATGCATCTACCTTTGCACCCACATCTTTTCCCTTGGGTTGCCGCTAAGTGACTGTAACCCCAGCAAGAAACAGCCTCATCGTGGGTCCATGACTTTGAGAGTCGCAACGTGACAGCACTGCACGTACTGCTGACGAAAGGCTCCCACCTAGGGAAGCTGAAAAACCACCCAATCTTCTGTTATTCTAATGCAGCAGTCACATAGGGACACACAGGGCACGAGAACACATGCAGAAAAATTATGCTAGCTCTTAATTTTATCATTTTTTCTATGATGTAGCATTGCTAAGTTTTCTACCACCACTACTGTTGCCAAATGCTTTGCAAGGGCTTTCTGTGCACAGAGACTTCAATCCTGGCCCACACTGAAAGATTTATACAACATTACTACCAGTTGATGTGTGTTTTTCTTAAGTCACTGGCCTTGCTTCAACTTCTACCATAACACTGCATGGGATGCAACACACGCTGCTCCCGCAGAGCAGAAGCGATGACCAGCAGCCGGCTCTCGGCAGATGATGCCACCAGAGGGCAATGCACGTCCAGCACAACACACCCTCCAGTGCAGGGCTGTGACGGAGCTGTCCTCTTCTGGATGGGAGCAAAATAACTCACGGTAGGGTCTAAAGACAGCTATCGCACAAGTGAGCTCCACACGAGAGCTGTGTTTTCACAAATTCAGTTACTTTCAGAGATTCAAGTCTATTTGCGGGAGGCCAAAGCTCACTAGGACTGTACTGGCTTCTTGGAGATGCTTCCCTGGCTGACCGTGAGGTGGAGCAGTTTTGTTCTGATGAGGTCCCTCTGTCAGCCCAGCATCCATCTGTTCGCCTCTGGGAGAACTGGAGTGTGAAGAACCTTGAGGCCACAGAGTAATTGCCCTAATTTAATAACTGCCGATCAGCAAAGTTGGAAAGTGTCGCGTGAATGGCGATGGCTGACACCCACAGGGCAAATCAAAGGAGAAGACATTTGCAGGATGAAGGCAGATTGTGTATTTCCTTTCCCTGACTGGTGCATTACCCTTCCCCTGGTTTGCATAGGCCACTCACATTTCTATACACACCACATGTCTGGCACTGCATAGAAAAGCAAACTTCGACAACGAGCACCTTGTACAAGCCAAGTACAAGCTGAAAGCTGGGGAGCAGCAGGTCACCCATGCCCCTGGGTCTGGCTGCTTCAGTTTGCTCAGGGAAATGCTGCAGACAGCAGCATTTCCATAACAAGGATGAATTTACAGGGAAGCTGCAGCCTGGTCACCACAGAGTGACAAATGGAACAGATCTGCAGTAAAATAGTATTACCATAAAACACAGAGTCTCAAATACATTTTACGCCCCGCCTCCCTCTCCAAAGATACCTACTGCTGATATCATGGAAAACTTCAAAAAAATCCTCTCGCTTTAGGTTGTTATTGTCTGTCCTCTAATGAGCTGGGGAAGCTCATCTGCAGCTCAGAGACAGAAAGAACAGTTCCCTTTCCCTTCTGCCCAGAGCGGCACGGCTCCCTCTGGCACGCTTCACGCAGCTCTATCCCAGCCAGAAGCTGCTCACGCAGGACGGCTGAGCTGGCAGAAAGTTTAGCCTTTGTGTCACCGAGCTATCATCCCAGAGAGGCAAACACCCAAGTGAGCTGTGCTGCCATACACAGCAAGGTAAAGGCAATTTCTCTCCCTATTGTTAAGCGCAGTGCAATTTAAGATCTGAAATATGGAGCACGCTCACGATGCTCGTCTGCCCATTTACCTTCTGCTCAAGGAGGGCCCGACGGAGGGATACCCTCTGTTCAAGATCACGCAGCTCCCGATCATGCTGGGCTTCTGCCTGCATCTTGATTTTACTCTGATATGCATTCAGCAGCTCCAATTCTTGCTGCAGCTGCATCTTCAAAACCTGGCACTCTGCTTCCTGTGCTTCATCCAAACGCAGCTGGGAAAGACAGACAATAGAGACGTTTCACTATGGGGTAACCACTCATGACACTCAGGGGGAGGACTGTGAGGAGGGGGAGAGAATGGGATGGGACTTTGTTTTCTTAGCAATACAACTGGTCTCTATTGTACTTCGTTTCACTGAACAGAGGACCTATAGTGACAAAGAGCGGTGACAGTGAGCCCACAGTGCTGATGCAAGTGATGCTGATGAGCAGTGGCGCCTCAGGAACCACGATCCATCCTGCAGAGACCAGACTGCTGGAGGTGCCAACATCCACGGCTCTCCTTTCGCTAGAGGCAAAGAGAAAATCTCTTGCTCTGTTCAAATGGATTAACCAATTACCTGTACACAGGAGATTCAAGTCCATATCCCTGCCAATGCAGGACTTTGGGCAAAAAAATATAATTACATATGATACTGAACTTTTAACCTTTCCATATATAAATTAAGACAGCTACCCTGCCTCACAGCATCAAATTTGTGCAGAGTGATGTGAGCAGGATGCAATATGCAGGAAGTGCAAAGAAAACTGCACGTTCAGTTGTAGCAAGGACTCAAAGCATTGCTCATGCGGTCATTCCTTAAAGAAGGAATCTCTTAAAGGAGTCACAGAACTTTCACAACACTTTAAGCATTATTTCAGATTTACAGTCAAAAGTCTGGACTCCTCCATGACTCAATGAGCATCTTCCACCAGTGGGACACCCTTCGGTTGGTATCATTGACAAACCAAAACCTAAATGACTTAAGACAGCAAGCTGCACGTTATTTAATGATGCTCTGACAGGGACATCTATGTTCTCAGACTTCATGCCAAAGCAGTCCTGTGGCCACACAGATGCATCACTTTGCATCTCTGCAACAGCAGCTTCAATTCAACCTCCGTGAAGGGGGTAATACCTCTTTCCTCCGCCTTTGAATGCTGCTTTTTGAGCAGAGGAAAGACTGTGCTGGGTATGGTGCAGGTGGCAAGGAAGCAGCTAGCCTGCTGTCAGGATACAGATTTTAACCAATGCAAACATCCCTATTTGGCTGAGGAACCCTGGGTCCCTCGGAGGCGACTCACAGCTTGTGTGGAGAGCATTTCATTAATGCTGTGATCATACTGCTCAGCCAGGATAGCCAGCTTCCGCGTCTGCTCCTCCTTGAGCCGTTTGAGGACAGCTTTATGTTCACTCTTTGGCGTGGTCTCCAGCAGATGGTTTCTCAGTGCTTTGTACTGTCTGGTTTGGATCTTGCATGTATCCTGAAACTGCTTCTTTATCTGTAGTTCTTTTGACTGGAAAGATGGAGGGGACACAAAGAAAAAAACAGCGTGTTTCAAATGGGAGAAATATCCATTCAAATGGATATTTAGGATTACATTAAGGATATGAGTTCAAGAATCCACAAATGTATATTAACATCTACAGTGCAAGGAGGGAAGCAAAACAGACAAGAGGCAATGACTATTGCTGCAGCTGCTTTGACACTGCTACTGTGCGAAACAATTACAATACAGACACTTTTATAACAAAGCTGCAGCCTAAATACAGCTGTCTCTGCACAAAGAGCCTCACATTTGTCACTGGATTGGATCCAGCCCTGGGTGTTGCTTTTCAAGAAAAGTTCTTGAGGGACAGGGCTAATATTTATTAGCACCGAAAGCCATACTTACACGTGACTATGGCACATATATATGAACAGTACTTAATGTCATGGAAAGAAGCAGATCTGGTGCATGGGAAGGGACAGGGAAAAAGAGCAACACTTTTTCCATTGAGGGTTTGATGAAGATGTATGCTAACCCTTGATATTATGACCTTGGTTTTCATAAAGATACTCAAAAAATGGCTGGGAAAGATTAGATGCTTGAAGATGTTCACCACAAGCAACATCAGCATTGTGCTAGTCTAGCAAACAAAACAATTCTCCAGCCCCAGTGCAGGGTTCCTGGGGACTGAGTTTTTCCTTTGCACTTTGCTAGCATCTCTGTATTGTTTAGAGACATAACTTGGTGATTGCACACAGGGCTGGAGACATTAATCCCGAAAAGGTACCTGGATCCGATTTTGTTGTATGACCTCGAGGAAATTTAATTATTACTTTTTTTCCTTTCACCTGCCTTACCTGCCTGCAGAGCAGCTTGTAAGTGTTTTAAGACCCTGAAAAGGAGCGTGTTGTGGAGTTCCCTGTATGTTCCTACAGGAGGGCTGGCAGGGATGCTTCTAACTAGCAAAACCCAGAAGTGATGAGTGATGGTGGTTAACTGACAGATAGTCAAGTTCACCATGGTAAGAAAAACCAAACAAACCCCTAAATCAGGGCAGTCAGCATCACTATGGGCCATTCCCACTGTCAGTCACCATGGTCAAGTCCTAAAGCACTGGGGGCAGAAATAGATTTGTGTCTCTTGAGTAAGGTGGAAGAGCTCCGGGTGTGAGGCAGCGAGGCAGACACGTCCATGTTCATGTCCCCTGTCAGCTCCTGGCGCCAGCTCCAGGCTCAGCAGCGCAGGTGACAAGCGCAGCACTTGGAGCCACCCAGAAAGATGCTGTGGGATCAGACGACACATCCAGCCCCATTTAGACATCATCAGCTTTGCTGCATAAACCAACAATTCCACTTTGCTAAGCTGATGCTGAAAGCACGACAAAAGTGGGCTTCATTCAAACCAAAACACATACCACGGGGAGCAATACATCACTTTTACTCTTTCTAAAGTCATCGGAAGCTACTTCCCCCCAGGAAACCTTTAAGGTTGTTTCTCCCTGCCCCTAAGGAAAGCATCAGCAGGTTACACATTCCCATCAGGGACCTGGTCACAGCAAAACACCAACGATCTATTTTATCCCCACTGTCTGTGAAGTCCCACTTGGACACCAGACTCTGTTTACAGGCTTCCAACCCAAAGGCTTCAACAACAGGAAACAGAAGGGAGGGGTAAGATTTCCAGTCAGACTTCTGACAAGAGCGTTTTGACCCCTAGTATTGTGAAATACCAGCAAGAAGGTATTTGCATCACAATTAACACTCTCGAAATAATAACAGAGCAGTTTTCACTGAAGGGTGAATTCTAGTTATGAGTCCTTCTGGTGCTGTAATAGCGGCAACAGACACTGACCGTTAAAAGTCTGTTTTCAGGACAAAGGACCTCACTAAATAACAAAGGGAAAGCCTGAAACATGTGCCCTCGAGGGAAAACGTTGCTGAGGAGAGAAACTGAATAAATAGTCAAATTATCTAGTCAAATAAGAATACTTGGCTGCATTGGCCAGGAGCAAGAGAAGAATTAATGCAAGGCAACAGCCTCAATAAAGAGGGGATTGTGCTACAAACCAAACGGTTGTCCAGCAGGCTGCATTATTAGCACTGGGTGTACGCAAAGGTGCTGGATTGACAGCTCAAGCCTGAAATCCTTGGCTAATCACAGAACAGCCACACAAATCAAGTACACGCTTCCCATGCCCCGCGCAGACGGTCCAGCCCTGTCCTCGCTGCGCAGGGACTGCAGGGGCTGGCGGGGACAGGGCAGCTGAGATGAGGATCCTGCTGTCCCACCTGCCGCAAGGGGCGGAGGACGGACGTGCTGCCCACCGTGTTCGCACCGCGTCACCTTGGGGAGGCAGAACTCATTCATGCTAATCTCAGAAGGATCAGCCTAATACAGCTGCTTCAGTTTTATTCAGCGCAGAGTGCAGCGCAGCTTCCCCGTGAAGTCATCAGCTATTTATACACTATACCCTTGGAGACTCTCAACAGCGATCTGATGGTCCCTTGTTCTCACGAGCTGGGTTTTCACTGTTTAGTATTATTCTAATATTGACAAATCAGGTATTTATTTCTATTTTCAAGTTGGTTATTTTCTCTGTAAGAAGATAACTTGCAGGTGGTGAAAACTAAGTCAGGTGGGAAATACCATGAAGAAGAAAGACCTAGAACAATAAAGAAACCCCATGCTCAGTATGCCATACACTCGTTTTGTTACTGGCACAGCTGAACACTGGGTGGAGAGAAGAAATCTGCCTCCTCAAAGTAAACGTTCCAGGAAGCTTTGTGAAAGGCCTGATACTCCCTTCTCAGACACTTCAGAATAAACCACTGGGCTTCTTTGGATGAAGCGAAGGCTTACAATGAAAACACTAAAAGCCTCAATTAGAGGGGCCCTACAGTTCTGGTCAGCGACCGCAGTTCCAAGAGCAGCGCGAGAAACCCATGAGAACACAGGACAGCAAAGGTCAGCGCCAGGAGCTCCCCGGGGACGCTGCTGTCGGCTGGCGTCTCGCTCTCTTCCCCTCACACTTTCTAGCACACCAGCCTTAATACAAAAACAATAATCAGGTGTGCTGGCCAAGACCGATAGCACAGTTCAGTTTTGATGTGCACAGGAATACAAAGCTCTTTTTTTTTTTATGACATTGCTTCATTAGAGAAAAATAGATTTTCTTCTTATATATGGGGGGAGAGAAGGATCAGAAAATGGTGTAGGAGGAAGAAGAGGGCAAAAAAAGGGCACTGCAAAGATTAAATGCATTTTAAACTACCACAAAAAGGAAGGCGTGTTGCTGAGAACAATAGTTTTTCAAACAAAATGAGGGAATAGTGCTGCTACGGCCTGCCTACAACGCACTGCAGCCCTGACCGCCACACTGCGGTGGTTCATACATACAATGCTTGCGGGGCTGCAGTTGCACAACTTGACGAATAACGCTGTTTTAAAAAGGTATTTGTTACAAAGTGAGAGACCTCTGCAAATTCACAAGCTCCAAAAGACCTTGGACCCCCAAATGAGAACTGAGCTGCCACGTAGCGCTGTTCCACCACCCCCAGCAGCTCGCGCCCCAACCCCCGTTGGTACCTTGAGGCTCTTGGGCTGCTGCCGGACCTCCATGACGTGCTTGCGCCTCAGCTCCCGCTCCCGGCGCTTGTTGTATTCCAGCTGGTTGGTGAGCTCGGTCTGGTGCTGGAGTCGGATCAGCTCGCAGCGCATCTTCTGGATGGTGCTGAGATGGCGGAACTCCAGCTCCTGCATGGACTCGTGCTGGCGCAGCAGCATGGCGTGCTCCAGGTCCTTCTGCGTCTGCCTTTTGTTCAGCTCCTAAAGGGAGGACGGAGGGAATTATTAGATTCTTTGTACTTAGTTGGATTTCCGTCCACAATGTGACATTTCGCTTTGTTCACAAGGGCATTTCTCTCTTTCCAAGGCATCTGAGGACAGAGCACAGAGTTTCAACATCTTATCAGGAGCAGACAGCACCGCCACCGGTAATTTTTCCTTCCTCATTTCACTTTTCTTCTTCCTGTTCTAGATGCTCAACAGGATTCAGAGTAAACAGTTTTTGGAAAGGACTGCAACTGTGTTGTGTCTGCTGACTTTTTTGCTCCAACAATTCTCCCACAATAGGGCACTAATGTGAACATTTGATTCCGCACGACACCCTAAAAGCCAAGACAGCATTGCAAAACACATCAAACCATTATTTTACCAAAAAAGCCTTCAGATGTGGTAATTAACACTTCAGTGAGACTGGAGTTGGATGGAAGGTGCTCCTGTGAGGTACGTTTCACACAGGTGGTTCCAGATCTCATCTCTGCTTGGTCTCTTACCTCTCGAACCAGATCCTGCTCCAGATTGTGGCGGCCAAGGAGCATCCGTCTCTTAAAGCGGCGACACTCCAGCTCCAAGTACTGCCTCTGACGCCTCAGCAAATTGGCTTCTTCCTCCGCCTGGAAATGCTGGATGTTCTCCTTCTGCTTGGAGAGCCACTCCTGCTTCTCCTTCTTTGGAGTGCTCTGGTTTTCATTCAGCTCCTGGTAAGAGCAAGGTCATTAATTGGGGAATAGTCACATTGAGCTCCTTGGCCCTGAACAACTGGACGGACCTGCCCAATCTACCTTGTCTTCTCATGGCCGGCACCATCCCAGCCTCTGCAAAAACGCATCCTATTGCATATCTAAGGGAACACCAGGAGACAATTCACAGCGGAGCAAATTTAACTACAACTTTGCATTGGCCATTTTAACCTGTCAAAACGCTGGTTCATGCCCACAGTTTCCAGACATCCATATTAGCTCAAAACATAAAAATGATGGCTTGCCACTGGACGCAAAGCCACTTGGAGATCTCTCTTACTTCCTGAGAAGCGTTTTTACAGGCTCCCAAAGGAGTGAGAGAAGGAAAACACCGCCACCCTCATTTACAAACGTTGTTCATATGAAACTCCAGCTGCATGAAGCACATTAGAATATAGAAATAATATTAAGAAGTTCACATGTCAGGCCACAGTTTCCACATTTGTATTAAATTCAATATACAGCTTGAAGCATGTTTTGCGAAAGACCTGCTTGAACTCCATACTAGAGATGTCCATACAGTAACTAGACTTGTCACGATATGTTTCAACTTAAGTATGAGACAGAACTGCTCTATATTTCCTTGGTGTTTCTTGGTGCCCTGTGATCTACTGCCCACTCAGAAAAAGATTCTATGTTATTATAAAGAGCCCACGCTCCTATAGTTTTTGTGAGATCTTTCTTGGCTCTGCTGCTCTTTAGCCTTTCTTTCTCCTGGGAAATGTCTATGTTTGGGAATGTTCCCCTTTGGAGTAACTTCCAAATTTGCGTCACACAAGTTGATGGTTGAACACTAAACGGTTCTTTCAAAAAAAATTATTTATAGTGTTTATGGTTTCAGTCACTCCACAAAAAGAATCAGCAAGTTTGATTCTACAGTTTCTCTGCCTTTCACAAAGGTCATGATTTTCACTACAATACAATGATTATTGAACTATTGCACAGCTTTCTCCATGGATGGTGTTGTACAGATACTTTCCTTAAAAAAAACCGGCATGTTACCTTTGCTGTTCTGTTTTATTGCTGCTACAGAAATATCATGTAAGTGGTAAGAAACTTCACTAACTGCTGCAGTGCACGGTCAATATCTGCAGCAATAAGGTACGAGAAAAATACTCACGACCTTTCTTCAACTACCTTTTATCACTCTTTAGGATTGCCAAATTTGCATGGTTTTGGCTAAAAAGTAATATTAAACAATGGAGAAATTTGTATGTTTACAAGATGAACATTTAGGTACCAATAAACCTTCTAAAGTCAAAGGTACAAAGCAAACACAGGAGACTGCTCATGAAATGCATGACTTGCTGCAATCCAAAGATCCCTTGTGCACAGCGCACGCTGATTTCTGAACGTTCACGCCCTCACGCTGTATCGTACGCTCCACTATCGGTTCACATTTCTCATTACAGACGAGTTACCTCTTTCAGCTGCTCTTTACGGAGTTTATATTCTCTCTTCTGGGACTCCAGGAAACTGTTCAACTCTTTTTTCTGTTGGGCCTGAATATGCTGTTGAAACTTCTTTTCTTCGTTGGCCATCACTTTAGCCTACAGCAAATCCAGCAGCAAATCAGTTCGAGCCCCAATGGATTATGGCTCACGCTCCATTTCAGCCCCAAGACCCAGAACTCAGGGTACAGTCACCACGATACTCACCACAATGAACAAGCACAAGTCTCAGGAACTTGCCCTCACTCTCTTATCTTTCCACCCCCCATCAGGGCACCCAGCAGGAGCCCTTTTTCAGTCCCTCGTTTCCTCAGCCCTATTGCTCTGCTAGTCTTGCCTAACCAAGTCAATACCTTCTGATAAACTACCTTAGCCCTCCACTGAGAGATTCAAGATGAACTAAGAACCAACAATGATCACCGTAGGTGGCACCACTTCATTATAAATTATTTAAAACCATAAAACCCCCATATCCATAAGGAACTAGACGGTGAACGTTTAAGCGTAGCTGGCAAATTTCTCTGCCTCTGTAAAACTCAATTGCCGTCAGTTACTGACAGCATATACATGGCAAAAGAAAAGAAAAACCTTACAGTATTTTCTCTGGGGTCAGTGCACTAACATTTAGGATAACACACTGTGATGAAGGACATACCTTTCCTCTAGTTACATAAACCCCTTAGTGTAAGGAGGTGATGTATTAGCCTTTTTCTAATTAGCAATTTGCTTGGTTCCTGAAAACAGACACGTAAGAGACTACAATGTCATCTCTTCATCAGTGAGGGGAAGTGGACAATTCAATGTAATGAACAAACATAGACTGGTCTGCTAAACCGTAATCTCCTACCTCTTTTTCCATGGCTGCTTGGTGTTTTTTAATCAGCTTTTCCATTTCTGCAGCAAAATTGTTACGCTGTGTTTCGAGATCTTTGTCCAACCTGAGGCGATGCTCGTCCATCTCTGCCTTCAGTTTATTCTCTAACGCCATCAGTTGCTTCTGGTGTTGCCGTCTCATACGTTTATAGCCAGACATCTGCTCTCGCAGTTCAGAGTCTTGCTCATGTTCCTGCATTTGCCTTGTCACCTAGGAAGACAACCACATTGGGCCAAAGTAAGTTAATGCTTCTTAATCTGCTTTTCAGTAATCTTCAAGCAAAAAAAAACCCCAAAAAACTAACCAACACCAAAAAACACCTCAGTAAAGAAATATCATTTTGTTGTAAAGAAAAGCACACGTCCTAATGGCAGCAGAGCAGATTAGAAACTGAATTCTGCTGTGGTAGACATGGTCACACGAGCTCCCGCAGAAAGAACTCTGCAACTGTTTTAAAACTGTTACTAACTGTCTTTTTAGCCCACTGTAATATGAGTGTGTGTATATACATACATACACAAATATACGTAATATGCATATGAAAAACCCCAGCTTACTATGATAAACACTTTCCTGCATTGTACTAGGTACATTGGTTTAGAAAATATCTAATACACACAAATTACATTTGCATAGGTGTTGCATTTAAGCTTTTATTAAATTAACTATTTCAGTGATAATATCTTGGTCAACGAGGACAGCTTGTATCCTGATGCAATCCTAATAGCTCTAAGTAGTTTAATAGTGCTATATATGTTCAAAGGCATTCCTTCCTATACAACTTCATCAAAATCAAACCTGAACGTACCAGCGATGCTGTGCGTATAGTAGCAAAGTGCTCTCGGTTGCGATAATGAGACTTGTGGCGAGATACTTGGGGAGGAGACTGGGGTTCTGATGCCCTTGTTCGAGGATCTGACTCCTCTCTGTAGTTTTCTTCCTCCTTATCAGCAAATATTAATGTGAGATAATAAAGAGAATCTGTGTTACTCGAGATTTTTATTTTGGTCTGGTTCAAAAGACATTTAAAAGGAAACAAAACAAAAGCATTTTACATTCAGTAGTCCTGAAAGATCCTCCTGCCAATAAGTTGGATGAAGAAGTATACTCTGATCTAGGAGCCTTGCTTTTGAAAATTTCACTGCACATTTTTATCACTAGGAGGAAAATTACTAATTAAAGCTGAAAATGAAAAAAATAAATGGAAAACTGAAGACTGAGAATGTTTACTTCACCAAAACATAAAAGCTAGAAAGTAGATTATATCAGGTCTGAAAGACAAAAACATCTTTGTAACCCTGAAAGACAGAGGAAGATTTTCATTACGCCCACGACAGAAACACCTCAAAGCAAATCTTTAAATTTGTCACAGTGTATTCTACATTCTTATTTTGAGTTTGTCATTCATCGCAGAGCGATTAGTAGTTAGATATGATATCCTAATTAACTCCCCGAGGAAATACCTGCATCTGTTGCATATCTGGGCAAAGAACAAAACATTCTAACCACACCTCTCATTAGCCGGGGGAACGTTCCTGCTTTGAGAGAGGGTGCGATAACCCCTCGCAGCGAGAGCAGCTCGGTTCAGCGGGACGCTGCCCGCTTCACCCTTCATCGTGCGGGGATAACACGGGAAGAGCCTCACGCCTTGCCACGGCCAGAGTGCTGCACTGCTTTTTCTATGCATCTTTGTTCATGAACCAAATATTCAAGTGTTGGGATGCTTTGTGCTTCAGGAACAGATTTCAACCACTGCTGTGGGTCTTGTCTCTGAGAATTCACTAACTAGGAGGTAAAAGGAGGGAATGTTCGCATCCTTTTGTTCCATGAAGCGGTGTTCTGCAAATTAAGGGCATCCGCTGACTATTAACAAACCTATTCACAACCTGCCATTCTGACTCCTCACAGTAATGCAAACTGCTTTTGAAACAATTCAACTAGTAATTTTTACTGAAATCGTCAGGAATAAACAGTTTTTACAGCGACCTTCCTAAGTTTCCCGTGCACATTAATATATTTGGGGCACAATATTAGAACCTCAAAATAATGTCTTAGGATAGGAAGCACTCGACTTTTTGTCATTCTGTCAACCAAATACCCTCCCATTTTACACCTTCAAAGTTATCCAGTAAAAATCCAATGCTTACCGGCTTTAAATGAATGACAGAGCTATTTGACATCACGGTGTGGTCCCCCTCCATCATATCCAGCTCGCTCTTATCATCCGAGGCATCTGGAAGACTGTTAACACTACTGCTTTGGCTACTGGCACTGATAGACATACTAGGAATGGACTGATTACTCCCGACACTATTGACCGTTCCCGTCCTGCCGACACCGTGATCTTGTTCCTAGGAGAAAGGGATTATTAAGAAAATCCACATCCATCGCAGCTGTATCTGTGGACATTACCAAATGAAATGCTCACTCGCTTCCTTTCTAAAGGCATCTACCCGCCGTGTCATGGCAGTTCCCACCCTCCAGGCATTGCCACAATACATTTCTCTTGTGGGATGCTGGGGAGAAAAGGAATCAACCTTGTCAAGATGAACTGGCTGATGTCAGATTCTTTTCACCAGCGAGCCTGTTAACAAGCTGAACTCTATCACGTATCAGCAGCAGTGCGTCACCAGAAACCGTTCTGACACCAGTATCATCCCAGTGCTCGGCTGGGACCCTGCACCTCGCACGGTGCCTTTCTGTCTATGACAGAACTGCAATTCAGTCTCAATTTCTGCATGGTGATTGCAGCACGCAACCCAGAAAAGAACAATTCATTTCCTTGATGACTTTTTTAAAAAAATAAATCAAGTACAAATTTCTATGTCTTAGACTCAGAACAACATTCTCCAGACAAAACCAGAAGACTGTCAAGAGCCTTGTATATACGCTCGAAATAGAGGTTAACTGCAGTTGCTGAAACAGCCCTCACACAGCCTTATAAACAGGCAAGGCAAGCTGGGATTTACGGAGCGGGAAGCTGACAGCCCAAGCGTGAACCAATGGCACAGCTTCTTGCCAGCACGAGGCATCTACCCTGTTTGTCCTTGTCCGTGCCTCGAGGTAGCGTTATTCCGAGCGCAGGGAGGAAGGCAGAGTGTACAGCCGGGCGTGCGAACAGCCTTCCTTCGGCTTAGCAATATCTGAGCTGGGGTTATTTAAACGACAGCATCATTCTCTGTTTCAGTGATGGAATCCAAAGTTTCTCTCACCTCCTCCTCCTCCTGGGTTTCGACTGCAGGGCCATTGTGCGCCTCCTGGAAGAGGAGCTTCTTCATCTTACGGTACTGCAGGTTGTCCAGTTCTCTCACTGCATCCTTTGTTCTCTGAATCAAGTCTATTAACACTGTTTCAGGCCGCTCCCGAAGAACAAACATGTGCTGTAGAACACACAAATAGGCGAGTGACCTCTTGTGCACATGCTTTGAGGACACATTATGAGCTCTAGTTGGGTTTGTTAGCCCTGTTCCCAGCACAGGAGGAGGACACCTTCACAGCTTACGTTGGTGTTGGTTTTAGACTTCACGATCTAGATAGATGTCAGAACAACTGCCTTCTGATGGGAAACATCCATCAAAAGATATAGTAGTAAAAAAACCCACAAAACCCAAAACAATCCAGAAATGGTATTTCACGTCCCATGAAAACAGGCTTGGTTTAAACCTAGACTTCTTTGGGTGTTGGGATATTTGGAGACGTTATCTACTTGTGGTTTAGAGGGGGAAGGGTAACAAATAACGTATAAATGCTAAAGGTGTTAGACTGGTTAAGTATCTCTAACCAAATGTTAATTAACTCATGAGATACTCTTGCTATAAAAGCCATTCGCGTGTTCAGAAAAGCTTCAGAGTCAAACATTCGACATACAGCTCTAAGTCATAAAACAGACAGTGAACCTTCAAGCCTGGTCCTAACACCGTCAGCCACGTTACGCGCCTTTTTGGGGGATATTCACTGCATTTCACTGCAAAGGTGGTTACGTTTTGCCAATAGGTAAAACAAGTCTTGTCTGTATATGTCAGAAGCAGCTTTTGCAGCCTTCAGATGAAATGTGCTGTGCAAGCATGAGTCATTATTAACACCACCGCTAGTTTCATTTTGTTCCTTTGGAGAACTGCGTTGCCATTTCCAACATGCCACATTCCCTACCTGTCCCTGCAAAGTGGCGTGCAGCTGCTTCAGACTATAGACATGGAAGGAATACATTCACAAACGTTTCATTTCCATCAATGTTCTCTTTAATTGCAGTGCAATGCTCAAAATAAAACCAATCTGCAGAGTTCTGAAGTGGCAGGACTACACACCCACACCAAAACCTTTACTGGGTAATTGCGTTCGCTTTCTGAATACACAGTTTTTAAAGAGGCAAAAGTCCTCAGAACCTTTTAAGCAAAAACATGCAAAAAGGTGACGATAAAACCTTCATAATAGCATCTATTTCCGAGTAATGCCCAATTTTGGAAAACTGCTGTTTAACACAAAACATGGCTGGGATAAAAATCCCCAAAAATAATGTCACGAGCACTGTGAAGAGAATGAATGACAAGTTAGCAAAATCCTGAATGCCACCTGATGCCACAAAGGAAATCCATCACAATCACACAATAAAGCAGCTCTACCACCGAACTTCTGCGCGAGCTGCGTTCACTTAGGAACACGTCAGCTTTTTGCAACAATCTACCACATCGGCTTTGTTTCCAGACAAGAGCAAGGAAAATCAAGTCTCTGCACCATACAGGAGCACAAACGAAGAAAATAAAGGGTAAGAAATAAAGCAGGAGAAAACCTGCAGACGGCTTATTCATGTCAAGGAAAAGTATGGGGGAAAAACCTGCTCTCCTCTGCTCCCGTTCCTCCAGGGATACTATTAGAACAGCGGATTTCAGTTCTACACGTAAAGCACATGGGGATGGGAGAGGATAAAAAGCCTTTAGGGGTGTATATATAGCATAGAATAAAGCGGGAAGTAACGCAAGGTATTTGTTAACTAAAGCATGGCAGCTCTGTCAGGATTAATTATAATCACTGGAAGGATAGACTGAGCTTAAGAAACTGAAACTCCTGACAAGTTGGTGGTCATTCAGTGTCACTCGCTGGGGTTCTTTGATGATGAGAACAAGGCTGGCTTGGAGAGTCACCTGGGGACCACCTGAGCCCCTGCAAAGGGGCAGTAAAGTGGGACCCCCAGCTCAGCATCCTCCTCAGCTCAAAGGTGTTGGGGCAACAGGCAAAGAGCATCGTTAATCGTAACCCGGTACGGTAGGTGAGATAGAAGAGTGTCACAGGGCACAGACCCTTTTAAATAGCATGTGGAAAACAAAAAGGACGAGCAAGCCCACCTTCAGAAGCTCCTCTGATGTAGGCCTGTCTTGAGGAATTTTCTGGAGGCAAGAATCTACGAAGTTTCGAAAATAATCAGACCTGTGGCAAGAGGAAAAAAAAAACAAAACAAAACAACAAACCAAACAAACATCTGAGTTAACAAGCCAGTTTATTTTTCAAAGCTCATTAAGGAATCAAGACATGGACATTTGGGCAGTGCTGGTAGAAAGAGTGGGGAGAAACCACATGGATCCAGCACTTCACACCACAGCCTCTGACATCCCGAGTCAAGCCAAAGCCCACTGCTACTAGTAGGTAAATCCCTTTAATTTCAGCTTCCAGACAAAATGTTTCAGCTTAAGAATGCAAAAATTGGGGCAATTCAAGAGGAAGGGAAGTTCCGCATAAAGACAGACACCCATATATCTCTGTGAGAGCATCAATCCCGTCCAACTCTGTATGGCACAAACTCCACAAGGGCAGAGCCCTTGCCCCATCCCACCTCTGTGCCCAGGTGTTTCACCCACAAACCGTCAACGCACAACTCCCGAAATGCCTTTGGCCCCTCAGACACAACCTCTACCCTATTGTGCAATCTGTCACAAGCGAGACTTAAGGCCATTATTTGTTTAGTAACTTCTCTCCTTCTGCAAGCTGAAATTCTGTATTTTGCCCTTTCCTTCTCTGAACACAAGTCTTCAGAAGGGCAGGATTGTACCGCGAAAAGAGCAGCGCAGCGGTTGTATGGGGTTTATTTCTTTCCTCCCCCACTGCTCCCCCCTGGCCCATCATGTAATGGGGGGGTGTTGCTACTGCAATTTTTCAGTAAATCAAATTATTGCATTTTTTTGTCAGAAAAACGCATAAAATGAGTTGAATGTTTTGTCAAGCACCAGAGTGTGAAACAGCCTGACCAGAAAAATCTCAGCAGGAGAAAACATTTCTAAAAATAAGGTACAATGTATTACGCTAGAGGCCGAGGACTACGGCTCAGAAAAACACAGTCAGGAAGTTTTTAACTCTGGAAATTAGTTTACTGTGTTTGCTGTTTCAAAAGCCAGTTGTTGAGGCTGGGAGGCACAATATTTGACTACTGTGCTTTATTCTTCTGAAGTTTATGCCACCGACACTTGCCACACACAAGCAGTGTCTTCAACTTGCAAAGCAGCACTTCAACAAAACAGGATTTAGGAACTGACAGTGTGGTTTGTGATTAAAAAACACTAAACCCCACATTTTTGGCTAGCAAGGGAGCTTCAAAAGTTTACTGACCCATGAACTGAATTTTTTACAGGATCCGATGCTCTTCTGCTTCTACTACATTCTAGAGTCTAAAATGCATATTTAGTAATCGGTCACTTTTCTATATAAAATGTATAGTGAACTTAATAGGAACCTTCCAGCTCACATCCTCCCAACAGGAATCCAGCCATTTCAAGAACTCGGCATGACAAAGCACTCCATTTACAGCAATTCCCTGCAACATTCCTCCCTCAGTAATACTCACCATTCATTAGACTGGAGTGTAGGGGATTCATTCTGCGCTATGTGATATAAGGCACTCATTGCGTTCATATTAAACAAAGGAGGCTTCCTTTCCGCTACACACAAAAGAAAATAGTTTTTATATAGGGAGATAGTCTCATGTTTTCACTCTTTTTTAGTTTACATCCCTTTAAAAAGAAAACCACATCAGCAGAATCACTGTTGCCTGAACACGGAACCCCAAACCAACCCTACCCTGCAATCAGACAGATATGTTGGCATGTGTCCTATACCATTGCAGAAGATGAAAGCGCTTTGAAGATCAAATGCCTTGTCCTCTCAAGCTTTTAAATTACGTGGTTTATCATAGTTGAGTTCTCTGACTCATTGTAATGTACTAAAATAGGAGTAAGTTAACAGTAAGCTCTGTACTCGGTGTTTAGCCACTAAGCATTCTTGAGTTCATATCCCCTCTTCCCCCTCTCTTTGTTTTTTTTCTAAACTACAACTGCTAAAAAGCTAACAAATATTTAATTCTAGCAGCACAGCAGTGATGAAAAAGCTGGTTACAACAACCAGCAAATCGCACTTAACTGACTAAGCACATGGGCAGGAAGTCAGAACAGGCCAACTCTTTAGACTATTTTGAGAGTTGCATTCTCCTTTGCTCTTCTCTCTTTTCCAAGCTTGTGTTACTCTTATAGACTGACACAGCATGAAAGCTTAATGAGGAAGGATATGATCTCACTGTAACAACAAAATTGAAGCTTCATCAGAATGTTTATGGGGTGAACCTATGAAGCTCAGCCTTGCCATAAACACTCTGGAGAAGCTGGTCAGGCCACAAGGATGTTCCTACGCAAGTGAAAATGCAACAGAAAACTTTCATCCTGAAAAGAATTTAAAACCAACAACAAAAAACTCCACACGAACAAAAACAAAGCCACAAACAGCAAAACCCAAACAAACAAACAATATTGCTATTTTCTCATTCTGCTTTTCAATTTTGAGTCGAATAGAAGCAGTAAGCTACGCAGAGATCACGGGTCACCCATGGCTATCACAGGATGGACTAAGCCCTACATATTCCTCAGAACGGATAAATTGAGGAGTTAAGCCTTTCCTCAAATGTGGCACTTTACCTTCTCTAATCTGGCAGATAACTAGCTGCTGCTATCGAGGATCAGACTGATTATCCATTAAACTATTTTAACTGACCCCTTAAACTACTTCAACTGACTGTTCTCCGTAGCTTTTTTTTCCTCTTAACTCAACCTGAATAAAACAGAAACCTTCAGGAAATGGTGAAACTGAGCCCTCAATGAGGCCACCTCCAAGACTAAGTGATAATTTGAGAAGCCTACCAGACACCTCATTTTTCCTGCTTTCTTCCCATGCTTATTCAAACCAACACAAATGAGATAACCGCACCGACCCAGCCTACAACGCTCTACCGCCCTGACCTAGTCTCACCTCCCACCGACGCTAGAAGCCGTCGATGAAGCCTAAACGCTTCATCTTGCAAAAAGGGAAGGCGCCCGGGGGTGTGGTGGCCATGAGCTCACCGCATTCCTGCAGCCGGCCAAGTCTCCTCACTGCGCTCCGAGCAGGGCTCTGTCATGACAGTCACACCCCTTCGACTTGGCTTTATATGGGTAACCCACCCCCCCTCACCTCCCAAAAAAATCTCTGCTCTGAAGAATCTATTTCACATCCTGGAAGAAAATGAAGTTGACAGTTTGGAATGCCAGACGGTGTTTTTAGCTAAACTGTGCGGTTCGCATGGATTAGTGTGTTCCTGAGAGCTCGGGCTGCCCGGGGCGATGGGATGTGACGAGGAGGGCAGGATGGACCCAGGCGCAGCGAGACGGCCCGAGACAAACCTAGAGCTCTGTGCTTCCACAGAGCTGGGGCTGACTCACACCTGAGCAGCGCTGTGCTTCACATGTGCTTCACAAGGGGTATTTTTGTTCCAAGAAAACACTACACGTTCAATTTAAATAGAATGCCATACAAACGCAGCCCTTTAAAATTGATATGCTGCTTTAAGGAGTCCATTGTAATGGCAGTGCTATTGTTTCTCTTGTGTTTGATTTACAGGTTACCGCTTCAAAACTGGATTATTCCCTACCTTTTTTTTTTTTAAAAAAAAGATATTTTACAGCCAAATCTATTCACAAGAGACAACAAACACTGAATACAGCTTTGAAGCTGTCCGCTTATCCCAAACGTCACCGCTGCAGGAGTTGTTAATATACCTTAAGTTTTCATGCAAACAATATAAACTTATAATACTAAATATATTTTTCACACTGGCACTTTTAATGGTTCATTTCTAAAGGGGTTCAGCAAACAGACTGTTTTTCAGTTCAAAAGTTAACTGCCTCTTCCATAGAATACGAACACCTTTAGTGAAGTAGCTGGGCTATTTCCTTTGTCTATATAACTCTTTTTCTTTGGGTAATGAAAACACCAGTTCAATAAACATCAAATTGGAGACTTGGCTTGAATTCTAGAGAGCACATTTAGCTCTTTCCTCTAAAATGCAAGTCCCAGAGAAACCCAGACAAGGAAGGAGGCATAGATCTTCTGCACTGTAATGCAGGTTAATAAGTTCTAGGGATTAAATAACTCCATTTTATAAATTCTCAAAGAAAATAACTTACCTAACTCAATACAGGTAATTCCAAGAGACCAAACATCTACTTTGCCATCATACTGCCCTTCATCCATGGCTAAAATCACTTCTGGGGCCATCCTAGAAAAGGAAATCGTTGCTCATAAAATTCTGGGCCACGGAACACATTATCATCATCAGTATTTCAAGAAAACAGGCTGGTTTACTGATTTCAGCTACCGTGAACGTATCATTCCCCATGGTATGAGGCATGAACATGGGACATGGGGAACAACGCCCAGGCTCCCTCTCTAGTACGAGCCTACAGAGGCCACGCATTTCTCCTGCTTTTTTAGGTTACAGCAGCATCACCTTCTCGCCCTCCCGCATTTCCAACCATTTAGCTGGTTGGCCAGCTCTGGTGAAATAATTATAGCATGCAGTTGTGTAAACACCACAGATTAGGTGTAAGAGATCAAAAGCATACAAGGGATCTGCAAAGGGTTTTGTTCAATGAACCTGGCCTTTCCTATGAAAGAAAAAACACTTCAGTTATTTCAACAACCAGACGTGGTGAGAACATAAGAATTGTTAAAACCACTGGGGGGAGTGATTAAAATATATTACAGATGATTTAATCGACCAGTTAAAGTGAGGTAAAGTAAAACGACAAAATATTTTTATTACTTTTTGGGAACAAGGGTTCATAGTTTCTTGAAGTCAGAGCCTAATTACTATTTCATCTTTTTTTGCAAAGTACATTTTATCGCTACCGCAACCGGAAGATTACAAAGCTAGCTCCAATAAAGCCCAAGCACCTTAAATACCCAATAAATGATCCTTTTACCTCACAAAGCCAGAAATGCGTGAAACTCTTGGCTTACCAATATGGCGTCCCCACAAATGAGTTGGCAGGAGATGCTATGGAAGCAGACCCGAAGTCAGCAAGTTTCACCTGTCCTGGCTCTGTCAGCAGGATGTTTCCTGCCTTGATATCTCTGGTTATAGAATACAAATGTCAGTATTATTCCTCTCCGAAAAAAGAAAACCTTCTATAGGACTGACTACAAAACACACCAGTTCACACATGTTCAAGCTGCAGAATACCCACATTTTCTCCAAATACAAAAGCTTTAACCTTTAGGTTAATAGCTTAACGTGGCTCTTGATCTTAGAATCTAGTTTGTCTTAAAAATCAGCTTAACATATCACACCTGGATAAGCTTCATATGCAGCGCAGTAAAACCTTCTAAACCAGCTATGTCCTTTATAAAACCTTCTTCAGAAAGTCCTAGTAATGTAACTATTCAAACCCTTCATCCTACTGAAACGCAGCAGGTACTTCAAACACAAAGATCATTTGCATCCCGTGCTTACCGTGTGTTTCTCAACACGTGTGTTCATGTAAAACTCATTTTTCAAGCATTAGCGCTGCCCCCCTCGCCAGCAATGTCTGCCCTGCGGCTGCTACACGCTATTCGGTGAACTCAGCCTGCTTGGCTATTCCCTGCTCCATCCAACAACCAGTGTTGTGTCAATTACTGAAAAGCTGAGCAGATTCAAAGCAATTCTACAGAAATTATGAACACCAGCTGTAAGAGATAGTGCACAAGGAGATACATAACTTGCTAGTATGTGACTGCTTTAAATCACTAGTTTGGGAGCATCCAGACACTGCGAAAAGAAAATCTCTGCTTGCAAATATCAACTTTGGGATGAAGGAGATACAATCAACAAGTAAATTACCTGTAAGCATGTGAGACAACAGAAGTATAACCACTTACCTATGGATCATATTGTGAGAATGCAAGTATGCTAATCCCTGGAGAGCACCATGGGTAATTGCTGCTATTTCCACTTCTTGCAATGGCTTTTTATGAACTTAAGGAAAGAATTTATTTGAAATTCAATATTAAACAAAACAAGGCAGTTTTCAGCATGCAAGTGCATAGTGTTAACAATGTAAACAGAGAGAAAACACAACAACTTCTTTTTTACTAGGTTTGGTATGAGAAGCCAACGTAAGAATAGTTTCACAGCGTAGAGTACATTCTATAACGAGATGTAATCTTCTGACTGTAAAACGGCAGCTATTTACTATCCAAAAGAGACTACTTTGCAACCATAAACGGCATTCCTGCCAGTTCTGTGGCCATTCTCCCAAATACCTATTTGAGACTCAATATTCAATTTTTCTTTAATGAAGCTAAATTACAAACCCTAGAACTTCACGACAATTCACACACGAATAAATAAACTGCAGCAATACAGATGACTCTCTGGCCTTTTGTCCTGAAACGCTTCTGGCAAGGAAAGGAGATTAACAACTCACTGCCCACACATACATCTTCAAAGAAAGTTCACTTCAAGAAGCCTGATAGAAAAATGACCATTTAACTGAAGGCCTCATAAAGGAAAACTCTATTTTAGCCCACATGTCTACAGTTGTTAGTAAGCATTAGGATCAACAGCCAGCGTTTTCAGAAATAAATCTTGAACTGTCATGACAGAAGAACCTAAAACTCAGAAGAAAATCAATAGCTGACTGACAACTTTAAAATAATAGGAACCAAGGAGAAAGCAGGCACCTGAGAAAGCCGATATTCTATAGAAAAACCGCTACAGACATGCAAGAATTTGGAAAAACGCAACTGTTCGCACACACTCTGCGGCCAAATAAAACTATATACTCAGGGACAATCTGTGACGCCGTACCCTCCTACTTCAGTACTACACTTCTGACTTGCAATCAAATAAACGTGCGTGACATACCTTCTAGTAAGTCTGATGCTGATCCTAAACAATATTCCATAACGAGCTGTAGGGGAAGAAATCAAAATAGTTGTTAGAAGATCTCTAGAATGCACTTTTTCTAGATTGCTATCTAGAAATGACCATTGGTGCGCACAATGCGGGTTCTGACACGAGCCCCCTCCGATCCCTGTCACCCTGACCCGGCCCGCAGGGACAGCTCAGCTCCCACTGGAATTAGCACAGCAACAAGCAACGAACTTGTAAGGCAAGCAAATGCACCTTCCTAACCAGTTATGTGTTGTATTACCTACCTTATTTTATATGCACGTACTTAACAGGAATGTTAAACTGCATTTAACAAGCTTATCAGAGTATTAAGATTTTGTCCCAGTGAGATTTCAAAAATAAAAAAGACACTAAAACTTTGTCCTACAGATTTATTGAAGCTAATACATGAACAGTAGTACTTACAAATTAAACTATTACTTCAACAATATGATTTATTTTTTATATTGTGCTACATAAACTTTGCCAATGAGATGTGTACATCCCACTTTTTGTTTGATGAAATGCTTTCTCTTCATAGTCAATCACATCTATTCCTACACACATGTTTTTATGCACAAAAAGTCAAATAAACCCAATTTAGCTTGGGAGGTTTGGGTTTTTTTTTTGTTTAAATCAAATGTAATAAATTAATTAGGAGATGACAGCCAGAGATAAAACCAGCTGGTTGGTTTTGTCGCCTGAACACACACACACACACACAAATAACAACAGTAGTAAACAATATACAACGGAAGAATTTAGGTAAATAATAGAAATAGTAATGACTCAAAACATACTTTAATTACATTTATTGGTAGGAATTCTAACATTAAAGTGCATTAAAGTACAACTGAACACTTGTTTCTGGAACACGTTCCGTTAACCTGTGAAGTACTGAATTGTTACTACTCAGTGGCTACTCAACAGTTACTAGTCAACAAACACTTTGTTAAATTCTCACCTTTTCTTACAGCGAGAAAAGTGACGGATACATTTGCTGGATTCCGCCACTACTATTTATTTCAAACACTCAGTCCATCAAGCTAAATACTCAAGAACAACAACCCAATCACCTTACTCTGCAGGTGAAAATTTCCCTAAATCTTGTTTCCCAAACCTACACTCAGTTTGCTGAGCATCTGTAAGATCCTTGGCTTTGCTCATCTGAGTCTGTGTGAGTGTTCAGGTGCCTCTTGAAAGCAGCTGGAGATATTTTAAAGTGTCCTTAACCACGGCAAGAGAAGCGCAGAGCGCAGCAGATGCTTACCCATGCCGTATGCTCCCGCAAATAGCAGCCTTTGTATTCTATACTGTTAGGGTGTTTTATTCTTTGGAGGAACTTGACTTCCTTAATAATATCCTGCCATTTCTGTAGAAAATAAAAGGAATAGAAAGAAGTTATAGAACTGTTACCTTTTTTCAGTTGTTAATTTAGTATGTCATTTAATTATTTAACAGGCAAAATCACCTTAAGGTTCCAAATCAAAATAAATTTACATCAACACCATGATGTTCACTGCTTAACTCCTCAAAGGATCCACAACAGAAGAAGCTGAACGATTAAGCTGTATGGGAAGAGTCTAAGGATCTTGCATCAATGTAATACTTGATGTCTATGCATAGGATATACTGGTAAACACTTAATATCTGAGCAAATCCTGAAAAAAGCAGCAATCCTTTTTTAAGGGATACCAGTTCTGTTGTCAAATCAAACATACATCCCAACCTGAAAGAGATGTGGACAATAAGAGTCCTTCGGCAAGATCAGCTGTTTCCCACTTAACTCCTGTAGACATACAGACCTATCCCTACTAGTAACTATATTACACTGGATGACACTCCATTTATCAGCCGCCAAACATCTGACTACATTCTTCATAATGATTCTCCATTACTAGTTTAGTCTCTACAAGGACTGACTTAAAATGAGTCACCTATTAGATAAGGGCATGGTTCTGAAGGAGTGAAAGAATAAGAAGATAAAACAAACCTCAAGTTTATAATAAGGGGAGCTCTGTCAGTGCAACTTTAAAGTACAGGAGAGGCCAAAATGTCATTTTCTAACGCATGCCTAGACACTGCCATTCCTCCCCTTGGAGGAAAACACCAAATCCTCCCATTTGCTGGGTCAGTGTTGGGTCCAGTCCTGTTTAACATCTTTATTGATGGTTTAGATGAGGGGATTGAGACCATCATCAGCAAATTTGCTGATGACACCAGGTTGGGAGGGAGTGTCGACCTGCTGGAAGGCAGGAGGGCTCTGCAGAGGGATCTGGACAGACTGGAAAAATGGGCCGATTCCAATGGGATGAAGTTCAACAAGGCCAAGTGCCGGGTCCTGCACTTTGGCCACAACAACCCCCTGCAGCGCTCCAGGCTGGCACAGAGTGGCTGGAGAGCAGTCAGGCAGAAAGGGACCTGGGGGTACTAATTGACAGGAAGCTCAACATGAGCCATCAGTGTGCCCAGGTGGCCAAGAAGGCCAACGGTATCCTGTCCTGTATCCAAAAGAGCGTGGTCAGCAGGACAAGGGCAGTGACCCTTCCCCTGTACTCTGCATTGATGAGGCCACACCTGGAGTATTGTGTTCAGTTCTGGGCCCCTCAGGTCAGGAAAGAGATTGAAGTGCTGGAGCGGGTCCAGAGAAGAGGAACAAGGCTGGTGAAGGGACTTGAACACAAGCCCTATGGGGAGAGGCTGAGGGAGCTGGGGTTGTTTGGTCTGGAGAAGAGGAGGCTTAGAGGTGAGCTCAGCACTCTCTAGAACTACCTGAAGGGCAGTTCTAGCCAGGTGGGGATTGGTCTCTTCTCCCAGGCATCAGCAATAGGACAAGGGGGCATGGGCTTCAACTCTGCCAGGGGAAATTTAGGCTGGATATTAGAAAGCAATTCTTTGCAGAGAGAGTGGTCAGGCATTGGAATGGCTGCCCAGGGAGGTGCTGGACTCACCGTCCCTGGAGGTTTTTAAACTGAGATTGGATCTAGTGAATGGACTGGAGTTGGATCAGGGGTTGGACTTGATGATCTCCGAGGTCTTTTCCAACCCAGTCAATTCTGTGATTGTGACAGAGGTCCCGCATATCCAAGTGCTTTGGAAAACATGTACAAAACCCAGATCCTCCACAATGAAAATGTTATGGTTAGAGGAGCAAATTAAAGCAGGGAACATGGCAGATACAAGCGAGGCAGCTGCCCCAGCATTTCCCAACACCAGAGACTTGGTGAGAACGGCACAAATGCAGCTTCACCAACATAAACTCTCACACCGACACCTGCGTCCCAGGACAAGAACGACTCGTTTGCCTGTTACCTTCAGCCTCAAAGGCGCTGAGGTACTAACCAATAAAAGCCAAACCAAGAAAGCACCACGCTAAACTTCTATGTTGGGAAGAGAGAGGGGATATATTAGTCAGACATATTCATGATTTCCTGTGTAAAAAAAAAAGCCCCGAGATCCCATTAAGAGCACAGTACTACATATTTCAAAGGTTTTAAACTTATTTTTAGAATTAAAGATGTCCTTATTTTAGAGAATAATTGGTCCCACCAGTGGTAAAATCTTATTATGAAACCAAAGTAAATATAAACGATACCAGAATGCCCTTAATCAGTTTTCTTTACATAGGCTAGAGCGCAACTCCAGCAAACTTCTGAACAAACCAAATAAATATAGAAGTAAAATAGAAAGTGTTTTAATCCTGGTCTTATTACTTTCTTTAAAATAAAGAAACATACACATTGAAGACAAACAAAAGCTATTTCTGAAGCATGCACAGTTTGTTTCATTCATGTGAATAGCATATTTATAGCTCACAGTAATTAAAACAGTAGGACAAGTAGTAAGTACAAATTATTCTTTCTTCAGTACACAGTTAAACAAGTCACCGCAGTGACAAAATAGAAACACGCATCGCAAATTTAACTATGAAGCGGGAATTGAGGGCTGCTGGAGAGACACTGCCACCTCTACCTCCCACACAGACACAGAATGGAAGGAACGGTTCAGCTCCCGGCAGCGCCCGCGATCAATACACAAAAGGCGCAGAAAGCAGCGAGCTGTTGGTCCAACTCATCGGAGCAGGACTGCTCCTGAGACTGGAGTATAGAGAACGGAGGGAGGGACCCGTAAGGGCCTTGAACAACACGGTTACAATAAATGCTTCTGTTGAAAAATCATGCCGCGATTTGACGGATGTCGTTTACCAGAAGTAACACCGGCTCGGCTGCTCGTGTCACGGTGGGCTTCTCAAGAAGCTGTATTAGCACTTAAACATTTGAAGTATAAAATCAATTATCTCTGTTAAGCGTCCTAGGGAAAAACCACACATCTGGGGTGGCCATGAAAACACTTAACATTTAAATCTCAGCGGCCTACTTTTACAGACCTCTCTGCAAAGGCTGCCTTAATCCCCCGCTCCGGCAGTTCTGCCGTAATTATGCTGCTGTTCAGATCTTCACACTCATTCATTCGCTGCTGCTTTGCTTTTGTTTTAGCTCCTCATCAGCACAGTCGGTCCAAAGGAGGATTCATTCTGCCTTACGACTTTTATCAGCAAGATTCCCCCTCAGTCTTTCACTACTGTATCCACTGCTATTATTCCTTTGCCCACTAAGCAACATGGTTATTTTAAAAGGTATTTAGAATTGAAAGTTTAAGGGCAACAAGACATTCTAACATACAAATCTACCATTTTAAATTTTATTTTCTGCTCTCTACACATTTATGTGGTCCCATAAAAGAGCCCTTTGTGCCCAAAAGCAATGAGTCCCACACATCTTTTCCAGGAGCAGATTAGGTAGAAATACACTGTGAACAATAAACCAATTTGTTTTGTTTACACAGTCCCCTCATTCACCTTTACAGTTAGAGGAAAATTTCTCCTGCTGTAACCCAGGTTAATTTAAATCATCCCATAGAGCAAGTATTTGCAATGGTCAAGATTTAATATGCAACACGTTCTACATACCTCATTGGACTGCTTCCCACTATATGACATTTTCTTGATGGCCACCACTTCATTGGTGCGCACATCACGTGCCTGGAACATGAAAACACGATGCATTAGTTTCTTCAGATCATGATTTCCCAGAAGATGTAAATCAAACATACAATGAAGCAATGAAAAAAATCTTTCTCCTGTAACTTTCACAGAGAGTTAATATCTTCCAAGGGGTCTGATTCCCGCATCTATTAGACATTTCCTCCTGAAGTTCAAGATCACCTCCTGTTTGCGAGACAAGGTACAACAACTTTCCACGCTCGGCGTTCAGTAAGGAGCGTGAATGCCGTCAGTTTTAAACTGAAAATCACAGCTTATAAAAGGAGCTCTGATTCAAGGGGAACAGACTTTTCCCTACATTGACTTCTCCCCATGCCCAGGTCCATTCCAACCAAACCCCTTTGTTCGATCCCAAACACAAGCGAAGATGCCACAGGAGATACAACTCCAGACATGGGCAGTTTACTCCACAGCGTTCCCACAAATCACCTGCTGTGTTTTCAAGGAAAGCAGATGATACAGAGATGGCAGCGACCTAAGGGACCCGTCTTCACATTCCTGTTCAGATTTTCACTTTCTCAGTCCAAATAATACGATTATTTACACTGCACAATAAGTGTATGTAGTTTTTCACACTTCCTGACTTCTGACAGCAACAGTTCAAGGTAAGACTAGACAAGAAGTTTTGTTTCATTTAGCACCGAAGCGAGGGCTCATTGACCCCCCAGGAAAGACGCTCCATCAAGACCCAGCATCTCTCCTAAGGATTTCAGCAGCACAGGGGTGTGGTGGAGGAAAAGACCTCTGAGTCTCTCTGATAAGAATCACCAACTCGGATACAAAGGATATAAATCAAAACAACGTGCATCGCAGCATTCACTGATGACTGATGAAAACGCTGATTTTTAAATATATTTGGACGATCAAGCACAGTCTATCAGAACATGGATTAATGAAGTACCGGGACTCTGCCTTTTGTAAAAAGGTTTTTCAGTTGTGTTTTAATTCTGTTGTTCATTAAAAAGAGATTCCCAGAATTCCCTGTCAGTCTTTATTTCAACCAGTTATGATAAGATTGAACCAATACTATTTTTAGTTTTCTTTCTGTTTGAGAGAATCCTTCCCACCATCTCACTGATAGCGCAGCACCACTGAGGTTGGGGACGATGACTATTTTTGGGTTTTGAGACAAAAAAGGAAGAATAAAATTCTACCTTGTAGGTCTTTACTAATTAGAGCCAATCTCCAAAACATTCAAAATGAGTGAAGAACTGCAATAAAACAGGCCGGCAAAAGACTAGAGTAGAGCAGAAGGAACGCAGCTCTAACAAAAGCGAGTGGGTTATTCCTCAGCTCCATCTGCAGCGTTCAGTGCGGCAGGTTTCCTGTGTCAAACCAAAGCTATTATTACACTGCAGAGCAGGGTAAGGATAATATCAAAGTGATTCAGAGGTGCCAGACTTGCAGTTTCTAAGAAACTAAAACCATGAGGTGAACCAGCAGAATTCATGTCAATTATGAAATGAAAAACAAAACAACCAAAAAACTCCCAAACAACAAAATACAAACTTTCTGCCACTGCAGGATGTAACAAAGAAAGAGGTAAGAGTGAACACTCTTATTAAATTTATATTACATGATAACTGGCTAAGTATATCACCCCTTCTTGGGATCATCACTAAAAAGTAAATATAACTAACAGCGAAAGACTAAACTGCATTTTTAAAAAGGCAGAGGGAAATTTGAAGAATATATGGATTTTTCTACTCGTTAATGACTCCCACATCTATTTATCATCAACATTTTTGGCCTATGCTGTACACAATGAAAGCAGCCAGGTGGTGGGGGTGCCGTGTGTGAGAAAACCCCAGCGAGCACCCCCCGATGCCGTGGGGCCTGGAAAGAACCATCTCACCTGACACCCCATGAATGCGAAAAATCACAGCGTTTCATTTGCTTTTTTAGTTTCCTCGTGATCTTGAATAATTGAAAGAAGACGGTTCCCAGACAAAAGCCATGAGGATGTTACGAGGCCAGCTACCCTAAACCATCTAAATGAACGAGGCTCGTTTATGGTAAATATTTACACTGATATAGCCAGCTTTCCTCTGCAAACTCCACACAAAGGGTCAGCATGTGGTGAGCAGAGTAACTGCAGCAGCGCTATGAGCAAAGCAAAGGTGGGGTACGTCACCAGCTTTGGCAACATGCTTTTAAGCAGTTATTAACTCCAATCCAATATTACATTGATTAGAGAAAGTTTAATTGTTTGCATTAGCAGAATCAAAATCTTGAGAAAGTGAAGATTTTTCCCTAGCTTTACAGAGGAATAAATGACACAAGACGTACACTCCTCTACCTCAGTTTTTTGCGCTTATTTGATTTATGTTAAATTTCTCTCTCCATGTTGCCTTTCTCATCTTTTGGGCTTGTTGGAGGTATTGAGTACATTACATGAAACAGTTTCAGACTCAAGATCTTAGACTTGCTACTAGTAAAACCATACAACACAAAACTTAGAGGTTAAAACTTCGTAACACAGAAATAGCAACAGGGTATCTTCTTTGTTGGAAACTCTCTGTTACTTGACAAAAATAAAGCCCCCAAATGGGCTGGAACAGTGCAATGTGCTGCTTACTCTTGTATTTTTGCAAGTGCCAAATTGGACGTACTTGCTGTCAAAACAGCACAATCCAAACACCATCAAATAATCACACTCTTTAGTGGATAAACATCAACGTGTAATGAATTGGTAGTGGAAAATGGTGGGGAAAAATAAAAAGAATGGCCTAGAAATGAATGACCTCTTACTTTTGATCTGCTTGCAGAAGGAGTTGGTAACAGGCAACCCGCCCTCATGGCAACTACAAATTCAGGCAGCCTGCAAGCAACACGGGATGGCGTTTGGGAAGATTTGTCAGTTCCCTCCTTTTATACCCAACTCTTTAACCAAAGCGAGTAAATGAGATGAAGTAAAGGCCGCAGGTGAGTAAATTGCGTTAGAAAACACGTCCTCCCCCAGATCTGTTCCCAGACAGTGGAGGCTCATTGTTTTAAGCAGGGAACAAAATTAAGAAGCTTTTCCTAATTAGTTCATCCGTGCTGCATTAAATTTGTGCTGGAAGGTTCCCAACGTGGTCTGCTGCAATTATTAACAATGAATAGGCATCTCATAAAATACTGACACAAATGGTTTTCTGGAGAAAAATTGGCAGGTTTGGCCACACCTCCTATAATTATAAACGTGAAAAGGTTTTCTGAGGAAAATGGTTTTTTAATGAAGGTCTCGCAGTTTGCACTTTGGTTACCGGAGACATCCCAGCGCTGGGATGGGAAAATCCTGCTGTCCAGATGTTCGTATCAGGTAAGTTTTATGCAGATGAATACTGGGGTTCTTGCCTGCAGTGGGGAAGGATGTGACAGGACAAGTGACAACAAAAGCACCAACACTGAGGTGTCAACCACAAAGAATGGCTTTAAGGGAGCCTGGGGGTATGCAGGAAGGGAGAGAACTCAATTTCTTCCAAGGGACCAGAGATAAGGAGACCATCAGACCGAGAGAACTGCATTGCCAGTCAGAACTGATGGAGCAGAAACCCATGTTTTAATTTGCAGATAAATCCCTGCTTGCAGCATAATGATGCACCTAAAAGCAGTAGGCAAGGGCCACACTTCCAATCTTTCTTTTCAGTTTGCATGCAAACACCTTACAGATAGTGCAACTCTGTGAATGGACTGAGACTGTACAGACACACAAGAAAATGCTTCTGCCCCAAAAAGCATATTAAAAGATTCACAGCAGTTTCTGTTCCTCAATATGCTCAAAAAAGCCTATGGCCACAGTTTAAAGGTGAAAAGAGACACAGCTAAAATTCAGAAGTCATGGAACTACTTACAAAATAAACTGCTCCGAAGCTTCCATGGCCAATCTCTCGGAGATCTGTGAAGAGCTTTTCTGGATCTTCTTTGAAGAAGAGCTCTGCAATTTCTGGGTCCTTCAGGCTGCCCGCTCGGCTGGTTGATGGCATCCTGCTGGGCAGAGAGCCGACCGACTATCTGGGTTTAAAGTGCTGCCTCAACCCTTGGTTCATCTGTATGAATGGAGCCTCTTCAGCATGGATTACTGCAAGAAAAAGATTGCAATCCTTCACTGATCATCCTCTTCTCAAAGAGACAGAAACAAAGCTACAGCTTCCCCTTCCTCCAGAGCAAGGATCCCTGTTGTGTGAAGCGACACAACCTGTCTGCTGGGATAATGTCACAGTCCCGCTGCGACCGCGGCCAAGCATTGCTACAGAACACAAACCAAAACCAAGGCGCTAAATGAGCCCCATTCCGTGCGGAGCGGTCAGCAGAACCTCTCTGACCTGCAGTGATAACCCGTTTGGCACCAGCGAGCCCATTTTAGCTTGATACCTCCCTCTGAAGAGTGTCGTTCGGACTTTGCAAAGTGGAAGACACAATTGCATGTGTGTACATATATATATATATATATATATAAAAAATGATCTTTGAAAGAGAAGATACATGGTACACATGCGGTATACAAACCCCCACTGCCATTTACCAATCTCTACACCTTTTAAATTCAGCTCAGTACCTTATTCTTCTGCAACTGTACGGAAGTTAAGAAGCAGCCAGCAATCAACTTATTTCAGCACACACGCACAAACCTTTCTAAAACTTCTCCGTCCACAAGTAAATAACTCATGGTCCTTTTTGTTTGCTTCTCTTATCTAAATTCACGATCTCTACCTTAAATTGCCTGCTCTTCAGAGTTTTATTTTGCAACCCCCTTCTTTAGAGGAACAGCATCCAGAACCCACTTCCACACAAGACGCAAGCAGAGGCGAACATACATTGTAATTGCAACAACACTTGATACAGCCTTCTACAGTAGCCCATTGGCAAACACTTTCTTCAGAGGAACCTGCAACTTCAGCCACAGGGAACATATAAAACCTTTTCTGTGTGCACTGTGCGTTTGCTTTCATTTACTCCAAGTGTGTCTTGGAATCTATCCAGAATAAAAGTATTCGGAGTTGTGCTAAAATCTTACTGAAGCTTTACAACAGGTGAAGCCAAACGACTATTACAATTAAAACACACTTTTTTTTGGCCCTCATAAAGGAAGAGCCTGCGTATTGGGATTTCCTCTCAGTCCCCTGCAAATTGTCACCAGTAAAAACAATTCTGTGTTGCTGGCAAACAGCTAATCACACAGCTCACTTCTTTCCAAAAATGCTTGTCTGGTCAAGACTAGTGCTTTTTAATTCAGATTTCTTATCCCAACTTTAAAATAATAGTTTTACATCTTCATAATCAAGAAAAAAACCCACGATAAACCTGAGTTTAACCAACGTATCAGAAGGCCATGTCCCTGTCCATGTCCCCTCCTTTTGTGGACACTATAAACTCCACCTTTCTCCAAGCCTCTAGACCATCAATGCACCATTTGTTTTCCCCTCCCGGCGGAGCAATTCCTGCAAGAATGGCCAACGATCCTCCTGCGTGTTTCTGCTCGGTGGTGCCCTCTGCACAGCTCCTGCGTGTGCGAGCGCCCCCGACCTGCTCCTCCCGACTCCAGATCACATCGCTGCGAGGGGAGCGCGATGGTGCGAGAGGCAGCCAGGACGTACCTGGTGGTGAGGTCTGCAAGAGCCTCCAGCTTCTCTGCTGAAGACACGTGTGGGAGAGAGAACACAGGGAAGCGAAATCCAGCATTTTCAGAGCTTTCCTCCAAGCAGGTGGCATTCAGAAAGATTTATAATGCAACTCAAGATGTGTTTCCATGATAGCCCGCTCTCAGGGGCTAAGGAGAAAATGACGTTCAAATCCCAGTGGTGGACCCAATATAAAAACATATATATATATATATATATGTACCTAGAGAAAACACACAGCTATTCACAAGTGCTGTACTGCACTCGTGAGCACATACACACACATTTTGTATCGATGCAGGACCATTGCAGGAGCCTTCAAAGCACCAGCGCACGACACACCAGCTGCCAACGGAGCCGAGATGCACAGAACACGACTGCGATATCTCCACCTTCCGTTGCATAACGCAGTAACTAACACCGTGTGGGAAGGGAAATAATTAGCTTCAATTCAGCCTGTACCTGCAGCATGCTATGGTTATGAAGACTGGAAGAAAAGTTGGGGATTTTTGTTATTTTTCTTTCTTTTCTTTCAAATAAGCCAACAATATTCCACTTGATTCCAGCTCTAACAAGCACATAACACTGAAAAACAACTGTTTCACATTTACAGCCCCCAACGAAACAATAGACAAAAAGCATCAGTCAGAAAAGCGCGAGAAAGGAGCTGGGGGAAGGGAGCTGATAACCAGAGCACACTCAGTATTATTGAAGGAATGTTTCTTGGATCGACGGTAATGATGTCATGTTCCATCTTTTAAGAAGCATCAGATTCTTACAAAAAGGACATTGTTGTTCCAAAGCAACTGCTGCAATCCCAGAATGCCCTTTTCCCTACATCTGTTAGTCAGAGGGGCTCGGCTTGGATAAACCTGCTAATATGGCCCAGCGTCACGTGTGGCCGCAGCGAGCCTGCGTGCGGGGCCGCGCCGAGGAGGAACCCGCGCACGGCTCACATGGATTGCGGCTTTTCCCCCTCCCCACCTACCCCCCGATGCCAAACCAGCCACCACACTCGCTCCTGGCGTCATTTCGGAGCACGGCTCTGCAACGTCACCAACAAACAACACTTTTTACCGCTGCTAAAAGTCTTACCAGGCTCATTGACAACACGGAGTGGAACGCGAGCGGGTATTGCGAACAGCACATCGGAGCAGAGCTCATCTGCTGTGATACACCTGCAAAAACAGCCTTTTCCCCTCCAATCCTGAGAGCATCGAGGCAAATTTAATTATCTGTACTCTTAGAATTGCTGCTTTGAAATGCACGAGAATAAAAACATTAAGTATTAAAACCTCTTTAACAGAACAGTCACAAATATGTATGTGACACTATGCTTATCATTCCATCTGCTTAGATGGAACAATAAAAGGCATTAATGTAAATTCCATCCATAAGAAAGCTATACACAGTCTCACTTTAAAAAGTGCTCCCATTTTTGACGGATGCTACAATATTCCATTCCTTCAGTTGTCTTTTCACCCAGACAACATGCGTGGCCAAGATGTTCTGCCTCCTGCCTCCCAATAACGACACCTCAACGCTTTGGGGAAATGGAAGTGAAGTCAGGAAAAGTGGCGTTCAATGTCGTTATTGCATTATTTTAAATGTATTAAAAATGCAGACGAGTTAAGATTATAAAAAAATGCCTGCAATTGAACTCCATGGAAAATTAAATCATATACCAGCAGGCAGCTGGTTTTCTAAATTAGGGTCAAGTTGCACTTGGTATCTTACATTCTTTTGCCAATAGAGTTGCTACAGGTGTTTTTGGCCCGGTGCGGCTATACTGTTAAACACCATCGTTCCCAGAGGATGGGACTGGTCACCTCACCTCAGCTCCATCAGGTGGCCGGATCCTGGTTGCGGCCAAGGGACAGACCCTGCGAAGGGGACACGTCACCCCCTGCTGTGCCCGTATCCGCTGGGTGAACACGCAGCCTACCTACAAACCACCCTGCAGGCTGCTAAAATTAGAGAAAATAAATGCCACCGTTTTTCCGAGCTGTCACTCATACAGAACGAGAATATTGCATTGCATAAAGAGAACTACCGGTAACTAGATCAATTGCATAAATACAACTACTGGTACTTAGACCCGCGAGGTGATGTAGGAATATGAAAAAGATTCAAAATAAGCCAGGGAATGACCAAAGCACAAGACTGCACCAACCATTTCCATGTAGTAGGCTAACTAACTACTTTTAGTTAGTGGCTACGATTTAATAGCGTAAATTACACCGATTCCAGGCCAAAACGTTTTATCAAATTACTTTCATCTGAACAACTACCAGTTAGTAGAAACCTCATCCACAAAAGTCTGTGAGTCAATCAGACTCAGTCCCTGTAATGCTGGCTGTATTCAGCGAACACACCCCAAACCACTGACAGGAGGAAGCTGAGGATGAGGACGGGGCAGGACCTGATTCTCCGCAGCTTTGTGCCTCCCTGCCCTGTCACCTGCGGCTCCAGGAGGACCCAGCCCTGTGACTAACAACCCCGGGATCCTGCAGAGCACAGCGAGCAAAGCTCCTAATGCTCAGCTGCCATATTTAAAGTGTATATTTAAGCCTTATCCTCCAGAGACCTCAGAGAAATTAAAATCTGTCCACAGTAAAATACCTGATGGTTGTCAAGTGTCATCGACAACTGTTTTCATGTAGTAGTGTACTTAACCTTCCCTGCAAAGCTGAGATTTCCACCTATCCATTGTGTTATTTCTCAAGTTCACATCCAGAGGAACCCACTGACTGTGACGATGACCAGAAGGTATTAGGTTACACTAAACATAAGCGCATCAAAGCATCTGTAGTTCCTCAAGACGGTTTAAAAGTTTGTAGAAACCAAAATGTGACAATCACCGTATAGGCTTGCTTGTAGATTACCAGCATTAAAAAGCAGAGCACTTCATCTGTACAAATGAAGTTTTGAGGAATCAACATATTCAACTTCAAAAAAATGCCCTGGTAACCCACCAAGTGTTGCGGACGTTTCTTAAAACCTCTCTTAACCCAGGCTCTGGTCCACCTAGTTGACTCTTTTTCCCTCTTCTGACAGTAGCCGAGCAAGTCTCGCATCGCACACGGGAACACGAGTGACTCCGCTCACAGCAGAAGGCGACAGTTTCCTCCGACAGCTAAAAATCCGCTTCCCATCCGTGCTCAATTACACCGCGGCAGATGGTACCGAGACAGTTGTATTCTAGGTGACTATCACAATGGAAAGTCGACTGGCATCTCCAAGCCTCTCGGAACGAACGGCAATTTTAGTCACTCGATTCATACAAAACCACATACCACAGACCACTCGCGTACTTGGGTAAGCTTCTCCCACCAAGCTAACAGCACGTTACTCTTTCTCCTCCTACTTCTGCAGTTTGGAAATCTTCCTAGAGTGGTAATTAAGGGGGGAAAAAATATTCCAGGAATGAAATAAGAAAAACCTGGAGATTCAGCAAGTGGCATTTAGCTGCTTCTGTGCCCTGAAAAAGGGGCAAAAAGGCACTTGGGGACCATCTCCCATGGGATCCTGCTAACTTAGTTTTACCACTTACTAGTGAGCTACAACTGCGATTAAAAAAACGCTGACAAAGTAACAAACTTGCCTTAATTATCTTAAAATGACTCTTTTTTGTACACTTGTTCTCCCCACTGGATCCACTAGGAGAAACTGTCATGAAGGAAAAGGGAGGTGTGGATGAATTGCGTTCTACAAGACACTGTTAAAACACACTTAATATTCAGAAAAAAAAAAACCCCAAAGCGCTGTCACAAAAGTGATTAAAAAAGGAAACCATCCTGAAACAATGGCAGCCACAAGAACAAAGACACCTGGAATGGGCTGAGTGGAATGTGGAAGGTAACTGCAGACGTGGAAAGCCCCATGGAGGTGTTGCTCTTTTCTATGTTGCTTTTCAGTCTCGAGCTTCTGTCCGCGAGATGCTCCTCTGCTTTCTGCCATCCCCAGGGGAAGGGAAAACCAAGAGTGGCCGGTCCCTGAGGCAGGAGCCCCTTCTGCTGCCACAGCCTGAAGCGGGGGAGATCTCAAAGACACGCTGGACCCTCCATACCTTGTGCTGTGCCAGCAGGGAGCACTTTGTGTGGTCCCCAGCCCCGCGTAGAGCTGTGTGACAATAGAGATCCCCCCGCAGCAGTTCACGAGAGAATGGTCATCAAATGCTGTCCCCCTTTGTATCTTTCACATTCCCTCCTCTGTGTGTTTCTAGAAGGAACAGACTAGAAGTATAAGATAAATCTGCACCTGCATATTGTGGTGAATTGTGGTAGAACCTCTGTTCAAACAGGCTTTTCTTCCCCAAGCTGGTAAATTCTTCTTCGCCTGACAAAGCGCAACGCTACCACTCCAGTAAGATTCCTTTTTCAATGTCTTTTAAAACGATCTTTGAGGAATGGTTCTACCCTGGAAAAATCTCTTTGCAGATATTTTTTCTTTCTTTCTCTGCTTCTCCACCTGTATTTTCTCTTGTATTCTACTTCTTCACAGAATAGCCTTAGGAAGACACTTTTATGTGAGAGTACTGCTCACATTTCCTATACATGCACTTGCAGACTGTGTGGCTTACTTTGATTTCCTCTCAAGATTCTGACACTAAAATGTCCATCATCAGCTCTCGGAATTACTCACCCCAGCGCACCTTCCGACCCCCCCGAGCCGCTCTGCTGGCTCTTTGCTTTCCAGGAACGCCACCAGCAAAAGGGTCGGAAAGCAACGTTTCCCAAACCCCCGTTGACAAGCCCAGGATCTGTGTTTCTGGGCTGGGCTGGGTGTAAATGTTTGTTAGGCTGATCCACATCAGCAGTAAAGCCAACAGTGCAATAATAATCCTGTGCTTGCCACTTAAAGGAAACAGTTTTCTGTATTTCTGATTATTTCTCCCATCTTCCCAGTTTTCCAAGTAGTGGAAAAGATAAATTCTGTGAAAAAGACAGATATTCTGAGCAAACTAAATATATTTTGACAAGTTACATATGCCAGTTATAAACAAACATGAATATACCCAACGCTAACAGTACTCCTGAAAATACTAGTTTTGTTAACCAGCAAGTTTTGCAATGTCACTTGAGAAACACCAAATTTACCACTGAGTCTACCACATCACACAAATAAAAGACATTACTGATGCACCTGAAAGAAATATTAATGCCAAGATGCATCCTGTATTTTTTTCTCCTACTTGAAACAAAACATCCCACGGGATCAACAGTTAGACCTACAGACCAGCTGAAGAACAGCCAGCATTCACTTCTCAAAGACCAATGTCATGAACATTCAAGAAGCGTGAACCATTCCCTGCCATATTCAACACTAACATCTCCCGAATGTCTTCGCTTGTGATAGTTCTGGTACATTTATTAAGAAGGTCAGCTCTAAATTTAGTAATTCCTTAGGCTAGCAAAGCTATGAGGAAGGCAACTGGAAAAAATGAAATCTTCTGTCCCCCTTCTTTTGCAATTAATTAAGTTCATAGTTGTTGCCAAGTCTTTTCCTTTACTATGTGAAGCACGGCATTAATGCACATTCTGCGACTAAATCACCTTCAACTTTGGGACTATAGAGCGTACGCTGTGATGATTCCAGTGCAGGACACGCTGTGCTGGCAGCACACAGGCCAGGAAGAGGTTAATGAGCAGCCAGCTGATGAGTCAATTAAGTCTAGAGGCCAAAATACTGGGAAACTCCTGCTGCCCATCAAAAAAACCTAAAAATATTGGTCAGATACCCTAATGGGACTTGAGTCTAAAAAACCCTTTTCTTGACCCCTAAGCAATTTTGGCCCAGAATAATAAATATAGTAGGCATAAGCACATTAGCTATTTTAGATTAAGCATAAATAACTAAGAAATAAGCTACTAAACTCACAATATAGACAATCATTCTTGAGAAAAAAAGTAATTAAAAAGTAGTGGTATCACACACCATTTTAGAAAGGTGGTCTGAAAGGAAATATTGAAAGCCTTTATGTCTGATAAGTTGGAAAATAAATATGTTTAAATTGAGCTTGGAACTGAATTCACTGGGGTGCAGGAGAACACAAGGATGCACATCCAGCCCGACATGTCCCACCCTCCCCAGGCCACAGCTCAGACTCTTATTTGAGCAAGTGAACCTGGTGAAACTGAAGCTGGTAGGAAGAACCTAAGGTAGAAAATAAAGTCAAATACAAATGGAAAAATCCAAGTGAAAGCCAGTGTGGGAATAATGTTAGAAGCCAAGGTGTGACAGCGGGAAGCCCCGGGCGGTCACCCAGCCTGCTCCACTGCTGCGCTGGAAAAAGCCACGGGGAACAGCACAAAGCCAACGAGCAGGTGTAACGTATGGTGCTGTCACAGACCGTACATCAAGAAAGCTGGTCCTTCAATAAACTCATACATTAAACACCGCTGACCTATGGAGATGAGTAAGTAGCTGCCCTGAGTCTGACGTAGCTCCAGTGACATTTGCTTTTGTCACAACTGTCTCCTTCCAACAGCTGCTGCTCCACAGAAGCTCCTCACAAGGGCTGCAGCCAAACTGGAGAATTAATTGAACGAATAATTAGTGGAAGTAACATGCTAATCACTCGGTGACTGCGATACACCAAGAACTAACAAGCCAAACATTTATGCACTAGACTATGTGTCATTAAAATAACAGAACGACTCAAAAAGATATTAAAAAAGAAGTGGGCAGTCTTGTATACAAAATTAGTATGAGTATTAATTAGTCATAGATGGAGAACAGAAACATCACCTCTGAACCCTGAGCTGAAATACTGATACAACACTGAAAAAAAGCAAGCGGTCAGATACATAATTACATGTTTTCAACAAGGGAAAAGGCCTCTGCAACCAGAGCGACCACGGGTACTGTGCAGAACCTGCATAATATTTGCATTTAAGATCTGGAACAGGAGGGAGAGGAACACGACAAGTTTTAGTGAGGGCAGCTGACAGTATCAGAAAGTACACAGAACCTTAAAAACTAACGTGAGCAAACGAGAAGGCAGGAGACGAAAGCTCAAAAAAGTAAAGAATGATCAAGCACATACCTACTCGTAAACTAAACAGAACTCGGAGCTGAGTCTTGTGCAGACAGCTCAACGAAAATAATTGCATAGTTATACAATGACAGACTTGTAAAACAAAACAAAACAAATGACATGAATCAATTAGGAAAATATAGAATTTCTGACAATACATCAACGAAATCTCTGCCATGGTCTGCTCCTGGCTATTATTCTTCACTCGTATCTAGCAATAAAATGAAAGTACAGTACAAAAAGGCCTCAGACATAAGAAGTCATCAATGCCCGAGAAGACAAGCTAAGCTTGAAAAGGTGTCAGAGTTCCAAATCCTACCTAAGAAGGCCATGTCAGGTACTTGGACTCCAAGACCACAAGGAGAGTCCATAAGACGTAAGAGAAGCATCTATGTAACAGAGTGAAGGAATTCAACCAAACGAGCTATAAAGAGCAAAATTAACCTGCAGAAATTACTGCAAGGTACTGAGCCGGAGTGACACAAACATTGGGGTTTAAATTAAACATGTGCAGGAGTCAGAACATCCCCAGACAGGTCAGGTAAGGTATCCGGAGCGCTCCTGGCGCTTCTGCTGAAACATCCCGCTGCTGCCAGGAACAGAAGGCAGGACCAGGCAGGCGATGCCTTAGATTCTGGGTGACAACTGTTGTATTGCTATTCTTCTAGAGTCAAACAAGCATCATCAAAAAATACTTTGTCATGAAAAAGGTCAATTTATCCAGTTTTACTGAAGCTCGGGTTGAGTATTTATTTTTCCTGTCTCCACATGACTGAGCAGAACAACTTTTTACACAGCACGCAGCAATGGGGTGAGTCAAATAACCAAAAGCAAACAACAACAAACCGAAAACCACCTTTTTCACTCTGTTACCTACTTGAAGAAATGCTTCTCCAGTGGGTTCTGCGAGGTCTAGATTACTTCTCTTTATGCCTTCCACTTCAGTTTTCAGTGTGTATTAAGATAACGAGCACACCTTTTAATTTGATGATTTTTATCTGCTTTTATGGGGAAAACACTCATTTCAACTAATATACAAAACAGCTTAGGTAGCAGTGGTTCAGACAGAGAATGTGTCTCAATTGGACAGTTACCATCATAGGACTGAGGGTCCTCTTAAGTCCTGTTCCTGCTATTTTAAGCAACTATATAATAGAATTCAATCATCAAATAATAACCAACTCCCAAGAACTTCTCAAAGCCACTACCCTGATTACAAGGCTGCTCCAGAAACCCACTCCTATTACAATTAGGAACCAATTTAAGAACTGATTAAGACTGATTTACAGTTTGTATTCACTTGTCGGTTCGCACTGATCTACTCTTTTGCCCACACTGTCCTTAAAAGTTTAAACGGTTTTCTTCCCTTTTCAACATTAAGGGATAAGCACAAGTAAAGAGATACAAGATACGTCTTTTTACCTGAAAAAAGGGATGAGACAAGAAGCATATGAGAACCACTGTCCTCTCCATTACGCTGCCAGCAGCTGGTCCACTTTTCTTCCCGACAGTGCCTAGGATGCTCTTGCTCCCCATCACCTTCCCCAACTGCCATTGCTGAGCAAAATGATGCTGCTGTAAGGAACGCAACAGCTTCTGGCCAGGACTTAAATCTAAGTATCAGCTGCAGTGCCCAAAATCTGTCCTGGATCCCAGGGGATGGCAGATGCGGGGCCGAGCGCATCCCATGTGCTCGTGGTCCTGCACTTCCAGGTGGGAGCACAGAGACCTCCCTGTCCCGGCACGTGGTCTGTTTACCCAGGAATTCTGGGCAAGTCTGCTGAAATTCCATAAACCTGGAAGATTTATTGTAGAAGCTCTGGGATCCCTTTCGCCCAGCAACAGACATCCCCGCAGCGAGGGACAAGACTGAAGCAGGAGAAGTTTCCTCTCCTGCTTCCCAGATTCAGGCAGTCACCGGTCTGTGTGCTACACCACAGCGGTTCCGTTTGCTGACATCTTATCTCCTATGTACTTATATACCCATTACCATGGTAACCAAATTCCTCAGAACATCAAATGTAATTTTTGTATCTAGTGTATTAGAACAAAATTATTAAGGTTACAAAGGCAAGCACTCCAAAATTAGACAGTGTCAGAATTCAGACTGCCATCTCCCTTGCCAACCCGTCTTCACTTGCTGCCTCCCTTCCCATCTCCACTCCTGCTAACCCCAGGCTCCATTTCTCCACCAGCTGCAGCTCCTTCCTCTCTGCAGCCACAGTTTGCACTTTACTCCTGTCCTGACATATTCTCATCGCTCCTCTCTCATCTGACTTTCATCCCTCCTGCATTCACACCAGGCGTTTTCCTCCTCCACACTGCCTGGGTGCTCTCCAGGAATGATTCACTGAACGCAGGACAGAGATTCCCGACGGTCTAGGAACTGGGAACAAGAGGAGCCTCTCTCGCAAGGAAAAGTCCTTCTGATCTCCTGTAGCCCAGGGCTGGAGCATCTTCAGCTGCTCTCGGAGGATAACTGCCTGCTCAGCACCAGGAGCTGCAAAATACTTGAGCAACACGTAGCGCTGGTTTACTCTCTTATTAATATTACCACTGCACATCGCACTGTAAGAGCACCCCAAGGGTCCCACTAAAGGATAAGCCCCTGTTCCAGGAGGTGTTTTGCAAATACAAAGAGAATCTGCATCTTGATAGAACTCGTATAAAACAGATTAACCTTTGTGCTTTACCTGCCTGTATCGCTATTCTATACATACATCACTAGGGGGAAGATGCATGCATGGAATGCTCAAGTGCTGTTTTCTCTTAACACCAGCATCTGCAGACACTATAGAAATGAAGAGTGGAATCCACTGCAGTGGAATATACCCAATGAATTCAGCAGATCTCTCTTTACAGGTTTACTAAGAAGTCCATCAAATCATGGACTTAGACATCCTGTTGCTTGTCTGCCTCTCCACCAGAAAGACAGGTTAAGTCAATATATTGCTGTGCACACACAGAAGGTAAATGACTACGTATTTCCTCCAAAAACCTGCTTCAAAACCATTATCTGTCTCTTTTCTGGTTTCAGCAGTATTACTAATTGTCCCAAATACAAGGGATGAAAGAGGTAGGTCAGCATCTGCACCTGAAGCAAATACTTGGAACAGCCATTCTGAAACTAGGCCCACAAAGCAGGTTTTAATGCCCTAGGTCCATCCTACCCGGCTGACTCTTACTGGAGTATTTAAAATAAATTTCTCCTGTACACCAACTTCAGCTCCCAAGCAAGAAATACAGCACTTCTGCTGGCCTGAAGCGAGGAGGAAAGCACTTAAGTCACTTGAATGTACCTAGAAAGCGTTAAAGTATTTTAAGACTGAAAAGGCAATTTCAGCTCAAGTAGGAACACATCCATCCTAAATTTGACGGAAAACTGTAATCAGAAATTGGTCTATTCCAACAGCACAGATCCAAACACCTTTACATTTCATGGGTTCTTTGTGTGCTCACGCACAAAGCCGCTTAATCCAGCTGTTCTCAGCAATCATTCACAAAAGCAAATGAATGAAAAAGAAATAATCAGCAACCATTTGCACTCCTACCCTTCAGTTGAGGTGAATAATTTGATTGCTTCCGTCAATGGACAAAACTATTTTCTGTGCCTTTAAATAAAAGGTTAATGGAGATATGGTAGAACTAGCTCTCACACTTTCTGAAAACAAGGTTGTCCTGCCTGTCCCAAGGACTCCGGCCTCAGCTTTTGCATGAGGTGAATGTGGCGGGGAGGTGCCAATGGGTGACTTTTCCGGGACGGACCCGATCTTTGAGAGACACAGCAAAGGAATGGTGTTGCAAAGAAAAAGCCAGTTTAAATAACCTTATACTTCTCCTTAGCATTCAGCCCTGGCAGGGATCAGCCTGGGCCGTGCTGGGCGGCAGCGGCGGCCGTCGTGAGGAGCCTCTGGCCTGCAGAAAGCAGGGCTTGGGTCAAAGCCAAAGCGCGCTCCTCGGGCACACAACCACACCACCTAACCAGGGATGGGAACTGCCCGTGATAAAAACCACCACCCAGAGCCACAACCACACAGCACAGCTGCAACAGGATTAAGCTGTATGGTCTGAAGGGCTTCCTTAGGATTGCCTATGAGGATGTGACACAGTGGTCTGGCTACGTTGGGGTATGGAAGTGAAGCAGTAGGGGACAAGGAAAGCCATGAGAATCATCCCCAGAGAGCAGGGAACAGACCTTGCCAAGGGGACATTGGAAATTATAAAAAATAAATCACCTGCTGGTTTGTTTTGGTGGTGGTTTTATTTTTTTTGGTGGTGGTTTTATTTGTTTGTTTTGGTTTTGTTTTCCAGAAACAGGGTTTGGGATTCTCTCTCGACAACACACAAACCGCTACACTCCTCTTACATGACACCTCCCAGAGATCCTCCCATTTCCCTGGAGAGTTTAGCAAACATTTTTAGAAAAAACAAGAGAAGTTGGCTGCATCAGAGTTTCAACACTGTCACCATGTCTCTTCAGGTTCCTTTAAAATGCTCCTCTCCCTTGCAGTGTAATACTTAAGAATCTGCCTTATACACAGCTACACCTGCAGTGAACTAGTCCTCATTCTGAGGCAGAAGAATATGCAGCGTTTTTCACTTAAATTTTAAGAAAACGTACAGAATTTTAAAAGAGCACATGAGAGGACAATCGGTCATTACCTAAAACCCAGCTTAATTAATGACAGCTATGCGTGTTTAGATTTTATCACACCATAGATATTTTATACTGAGAAATTGTATTAGAAAACTTGTCCTGGTGAAAAGCAGAAGCTTTTCCAAAGAGCTTTTCCTTTTGGGACAGAAGCGATGGTTTACACTGGGGATGATGGCATTTAATTGTTGGCAAAAAGTAAAATAAAATCATCTCTCTGCAGTGAAGACCATTCATCCTGAAGTTGAAATATTATCAGTCTGTGGTATTCAAACGTAGTGTCCACAGAGATGAACGAAGCGGCTCACGGCTCCGGCCGCTGGTTTCGCAGCCTGCGGAGCGAGGACGGCTCTGCGTGACCAAGCTGTCACTCCCCGGGATGGAAACCACACCTGCAAGGCTCCGTTCACAGGTTCTTTGCTATTCCTGAGGTCTTATGCTGGCTCTGGAAAAGCGTGGAAAGACCAGAGGCCTGGTCACTACAAGTTACTACTCTCTCCTAAGAGGATGTTATTCAACTGCCAAAACTCACAATGTCACATCTGACCTACACATTCATTACCAAGGCTTAGAAAGCACTGGCATTTGTTGAGCCCTTAGCAGAGCTGCAGTAAACACTCTTACCTTACAAACACACAAACTATGTGTCTAAGAGGTGACCTGTCCAAGACCACACACGTTCACAGAAAGGTCGGAAAGGTCTGATGGCACAGTTCTTATGCCAACCACTAAATACACAGGGTCTGCGTTTCCTTTTCAAGTTTCACCCAGTGCCTAGCCTATAAAAATAAGGAGCAGTATTATTTACCTATTTTATTATCTTCTACCTCAACAGAATTACAATTATCCCTAGACAGAGTGTTAAACCTTTGCAGAAGAACGGATAAGTCAGTGAATAACAGAGTTATGACCACTGGTCCCAGTCCGCACACACGCGGGGGCTGAAGGCTGCCTCTGCTACAGGCAGATGTTACCAAATTCCTTTCACATCTGTTCGGATTTCAGGACACAAGTGCCCACACCACTCACAAAAATACCCACCCTCGCAGCCTTTTGGTAGCCAACTATTTGAAGGGGCCCAGAGAAAGGAGGAGACACCCCTAGAAGCTGCTGGGAAGGGCACTGGGAGGGTGGAACAGCAGAAGAATACAGGAAATTTTTACACTATTGCAGTCTGCACTGCACCTACTCCAGGGATAAACAAAATTCCAATCTCCACAATCTCCCAAGGCTGGCAATCTGACACCTTTTGTGAATACTAAATTCACCCGTACAAAGAACGTTCTCCTTTGTAGGTTCTGAAACATCTCACACGCCGTTTCCTACCGGTAACTGAACAGGCAGCATCATTTCGTACCTGGCAATTGGAAGCCTCTTTTTCAGCAGTCTGGAATAATGGATTACACCTTTTGTTTGTCAGTAGGAACATTAGTGTTCCCGAACACAACGGGGCAAGGAATATCAGCTCCAGTGCTGCTCGCTGCGCTGAAGTTCTTACTACATCTGGACCACCAACCTCTCCTCTCACAACCAATTCTCAGTTTATAGTCTCCAAATACCTAAAAACACCTCTCTGCAGAGTATTTTGCAAAGTTATTTTGAGTGAGGGAACATCTAAAGCTCCAGCCTGAAAACTAATAAACCTGTCCGTGTTTATACGAACGGTGTTACTCGGTACAGCAAATAACCTGCACAAAAGCTGCTGGGCCACAGAAGGGCTCCTGGAGAGAAGGAAGAACTCGGATGCTCATTTATATTAAATTTCACAGGCTTGAACAAAAATAATCAGCCTGGTTCTATCAGTCCTGCAACTGGTTTTGGCTGCTCCCATCTGAAGTGGATGGGACAGTTCTCTGGTAGAAACTAACACAGGTGTGACAAGAAGTCACCGTGCAGTGATTATTCAAATATCTCCAAAATAGTAAAAAACAGAGAAAGGTGACATTAAAAGACATACCTGAAGCAAGGAGGACTTTGGTATATACTAAATGTCCATATATTTGCATCTGGCACATAATATGCATCAAATCCAGCAAGGCAAGAGGAAGTTATTTTTGAGAACTGGATAGTAAGAACTGACAAGAATATCTGTGCTTTTCTCGCTCTCTTTTTTTCTATTAAGCTAATTCCTGTTGTATAAAGTCAGCTTGAATGCCCCTTTCAAAGAAAAAGTGGGAGGGGGGAGAAGAAGAATCAGATCTGCTTGGATTTTTGCACTTGACATTCAGGTCTCGTCCCCCCGTTTTGTTTTCCTGGAGGACGCGGCGGCGCAGACCTTGCAGAATGATGATATCACACCTCCCAAAAAAACCCCACACGGGAGAGAAGCGGCTTTCCCTCCACCAGAACAGCAGCTCCGATCCTGCACAACTCAAAACTCAACTTGACCAGGGCTAAACGAATACTCAAGTCATATCCCCAGCCCAGAGAGCAGCACATCCAGATGGGGACAGCGACAGTCCTGACGCATTCCAGGCCAGGCAGAATCGAGATAAAAGGTGTGTACTTACTGTCTGCCTATAAAGGTAACTTGAATGCTACGCTTTGTGCTTGTTTGCGCCTGTTTTATTGTTGTTTTTGAGTTATACAAGCAAGTGGCTTTTCCCATGATGAAACAAAGTGGAGCATAGCATGTTTAAATCACTGTAAATTGGAAAATACTCTTTATAAAGTTATTTCTTCTATATGAGGGAAGCATTCTAAGCAGCATCTTTCTTGCAGAGCAAATGCATGCGCTCCAGCAGAGCCAGAGGAGCGGGAGGTGTGTGTGCACGGAGACGGCAGCACCTGCAGAGGGATAAAAACACGCCTTTTGCGGCAAAGAGCCATTCGTACCTTGTCTGTGTTCATTAAAACTCAGGCGAGGCCCATGTCAGAGCATGTGAACTGACTGCTCCACGTCACAAGATTCACCCTTCATGCAATACCTGAACTCGACAGGTTGACGTGACCGGCAAGCTCGGAAATCATAGGTTGTGAGTGAGAAATAGGGGCAAAAGCTTGGAAGCAAATCTCCAGGATGCTTCTTGGAGATTCAAGACACCAAGCTAGATGGTACCAGACCGTTTTGCTTGCTCCTAACAATTTATGACTTAATTTTAAACGGCAATGACAAAAACCAGCAAAGAAATTTAAAAAATAAGAAAAAAGGAGAATTATAGAAGGGGAAGATATTAAATACCCAGTGTCACATGGTTCCACTGATAGCTACTGAACAGCACAATGGTGACAATTTGATAGCTCTTTGCTGCCATTTTTTAGGAATTAAATACAAAATTAAGGAGATTGCCATCTCTACCTTATGCACAAGCTAATCAGTATTAGCAGCCTGCTCCATTCAGACAGAATACTAATAACTTCTCAAAGCAGCAAACAAACACAGCCTCGCTATTGACTTAGGGACAATGTACCAACAATGACATCAACTCACCAGGTATCGTTCTCAGATCTTGTCCAGAAAGAGATTTTTAAAAGATGCCATTGTCCAGGATCTCGCCTACCTCCCAAGTCTTGTTATTACTATTCATCATCTACCTTGAGAAATTCTGGCGTAACAAATAGTTGATTTCAGATAAAATGCAATTACAGATTTCGGTGAAGCAGCTGAAGTTCTCTCTAGAGTTTGACTTTAAGACTTTGAACAGTAAGACACTAGAACATGCTATCTAAATATCTCAATCTCCTGCCCCGGTGACTAACAAGAAAGAAAATGAGACATGCAACTGCAATTAAGGAAGCATCAAAAGGAGGTGGTGACTCCACTCGGAGAAGGAATTTTGCTCTTCAGTTTGAAGTCCGAGATCTGTGGTATCACACGGGCCCAGCGCAGCGTGCAGAGTCCTGCTGGGATCGCCCTGGAGACCAGTCAGGACAGACGGACAGTGACCATCTCTCTAATTTTCTGTTTATGTATGTACGGAAGGTATTTTAGTGGTGAGACCGTATGTGTCACGTCCTTAGAAATGCTAATCACGGGCACGAAATCACATACAGAAAACCCCTAAATCAGCAGGTGCTCGATGCCTCCAAACCAGAAAATAAGCAGACAAGTAGAATCACAACTCACACCATGCTCTCCTTCCACTCATGCTGCTCGTACCACTCATCCTAGTTCCTATCATCCTTGTTTCCCCAACACCTATGTAAACAGGTAGGTAGATTTTGCAATGCGCATGATAAACAGGTACGAACTATTTCAAACTGGCACAGGTAACATAAGTTCCGAAGCCGAAAGCAGATCTTGGAGAAAACTTGCTAAATTTCATACTCCATGGCTGTGCCAACACTGAATAAAGACCCCTCAGAAAACCAAGGTTCCAAAATATAGGGCACTTCCACACAGGTACTCAAGGCTTTTATGCTTTTGGGGTTATTCTAGTTTAAAAATAACATGATTGATTCAACAAAAACCTTAGCCTTATTATTTCCAAATGAGCCCTAGCAATTTTACTGCATAGATGTGCTTTAAATGAATATTGACACTGCAAACCTCTCTGCAGGGACTGTGAAGGTAGAATCTAGATGGAATTGACTGGTGAGGAGCTGAGCAACAGCTCGCTCGGCAACGCTCACAGATCCCTGACGTGGACATGGGACCGAAGCTCTTCCCTCCCCGTGCGCCCGTGAGAACACGTTCAGCTTTTCACAGCAAACAGCCGCATGTGTTTGCATTACACAGTGACCGGACCCCAAGAAGATGCGAGATGCAGCTGCAGAAGGGGCTGCACAAACAGGAGAAAACGATACACTCTGCATCCACGGATCTCCACAAGGATGTCCAGACAATCCCCAAGTCTTGCCATTATTTTTACTTAGGAGAGCAGTCCCGAGTTATCCTTGCACATGACTGATTCCCAAATGAAAATACTTAAGTTTATTGTTCATCAGGTTCAAGGATTGGCCTACAATGGATTAAAGGTCCCTTTCAGATTTATTTTGAAAAATAAAAACCAAAAAAAGTCAGGCAACAAGTCACATATATTACGGATTTCAAGATTTAGCCAGCTCATGCATGAACAGCACTAAACTGCCATTATGATAAGAAAAATCTACATAGTGCTCATATGATGAAACAATGACCAAAAAAATCCCCTGCATTATTAGTAGGGCAGCCAGATCTGGGACGGTGGTGCTGGCGACCGCGGAGCCCTGAGCTGTTCCACCTGCACATGGAAAATGCAGCATCTCCTCCACTTCCCAGCCTGGGAGGGACCGTGGTCCTGCGGTCAGACACTAATTGGGGACCAGGGGGACAAAGTCTTCTACCTCTGTCACCAGCTACACTCGGCAAATCACTCGCTCCACCTGCACTTCAGCATCTCCACCTTGTAAATGTGAAAAATAAATACACATTCATCACTCGTTTAAAATACCTTGAGCTTTACGGATGAAATTAAGAACTGGGAATTACTATTATTATGCTGCCAACTCAGAGAAAAATATAAAAACATCACATATGTAAGATAATATTTCTGTGTTACAGCTTACTGAAATTTCTATTTGTGTATTAATATTTTATTTCTCATCATATTAATATTAATGACAGCTATTGCTATTTAAACATAAAAATATTTGTAATACCTACAAAAGCGTAGTGATTATACTGATTTATAGTCACTACAGTAATTAATTTGCAATACCAGAGAGTGTGATGGGAAGACTATTCAAATGAGGATCACAGCCCCTGGTACTGGACCAGCCGCTGTGGGAACAGTCCGGAGCCCCAAGGGACGGTCAAACTGCAGAGTCACCCACAATCACCAATTCCCGCAACACGGGAAAATGCAAGATGCTTAAAATACTGCGTGAATTAATATTTTCAATAGATAGGGACTATTCAAGAAAAAGCACCTACCATTAAAATATTTTGGAAGTGTAGGGACTCTTAACAAATATTTTAAAAAAAACAGTGTGCATCAAAAACTCCACGACAAATCCTTTTCAATAAACTGGCAAATTATTATTATTTATGAGTTCTTTACATTCTTTTGACTACTTGTGAGCTAGTGAGGGCAAAACACGTTATTTATAAGTAAACTATTTTCATGTTAGTCTAGTATCCAAAGCGCTTTGCTTGTTACGGTCAAATCAGGAACAAATCTTTTGCCCAATCTTGTTTTTGCAAACAGATTTTAAAAGTCAGACTTGCAATGAAATTGAAAGTAATGGTGAGGATGAGAACTTGCTTCTTCCATAACATTTTATTCTGGATTAAAAGCATGAGTATAGACCTCTCCTTAAGGGGAGCTTAATGTTTGGGACCCTGCACGTTGCCTTCTCAGGCAGCAACAGAGGGAAATTTTGCAGACTCTGGTCAGTTTGGGGCTGCTGTGTAGGTTCATCTGGTAAGAATGTGGTCAAGTTCTGAGCTAGCGGCCCACAGCAACATCTTCTGATAGCGGGAGGGGGAAATCTCTCCAGCGATTGTCATGCAATCAGCTAAACTCAGCCCAAGCATCCTCGGGAAGCCCCTTTCCTCCAGGGCTCTGGGCGCTTGGTGTGGCTTTTGGAATGGAGATGCCCTGGGATTCTTCTGCCCATGTATTGTGTCAAATGAAGGAAAAATAATCCTCCACAAAGAACAGATGATCAGCATTCAGATGGGTTCGCCTGCATTCTTGCTGCAGAACGGGCAGGTCCCAGCAAGAATTAACAGGAGGTTCTACCACACACCTCCAGCCAGCGACTCACCTAGTTTGAAATACTTCAAAGCATCGGGTAGAGGGGGGTTTGTGTGGAAAGGGAAGAAGAAAAATTAAGCCAAAAACCCAGGTAAGAGTTCAGGGTTTGCCTATATGGCAAGCAACCCATAATAAAAATGGAGCTTGGCATTCTTAGTAAGGCACTGCCTCTGAAGCGTATCATTATTTCTTTCCCAACTTTGATACGCGCTTCTAAAAGCCAACACGAAATTTTGTGAAGGCCTAGTTTACCCTCTTTTATAATTAAAGTTGAAAACCTTCATGAAAACCTCAATCTAGGAGCCTGCCGACATAGTAGGATACACTGAGCAAGTATAAAGTGGGGTTTGTACCGGTTCAGTTGATGCCAGGGAAAATCATATCACTGCAACACAGTTAAGTCTTTATGGGTGGTGAAACCACATTACTACAGTTAGTCTGGTCCATAATTCTCAAGACAAGACTTCCAAGGTGCAAAGAGTAATAAAAAAGGCCACAGAAATACGGTGGGGTGGCGGATTTAGAGGCAGATGATCAGGTGCTGTGCACAGATTCTGCGTGACCCTTGCAGAGCCCACCTGGGGCACAGGGCCACATCGTACACAAATAGATTTCAAACCCAGCGTTTAACTAGTTTGCTATCTAGGCCAAGAAACAGTTCTGGAACATATTTAACACAGTTTAATTGCATCAAATCATGGCTGGCCCAGAACTGATTTTAACAACTGTCAACTGCTCTTTGGAACAGGCAAAGCCAAAAAGCAAAGCTCACGGCGTACGGTTTGGGGGGAACAGAGCCGACCCAAACACCCAGAGCAGCAGCAGCAAAGCACATCCAAATCCCACAATCTTTATTCAGGTTGGGTTACAAGGAAGTGGGAACTGGGAGGAGCTGGTGCTGGTGACAACTGCAAGCCAGAACTGAAGAAGAAACATGTTGCACTACCACTGGGTCACAGCTTGAGAAATCCTAATAACCGATGGTTTCCCATGGAGAAAGTTACTGCACTACTTACTGTCTACTCATGGCCTATTTGAGAAACCGCGTTAGCAAAAATAACCTCTCTTCTCATCTCCTCGGCTGGGGGAGGGAGAGACAGGCACCAATTAAAAGGGGACTGAGGCGGGCAATAAGAATTGCATATTAAGAAGGGGGAGGGAGGCAAAAATAACAAACACGTGCAACACCGCATGCGATTCTTTCCAAGAAATCCCAATACAACAGTTCTCTGGGAACAGGCTCATGGGTCTGTTATTGCCTTTGAGCAGCGGTTTGTCAGGGAAGAGGAAGGATTGCTGGATGCTTGGAAAACAGACTGAACACATGGGTGGGGAACAAGCCAAAAACTGTTACAAGAAATGTTCCCTACCCTTTCAACATACTTGCATTCGCATATTTCACTTTCCCGTGCTCCCGGATCGCAAAGCTTTGCACAGGTTAGGAATCAGCCAGACCAGAATGAACTGAAGCTGAACCAGTGATGCAATGAGGACTACAGGATCTAACCCCTCAAAACCCAACTCTACTGATGCTCAGTGAATTGCAGCAGACTGAACGGGGAAAAAAAAGGGGGGTGTGAAGTTTATCTGAACTAAGCGAAAGGCTGAAAGCAACTTCATTCACATTTTAAGAATTCAGGTATAATATATGTTGGCTTTCAGTCTGAAAGCCATAAGCAAGAATCTCCGAGATTAACACAGAACACCGAAATTTACTTTTCCAACATGGCTTGACATCAGCGACATGCAGCGAAAGCTTCAAACTAAGTTCACAGGCATCACTCAGCCCATTTGGATGGAAGGCTGTCCTGGAAACACGCTGCACTTAAGGAGCGTAGGTGAAAACTGTTTTTATAAAACTACATCTCACTCTAAAGAAAACATTGGCATGGCAGTAGCCAGGACTGTAATAAGGGTCAGCAGAAGATCACAGGCACAGAAAAATGCGGAGCCTGCCAGCTTTAGAGTTCTGTGATTTTTACTTCTTTCCTCAAGATCTAAGTTTGCCCCAAAACAAAACATTTGCAGCCTTTTCCATTCTAAGGACAATATTCAATATGTAAATCTCATGCTGTCACCCCATCCTGATCCCTAGAGAAAAATCAAAACTGTCTCTAGCCAAGCAATATAGCAGGAAAAACTATCAGCTACTGTCCAGTCCTATTAAGAAGTCATCATCACTGTAACTGGTGTTGGGCTGTCCTCACCAGACCGCTAAGAGAGGGAAAACCTCATCTCCAGGCTGCAACATAGGTGCGCAACTAATTCTGTGAGCTGGGCTCAGCTAGCTCAGATTAAACTGGAGAAACTTTTCTGTTTAAACAGAACTTAATGCTGCTTTGGCTATTTCATGCTAGGTTTACAGTGGCTACCTTGCCTTTTCTTCTGGCAAAGAAAACAAGATTTGGCAGGATGTAAAAAAAAAAATTGTCAAGAGTACAATGCACTAATTTCTCACCAAGTATTAGAAGTTCTCAAGAGCTTCTCTTCGATAATTAAAAAAATACTGTCATTCCAATGATCACCAAATATTTGTTTAAAAACCACTTTTGGAGCACCCATTGTCTTCTCTAATGTCCATTGTGTTTCTAAAGACCTTCGGAGAGTTCGTCTTCCTCCATGTTTTGTACTGTAAATGAGCACTTAGACAAGGAGGAGGGAATACAGTGTCTAAAAGCCAACTATGCTTTTAAGCAGCCCTCCATCCTTTCCTCTTGTTTTGTGCACACTTTTCTCCCCTCAGACACTTTGCACTTCACCTCTGATTTCATGTTTTCATATTTCAAGTTCTGCTTTCCCAGGAAGGACTCTGCTCCGCAGCTCCGCACAGCTGAGCTCCCTCTGGAGCTCCACACAAGGGGATTAGTGGTTTTCTGACCCTTTATCCATTGGATTTCTTCTAGAGTCTTCTCCACACAGAATCAATGAGTGATGAGCAACCCCTCAGAATGTCAAAAGAACAATGAAAACAAAGAATCTTGAAACCCAACTGTTACAAGTTTAGTAAAAGGTGCCACCGACCACCCCTGTCTCCATTTCTCTTTGAACAAGCTGTGGTTCCGTGGCAGCACAAAATAATGGAATTGGCGGCTGCCGCAGTGCAGCTCAGGCCCTTGTGCTGTCCCTGAGCCCTTTCAGGTCACCAGCCTGGCAAAACACTGCATTTTTCCTTATATTTTGCTTTCTGCTGGTGTGGCTCAGCGCAGGAATGACATAGATGGACAAGCAGGTGGAGGATGGGACCACGCACCCAAATCAGCTTCTAACACAAGAGGAACTTGCCAGCGAGCACCAGACCACACAGCCCAGGGTTTCATCCCGCGTCATGTCGGTCAGGAATGAGCAGTCTGTGGAGATGAGTAAGACACATTCAGGAGCTATAAAAGAAAGGACAGTTGCCAGTCCCAGAAGATACCAAGTTGGGCCTCTGTCCTGCTATGGGTGAGTTTGTCCCAAACACGGTTCACTGAGGGAGAACATTGTGCCACCCTTAGTCAAATCCTGTTGGACCCAGGGTCACTTTCTAATTCAGACGTGGTTCTAGGCCAGAGTTGAAGTTAAGCTCTTCCCTTTGTCCAGGTTCACAAAAGGAAATAAAACTAAAAATCTTCATGTTCTATAGCATACTTGAACAGAAAAAATGTAAGGGCCACCCATAAGCTCTGTAATTCCAAAGACAAGAGTCTGGGTCACCATTGGTAACACCAAAGATTTTTATGGTTTCTGGTGCGCACTTCAACATAACACTACATTGTTTACATGATTTTAATATGAACATGAACACAACAGAAAACATTTCTAAGATAGGATCTTCATGATTATGCAAGTGTCCCCAAAATACACTGAGATCAGAATAAGACAAGTGATATTTATCATAATTTCCTTACCACTTCTGGATCACAAATCATCAGACCAACCCTAAACATTTTATTTGACAGAACATCTATACTGACAAACTCACTGGAGGCATATGACTGTAGTCTCTACTCCGTTGGATCAGGAGTATATCCTTGCAGAAGAGAGAGAGGAGAGACAACAGCAGCAACACATTCAGTCTATCTTTGCTAGAAAGAGAATTAGCACCTGAAAATAAAAGTACCTGGAAACCACCTAATGCTCCTGTTGAGTGTGTGTGTGTTGTGTCCAAGTGGAACTCCCTACCAGTGTCAGCCACCTACAACATCTTTAAAACAAATCTCTGAATTCACTGCCATATCTATTGTTCTCTACAAAACATCCTCATTGCAGGAAATCCACTATGAGGATACATCTGAAGATGTAATTATTAGTGTGATATTCGCTTCTCTTCTAATGTATCTCACCAAGCATAAAAACTGAGGTTGTCTTACAACTCATTAAAAATATGTTATTCTGGTGAGAAAAACTGATGAATTATAATGGATAAGCAAAGATGAAAGCTGCACAAATGGAAATGGTATTTAGATGGAAGTAAACATTTAAAATTCTCCAGCTTAGCTTACACCAGAATATAATGGAAGGACATATGATAAGTAACTTTTTCCCATCGCCTAACGTGAGGCCTAAGTCACCTTATCTGTACATAATTTTAATGCCAACATCTGGTCCTCCACATGCAGCACTTAATTTCAGCCTAGTTAAAAAGAAAAAAAATATCAAACTATCCAAGGAGTTTTTACTTCAGGCAGTTGTTTTTCAACAGGATTAAATTCAATTTAAGCTGTTCTACCAGAACTACTTTCTCTTCAGTGAGACATTCTTAACAGAGGAGAAAAACATTCTCCCAAGTTCAAAGGACAAATTAAGGTTCAAGTTTATCAATGTATTTGAGTCTACAGGTAAAAGGAAGAGGAGCCCTAAAAATGGCAAACGTACCAGTCAGAACTAGGCCAATGTTGTGGAGAATCTAATATGAAGGCTCAAACCAATCGTTGATTAGGTTTGCCCTTGGACATAAGTAGCAAAAACTATGACACACTCACTATGAACAGACACAAAGGCAAGGAAAATGTAGGCTCCAAGTAGTTGCAAGAAAAACGTATCTAAAATCATGTTTACTGCAACAGAAGTTGTTATTCTGTAATCCTGAAATATGAAAACAAACCTTCACTGGTGTCAAAATATATCACAGCTTTCCACCATGTTTTCACTATTATGATGTGCTCTCTACTAAAGCTTTTTCCAGACACTGAAGATCTGAACTATACTAACCAACAATATATACATACATAGCATTAGGGGTGGTATTTTGGGAACATTTCATTTGAAGCATTCCGAGCTATAACCTTTATCCAAATACACAAAACAAAAGCCATCTCAAATGTACTATAAATAGCATTAATAGTAAAGAATCAATAACATCCAAACCTTTAGGTAACATCTTATTAATCCACCTTTGGCATGCATGGACACACTGCTGTAAGGGCTCTCAAAATGCAACAGCCAAAGATGAAGGACACAATTTGTTCAACTAGCTAATGCAACTGCTATTTAACCAACTTGGCCACTAAAATGCCACCTAATGAAATATTCCATACCGTGATAAGCAGCGGAGACAAGCACGATAAACATGATGCATTTTTCTAAAGAAAATACATGCAAGTCCTCAAGGCTAATACCATTCTGTCATCTTTCCTAAGACATATAAAGATCTACATTCGACAACAACCATTTTAATCCTTGGTTCCCCCCCTCATTTCTTGTACCGCGCCCAACACAATGGTACAACTGCACATTACAGCACCCAGGTATCGCGTTTATATTTATTTCTGCTTTCACAGTGACAAAGGTGAACCCTAATGCTCCAAAGCTGCTTGCAGCAAAGCAGGCTGAACGATATTTCTAAAGACAAGCCCACACGCGGGTTACAGAGATCTAGCCTCCATGAGATGTTTTAATCTGACAAATTAAAATGGTTGGGAAACGCTATGTGGCTAACGGAATCGGCCGCCACATGCATTGCTGAGGGGATGCAATAAAAAAAGGTCTTTAAAATAGGTCACTTTCATCCAAATCCCACACCAGCACCGCATAAAAATGGTATTTACACTGAAAACTCACCACTTGGGGAGAAGCGAGAGGTAGGGAAGAGAGCTCGGGGGAAGGAGGGAAAAAAAGGGGGGGGGGGGGGAGATGAAAAAAGAGGGCAGGAATCCGCGGCGGTCTCGGAGGGACCCCCAGCCCCTGGGGGCTCCGGGCTCGGCCGCCGAAGCCCCCGGAGCCGCGCAGACAAAAAGGGCCCGAAGCGCAGGGCACGCCTGGCCGGGGGGAGCGGAGCCCGGCCCCAGCCCTAGGCCTCTGGCGGCCCCTGACAGCGCCGGCCGCGGGGAACACCCCGCCGGCGGCGGCCGCCCCTCCGGGGGAAGCGCCATTTCGCCTCCCGCTCCCCGCCGGTGCTCCGCGCCCGCCGCCGGGGCCGAGGGAGGCGGCAGCCCCGAGTCCTGCGGCACTGCCGCAGAGCGCGGCGGGGGAGGCGCCGGCCCCACCGGGCCGCTCCCCCCCCTCCCCGCTCCTTCCTCTCCTCACCCCTCCCGGGGGCGCCCCCGCCGCCGACCCGCCCCGGCCGAGCCCCCCGCCGCGGTGCCCGCCTTACCCTCCGCCGCAGCCGCGCTGGGAGCGCCGGTCGGCCCCCCGCGGAGGACGAGGAGGAGGAGGAGCGGGGCAAGGGGCGGCGGCCCCGCGGGGGGAGGCGCCCCCGGAGGGGCGTCGGGCCCGGCCCCCGCGGGTGCCCGGGCGCGGCGGGCACAAAGGCGGCGGGGCACGGCACCTAAGATGGCAGGGCAGGCGCGGCGGAGCGCCCAGCCGCCGCCGCCTGGGCCCCGCTCGCCGAGCCGCGGCCAGGCCGCGCCGCGCCGCGGGGGCACGGCGTGCGGGAGGGCGGGCGGCGCCGGCCGTGCCTGCCGCGGCGGAGCGGGTCCCTCGGCCGGGCCGCACCGCGCCGGGATGGCTGCCTGCCTGCCTGCCGCCTCCCCTCAGCGCCGCCCGGGCTCCGGCTCGCTCCGTCGCCGCCGCTCCGCGCTGCCCGCAGCCAGCGGCCCCCGCCCGCCCCTCTCGCGAGACTTCGCCGCCCTCTTCCCCCCCCCAGCACCGCGGCCGGCGGGAGGGGCGGGGGGCGGTGGTTGGGGAAGGCGGGGCCGGGAGGGGGCGGCCGGGGGGCAGTTGTGGGGCGGCTGGACTGTGAGGGGCTGTGTGGGGCGTTGGTGTGAGGGGCGGATTGCGGGGCACGGCCGGGGCGCTGTGCGGGGGTAGTTCGGGCCAGGGGGCTCTGAGGGAGTAGAGGGAACCGGGAGGGGCTGTGAGGGATATAGAGAGGGGAGTGTGAGGGGGGGGGTTTGGGGGAGCCAGAGAGGCCTGAGGGAGAAGGTGGTTGGGGGGTGCTGCTGGGGCTGTAAGGGCCCAGCTGGGCTGCTGGGGGTGGGAGGCTTGAGGGGGAATGGGGAAACTGAGGAAAGACCAATGATAGGACAAGGGGCAATGGGTACAAACTGGAACACAGGAGGTTCCACTTAAATTTGAGAAGAAACTTCTTCGCAGTGAGGGTGACAGACGCTGGAACAGGCTGCCCAGGGAGGTTGTGGAGTCTTCCTGACATTCTGCGAAAGGCGTGGGGAAGCTTAGCTGGGGGCTCTGGGGAGGAATGGGGAGAAGGAGAGCTTGGGGATGTGGCAGCTGGGGCCAGGGCATGGGCAGGGAGATGAAGAATGAGGGCAGGGGAGAGGCCTGGAGGCAGATGGGAGCTTGTTGGGGGCAGGTGTGGCAGAGAGGGTGGGTTTGGGCCAGGCCGGCTGGGGCGTAGGATGGAGCTGCCTTGCTGGCTGGGAGCAGCTTGGCTGCAGGCGGTGACCCCAGGAGGTGGTAGGTGTCTGTGTGTGCTAACCCTTGTGCAACTGGCCTGACCAAACGGGCGCCATTCAGACTGTCTGCTCTTGGCCAAACTATTCCCGGTTTATGGCCAGAAGAGGGGGAAAAAAATAATTTCACAGACCAAGCACATGGCCTCTCGAGCTGTAGTCTTGGCCCTCAGTGGTGGGTTTTGAACTTGGTGGGTTGTTGAGCTCTTGTGTGCTTTGGTGTCTCCATCTATGAACTAGAGATAATGTTGGCTCCATGTGGGGATTAATTATCGCATCTTGTAGTCACATATTTGTTTATTTGTTTTTACTATGGATTACAGCTGGAGGAATTCTAAGCAGCCCACCTCTTCTTGTCATGGTGTTTAAGTGCATTGTGCTCCTGTCTGAACAGAGGAAATCACTGAGGTCAGTCTCTCCTGTGTTTATAGTTGCTTTCCCTTTCAGAAGTATAGGGGCAAGGAATCATCAAAATAACAATTTGTACTGACATCCTGATAATAAATTAACAGAAACAGTTATATAAGACACACAAAGTTTGTGAAAAGTGTGTTTGTAGACATTGCTTCCACTTTTAAATTCAAGATTATACCTGAAGGGACAGTGTTCTCAGCTATAAAGTACCCTGAAAATATTCACAATTTTGAGGTGTCCCCAATATGAAATAGTACAATTCTGTAAATCCAGTATTACTGATACTGCTGCAATAAAATAAATGACACAAACTTCCATCCTATTTTCCTATAAACTAACTGGTATTTTGTATCATAAGAAGGCTTTGTATCCAGTAGGCATTGAGGATGAAGCTGGATGCTATTTATGTAAACTTTGCATTTACCTTCAGACAAGCAGAACTACTGGGGCTTATTTAACCTGGGATGGGGAAACCAAAGGAACGTTGAGAACAGAGATTGGCTGTAATAATTGTGGACCACATCTAGAGTTTTGCGAACTTGACACAGAGTTTGATACTTGTTTCTCTTCAAATCGCAACAGGAAAAGACAAATCTGGATGACTTTGAACATATGTTGTTTTAAGTACTGGGAGAGGCAAACTAAAGGTTTATCTGATTATCTCAACCTTGAAGTTGGCAGCTATGACTGGAAACTTGGTTTCATTCATCTGCCAACAATATTTGTAGCGTATCGTTTGACAAGTTAAAAGGCATTTTTGTAATGGCACAAAAATAAAACCATCTACTTTCTGAAACTACAGTTTTTGTCTGCTAAAATAATATGGGTTTGGAAGCGTGCTTCTGGGGAAATTAAGGACATATTTGCAAGGTAAATATTTGTGTTTTCAAATGTTAGAACAATGGTGTTTAACACAAATCTGCTCAGCATGGCCTATCAATATAAATGTGGTTTTATACTTGTTTTGTCAAATTAGTGGGTATCGTTTACTTTTGATGATAGGAGAACTAAACGGAGAAGTAAGAGGGCATGATCTGCCCAGGGTGTCATAAGGCAGAATTAAGAATCAGGTTCTTCTGAATCTTAATCTTGTACTAGTTTTTGCAGACAAATTGCCTTTAAATTTCATGAATTATGAGAGTAAAAGCTTCAGATATTGAGGTCCATGGCACTAACCCATCAAATGCCAGCAGAGAGTCTGGGCCTTAGCTCTTTGTGTTATACATATAAAAAGATAATGATAGCCCTAGGTAAAGATTCTTAGAGTCTCTAACAGTGGCTGAAGAAAAATGTGAATAATGCTTTACCATTAACTATCAAGTAAATTACTTAAAATATTAGATCTGCATTTGACACGTATTCAGAGATTGCTTCAAAAATAAACAGTATTATCTGTGGACCACCGGTTTGGAAAATGTCTGCTGAAATTCTGAAGAAACAGAGAGTATGAAAACTACAATGTTTATTGTCACTAGCTGAACTATATAGGTGCATTTTAGCATGCTTTTCTAGCCCTGTCCTATTAGGTATGCTCTTGCTGCCTTCTCTGACGATCATAGTAGGCATCTAGAAGGTTAAATTAGTTTAGCTTAGTTTGCTAATTTCCTGATGCAATTTAGGTCATTTATAGAAGAATTTAGCAGGTTTATGTATGTCCGCATCTGGGACTTGCACCAGTTTTTCTATCAGATAGCTATACCCGAAGTTAATTCCATCTGAAGGAGGTGCCAGAACATCAATAAATAAAAATTACAGATTGCTTGGTGGTTCAGCTAACGGGCAGAGCTGGTTTCAACACATCGTTTCCAATGTTCTGCCACAGAGCTGGTCCTGGGGTAGACCCATACAACTTCCCAGTGTAGCCAGGGCCTTTAAGAGCACACACCAGTACTCCATAATATTGTAGGAGAGGAAGTAGAGAACAATGCTATGTCCAACGGAAACTGTGGCAAGAATTTATTCAAGGCACACTGTAATTACTCAAGCTGGGAATTTGGCCAGGACATTGGGGTTAACACCCCTACTTCTTTAGAAGTGTCATAGTTTATTTTTTTAATGACTTTAAGTGATGAGAAGCTTGGCTTTCTGTCTCAGCAGAATGACAACACCTCTAGCAGCATAAACTTCTTACAGCAACATGAAGGTGCTGGTTCAGAACTAACTCAGAGCAGCGATGGGGCCTAATACAGTAATCATTGCTTTATAAATACTTCCAGTAGATAAGAAAGATAAGAGTGTGATTAGGGCAGTGTTGCAGCTGTTATAATCACAGTTACACCTTCCTTAGCGTTCAGTCCACCTGCTGCTTTAATCTGGCCTTCTTTTAAGCAAGCAATTGTAAAGTTTAGAATAAATTGTAGAACTTGAACCAATGAAATGCGGTTATTAATTATGATAGCGGTGATGAACTGCAGTTGTCAACGCTTTTCTTTTAGGAAATTTGTTTTCTTAGAAGCAGAATGTTATTTAGCCAAATTATGGAGGTTTTTTAATTCTTTCAGAGCATTGAGATGTTTAGATCTTCTCTGTCAAAGAAGATAAGCACTTCGTGTGGTTTTTAGTGTGTGAATAATTGTGAAATGCTCAAGCGAGGAATTGTTTTGCTTTTACTGGCTCATGAAACCTGCCCTCTTTCCTACAGTGTAGTTTGGGCCATTATTATGGGTTACAAGGTTATACAGGAAAAACGTGTTCTAGAGGCTGGTCAAAATAAATGAGGTAGAGTCTTCTAGATTGGTGTAATCTGGTTTTGCCTCAATGAGGTAAACACTTCAGTGCATTCAGTGGGATTAAGATACCATGTCAGACAATCCCTCTGACAGTTTATGTCATAATGACAGAAATGAAGCAATACTAATGTTACTATATAGCCACTTCCGTATTATATGACAACAACAAAAATACTTTGCTCTTCTCTCTTTCCTTTTTTTAGATAAACAAATGTATTCCTTGCTGTGCACTTGTGATTGTCCCATGAGTCAAGGGAGTGGTTTTATCTATTAAGAAATGGGGAAACTGTGGCACAAGAAGAAGTACTTACCAAGGTCAGATGGGAAATCAGTGTCAGAGGCATAAACAGAATCTCAGCCCTCTGACTGTCCCACTCTACCCTCTGGGCAAGCAGACAAAAGTGGAAAAGTGGCTTGCAGTGTGACTCAACAGCTTTTCCTTCCTCAGCAAGTGCCATGCTGGGCAATTACAAATAAATGCCAGTAGGTCATCTCCACGTGTGTCAAACAGGTTTCCAGGGGATGCTCGGTAGGCACATCATCTGCTGGAGAAGGCTCCTTGATGGATATCTGCAATGGTTTGGCTTTGAAATATTTTCAGAACTTGAAAAAAGTTCTCTTTTTGCCAGATGTATGTTTTCTCTGATTGCTTTCAGGGTCTTTTGTAATCCGTGTTGCCCAGGGACAGCCAGGAATTCTTTTACCTTTCTCTGCCAGGGAATGACAATGAGCTGATTAAACTGTCATTTTGCAGGTGTGGGGGTTTTTTTTATACATAGCTTATAACATATATGCTAAATGAACTGATATAGGGAGTACTTCCACAATATCAGTGCAATGTGTTGTGACCAATACAGCACAAGATGCACTGTACTTTGATAAATCAGATGGGATGCTTAAAGATAAGCAGGGTGTTGGGGTGTCTCTTAAATACAGTTGTAGATAACCATTTTGTTTACTCCTTTTTAACAGCAAAGTCAAAATATGTTGGTCCAAAAAACTGACTGTTTTTCCAGGCCATGACAACTGAGTATAAGGAGGGTCTGTTTGAGTATCTCAGATCTTTTCCCCATGGCAGTGTTGAAAAGGGTTTTACTCTGGAGTTGGTTCAAAACGGCTGGAATGGGCAGCAAGGATCAGTATTGTGAAGGCCTTGACATTGGAGAGTGACTGATGGAAAGAAGCAGCACAGGAAAAGCTTGTGTCTTGGCTCTGGTCCTTGGAAGGATGGGTAAGAAGAGGCCTTTGGCAGAGAAGGGTGAAAGGTGACTAATAATGTGAAACTGGGAGGAAACTCATTATAGTTATGCAATCTCCAGGTGGTTTTCTTTCTCTGAGAGAAGGTACCTTCTCTTAGTTGTTCTACTGGCATTTGCTGCTCCTGCTGTCTTCTGAATAGAAATTTTAAATAATTATTTCTCTGCTTGACTTAGGAAGCTTAATTTAGCTTTGCAGCAATGAGACTACAACAGCACTTCATTTCTTTGTTCTCCCCCTACAGAGTTTCTTTTAGATTTACTTTACCTCTCACTTTTCTGATTGATTCTCTTTCTGGCTGTCCAGTAGTTTAGCCAAAATGAAGAAACTTTTTCCACTGTCAGGCACTTGGTCCCCACACCTCACTTGTTCCCTGGTTTTCTGTGTCCCTCTTGCCATACTTCCAAAGCTTTCATGGACGAGCTCCACTGAATTTTGCTGTGGCAGTTCAGGATGTTGCTGTTGTCTTGTCTAGTCCTTCTCCACAGGCTTCCCTGCTGGTTTATGTCTTATCTCAAATCCAAGTCAAAAATCCTGTTACGACACTGGTCTTTGTGCTAGATTTGCTGGTGTGCAGATGTGTATTCACACCTGGTACAGAAGTAGCCCCAAGAAGAGCAGCTTGCTGGAGGTGATGATTTAAACTGCTGGAGCAAGAGTTGGTGGAACTTTGCTGAGAACCCTTCGATTCCTAATTAGCATGGCTGCTTTTCCAGTGATCTGCAATAAACAGCTCTGCTGCTGACCCAATCTGGATCTTCATCTTCCATTTTATAGGTAAAACAACGCATTTTTGCATTGTTGTAAACATACTCCCAAGGAACTAGTTATAATTGTGAAGATATGGCCTTGCTCTTCAACAGTTCTGCAGTGCCCTATCTCTGAGACACTGTGTTCTACTCTTGAATAAGATTCTAGACGAAAAAAAGAGTTAGACTGCATACAGATTAACAAATCTGTTGCTAGTATTTCTGGCTACTGCAGCATGACTCACCGATCAGTGCTTGTCAGTGTCTGGTGTGACCTCATTGAAAGCTCCAGCATCTCATACGTGAAGGCAGGTTGTAATCCAGTGTGGGAATCCTAAATAGGCGGAGAATTAAGTTCTGAGCTCTAAGAAATCAGATGTGCCCTCACCAGAAATATTCTGAGGATCTCTTAATGCCAATTTTGCTTTTCCCATGCTTCTATTAAAAAGGACCTGTAACTATTCAAGACAGTAATAGAAATCAGTGCTGGTGGGGAAAACTGAAGGGTGGGTGGGACGGGTCAGGAAATAAATGCTCTGTTATTTGCAAGGGTGAGAAAGAGCTGATGGTTCCTTTTTGTTTCTCACAGGTTCTAAAGGCTTTTTCTCTTTTTCCTATGTCAGCACACAGGGCTTCTGGAATGCTGGTTGAGGGAGATGGGTGAGGAAACAGCAAGAGGGGCTGTCAAAGGGAGTAGATCAGTGAATTAGCTTGTGGTACCTTATGTGTGTAGCTTAGATATGTAGTGTGATGATGAGAGAAAAAGTGGGAGGCACCAGGAGTTTAGAAATCAGATGGTTCTCTTCAGCTGGTGCTTGCTGAGTAAACACGAAGCTTGTGCTCGGTGCCGCTACCTCCTTCCCATGGGCTGTTACACACTGGCAGATACTGGCAATGCTGCTCAGTCTAAACTGAGCCAGCTGCTGGCATTTGAATTGCAGAACCCACATCTAGTAACAGGCACAGCAGAAGCTCTCATCCTCTCACCTGCTACAGAGGGAACTTTTAGTCTCTAAAAGCACAAGGCTGATGTTGTCCCACAGGTACCTGCTGCCATGTGAACACCTGGCTGAAAGTGAAATCCCCGGCCACCGCTCCAGTTGCTGTCCTTAGGGTACGTGATTGTCTCTCTCTGTTTTGCCATAGATTATTTCTGTATGTGGCAAAGTTGTCAGTACCAGCCTGGCAGCTTTATCCATAAAAGTAGCAATGGTTGCTGCATCTTGGCTTCGGAAACCTGCTGTCCTCAGATCTGCTGCTCCTCACTGGCTCTGATGAGGAGCCCAGAGCCTGTGAGAGAGCAAGAATCTTGCAAAAGATCTCTGCCTCAGTGGATCACTGTGTACCCCCTAATGATTGTGACAGCAGCTTCTTACGTAGTACTTAGAAAAGTCAAGAGTGGCTGGTATAACAGGATGGAAAGACACTCTGCTTTGAAAGGTGTGCCACCCTGGTGACGTGAAGGGATTGTCCTTAGGAAATGCAACAGGGCTGCTTTGTCACAAAGCAGCCAGTAACTGCAGAAGTCGCTGTGTCCTGCGCTGTGGGATGGACCTGGCACCTGTCTGAATGTAGTTGTGTCCCTGCTGCAGACGTGCTCCTCCTATTCAGACTCTTACCTGGCAAGTTAGTTCTCTTACGCTTTGCCTCAAATGCTTGGTATTATGATTTCTGCATTCTCTGTTTTTTGGTGGTTGTTTTTGTTTGGTGATGGTTTGGGAGTTTTGTTTTGTTTAGTTTTTTTTTGTTTTTTTTCCCTTGAGACTGGGAACACGTTTCTGGGTTTGTAGGTTTTTGAGTTTTTGTTTGTTTGGTGGTGGAAGCAAAGATCCTGTTCTGAACAGCTTCATTTTATGTTCTGGTGCTTCTTTAAGGAAGGTGAGGCATGCATGCAATTTATAAGGAGGAAATAGGTAACCTTATGATTCCTTACCACAAAGATCAGCCAGACACTAGCTGGTTAGCTGTAATTCCAGAGTGAAATAACTTGATGGCTCTGCCCAGTTTTTAGCACAGTGATGTGCACATACATATAAAATAAAGCTAGTTCTAGAAATGAATGTCTCTGCTGTTCTTTGCACAGAGGCCAGGGCCTAAATGATATGTTGAGACTGAGCATGTCTTCCCTGGGTGATCCGATGGATATACAGCATGATAGACTTGCAGGCAAGAGACAGCAGCCCCGTAGCAGTGCTGTCCATACTGCGTTCAGCCATAGGTGTGTTGGGTTAAATGATTGATCCAGTATTTTAACTCCCATTGCTCGATTTACACGTTGATTTTCAGTATCTTGACAGACTTCTCTTTCACGTACTAAAGCATACCTAAAACAGAATCCTGCTCTTGCATCAGGCTCCAACCTTATTGCTGCTCCCTGTGTTCAGCTGGCGATGGACAGACACCATTTGTGGCTGCCTGAATATCCTGAGTCACCGATTACCAGCTGGAGGGTGTGCTGCAGATTTCATTTCTTCCTTTACGACTGCACTCCCTAGAGGAGACTTGGAACAATTGCACTTGCACGTTATGTGCATGTCTGGATCCACACAATTGGTGGACAACCTCTGACTACGTCTGTGGGGTGAGCTGCCTCTGATTTGTTACTGTATGCCTGGCGTTTCCATACCAGGAAATAGAACAGGTGTAGGAAGATTGAAAAATGTGTTTTCTTTATATTTACTAGTAAAATATCTACATTGTGGAGATGGTGATATGATGTCTTCTTTAAATAACTAGTGGAGGCAAGTGATCATTCCGGTAATGCTCTTGCAGTAAGATAAATTGCATGAAAATGAATGAAGTATAAGGATCTAGACAGGTGATGAAAGGTAAACCAGTAACTCCCTATGCTGGCAAAGCTCTGCTAGCAGGAGCATGGGCCCGCTGCACAGGAGCTGACACGTTATCAGTTCTGTCAGGCACTCTTGTCCTGCTGCGTTTGTTACCCTGGCTCAGGGTCCCAGGCCAAGGCTGCTGAAGCTCAGCAGGGAATGAATGCAACATGTTGCTGTGTTTTTTCGTCTCTCCAAAACATTTTCACTATGTAACGCTTGCTGCATTGGTTTTGTGCATAGCTCTGGAAGAAACTCAAACGCAAAACACTTCACTGAGCTTTTTGAGCCAACAGGTCTTGACATATTGCTGTTGGACATGTCTCTGTGTCTGATCTGAACTGCGGCAGTTCTGTTCCGTCCTGCTAAAATAACATCATATGAAACAATATTATTCTGTCTGTGCTATTTCCACCTATTGGCTAAAATGTTAAATTCTTACTAAACCAACTGAAATTTACGTAATATGTTAAATATTGCATATTAAGATTTAATTTCCATAAAATATTAGTTAATGGTCAGCTGATTTCACTGGTATGAAAATCATATGGACAGATTAGCGCTTGCCTGGGACCACATGAGTTAAAGTAGCTCCTTCCGCTGAAATACCCAGTGAAACACAGTGATGCTCTGTAAATCAAATCTCTGTTTGCAACAGGTTGCCAGTGTTTGCCTGGGACAGTCCATCATGTTAGTGGGTGGAGGAGAGATGTGGGTTCTGCTCACTCATGAAAACAGGTGCCAGTTGCGTCAGCAGAGTAAGGAGTGGCTCACCTTGGGAGCAGGATCTACGTTTGGTGTGAGAAATCTTAAAGAAGAACCTTTAGGAGAAAGTTCAGGGGAAACTACATGAGAGAGACTTTGAAGTCTGACTCAATGAGACTCTGGTTCTCCTTGCTGCGTGAGAGGCTTGCCTCAAATGGGGTGGGGTATTAAGAGTTGTGCGCCTGTCTGAAGTGTCTTGGGAAAAGCTGCTCTATAGCTGAAGACAGCAGTAGTCCTAAGAGGAGTTTTCAGCCGTAAGAGGAATTTTCTGGGGAGGGACGGCTGGTATCTGTTCAAAATCTTGCATATAGTTACTCTCTTGTTCCTCCTTTATAGATCCGACTCATCTGTCCTTGTCCTAAACACATCAGTTTCAGTATTTTCTCTCATTTACTTCATATTTCATATCATTCAAGCTTTCTTTTGTATCTGTGGGTTTAATTCTATTAAATCCAATTGCCTTGGCCTCTACTCTGCCTGTGCTTTGCACCTGCTGTGAGCTTGGCAACCAGCCCTTGGGCGCTCTAGAGAAAACTTCTGCTTGATGCCCTGGATGTACCCCAGAGCTCCCAGGCATCAGGCTGTACTCGGAACAATGTGTTGCTGTGCAAACGGTTCCTTTCTGCTCCTCCTTCTACCTCCACAGAATCATGTGTGCCCGACTTCTCAGCAGGCACTAGCCTAATGTTTATTGATCTTTTGCAAAGGTCTGATGCAAAGGAACATTGATAAAAATCTTGTCCAGTGTCTTTGTGGACTCATAATTGCACCTGTCTCCTCCTAGCGAGTGAGGCAAATGGGAGCAAGGGAGCCCACGGAATAAATAGCACCTTCAACCGGCCTAGAGGACAACTGTGAAAGGCTCTGCAGAGCCTGGTATCCCAGCAGAATTCAGGAAGATGTGTTGATCTTATCGAAAATGATGAGAAATCACATCTTGGTGTGAAGTTCTGTGGCGTAGGAAGGGCAGAGAAGCCGTAGTGCAAAGTCACAAGCCATTCTCATTCACAGTTAAAGCCCCTGTTGCCCTAGGCTAACACAGAGCCTGTCAGCGTCCTGCAGCTTCCACTACAGAGATGTGACCAAAATAGCTCCACACCTTTACAATATGGCTAAAAATAGCTTGCAGGTCAGCTTTTTTCTTAAAGGTAGTGGTGACATCAGTGGGAGAGCACTCTTGCTGCCATTCGGTGCAGGTAGAACTGGGTAAATAAAGGTGGAACAGCAGCAGTTTAATTAGCTAAGCAGCCTTGAGGCAAGAGAAGTGATAAGGGGTGGAAAAGGACTAAGGAGGGTGCAGCAAGAGAGATGCACAAAAACATGTAAGCCGGGGCAGAATCTCTGCCACTGACCAAGATACTCTGCGCAGACTTCTCCCCGGGGTTTGATTTCCGTGATGTTTAGGAAGCATCAGTCTGCCCATTGCTGTCTCGTTGTGGCTCGTGTTGGGATGTGTCACTGGACTGGCTGGTCAGCCAACAGCAGCGTGTGTCTTACTCCTCACTTCCAGGCAGTGAACACCGCCTGTGTCAGATCGGAGGCTACGGCCAGGGCAATGCCAAGTGTGTTTTGCTATAGCCATTCAACCAGAGAGCTGATCCTTTACAGTGTGATTTGCATGGAGAGAAATCTGGATAGCCCTTAGTTCTAGAGGGATTTTGATATTTGTTCTCAGGCCAAAAAAAAAAAAGCTGTTTTTATGGGGTTGAACTGTCTGTTGTTGTAAAGCTTTACATTTTACCAAAGGAGCAAAGCTGCTCACCACAATCCTCCAAGTTTTAGTCTCTGTTGTGTATACTAAGTCTGGCCGTGGAGATAAGTCTCGGCCAAGTTTGGAAGTGCCTGATTTGAAACATTCATTACGGGAATCAAATGTAGGTTAGGAGAGGTTTGCCATGCCTGCAGCCGCCTGTGCTGCTGAGGGAACTGCGCTGCAGCGGGCTGTGCTAGCAAGAATTGCCTTTGTGCTGCAGGTTTCATGCCTAGTGATTTTTTACAGTGCTGAAAGAGAGGAAGGAGGTGACAAAACTGTGAAAAATTGAGGCCAGGTCATTACTGTCAGATGAGGACAGAGTCCTGTAGCCAGTCAGATGTGACAGAACACACTTGCTGATGCTGCTACCAGGAAGCTTGAGAGAAATGTGACAGAATGATCGCAGCGCGCATGTGCCTCTGGAGAAAGGAGGCTATCTGCAAGCTCTTGCAATGCTTTTCTCTGCCCAGCAACATCGTTGCTGCTTTTTCTTGTGTTCTGCTTAACCAGCTGTTCTGCATTTATGATCTGATCTGTTCTTCAATAGGGCCATCTTCATCGTAACAGCAGTTATCTGAGATGAAGGACTGATAGGAACTCAGGTTTGCTTTGAGCAAGCACGTTAAATAGGGCGAAAGCACTGTAGTTACTGTTCTCTTAAGCTAGCGTGAGAGCCTTATAGGGCCAGCCCCAGCCTCCACCTGTGCAAAATGGCTCCTGTTGCCTTGAAAGAGGGAGACATCAGCCAAATGCATCTCCAAATTGACAGTTATGGAGAGAATTCTGGGCAAGATCAGCTCGCTAAGGATTTCATTTGACGCACAGCTAAGCTGAGCTGAAAGCTGCCAATAACAAAGGACGCTCTGCGTCTCTAGCTGTGTGCTTCCAGTGCAATTGGAAGCTATAGGCCACAAGGACTGCGGACTGTAGTTAGAATAGGTTAAAGGTAAAATCAACTCAACACCACTCCCACAACCATTTAGCACAGTCATTCCTGAGCGCTGCAATACAGCTCTCGCCTGCTCCTTCCATTCAGTGAGAGTTGCTCCCTGGTCTGCCCTGCCCAGCTGGTAAATGTAGCTCGTCAGCCTCTGCTTCTTTGCAAATGAGCTGCGTAGGTAATGGGAGGAGGAGGCAGCTCAGCAACCTGCCCATCCCAGCCAGTTGTGCTTCTTAGGCTTTCTGGAGTGTTATTTGCCATGTGAATTGTGTGGGTATAAAACTTTGTTTCCCTAAATGCTCTCTTTTGCAACAGGAGGTCATTTCCCAGTGGGGAAAACAGGCTGTTGATGTGGTGGGCAGTCAACTTGTCATTTGGATAAAACCCAGAGCTGATTAGTTTGGGTGCAGCAGTGTGCTAACATGGGCAGAATGTACCCAGACTGGCTCCCGTCTAGATAGCGCACATCTCCCCACACCGCTCTCCACCGTCCCCGCGGCTCAGCGAGCGCGCAGGTCGCTCTCCTCGCCTGTGCCGACATGCCCACACTAAACCGTAATTTGCAACCAGTGCTGCTTGCCTGGGTCTCGATTGGTGGCAAACCCTCCCAAAGCAAATAGTGATTTGCCTGTCTGCACTGACTCAGCTCTGCTGAGGGCAGGAATCGGAGCTAAATCCGGTTCAGTAAAGTCTGTAAGTAAAGAATAACCTTCCATAGCAGATACTGAGGCATTTTAAAGGAATTTGACTGTGTCCCAGGAAGTTCACTGAAGTGAGCAATGCTGCATTGGGCAAGAGCGCTGACCCAGGAGCCACTATCTCCCATCTGGAGCCCTGTGGCTGTAAGCACTGGGGGGTTTCTTCCCCTGCCTGCAATTACCAGCTAGCAACTGGGAATTCAAAGGAATCTGGGCTATCTTTAGGAAACAAGTACCTACTCTTTGCCTCCTCTGGGGAATCAAGGTCCTTCATTACAGCCTGTCATGGCAAGGGGCTCACAGATAAGGACGAAGAGCAGCAAACCTGCCAAGCTTCACTTCTTCAGCAGCTCTAAATATTTTCCAGAGTCCTGTGAGTCAGCATTTCTAGAGCCTAGATTTGTTTACAGCAGCAATCGGCGAGATGGTATAAGGTAGATGGGGTGTGTGTTTAAAATGAGAAACCCTTTGCCCAGGTGCAAGTGGGGCAGTTACCAAATGTCTTTCCAAAACAGCACTAATAGGGAGCAAAGGACTGGATACCCTGAACAGTGGCTGCAGTGGAGACATTTGCAGGGTAAGGAGTTTCCTAGTGTAAGGGAATCAGAACTTCACAAACCTTTATATATTGTGTTGTCTTAATTCACACGAAATTAAAATAAATAAATAAATAAAAGGACTCTGCAAATATTTGGGGTTATCAGTACAGTGGGATAAAGGTAACACTTCACCCTTCAAGTGGTCATGGATTAATTTTGCATTGGCCTGGCCAGACCGGTTGCGTGGCAGGAAGGCTCCCAAAATTGTACAGGTAACAGACCAGACACTGAGGTTTCTGTTCATGGCCTGTACCTGCACTGAAATAAGCAACACGAGCCACAGGATGTCTTATGTGACCACATGCAAGCTTTTTGCCTCTGCCTGGCTGGGCAACCTGGACGGATCTGGTGGCAAAAGGGAGGTGACATCGAAAACAGCATGGATTATTTTAGATCTGCAACCTCAGTTCTGCAAAGGTATTTTGAAAATTCTGGTTTCCATAGCAATGTAGTGCTGTTCTCTCTCATCTCACTCTTATTACTTCAGTCGTAGCAGCCATTAGGTAAATTATCAGTGAGGCAAACCTTAGCATTTTTTTATCTTGAGTGATTTTATATATGTTGGTTCCTTAGTGAATCAGAGCCAGTTAGTCAAGGATTGACTCATATCCTTTCCTAGGGCCAACATGAGGTCTACTGCAGTGCAAAGATTATAATGAAGAACAAGTATTATTAATTGGACTTGGTGCATGAATTCTTAGGCTACTTTCCAGTCGAGTGGGAATCTTCTATCTAGAATTCTGGATCAACTCTAGATGAGTTGTTTATGTTACGTCTTTGGATTTTACTTATTTTTCACTATAGCTTCATTAGGGCATAATATTCTTGTTCCATACATGTAGTAAATAAACACTTTAGTAAGGGTTGCTGTGAACTGCTATTCAGCTGCTGGTTTACAACCCAGAGGTGACTTCTGGACACAGTCCCCTTTCCCCTTGTTAACAGAGCCAGTGCCTGGAGCTCATTCATTCATTCTTCTCTTTCAATATGTGCAAGAAAACAAAACAAGCTCCTCTTTTTTTCTTTTTTGTTTATTTTCTTGGTGCATCTTGTCTTCCTGGTCAAGGAACTACCAGACTTGCCAGAATAGTTATGCAGGTTGGAATGTAAAAATCCCAGACCTAACCCCGCAGCAGCGATGGCATGCAAAAAGCAAAGACGTAGAGATGATTTATTCTGACGGTGTAGTTTGCCTTTTAAGGAGATGCTTTAGTGAGTTCTTTTGCCTATATGAGCTGTATCTCCACCTGGGGAGCTGTGCCAGAATAGCTGTTCCACAAACCCTTTGCTGCGAATATCCTTTGTCCTGTAATTCAGTCCTTAGGAGCAGGTAAGCAGTGAAATAAAGGAAACTGTGGGAGAACAAGAGTGGCGCCATGGACCAGATTCCAAGATAAGGAAGCAGGGCTGAAGATGAGGTCAGAGTTACCTTTGACTTCTGCAGGGCTGTCACTTTTGGTTACTAAAACATCTGAATATTCTAAATTGGCACAAAGTTCCACTAAGATGAGGATGCAAGAATGTTCCTGTGGCATCTAGATACCAACAGGCATCTGCTGCACAGTGACCCTTGCTTGCCTTGCCAGTCCTTAAAGGTCAGTGGTGCCTTGTGTTTTCCTGCCTGTCCAGCCAGAGCCATCAGCTGTCTCGTTTATATTCAGTTCATGAGTTCTTTGGTGTAGGTGGTTTTATGATGAGTAAATTTGCCCCCACTTCTATTTGAGCTCTGCAAGTACTGGATACCTTGCAGAAATCTCCTTGTAAGTCCTAAGAAGTAGAAGCTCACTTGTGCCCTGAAGAACAATTGATAATAATCCTTCTAAAACCTCTATTTTAGATGTTCAATATTTATTCTTAGCTGAATTGTGCCCATCCTTTGAGAATACTAACAATACCTTGCTCTTAACAATGTTGCATGTCAGTGAATTCCATATATATTTTATGCAAAGCATTAAACAGTGGTTGCTTATCTTTTAATTTACCTTTTTTTTTTCCCCCTTCATGTTCTTGTGTTCCCATGTTTTGAGATAAGGTGAACAAAAGTTCTCAAACTGCTATCTCTAGGCTATGCATTCTGTAATACCTTCACTCCCTCAGGGGTGAATGGTCCTGGTCTTTTTAATTTTCTTTCAGACAAGGGCTCTTCTCAATCCTTGATCTTGTAGTCAACCATTATTGCCTTGTGTCACATAATGAAATGGCAATCTTTGTAATAACTCAAATAATAACCCTTCCAGATTCAATAGGTTGGAAACCGTGAGTCCAAATACAAGTATTTGAAGTCCTCACATGCCAGATGCAGACATTCCCAATGCACATCTTAAAAATAATAATTAAAAAAAAAAAAAAAAAAAATCCCTGTTTCAAAATAACGTGTTTGGTATCCAAACGCAATGAGAATGAAATGTGACTAGCAGACCTTGTGACTGTTGTGTTGTATAACAAGATAAAAAGTGCTTGGGATTTGTGGATTGAGCTTTTTCTCGTTTGTCTTCCAGAGGTCAAAGTCTCCTGCCCGCAGTGACTGACCTGGCCTGCCCGCGCCTCGGGTCCTAACGCTGACAGCAGGGCGGTTTTTGCAAGAGCACCTTGGGAGGTGTTTGTGCGGGTTTCTCCGTGTTCCCTGTGATGATCCTGGGGAGCAGGACGAGATCCAGAACCGCCTGAAAGGCCAGAGCCAGGATTCCCTAAAATCCCAGACAAGTAATGATGAGACACTTGGCTGAGGCCGACCTGCTAGCCTGCATCCCGTGCTGCTTTTTATATGTGTCCAAGAAGCTGCTTTCAGTTTATATGATTGCACTCTAGTAAACAATTTTTCATGCAGATATGGGCAGCAGATGTTACTCATGCCTGTGTGAACACTTCAATGTGTTTACAACAGGGGACGTTCCTCAGATCTCGTCCTATTAAACAGTGATGTAGCCACCAGAAGGAGGTCCCGCTGGTCAGAGCCATTCTGTTACAGCTTGTTCAAAACACTTTGAAGGGTGGTCACGCCATCCCTCTTCAGGCACTCGAGGGGATTGACTCACAAATATGAGCAAAATAAAATTAGATGGCTTAAGTGGCTGCAGCCCCAGCTGTGTCCCCACTGCCCGGTTCCCAGAAGGGGTCGTCCCTGCAGCTGGCCTGGCTGTGGAAGGCAACTCCCAACTTGCTCTAGTTACAGCCCGTTCTTAAGGTCATTAATATTTGTCTGGCTCCTCAAACAGTTCAGGAAGCTTAACCAGAATAAGAATGTGCATATTTTCAGTGGAAGAGCTGCCTTTTAGTTTAATTTCTCAAACAGGCTCAGAGAAGCACCGGAGCTGCTGCGAGGGCAGAGGGAGAGCCCACCTTCCCCTGGGGGAGCAGCTGGCTCTTCTGTCAGGTTTGCTGCCTCACAAAACTATGCCCTATGGTTATTTTCAGTGTTGGGCTGCCTTAATTTTCTGGAGACTGAATGAAGGACTAATGTAGTGTGCTTATGGCTCTTGGTAGTTAAATTTTTAGAAGAAAAAAAAATTCTAAATTTGGTATGTGCTATTAGATGAAAATGCTTAAATTGTTAGGAAGATGAGTGTTCACAGTATCCATTCCTACAATTCAGTTAGGGGTTATATTTATTTATTTATTTATTTATTTATTTATTTATTTATTTATTTATTTATTTATTTATTTATTTATTTTTCTGCTTTTTAAGACCTCTAACCCAAAGTCTACTATCAAGCTGTCTCTAGAGAGAAGTCTTTATAGAGACTGGCTTTGTAGTTATAAATAATGTACACAGCAGAGTACAGAAATGGAGTCAGGGAGAGGCTGCGCCTTACCTGAGCAGAATTGCGACAGCCAGTACCGTGAGGACAGCCGGACCCTGGTCACACCAAAGGCTCCAAGGAGCATTGTCACCCCCATTGTCCATCCTGACTAAACTGCTTCTGAGACCTGAGTCTTCCTCCAACATCAACTGGTAAATCATAACTGCATTGTGCTGAAATAGTTTAGCTTTCGGGGGCCAAATGTAGAAAGGTTTTGAGTAGTGTGGTTATAAACGTATCTGGAACTAAACAACTGCTTGAATGCTTTGTTAGGTTGGATATATTGGAATACAGAGCATTTTGCAAGTCTGAACTCTTGCTAGAAGTGAAAACATTGTGCAAAAAATAGGTAAATAAATGCCACACATTCTTTTAGTATAAGAGCCCTTCCCAATATCTATAAATATGGTAATTTTGGTGTTGCCCAATTTTGAGTCTTAAAGCAGGACACGGACACAAGAAGTGTTACAATGCTAGCATTTTTCTTTTCATGGATTAATTTTATAATTTCAGTTTTAACATACCTGAAAACACTTAATGGAAGTTAAATGTAGTGCCTAAAAGAGGACTGGCTTTGAAAGGACATTATTTGTTCTTAGAAAAATCACCGAATAGCTTCTCAGTTTAATTGCATTTTCACATGAATTAAAAACTCATCTCGGGTCAGACTCTCCAGGAAAACTTTCTCATGATTTCTGTAGCAGTTGATTCATTCTTTGCTGTCTTCATTTTGCAGCTTTAAATGGCAGGTTCTCTGAAAAGCCATCTACTTCAAAGCTTTGTAAAATAAAGCTTTGAATAAATTACTGAGCTAGAAGTTACGTTGGCTGTACCCAATTTTGTCCCTAGATGTGGGAATACTTGGCACTGGGTGTGGAATTCCAAGGAAAATTACCGCTTTCCTTGCTTGAGACCCTGCTGGCTTGCCAAACTCAGAGAGCAGGGGGAAGGCGAACTGCAGATGAGGAGGCACCAAAGTCTCTAGTTTCCCTTTTCCGCAGCTCCAGAGAACGCGTCCCAAACAACCGTTGACTATTAATACGCAGCGTAACCAGCGGAGCATTGCGCTAATGATGGGATTAATATGACGCAGAGCTTCTGGAAACTACGTGTCCCAGCGTGGCAGGTAGGAGACACCAGGCCACGTGCAGCACTGCACTCTGGAACTTGTAGTAGCTTTACAACATGTCTCTGCGCTCTAAAGGAGAGAACCCCCCTTATTTGGGATTTTTTTTTTAACTGTTTTTGCAAGCTTTAGATAATGTAATACTGACAACATGCCTCTTCGCAGCAAAATAGTATTTCATGAAGAGGCAACCCACTGCCCTCTGTATTTAGATTTCTGGTATACATGTCTGCAGAGCTGATTTGTCCCTAACTCTTTACTTTCCTCAGAGTCTCTTGAAGTTTATGTCTTCAAGCTAATTCCTTATATTAAAAATAAATTCTTCCAGGCCACCAATAAAATGTCAACTGTGATTAAAGCCTGACTCCTCATTTTAAGACTTGTCTCCTAAGCAATGTGAGGTCACTCTATGAGTCAGCATTTCAAAGGACCGTTATTCCTGAGAACACAGGTAAAGCCCAAAGTTCACAGTTGCTCACTTAGATGGTTTTGCTGCGTTTTAAATTGCTTTGCATGGTGCTGAAAGAAATGTAAACTGTGGGGCAGGTTTGGTGCAGAATTCATGATGGTTCCAGCACCTCAAATCTCAAAAAAAAAAAAGAATTCTCTATATTATTGAAGAAGTTGGGTTTCTGGTAAGAAAAGTTTTACCTCCTATGTATTAAAGAGGAGGGTGGAGTGGTAAGCTGTGCTTGAGGCATAAACTTTAAACAATGTTTATTGAAATAAAACTTGGGAACTGTAAAATCTCTTTTGTACAGTGCCCAGCAGAACAGAGCCAAAGTCTGACAGGGCTTTCTGGTCGCACTTCGTTTACTTTATTAAAATCCAAAAAGAAAAATACAGATGGGCATTAAAGCTGCAAGTGCAAGGCCTGAGAAGCAAGGAAATACTGGTTTTAAGAGTGTCTGTGCAGCCTGTTTATTCTTGTTGTGCATGATCACGTTTTTCTTTTGTCACTTTTCCTCCCTGTTTGCTGCAGTGCACACTGAGTATTTGGAGGTAGTTAATCACACCAGAGCAGTGAGTACCTTGGAGAAGGACTCTGACTCCAGCTTATATGTGTTACCCTTGGGTCTCCCCATCTCTCTCTGCCCTTTTCTTACCCTCCTAATTAACTCGTCCCTCAGTTCCTCACTGCTCTGTGTTCAAATCAAACCCCTTTTGTCTTGGTGCTGCTTGGGTGTCTGTGGAGAATCCCTGGGTCTGTTTGGACTCTGTTGGGGTGTTGAGGAGAGAACCAGGAGCTGTTGGCCCAAGTGGTAATTTGAGGGAAAAGTCTCGCCGGCCTTTTCCTCCCGCGGTGGAGCCTGCTCAGAGCAGAGACAGGAGTTCAGATCATTCAGCTTCCAGACACCCTTGGAACATGCTCCAGTGGGGATTACCAAAGGTTTGAAATGGTTTGTCAAGTTTCAAATTGTCTTCCCCTCTTCCAGTCTGACTTTTCAACGACCTGGCTGTGACTTTTTGCCAAGCATCAGTCAAAATCTCCAACGTTTCTCCCAGGAGTATTTGTTGGAACCTTTTCCACCCCCACTCCAGAGCTGGTACTGAATATACACTGTGCTCGGCCGAGGTCGGGGAGGGTGGCGGGGTCTGTCCGGGCTGCGGGGACAGCCCGGGAGCGGAGCGGGGGCTCCGGCGGGGACAGCCTGGGAGCGGAGCGGGGGCTCCGGCGGGGACAGCCCGGGAGCGGAGCGGGGGCTCCGGCGGGGACAGCCCGGGAGCGGAGCGGGGGCTCCGGCGGGGACAGCCCGGGAGCGGAGCGGGGACAGCCCGGGAGCGGAGCGGGGGCTCCGGCGGGAGCTCCGCAGCTCAACCCGGCGCCTTTCCGAGGCGCTGCTGCCGCTCCCGGGTTCTCCGTGACTGCGGCTGTACACCCGGCAGGTTACGGTTTTCCTGCTTCACGTTCCTGACCAAATCCCCTCCAACGTGGCCCTGGCACTATTGCAACGGCCCCTGCCCGCTGCAGCCGCCGGCTTGCGGCGGGGCGCGGTTTATCCGCTCGGTTACGGTAAAACGCGGCTTCGCTGCCCCCCGAGCCGCCCTCCTCCCGGGTGCCCCCGCAGCGAAGCCCGGCTGGGCCACACTCCGCTCCTCTCCGGCGCCGGGTTACGAAACGCGCCGCTTCTATGGAAGCGGAGCCGCGGGGCTGCTCGCCAGGCTCCGGGCCTGACTCAGCGGCGAGCGCAGGGGAAGGAGGCGGCCTCGGCGCTGCCCCTCTCCCGCCTCGGCCGTGTTCGCGGGGGGACGCGCACACATCCCAAGGCGGCCCCGTCTACCGGCAGCGCGGCCTCACCTGCCGCTGCCCCTGGGGAGGGAGGGGGGCGGCCGGGCGGGGTCCGCCCGGGACACGCCGCGATGGCCGGGCCAGGTCTCCCCCCACCGCCTCTCCTCTCCGCCGGCGCTTCCTTTTCCGCCGGGCGGGGCGGGGGGCGGTCGCGGCGGCGCCGCTCGCTGATTGCAGGGCGGGCGCTGCCAGTCCGCCGCCTTCCCCGCGCCAGCCGCGTCCCAGCGCCGGAGCCGCACGGCCCAGCAGCGAGCGCCCAGCCCGGCCCGGCCCCGCTCAGCCGCCCCCCATGGAGGAGCAGCCCCACCACCACCATCACCACCATTACTACTACTACGGCCACCACCACCACCATCCGCAGAGCGCCTACCTGCCGCCGCCCGACGGCCGAGCCCAGCCCAAGCCGCCGCTCCGACACGAGCACAAGCACGGCGGCCCGCAGCACCAGGACACGCCGAAGCGGAGAGCAGGTCGGGGCGGGCGGGCGGCGGGCCGGGGCCTGTGACCTTCGCGGGGCGGCGGCGGGGCCCTCCTCCTCCTCCTCCTCCGCCTCCTCCTCCCCCGGCCCGGCTGGAAGCTTCTCCGCCGCGCTGGGGCCGCTTCCTGTCCGCCATGTTGGGGCCGGCGCGGCTGCGGGAGCCGCGGGGCCCGGCCGGTGCCGCCGCCGCCCGCCGGGCACGTGGGGCCGGGCCGCGCCGCCCCGGGGCCGCTGCCCCCCGCCCGGGCCGCGCCGCGCCGAGCCGGGGGGTGGGGAGGGGGCGAGGCGCTGGTTAAAAATTGATGAGCGTAAAAATCAATGAGTCAGATAAGACGGAGGGGCCCGGCGGCGGGGAGGCGGCGCGGCCTGGCGGGGCCCAGCCCGGGGGCCTCGGGCTGCAGCCCCCCGGCCACCGGCGGGGACGGGGCTGCTCCGCGGGCCGGCCGGAGAGGGGCTGTGCCGGGCGGTACCGCCGCAGGGGCGGTGACCGGGCAGCCCCGGCTGTGGGGGGGCTGCTCCCCATCTTATTCCTTGGGGGGGCTACTGTGGTATCTGACCAAAATCCCTTTTGGGGGGCTTGTGTGGGTTCGCAGCAAGTGCGCGATGACTAGAACAGACAGAATGATGTGTATATATTTTTTTTTCCTTGATTTTTTTCCCTTACATAAGCGGGCGGAAGGTGGGAAGGGCGGGGGGCCGGGGGCGCCCAGGGCCGGGCACGGTGCCCCCCCCCCCTGTGCAGCCGCTGGAGCGGGGGGGAGGGACCTCACCGGACAGACGCTAAAATAAGTTACTGGGCAAAAATAAGTTGACTAGTCATTTCACTGTTCGCAGGGTGCCGGGTTTTTAATACGCGCGTACTCTGACACCCCTCCCTCTCCGGCTATGAAACGATTTGTGAGGTTGCCGAATACTTTTCACCTGTTCCTTTTGACTTTTCTCCCCACCCCACCCTCCCCCCCTAAATTTTGGTCGTGGCTCTTGTGTGTCCAGCCCAGAGCCAGCTGTGCCAAGTGTTGGTTTGGAGAAAACTCAGGCAGCTGAGTTGTGAATACTTGAAAATTGGAACTAGAAACTGCTGACACACTGACTTACTGAAATGGATTTTGTTCTTCATCTTATTCTCATGCTCCTCATCTGCAGTGGTCTTATGACCACTCTTACTGTTTTGTTTCATTAACAAGTGGTGTCAGAAGTCTTGAGTCATACAAGGTCAGCTATAACGTTGCTCTTGAGAACGTTTCCTCTGCACGCTCTTCTAAAATACTTAATTTTTTTGCCCTTGACTCAGCTGAGAATCCCGTCCTATTGGTTTTCTCTGGGATGAAGTATTTATGGTGAATATTCTTAACAGCGTAGTTGAAAGTTACAGTGGCAGTCGTGGTGGTTACAGATACTTGTGTGCAGTAAAATCCTTTTTGATCCCTCTCGGCAAACTCAGTTGCGGAATTTCTGTAAAGATTCCTACAAGGATTCTTGTGTTCCCGACTTCCAGAGAACTTGAGCAGTTACATCTGCCAGACATCTGACTCTCCAGGATGTGAGGATAACAGTGATTTTTAGCATAGCAGTTAATTTCAATAACATCGGCAACAACAAAAACATTCCTTTTCCAAGCTGGAGTTTTGCCCGCTCTCCTTTTTGGGGGGACTCCGTGGGCTCTGTGCTGACTTTGTGCCACCCTGGCTGCACATGGAGCTTTAGTTGGGTCAGTGGTTGCGGGAGGTGGGATGAGTCAGAGGAACAAGGACTTTTCCAGGAGGAGGGAGTCCCTGTGCTCCAGCCACTGCTTGAGCTGGGTACAATGCGCTCAGTGGGGCTTCAGAGCTTCTCTTGGGGTGTTGTAGCTGGGGTCCTCGAAAGCAATAGGTCTCTGATCAGAGATTTTAAAAACAAAAGGTTGAGGAAGGTGAGTTGGTTCAGTTTGGACTGTCCCGGGCTTCCAGCTCCACTGGGGTTGCGCTCAAATTGCACTCTCGAGATCCGCTTCAGAACCATAAGGCCTAGAAATGGACTTAAAAAGCGAAAAGGACAGCTGAGAATACAGCATAATGTTGGGATTTGATAAGCGGGAGCCCTCAGCCCGTGCTGTACCGCGCGTGTCTCGCAGGGCTCTGGAACAGCAGAGTTTCTGGGTGGGCAGGAGGCCAGCGGTGCTGCACGGTGCTTGCAGGGATCCGCTTCTCCCCAGGTTCAGCACCTTTCCGCAGCTAAAGCGCACACGTGGGGAGGTGTTGGTTGCTATTTTGAAATAAAGCGAGGAGGTGCAGCTTCCAACTGGACTTGCACGTGTCCTTTTGGAAAACTGCCTTTTTCTTTCCTCTTTATTAGAGGCGCTTGTGAGGGGGGTGAGCAGGAGGCTGCTGGTGTCGCAGGCTCATGAGCTGATGCAGATGACAGCATTAGGCCCTTGTTCGCAGCGTGGATTCTGAACCTCAACAAACCTTGCAGCAAAGGCAGCGGGTCCCTCTGCCTTGAAGCATCCTGGGAATTAATTTTCCTTCCTCTGTATGACTTGGAAATAGTAGCTGATGAAATAGCTTGACCGTGATCTTTCGTACAGGATATCTTCTTTGCATAGTATCTGTATATTCTTTTGCTCTGTTTTGTTATTTGTACATCACCCTGTTGTATGTGAGAGCCAGTAGCTGCTGCTACTTTCTGCTTAAACCTTCTTGCCACGGTTTCCAGCAAATAAGCATTTGCTCTTGTACATCGCAGATGAGATATTTTCCTATTTTAAGATGTCTCTTTGAGGAAACTGAATATGTTTGGGGCTGATTACAGCTTTCTGCAATCAGAAGTTGAACGTTTCGCGTTGTAATTCTTGCCTTTTGTTGTTTTTGGCTTTCTTGTAGGCTACGGAGAGCTAAATGGTAACGCAGGAGAAAGAGAAGTGTCATTGAAGGGCCTGTGCTCTGATGAAACCGCCACCCCAGGACCCAGGGTACCCAATGGCAGCCAGCAGCTCGTAGACACTACGGCGACCCCGAAGCAGACTGTGAAGGCCAATGCTTTGGGTAAAGCTGGAATCAAAACCAAGAACTTCATTCAGAAAAATAGCATGGACAAAAAGAATGAGAAGTCCTACGAAAACAAACACAGAGAAAGCCAGTCCTCAGACAAGCCAGAGGGAGTGTCTATTCCAAACGGCGTGGTAACCAATAATTCTAGCTATATCACGAATGGCTACATAGGCAAAGGGGCCGATAACGATGGTAGCGGCTCTGAGAGTGGATATACTACGCCTAAAAAGCGGAAAGGCAGGCGCAACAGTGCCAAGGGTTGTGAGAACTTGAATCTAGTACAGGACAAAATAATGCAACAGGAGGTCAGCGCCCCGACCTTAAAACAGGAACTTGAGAGTTTCAAGCCTGATTATAGTGAACAAAAGGGGAACCGAATTGAGAATACTAAACCTGTTTGGAAATATGAGGCTGGGGCTGGTGGAGCAGGCCGGGGGAAGCCTGGGCTTGGGGATGTGCAGCGAAAGAACTCTGATGCCAAACCCGGGATTAGCAGCAAGAAGTTTGATGACCGGCCCAAAGGAAAGCACGCATCGTCGGCCACGTCTAAAGAGGACTCATGGACCTTATTTAAACCGCCCCCAGTTTTTCCAGTGGACAATAGCAGTGCTAAAATTGTTCCCAAAATAAGTTATGCAAGTAAAGTTAAAGAAAACCTCAACAAAGCAGCGCAAACCCCATCCACGTCGTCTTCGTCATCTTCATCGTCTGCCGGGGAAACTCAGGCCCAAACATCGAGTCGACTGTCCCAAGTCCCCATGTCTGCTATGAAATCTGTTACTTCTGCCAGCTTCTCCAACGGGCCAATTCTCGCAGGGACCGATGGAAACGTCTATTCCCCAGGGACCCAGCCACTGCTCGCACCTGCTGCTAGTACCCTACCATCCACCTCCTCCGAGTCAGGGCCCCAGGACATGAGTACAACTTCAACAGCTCTCGAACAAAAGAAATCCAGCCTTTTTATCTACCCTTCAAATATGCAAACTGTGCTTCTGGGTGCAGCGCAAGTCGATTTCCCATCACAGACGAATCAGCAGAATCTGGGAGATATCTTCCAGAATCAGTGGGGCTTGTCTTTCATAAACGAGCCCAGCGCCGGCCCCGAAACTGTTGTGGGGAAATCTGCGGATAATCAGTTAATGGAAGTGACATTTCAAGGGGAATATCCTGGCACTTTGGTTTCACAGTGTGCTGAAATCATTCCCTCAGGAACTGAACAACCTGTGTTTCCCAAGGCTTACGAGCTGGATAAACGGACTAGCCCTCAAATTCTTAGCGCTCTTCTTAAGCCTGGGACTGCTGTTGAGGGTGGTGTCTTAGCTTTGGAGTCGCATCACACAGGTGACCTACAAAAGGCAGACACCGGTAGCCAAGGTGCTTTAGTGTTTCTTTCAAAAGACTATGAAATGGAGAATCCTCTGGCCTCTCCTACGAACAATTTGCTAGCCTCCGCCAAAGAACAGAGGTACCAGAGAGGCCTAGAAAGGAAAGATAGCTGGGGTTCTTTTGACCTGAGGGCTGCTATTCTATATCACACTAAAGGTAATGGCTTAACTTGCTGCCTAAGGGTGCTCTCTTTTCTATTTTATTTTTTTAAGCGCAATATTCTAACGTGATGTGTTCCTTACAGCAACTCTGGTTGGTTTAAAAGTGGGCTTTTGGCTTACATATCTCTAATGGCAATAACGGTATTCTTATGGTTGTTTAATTAATGTTAAGAGGTATTTGTTTCCCCATTCCTGTGGACAAGCTGAGTGATGTCAATGGGGTGATACTTAGCTGGTGTCTTTTACATTTTAATTCCTATGGAATGAGCAGGTCCTCCTGAGCCGCTCAGCACAGAAGGAGTTAAGTGTGTAGATTCACCTGCTGTGTTCCAGCTTTCCCAGGTGAAATTCTGTCACTGAAAAGGCACTCACACCTCTACCTCCAAAGTGTTGCAGTTTCTCCCCTGGGCAGATTGGGCCATGAAATGACAGCTTGAAAGGAAGAAAAAAATTATTCCTGTGGCTTTACATGGTGTGATTTACTTTATTTTTCTAAGCAAACCCCACATCCACACTTTTCCGCTGCCAACAGCAAGGCAAATCTTTGCTTATCAATTCTGCTGCAAGCTGCAGATTGAATTCTCTCGTTGTCTTTGTAGGCCACATCTTTCAGATGATTTTATTGCTTTCATGGAGCCCTTTGTAACCCATCTCCTTTTATCCTGTTTTGTTTTGGGTTTTTTTTTTTTTTGAGACTATGATGACTCAAACATGATACAGATGCTTTAAACTGGGAACAAGCACAGGGAAGCCTGTGGGATGTCTTGCTTTGTGCTTCAGCCTCAGCCCCAGACACAGTGAGGTCTTGGCTGCTGGTCCTGGCTTGGTGTTAGCGGGAGCCCAGCTGCCTGTTCCCTTTTGTCACCGTGTTTCTTCCCTGTCCCTGATAAACACAGGGACAGTTCCTTTTTCATTCACCCCCTTCTCTCCCCCTGAAGGGAAGAAGGTGATCATCCATTTTCTGTTTGCTCTTCCACATACTTGTGTGGATAACATCTTGCTCCCGTCAGCAGAGGGGTTGGGATTTTGGTGCCATTGGCAAATTTGGTGTGTTTTGACCCACTGCCAAGTTCTTAAGTTACCTGTTCACAAAGTCTTTGTGTAGCACACAGAATCTTAGATGCTTCCCTTTAGTAATAGTAAGCCCAGTCATTTAAAAATAATAACTCCAAATATTTTCCAGGTTATCACGCTCTCAAGACGTTAATGTTTTAAGCTCTATGATTCTCGAGAAGAGTGTTCCTCAGTTGATTTTATCTGGGTCTTCATCCTCTACTCTCTGCTCAGTCTATTCCAGTATTAAAGCAAGCTTTCCGTTCTCATTTCTTGTATCTGCCTGCAGCCTAAATCCCAGTTTCTCATCAGAAAATGGGTGTAGCAGGAACTAGAGCATGGTGTCGAAGTCCTGGGCAGTCCTCTTCTTAACAGTTTGCAAATTTTTCTTAACACTTAAATCTTTCTCCCTTTGTTTTTGTCAGCCTGAGCTTCCTTGTAGCAAAGCAGCTCCGCGCAGCCGCTGCAGGACTCATCAGTTCGCACTGGCTGTGTGAAAGACCCCAGTAAAACAATGGTAACAACAGGAAAATAAAGAACACTCCCTTCCCATGTCCTCTTAACGAGGTGTTAACTTCAAAGTCTGGCTGAGTTCAGTTCTCCTGAACACAGGAGTTAATCACATTTGATGGCAAGAATGGACACCTAAAGCGCTCTTTAAAAACTGTTGTCTGCTCTTTTCACGGTTCTGCATGTGAATGCTCTTGAGCAAGCACCCTTGTGAGCCCTGGGGAAAAGGTTCCTGCCCCACCACTGCTCTGTGCCCATTTAGTTTTTCAAGCTGTGTTTGTACCAACTTCAAGGTGTTACTTAGGGGTGAAAGATGATAAATGTTGCTAATCAGTGATGTCAGATGATAGGGCTGCTCCAAACAGCTTGAGCCTGCCTTTCTCCTGCTTAGGTTCTATTGCTGGTTTACAAAGCAGGAGATTAGGCTAGCCTGGTAAGTCCTCTGTGATGATATGTGTTGCATTTCTGTGTGCGTTCAAGTCCTTTGGGTTGAGTTGGGTTAAGGGGTATTGGGAGGAACAGCATTTTTTGCAATTTCTGTCACTGCTTTTATTTGAAAACCCCTTGTTTAGATTTGAAAAGCTCTGCCCATGCAGGTGGAAAAGTCCCCTCCTCACAGCCGCGATCCTGCGGGTGGGCTCCCGTGGCACCGTGTCCTGCAGAGCGTTTGGAGCACAGAGCTGCTGGGGTGTGTTCGCAGGACAGCAGAGCAGCGGTTAATTCTCACACCACTTTGCGTTTATCTTGGGCCGTTTTCCTGAGGTCCTGCTCCTACCAGCCAGTTCCTCTGCAATAGGAAAGGAATTATTTCACTGGCTTTATTTTCCACAAGCGGCCTTCCACTCCTCCCTGTTGAGAGCTTAAGGGTTTCCCTGGGCCAGTGTGAGGGTGTCCTGGGCGTCTGGATCCTCACGTTGTTTGGTTTTGATTTCAAGAGGAGGGTGAACTTCTCCCTCTTTGCATTGATCTGTTTGCTTTTGAGCAAAATCTCAGTAGTTTGATCTTCGAATCTGCCCTGCCTCTGGGGTTATGAACACAAAGAGAAACGATTGCAGGGCGAGCACGGGGGGAGCGCGGAGCTCTGGTGGGTCCCAGCGGTGCGAGCTGCCCGTGGTGCAGGGTCGGAGCTGTGGCTGTTGCAGCGAGGAACGGGCTCCAGCGCGAGCGGTTGCCCTGCTTTGACCTGTCTGTCGCAAGCTCGTGCCGTCGTTTGCGCTGCTGGTATCTGTAGCAGTGATCAGGTTGTGTGGATCCTCATCTTGGACTGTAAACAGACCATGGGAAACCCTCCAGCTTGCTCAGTACTTTTGTTCTAGCAAACCAGGCTTTCCTGGGCACGGTTTGCCCAGTGACTGCAAGGGGCATTATGGATCGTAATTGCTTCACAGCTTCCCTGGGGAGGACGGACGGAGGAGGGAACGCGCAGGGTGGGCCGTTCTGGCACAGTGACCTCCTTCAAAGCCTGTGTGCGGGGACAGGGCTGTGCCGGGGTGTGCGGTGACACGGGTGTGCAGCCGGGTGGCTGCAGCGCAGAGCGAGGTCCCGGTTTGGGAAGCCGTGCTCATTTCTGTGTGTTTTTTCCCCAGAAGCTGGGGCACTGGGAACACGCTGGCAAGGCTGATGATGCACCCTCCTGCCCCTCTCTTGGGTGCTTTTTGTGCTGGTTTCCTCTGTGCCCCTGTGCCGTGCTTTTCTTTCTTGTTTTTAAAGGGCAGGGAGACTCCCATGCTGATCTGATCTGCTTGACTGTAAAACACAATCCTTCAGCGCGGCTGCCTTCATTGACAGCCCATGCCGCTGCCTTGAAACGCTCATGGGTGACACACCTGATTTAACAAGGTAGATCTAATTTAGCTGAGCACTGGTGGGCTGTTTATCTGGTTAGAGACAGTAGCTTGGTATGGGAGACTGGAAGGACCAGGAAGGAGTGATGCTTTCACTTAGAGACATTGTCCCTGTCTAGGTTAGAACTGAGCTCCTGCCTTGGTGTAGCATTGCCAAAATCTTCATCTTCTCGAGGTAAACCTGGTCCTCACTGACTTTTTTTTCAGTCATTCAGAAGAGGAGGCCGGGGTGTATCTCAGCTTCACTTCTATTAAAATCACTATCTTCTGACTGCTTTAATCCTCCTTTAAAGACAGCTGGTTTAAATATTTCATATTGGAATAATTGTCAACGCTTTGCAGAATTTCATCATGTTGTAACCTTCCAGGCTCTGCGTGGCAAACCTTATGCTGGGAAACTCAGTATTTTGCTTGTCTTTGGCTAAAAGGCAGATACTCGAGGTCTCCAGTTCACCTGCGCAGTAGCGAAGACCACATAGGTGGAGAGGAGGAGAATTCAGTGTTTTCCTCTCGGGTCTTGCCCCCCAGGTTTCTGCGTGTGCTGCTTTGTTCCTTCTCAGCGTCTCACTTGCGCCAGCGTCTCTGCTCGCATGAAGAAGCAGAAGAGCAGGATGGAAAATAGAGCAAGGCAGCGTGGGCCAGCCAGGAGTGGCGTTTGCTGGAATGGTGAACTGGGTCAGAAGAAATAGCAGAGCTGTGAATTCAGCAATTTTCATCCTTTACATCAGGAAAGAAAAAAAAACAGGCCTTCGTTTCCCATCCCCCTTGGTGGGAAGGGGTTAGATCTCAGTCTGCTTGTGGTCTTGTGGGGCCTGAGCTGTGGGGCAAAAGCTGATTTAATTATCCCTCAAGTCTCTGCCTTTTCCAGTTGTCAGGATGAGTTCAGTGTATTTGATACAGAGATGAATCTCCACAGCACTGAATTTTTAATCTTTGCTTTGTTTCTGAGGCAATCTTCTCACTTAATTGTTATGTCCTGCAGATAGAAACAGAAAAATCAGATGAGGATGGACCCTCTGTTATTTTTTCTTAGCTCTTCGTTTTAGAGACCATTGTCAGTTTGTATGTTAGATTTATAAGCACAAAGAACTAATACCATGGCATTATGCAGCCACTTCTGTTCGCCTCTCTAGCAAGGAAAATGTGCATAAAAGTGCCTATCTTACCAAGTTATCACAGAAAGCCTTCTTTGCCCTCCAAGGTTATGTACCAGTCCTGCTATAAAGTTTATTGACCTATGAGGAATCTCACCGCAATTCACCAGAGCGTGCCTTGGTCTGTTCCTGACATCAAAGCCGTCTGCCACCGACCCTTTGTTTTGCTGCAAGTCCCCAGAAAAAGTGGTTTCCTTCTCCCTAGAGCTTGTTCAGTGGTTGTGGCTGGGGCTGTCGAACCCTCAGCGAACCGGGGGGCTGTGGAGAGGCCGGCTAATTGTAACAAATCCTGGAAAACATGAGGTTGGATGGACGGGAGGTGACCTAGTTCTGCCCCTGGCTCGCAGCAGGGCTGGCGTTGATGCTGGATTGTGCAAGAGTTTGTTGGTGGCGTTTTCTCCAGCTGGGTTGGAGTCTGCCGAGAAGGAATTGGGCCATTTCCCAGCCACGTGTCTTGTTTTGGGAACGGTGACCCCTGTCTGTTGGTCAGGTCTTGACCTTCTGCTTTGGGAAGCGGCAGTATCGGGGTTTGGGTCAGCGTATGAGAGGTGGGCTCAGAGTGGTGGTGGGGACACCCCGTTTCCCACGCTGGGATGAGCGATGCTGAGAGTCCTTATCCAGCTTGCCCTGGAAGCTTCATCCAGGGAAAGTGGGCTCAAGAAAAGAGCTCCTTGAACCCAAGGAAGAAGGTTTGGGGGCTCTAACATGACCAGCTTCTGGGGGCTGCCCTTTCCTCCGCCCTGCGTCCATGTGCCTGCTGCCTTGGGTTGGAGCTGGGTCCTGTGCCGCGGTGGTTCTGCTGAGCTGCCGGGTCGGTCACTGGGGTCTGTCCAGCTGCTGCTACTTGTCACAGCCTCTCAGGACCATTGCAGGTGACCACAGCCTGTAACCAATCCAGAAGCGGGAGGAAAACTCACTCTAAGGTATTACCAAGTAAAACAAATCATAGAATCGTGTCTTAAGATTGAAGCCAGTTCTGTGTTGCAGTTAGCCTAAGATTTCCACCCCCGCCGCTCTGTTGTTTCAGTTGGCAAATGTGCTTAACCTGTGCTGTCCCGTATCCACGTGCTGCTGGCCAGGTAGAGGGGAGACCTTGTACTTGCTCTTCTGACAGCAGATTATCTTCAATACCGTTTTGCAGCCGGTTGGCTGATGCCGTTTGGTTTTGTAGGATTTTCAGGCCAAGCATCTGCCAGCCAATGCGTCCAGGTGTTTGGGATTTACAGGACACTTTACACCAACCACCCTCTCTCCTACCTCTTTTTCTGAAGGAGAAGCAAGATTGTTTAAACTCTGAAAAGGTGTGTGCAGGGATGGTTTTTCTTTGTTACAGAAAAGTTTTTTGTTATTTTTTTTGATAGTATCTCGCTGTCCTATTGTCAGACACATCTTAATATGAGCAGTTTGAGTTCTTGTGTCCAGTGAAGTTAGGAGGATGTGGCAGCACAAAACCAAGCGTGGTCTTTTGCATGGACATACAGTAGTGGGCAAAGCTTCAACCTCTGCTTGTATTTGATGCTCTAATGCGGAGGAACCAACATCTTGCGAGTATTTTTCTATGCCCTGCCTTTGGGAACGGCTGTTAAAGTAAGTGATGTTCTTTAGCAGATAGGAAATGATGCATCTGCCTTCACTGAATGGAAAACTAGCTCTGTTGGAGGTAATTTTAGTAGCTGGTTCATTTTACTTCTGGGGAATCTGCATCTGTGGGATGAGGGAGTTATTCCCTTGCCAGGTCGCTTATATCCCAGAGGCTGGTTACTATTCCACTTGGGGTTCCTCGATGAAAGTGCAAAGTATTGCTGTTATTATCGTGGTACAGAAATAAACAGACCTCGTAAAATTTTGTCAGGGCCTTCCTACAAAAGACTTAATTGTGCAGAGAGGGCTGGCTGTATTTATTTGTGTGCAATTTCCTGCCCCGGGGAGCTTGAGGTTGTAGCGGACAAAGGCCAGATGAAGGCTTGGAGAAGGGACGCGAACAGGCGATTGATGGAGGTGACACTTGGCACACGTCCTGCTGAGGCCGTGGCTTTTGTAGGGTTTTTTCTTCTTCCTTTCCCATGAGGGTTAGATTACTTATTGCCTTGTTTTGTGCTTTACTGCACATACTGTCCAGCTTAATAATCCATTGCCATTCTCTGTTCTTAGCCCCTGTTGAGGTCTTGTCGCCCTCCTTTCTGGCAGGAGGGAAGGATTGTTCTTGCAGGTTGTGTTCCTACCAAACGCTCCTCTTCTATACTTTTTTTCTGTTAAATTTGGACGCAGCATACACTTTGTGTCTTATAAATATTCCAGCTCGCAAAATTCCAACTTGATAGCGTCTAAATGTAGTTATTTTGAATCGGTCTCTAAAGATGCGACTTTATTTTGGGGACATTTTAAAGGGAAGAGCCTTCTGTTTGTTCACGTGAGCAAGAAGAGCATTTCACTTTGCTGTTATTTCTTAGGTAAACAGAAGCATCTGCTGTTTCAGCGAGAATTGGGGAGGGTTGGTTTGTCTCCAGCCCCCGAGTGTGTTGCAGAGGCCAAGTGGGGAAGGGGCTGCAGCCGGCGTCTCGAGCACCGCGGCTCGTTTTCGGGCGTCTCGAGCACCGCGGCTCGTTTTCGGGCGCCGCGTTGGCAGCGCTTTGGCGGCGACGTTTGCAGAGCCGCGAACCGTGGGAAACTCGCTTTGTCCAGCGGGTCCGATTTCACACACGCTAAGCACCAACTCCTAAAAATCACATCTCCGGGCTACTTGTCGAGGCTGTAACGTGGGAAGCGGCGTTGGAATAGCGAAGGCTGAAGTTGAGGTTGTGATTTGTAGGAGCGGAGGACGGCGGTGATGTTTCTGATGCTCGGTTTGACCATCTGACCCTTCAGACCGTGTTACAGCCGCTTCTCTGCCTTTTATTGCTGGATCGTTCACGTTAAATCTGTGCAATCCTGTGGGCTGGGCTGGGGGTAGATGGGGTTTGTATGGGGCTGGGTTTGTCTGAAAGTGTCAGCACAACGGCAGCGGTGTCGTGCTGCGCTCAGAAAATTAAAATACATTTGGAATTACCTCTAATGGCAACGTAAATCTGCGTAGTAACAGTGGTCTTCTTGTTTTGCCTCCACAGAAATGGAATCGGTTTGGAATTTGCAGAAGCAAGGTAAGGATATTGGAAAGAATAAATAAACCACATTGCTCTGTTTGTTGGGATGGGTCGTCTCGGTGACCAGAGATGCCCGAGTTTAGTTCTTCGGTGCCTGCTGGCACTGGGTTGATCTGTGTTTTTGGATCACTAAGTCGGGTTTGCCACAATGGTTGGGGGTTCAGAGAGAGGCAGAGTCTCTAATTGCGTCAGATTAGATTAAATGACTTCTTCCCATTGTGAATTGGGGGTCCTAAGGAGAAGTTTATTAATGGCCGAGTGCTTTGCAGATCTCTTGTGAACATCTGCAGCCACAGGTCTGCAAAGTCGCTTGTTGAAAACTTAGGATTTTGCTTTCTTTCCAGATCCCAAAAGGATAATCATTTACGATGAAGCCATGGATCGCCCGGATCAATGAAGGTAGCAAGACGAGACTGCCTGTTCTAACCTGTCTGCAGCATTTGTGCTGTTCGTGGGGGACAAAAGGCTTTTATGCTCCTTCTAAATCTTCAGTGCAGCAGAGGAACCATACCTAGAATCACAGGATAATATATACAAATATATATATAGTTATTTAAAAATGGCAACTGAAAGTAATTAGACTTCTTAAGGAATCAAAAATTTATTTCAACGAGACTACACACATGATTATTTAATCTCCGGTACTGAATAGATTTTTTTTTTGTTGGTTTGTTGTTTTTTTTTTTCCGTTTTGTTTTCTTTTTGTTTAAAGAGTGAATGCAAGTGATTAACGAACACAGACTCAATTTACAAGCCCGGTTCTAAAGTTCCTGCTGTCGTCTACATGGGCAACAGCAACCCACTGGAGAGGCATTTCCACTTGACAAGGTCTCTGTTTCTTGTTCTGTGACTGTAGTGACACACTAATCACAGGGAAATCGGGATGATTCACCATCCTCCATCTCCCCTTCCACCTCCTCTCTTTGTGTGTTTGTTTGGGGTTTATTTTCTTTCCTGTTTTGTTTTCCATTGAATGCTGGAGAAATGCCTTGAAGTTTGCAGAGTTTGGTTTTATTCCAGAGAATTATAATCCGCATGTTTTGCCAGGATTAAAGCAGCCAATCCTATGCTGGGATATTGTCTTAAAGCATCATTCTTCTGGGGGAAAGACGGTGATGCTGCAGTTCTAGGATGCATGGTGAAGTCGCACAGTTGACCTGGCTCCGGTTACACATTGGACTATTGCAGCTCAAGTGTTATTTCATTTTAAAGGATAACATGCAGAAATAAGCAATGTGTTTAGGCGTTTAATATGGATAAAAAACCCAACAAAAAAACCCGCTGTTCCCACAGTTTAATGCCATTGTAATACTGGGAGCAAAAGAAATATCTGCTTTCAACCGTAGGTGCTTCATATTTGCTGTGTTTGTCTCCTAACACTAAATGTGCTGGATTGTTTTTCCCATTTTCATTGGAAAACTGAAGAGGAATTGAGTTCTGCTGACGTTCACCCTTCTCGAATTATTTCTCTTTTCTCTTAAAATGAAAAAAATAAAAAAAAAAAAAAAAGGAAAAAAAAGAAAAGGAAAAAAAAAAAAGAAATGGGAATTGGAATCCTTTTCAATCTGCCCATAGAACGGCAATGGCCGGGCTGCCCGCACCCGCCCCTTGGAAACGCTCTTTTATATTTTACCGCAGTCTGTGTATTTCCGGGCTCTGCTTCTAATGATCTCTTAATAAAAGTATATTTTATTACAAAAAAAAAAAAATGGAGGACTTAGGAATTTAAAATAATAATTTAAAAATTTTTAAAAAATATATAGAGAGATATATATCCCAAGGAGAGGAAGAGCTTCCCGGCAGCGGTAGCGAAGGCCGAGCAGCTCCGGCGCTGTCCCTGTGTCCCGTTGCCGCTCGTGTCACGCGTCCAAACGTCCTGGGGTCGGGTAGGTTTTCTGGGTTTGTTTGGAAAGGTTGGAAGTTCACAGGGTCTGGTGCAAGAGATGGGTGAATGAAGCGAAAATGGGTTTTCTGACCCGCCCGAGCTCCACACCCCAGCGCTCATCCTGAGCCTTTGTGACTGGGTAATGTATATGTGGGCAGTTGGTGTCTCCTAAATTAAACTGGGCCCTATGGGGGCATTACAGGAAGCAGATAAGCCCAAAACTCTTGCCTACCCCTTGTGCTTAGGTATATCCACTTTCTTTTTTTGTTAACTAGGAGTATGTAGCATGCGTTTCTTAATTGTTTTTATTGTTTTAATAAGATTGTTCCTGAACGAGACGCTTAGGTTCATGGTGGGACAACGAAACTTCGTTCTGTCCCTTTTGTAAGATGGCTCGCTTTCCGCCCTGCTTAGTTCTAAAAGTTCGGCTATGGATTATCTAACTCCATTTTATGTATAAAATACTATATAGTATAATACGGTAGTGTGATACTATATAGTAATCACGTGTTGTACCAATCCAGGTTCGGAAATATGTGGTTGGCCAGTTGCAAATAGCTCTGTTTCACCTATAAACTGTTCCACCGTTACAGGTGCGTGTTCACTTTCAGATGTGTAACGTGTTTACAGATGTGCCCGACATCCAGTCCTCCGGCGTTCCTGTTATTTTAATTCTGTCGAGTCTCTCAACCGCTTTGCCAAAAGTCGGAATCGCCTCCCGTTCTGCCACCCAAGAGGTGTTCCTGAGCTTTAAAGTGTTAACAAACTGGATGGTGGGTCTGGGAAGATTAAGGTGGAAGAGATGTTCTTTTTTTTTTTTAATTATTAGTATTATTATTATTTTCCAAAAGCTGAAGGCTAATAGCAAAGTTCCCAGTTTGTTTTACTGGCTTTAAGGCTCTGCTGTGTATTTATTTGCCTTGTGTAGTCACTTGTCGCCTTAAGGTCTGGGTTCCATTAAAAGAAAAAGACTAAAAAAGGAAAAAAAAAAAAAATATATATATATATATATAAAATCAAACCCTGTTTTGCTTCGCTGGGGTCCGCGCTGTCCTGTCCCCGGGTCCCCCAGGTCCCCGCTGTCCCGTCCGTGGGTCCGTGGCGCGATGCAGAAGCCGAACAGCAATAACGCGGCTTGAGCCAGACCCCGCGCCCTTAGGAGGATCCCAGTCTTGCTGAATATTTGCAGATGCTCATCTCGGCCTGGTCCTGTCTGTCCGCTAAATAGCAAAAGAAGCGCTAAAAAAGACGAAAAGGAAAAAAAAAAATAACACAAACCACGGTTCTGAGTGCTGGGGGGTTGGTTTGTCCCCAGTGTTCATCCCGGCTGCTTTTCCTCACCGCGCCTGGTCCCCGTGCAGAAACACCCCCTCTGCTCTGTTTCTGACCATCCTCTCTCCAGATGTCTGTCTGTCTGTCCGTGCTGTGTGCAGTTAGGAATCCGAGCTCCCGTCGCCCCGGCTTGCTGGGTGGTTTTGGGGTAGAGTGTTGCCTGGAGCCGGGAAGAAACTTCCTGGTGTAACTCACCCTGTCGCTCCCTGCGGTCCTGAAGTCCTCACACAATTCTTTACCGAGCACTTATTAAAAATATCTTCAGATTTAATCTGTTTTCTGATTATTTTTGTGTAAACTTATAAAAAAAAAAGAAAAGAAAAAAAAAACCAATGTGAAATTGAGCTGTGACTAATTTAGCACATTTAAATAATGCTGTGGTGTTACTGATAAGTCTCATGTTTTGTTTTTGTTTGACTCAGAGTATTAGTACTGTAGCATAAACCAAATAGAGCCCGGGAGGGGGTGCAGCCGCCCCCCCCCCACCGGGTCTGCGCCCCCAAGGGTGCGTGTGGGGGGGACCAGGAGCTCCGGTGCCTCCCCAGCATCTTCCTGGCCGAGGAGAGCCAGCGCGGTGTCTGTGCCATTGTCTTCATTACACTGAGTACAGTAAGTTTGAAAACAAACAGAAAACCAACCCTTAAATACGTGTAGTATCGGAAAGTGGCACTGAGGGTGAGATCATGACCTATTTTTTTATTAGCTATGAAGATACTAATTCAGGTTAAGGCTTCTCTCCCATTTCTGTTCCCATTGTGGGTCTGGCGATCCCTTTTCTCCTGTTGGAGGGAGGATTCCTGCGCGGGCAGGGGCTGTTCTTCCTCTGCTCCTTCCCCATGGCTCCTCTGTCCCCAGGTCCCGTCCCTTCTCTTTCTACAGGGTCTCGTGCAGCAGAAACTGGCTTGGGAACCCCCAGCTGGATCCATCCAGCACGGGATCTGCCTTCTCGGTGCGGCAGGGAGCGATTCGCCCGCTCCAAGAGATGGTTTCAAAGCTGCTCCTGGTGACGGTGCTTTGGGGACCTTCAGCCTCTCTGCTGGTTCCTGCTCCGCCTGCCTGGGGTTGGCACCGCGGTGGCTTTCAAGGTTTGCTTGGAGTTTGGGTTTGGTTCAAACCCACCTCAGTTGTCCCCGAAGCCTGTTTTCGACGTTAGGAATCTCTCGTCTCTTTGACAAAGCGGGTTTAGCTCCTTTCTGTCGCTAACCCGCTTCAAACCGTCGCCCTTTCCGAACTGTAAATCCTACTGCTTGCCTTTCGGAGCCGCCGTGAACTTCTTTGAAATGTGGAGAAAACACCCAATACCCATTAGGTTGTGGGTGCGCCAGCTATTCGGTAGCTGGGAGCGGGTGAGTTGTTGGCTAAACCAAAAGGAAAATCGGTTCCTGGTTGGAAAAAGAGAGGTGGAAGTTGTCCTCAGTTGTGTGTAATTAGTGCTCTTCACCTTCAAGAGAACGTTACCGTAGCACGATAGAGCCCTTTCCGGAGCGGCCGGTGGTGACTCGGGGAGCGACGGTGTTCCCGGCTGTATTTCAGGACTGTGCGCGACCGGTAGTTTTCCTTTGCATCCAGTTTTCGCTCTTGATTCCACGTTTTCAGTGAATCGCGATGGTGTCCGAAGCTTTCAGGAGTCTCGTCCCTGGGAGATTTTTCTGTCTGTACGTCCGTAGCGATTAGTTCTCCTTACAGAGGCTGTTTACAAAGGGAGGGGAGAGAACAAGGCTGCGCCTGATTTAAGCTGCTACACGTTTCTCACCGGTGCGTAAGGCAGGAGCGGGGCTAGAGGAGCGCGAGCGTGAAGTCGGACTCATTTTAGCTTTGCCCGGTTGTTTTCCATGTGAAAATACCCCCAGCACAAGCAGTTGAGGAGCAGGAAGATGTGGGGTCTGCGCTGCCTTCCAGTGCCCGAGCTTTAGACGTTTGCACAACCCGCGTTGCACCACAGGGCAGGGCTGGCTGCTCCGGGTCCCAAAAGCGACACCAAGGACGGGGACACCTGTTGGGGACGAGAGCCCCGCGGTGGCCTCGGGGACACCCGCTCGGGGTGTCCTGTCACCCCTGGCCTTCCCCAGGGGATGCTGAGCTGGGTTTATCTTGACTGTTAATCAGAAAGCTTCGTGTAAGGTGTCCAGAGCTCTCAAGCCATTCTGTAAGATAGCAGTATCCCTTTTCTACAGCCTTATTAATGAGTAGAGTATCTTTAAAAATATATACAAAAAAACCCCTATTTCATTTCTTTCTGTGGTATGAAACTTGTGTACTGCGAACATACAACATGTAGGAAAAACTCAACTTACAGTTTTCTTAAAAAACAAACAAAACCAACAAAAAAAAAACCCTGTCTGCTTTCCATACAGTCTTTCCTCAGGTGCTAAATAAGGGTTCCAAAAACGGATACTGCTTTAGGAGTTTCTGCTTTATTCTTAAAATACATATTTTTTTGCTTAGGTGTTGTAAAGATATTTTAACAAGAATGTTTGGGGTTTTTTTTAAATGTAAATAAGATTGTGTCTTTAATTTTTTGTTTTATCTCCTTTTTGTCCGTACGGAATAGTCTAATTTTCCTTTTATCCTTTTGAGAAGGACCCTCTTCCGACCTTCCCTGAAGACATTTCATTAAGTGTTGCTGCGTTTAAGGATGAACCTACAACTGTTCGTTGTCTTGGATTAATGCTGCTGCTGCTGCTATAAGTAACCCTGAAAATCAAGAATGTGTGATGCACTTTTTGTTTTCCTTTTGTTACGTGACCATATAGTTCCTCTGCGGATAGTTGAACCCTCGTGTGACAGCCACTAAACCTGGGGGCAGCGGGGTGGACGAGAGGGGTGACCTGATTTTGGTGCTGACCTACGGGAATTTCTATGCAAACGCAAGCAAAGGAGAACTCTTTAACTTGAGAGAACACTGTGCTTTTTCCTTTTATTAGGGTTTTTTTGTCTTTCTCACCTTCCTTTTCTCAAGCTGCTATTGGAAGGGTAGCGCGAATCCCTGAGGTTTTCAGCTTCTCCTTCCTCAATGGCCGGTGGTGCAGGAATGATGCCCGAGTGGCTTGTAAGGTAGAAAAATCTCAGTTGGCTAATTGTCTCGTCTCCAGTTTTAATATTGTTTTCTATTTGAATCTATGGAAGGAAATCGCTCATCTCTAAAAAATAAAAGATCTTTTTAATGCTTTACTCAATGTGACGTTAACCAGCAGTATTAATGGGCTCCTTGCTGCCCACACGGAGCGGTGGGTGCCCAGAATCGCATGTTTTCTGAGGAAAAACCACGCGCACCGCGGGGCTGCTGCAGGTCCGGACCCCCTTGTCCCCGTGGGTCACCCCGGGCCGTGCGCCCCCAACGAGGAGTTCACTGCAGGAAACCAAGGGAATTTACTTGACTCTTTAGAAAAGATCCTTTAGGACAATAAAGTACCTCTGTAGGGTGAGGGAAGAGCAAGGAAAGTCTGAAATCGTGTAGGAAAAATGCTTGGGGATTACAGCTGCCTGGAAAATAGTGTATAAATACTATAGGCCAGAACTCTGCCTGCTTAATTAGTTTATTCAGCATTGATTTTTTTATTATTATTATTATTATTTTTTTGCCAGCGTTTGCTCTTCTACACGCACACGAGTGTGTGTACATCTGACTAAACGTGCCTTGCGTGTGTGGTTAGTTTTGCTGGGGAGAGTCTGTGTGAGCTGCGGATGCGAAGTGACGGTCGAGGGGTCGTCACTGTCCCCGTGACGGTCGAGGGGTCATTGTCACTGTCCCCGTGACGGTCGAGGGGTCATCACTGTCCCTGTGACGGTCAAGGGGTTGTCACTATCCCTGTGACAGTCGAGGGGTCGTTGTCACTGTCCCCGTGACGGTCGAGGGGTCATCACTGTCCCCATGGCCCATCGCAGCGGGGTGAGACCTGGGCCCGAGCCCGTGCAGTGGCCGTCTCACGGTTTGGGGACAATGTCCTGTGGGGTGGCACCTTTCCCTTTCCTTACACGAGCCGTTTTCTGCAACTTCAGAGGGGAGTCGGGAGGAGAGAAAGAGAAAGAGAAGCTGCTTTGCTGTTCTCCTGCGGGCAAAACCAAGCATCGCCGTGCTTTGCAAAGCCAGAATAAATGACGGTCTGGAACCAGCTTTGCTCTGGAATTGGGGCTCTCCACAGCACGGGAACCCTGTTACCAGGGGGTTTATTCCCCCTCCAGGTTGTGGTTCTTGTTACCGTAGGGTTTTGTTTGTAAAGGAGCAGTAAACACGCCTTGCTTCAAGTTAACAGAAGGGCCTCTTTGCAGTCAGCGGCTCAGAACGCGAAGCTGTGCGATTCTCGTTTCTTCATCTCTCTCCCCGCTCGCCCCAACGTGTGGTTCCTGTCCCAGTCTTTCTGTACTTCTGCCACTGTAAATGTGAAAGCTTGCTTGCATTATTTTTTAGAATGCATTTTGCACACTCGGGTTTCGCTGAAGCTCCGTGAAAAGGTTAGTTTGAAGCAGATGAATAAAGCTATGCACATGTTTTGAAAGTTTAATTTGTGTCTCATTACCAGAAGTGACTTATCTGCCCTCTTTTGCATTCCCGTGCTGTCATTACCTGCATTATTTTCACCATCTCGGAGGGCACGATGTAAGGTGACAGTTCTTTGCTGACAGCTGTAGCAGAAAACTGCCACTTCTTAGGTTTTTTTTTAGTAGCCTATCTTTCTCCTTCGCTTTCTCTGTCTCTATATAGCTATATAAATATATATATTATTTTTTTATTTTAAAAGAGCCTACTTTAGTAATCGAATTGGAGGGAGCGGGGCGTGCGGCTTGTGTTTCGATCCCTTCGTGCTGTCGGATGAGCGAGTGCCCCCGTTCCTGGGGTGGTCCCGGCGGCGATGGGGAGGGGACGGCGCCGAGCCCGCTGCGGCGTGGCCGAGCCCGAGCCTTCTGAACGCCAGGTTAACCCGGAGCACCCGCCGCTGCGCGTCCCCACCGGGGCGCGGGGGGACGGGCTTCCCACCGCTTTACTTTGGTTCTGTTGTCACGCATTGGGTCGCAGGTGCCACCTTGGGAAACCTGTTGTTGGCCTGGAGCCTTCGTGTGCGAGTCGGGGTTCTGTGCTGGGAGAAGGACGCTGACTTTCCTCCTCATGTTCCCTTCGCCGTGGCAGAAATTTGTACTAACTAACAGCTTTTTTTCATACAGAACAGGGCTGCTTTTCTATCTACCATCACACGTGTACTTAACACGCCTCCAGCGGTTCGCGAGCCTCTGAAGGTCCTCAACTTGTTTACTGGGGGGGTGGACGCCCCTCTCTCCCCCATCCCCAGAATATTTCAGTGTTAAGGGCGGTGCAAAACACAACCACGAGCTGGGGCTGGAGCCGCCTCCTCTCCCGCCCCCCCCGTCGATAAGTTCTCATTTCATTGGGTTTCCTGGTGTGTATTAAAATCGCTGCGAGGGGTTTGTGCTCTACCCGCTCAGGAGCTGAATTACCTCTGACCCGCGGAGGGGGCAGCCCCTCTTTGACGTCCATGTCGCGGTGTGCGAGGCCACACGGATCGGTAAAGGTGGTCTTTGGGTTTTTCTTTATGATTTTCTTTATTTTCCCTCCCCTCCCCGTATTTCCCATGAGGTGACGCACCCCGTGTGCCCAGCTGGGAGGGTGGCTGAAGGGTTAGTGTAGAACCTGCTGTAGCTGCGTCTGGCGCGGCCCCTTGCGCCGGTCCGGGCGATGTCACGGACTGTAAGGATGGGCAATGTCCATGAGCTGTAATGGCATGATGTATCTTTACCAATGATGTCATATTTCACACTAAATGTTTAAAAAAAAGAAAAAAAAAATACAACTGAAATTTTGTTTATTCTGCACCAACAGGTCTTCAAAATTTATCCAAATTTTATTATTTTATCAGGAGAAAAAAAAAAAAGAAATTTGTGTAGATGGAATACGTTAAGACAGACAATAAGTGATGTAAATTGTTGAATAAAAATTTTAAAGTTTGTGGGTGTCGGTGTGACTTTCTTTGCGGCGCTCAGGGAACGTCCCTTGGGCCCGGGGGTGCTGTGTGGGTGACGACTCGACTTCCAGTCCCTTGGGCTGGTGGCCCTGGAGCAGCACAGGCTGTGTGTTTGGGGTGCCTGGTTCTGGGGGGCTCAGTGGGCTGGGGGGGCCTTTACCTTGCCTGGGGAAGGGGAGGGCAGGAGGAAATTAAGGCTGAGGGAGCTGGGGTTCTTGAGCTTGGAGTAGAGGAGACTGAGGGGTGACCTCATTAATGTTCACAGATATCTAAAGGGGGAGTGTCAGGAGGATGGAGCCAGGCTCTTCTCGCTGACAACCAATGATAGGACAAGGGGTAATGGGTTCAAACTGGAACACAAAAGGTTCCACTTTGAGAAGATTTGAGAAGAAACTTCTTCTCAGTGAGGGTGACAGACACTGGACCAGGCTGCCCAGGGGGGTTGTGGAGTCTCCTTCTGTGCAGACATTCCAACCCGCCTGGACACCTTCCTGTGTAACCTCATCTGGGTGTTCCTGCTCCATGGGGGGATTGCACTGGATGAGCTTTCCAGGTCCCTTCCAACCCCTGACACTCTGTGATTCTGTGAAAGGCCCCACACGCTGCAGAGCTGCCGCGGCCAAGGGTTTGGCTGCTGTGTCTCTGCTGTGACGCCGCCGGGATGAACTTGCCTCGGTGTCACCGGGCTTTAGTCCTGCGTAAACTGGGCACGGAAGAATCTGATCCCCGCTACCGGGATGTGCAGCTTCAATCCCAAACACACAACAGCAAACACTCACCAAGCTGGTTTATCTTTTTCTTTCAGTCACATTTATTGGCAATTGTGGCAGTTGGTACCGATTGGGGTTGGTGTTCCATAAGCAGTCACGGTACGAGAAGGGGTGGTTATTTTGGGAGGGGAGGATTAGCACCAAGAGGGAGCCGGTGAGCTTTAGAAACCTTGCAAAGATGTGCTGGAAAGTGGGGAGCTACTGCTGGACACGCCGGATGGATTGGATCTGGGAGGTCTGGGCGTGCGAACCCCACTCCCTCCAGTGCTTGTAGTCTCCTCCATGGTGGTCGGCCTCCAGGACGTACTGGTAGCCACGGTACCCAGGATACTGGTAGCAAACCCAGCTGGAAGAAACACAGTCGTCGGGCGGCCGTGAGGGGACAAGAGGTAAGCTGGGGGGTTATGGGGTGTCCCCCCTCCCGCTGTGGTAGCACAGCGATGGCAGCGGGTTGTCCCCGCTGCTCGTGGCCGTTCGCCCATCACTTACGCGCCGTACTGGATCTTCATGGAGCCCACTTCGTTGTTGGCCCAGCCCATGGCCTGCAGCGAGGGGTAGTCGTCGCTGATCTCCCACTGGCGGCCGATGAAGTTGTCTTTCTCGAAGAGGGTGATCTTGGATTCCTTGTGGTTCTAGGGGGGAAGAGCAGGGGGTGAGGTGGTTCCCCTCCCCGGTGTGGATGGGGACAGCAGGACGATGGCTGTCCCTCCCTAGGGCGTTGCTCAGAGGGTTTCCTGGGTTGTGGGCACAGCCTGAGGGTGGGAGGTGTTCAGCCCCCCCAGGGTTGGGGTTTCCAAAGCCTGGGTGTGCGGGGTGCTCAGCAGGGAGATGCTGGGCTCAGCCTGGGAGGTGTCGGTGACAGCTGTGGCACAGCTACTGTCAGGCTGGCTGTCCCTGAGCTCTGCTCGTGTGCAGCTGGCCCAGAAGCTCCCTTCAAAGTTTTAGGAAACAGGACAGCGACAGCAAATCCCGCTGGGCATGGCAGGAGAGCTGAGCTCCCCGAGGAGCCCCTGCCACCTGCAGAGCCCCCGGCATGGCTTTGTTTGTGCTTCCTAACCCGTTCTCTTGGCCTGGTGCTAATGCCTGGGACATTTTAATAGGATCAGAGCTGCGAGAGCTCCGTTGCAGCCAGGACACTCACAGCGGAGCAGACGGGGCGGAAGGACATCAGGCGCTCGATGTGGTAGGCATTGCTGCCGCTCCAGGCGTCCCAGCGCGGGTACTCGCCCCTCTCCAGGATGAACTGCTGCCCGCAGAAGCCGGTGTGCTCGTAACCGACCCAGCTGCAAAACAACGAAACACATCAAGGGCTGCCAGGGCTTCCTGCGGCAGCTCTGGACGTCCTGCTCCGGGTATGGATGTAGGTGCAAGGAGGAGGTTGGGGTCTGGTGTTCGCCCGCAAGTCTGGGTGGAAGGGAAGCGGTGCTGGGTGTGGGCAGAGCAGCCGGGAGCGTGTCACCACCGCTGGTGCCTGGGAGGCTGCCTGCACGGCAGCTCCGGTGTCCCCGGCTGCGGCGGGTGGCAGGGTCCCTCCCTCCAGGGGCCCAGCGTGCTGGGGTCGCTCGCCTTCCCCAAACGCTCTGTGGTTGTAAATGCAGACCGGAATCGCTTCAGGATGCCGCAGGACACCCACAGCTGCCCTTCTCTCCCAAAGGCCTCATTTCTTACTTGTTTCTCACTTACAACCTGGCTCAGCTGGAAAGACCTGAATTCCTAATGCCCAAACCAGGCAGAACCCACCTGGCTGTGGGCAGGGAGCTGTTGCCTTTCCCCTTTCTGGGTCCCTCACTTTGCTGAAAGTACAGAGGGGTGAGCGCCTTGCCTCCGCCTTGCAGGACACATGCCAGAGCCCGCCTGTCCCCAGCGTGGGGACCTCTCCTGGGCACATCCCCTTGCAGGGACTGGGGACAGGGCAGCAGAGCGGAGCGGGGAGGCAGAGGTTGGGCTGGAGGCTGGAAGGACGGTGGCGCAGGCTGTGCAGCCCACAGACCCCCTGCTTATGGGGTACGTGGGGTGCTGGGAGGGTTGAGGGCCTCTTGCCACTGACCAAAACTTGGGCCCTGATACCGTGTCCTGTGGTCAGGCTCCCCGTGCAAGGTGACCAGCCTGATTAGGAACACGTCAACTGGAGCAGTGAGCTGATTACGGCCCGAGCACGCATGCCACTCTAATCCCATTAGCATTACAAATCCCAAATATAGCAGCACAAATCTATCTTGTCTGCTTCCCCGGCCCCAGCGGGATGCTCGCCGTGGGGACCGCTCCACAGACACAGCGTCTGGGAGCAGCTCGGGAGAGGTTGTGCCTGTGCCAGGGAAGGTTCCCGTGCGCCGGAGAAGCCTGGATCCCTCCCCACCCCTGGCAGCGACTGGGACAGCCCAGCGCAGGCTGCGGGAAGGTTCTGCTCTGGCTCTGGGCCATGAAAAGCGGTTCTTGGGCACGGTGCTTCGTGGGGTCACGCAGACGGGCGGGGATCAGGCTGAGCTCAAGAGCCGCTCACTGAGCACTGATCTTTGCCGCATCCTTGGGCAGCATCTCTGCGGGGCACTGGGGAGCTCCAAACCTGGCTGCTCCCAGACTGCGGGAGGAAGATTTGGGTGATGCCAAAAGCGTTGTCACTGTCCCGTGGCCCTGGCAGTGCCTGTGTCAGTGCTGCCCCGGGCTGGCTGCTCTACCCTGGCAGGGTGGGATCCCCTGTCTGGCTTCCCACAGCTTCAGTGCTTGGCTCCAGCTAAGCAAAACCGGCCCTGCTTCACGCTCAGGCACCCATCGCCACACCAACCCCCCTGGGAAAGCATCCCCACTGCTGGCAGCCCGGTACTCACGCGCCACTCTCCACCTTCAGGGAGCGGATGTTGTCAAAGCCACATTCCATGATGTTGGGACAGGCTGAAGTGAACTCCATCCTCTTGCCCTGGAAGTTTTCTTGGTCGTACACAGTGATCTGGAACAGAGAGCGAGCTGCCGAGTTGGGAACTGCCCAGCAGCATCCCCAGGTGATTCAGCATCTCTCGGGGTCACGCTCTGTCTGGGCGAGAGCCAGCGGAGGCTGCACCGGGCACCCTCTGGGCTGGGACGCAGCCCCGCACGCCTCCGCACGTCCCTGCGCTGCTGGCCCCGCCGTGCCCTGCCTTGGTGTCCGGGGAGCCGCACGCCGGCCCCGCTCCGCTCTCCTGCTCACCCCTGCAGAGATCAGTTCCCGGGGCAGCGGTGCCATCCGGAGAGAGGAGCGGAGCCCTTCTGGGACGGGCGGGTGGCAGGGCTGTGGCTGGCGGTTCTCCCGGCCTCTGCTCCGAACGCTCTAGGGCAAAGAGGATTAACGGGGGAAAGGGCGAGGGGGAACTCCCTGGGGGGCTGCGGATGACGCTCTCCTCTCCCGCCATGGGTTTCATTGGGGTGCGCCCCGCTTGCGCACGTGCTGCTTCTCTCCCTTTCAGCTCCCTCCTCAAACTGTGTCCGCAAAGCTATTGCCAGACCCCTCGGGGCTGCTCCCCACCTCACCTCGCTGTGCCCACCACCCCGTTTGCAGTCCCCATGCCTGCCTGCCCTGCCTGCCCTGCCTGCACCGCCCAGGGAGGGCGAACACCAGCGGGTGGCTCTCGGGGATGCTGGAGCTGCCTGGCACAGCACGACTGGTAAGAACAGGGCACAGCTGGGCCAGGGTCCTGCAAAGAGGCTGATGAAACACCCAGGAGGTGTTTGAGCAGGTGGGAGGCAAGTTCCCGTGGGCAGAGAACAGGGAGACCCTGATTTCTGTGCTCCCCCCGCCTCGCTGCCCGCTGTGCCCCCGATGACTGGCTTTGCCACTCTCCCTGCCCCACACCTGCACACCAGGAAAGGCAAGATACAGGGGGTGTGAGGACGTACCTTCCATGGGCCCATGGGGACAGGCAGAGGGTTTGTCTGAGCCATCTTTGCTGCTGGAACGGTGTCTGGAGAAGGAAAGAAACGCTGTTTGCTCTGCACCCGCTGCCCATGGTGCCCGTTCCAAGGCAGCTGTGCTGCTGCTGTGGACAAGCCACCCCAGTTGCAGCAAGACCCTTTTGGTAGCCACGGGTTGGGGTGGGGGCATGGCAAGGAGCTCTGGGGCACGTCCAAACCAGGGTGCTCCCTCCTCACTGCCACGGTGTCCCTTCCCTCCTCCCAGACACAGCACGGAGCCCTCACACCCGATGGGGCACTGTGCCCAGCTCCCCGTCCTCCTTCCCCGAGGCCAGACCATTGCCAGCAAAAACACCCCTGAGCTGGGGTGGGAGCTGCAGGTTGGGCACAGGCTGCCCCATGCCTGGCAGTGCCAAACAGCCCCACCTGCCCCCCTCTCCCTGCACCGGCACCCATGGTGAGCTCCCATGGGTGGCCCCAGCTCACGATGGGAGATGCCAACTGCTTGCTGTGCCCAGGGCCAGGCAGGTGCCCGGAGTGGGGTACCCCATGATAGAGGGGCTCTCAGCCACCCTGGCTGCCAGCAGGGACATGTGGGCCTGTCTTTTGCCACGGGGAACGGCGTCGGTCCCTCTGGGTGTCTTTTGCCACCGGGCAGGAGGAAGGGTGTCTGCCCGGCCGGCCGGCCGCAGCGGGCAAGGTGGGAGAGGTGCGAATGGGTCCCAGGACTCACCTAGCTCAGGCAGTTACTGCTGCTTCGCCCATGTAATGTTTGCCTACTTCAGCGGCTCAGCTTTTATAGGGTGCTGCTGGCCGGGAGCCGGTGCCAGCGTTTGCAGAGCCGTCAGCACAATGCTTGCTCTGGCATTGTCCCGCTGATCCCCAGAGATTTCAGCTGCTCATCCCCATGGTCTGAGCCACATTCTTAGGGAAAAAGGAAAAAAAAAATAATTGATGATAATAAAAAAAAATAATCAGGCTGGCTGTTTGCACAGATAATCTTGGGCACAAATGACTCAACAGTTTGACTGCTCTGGCATTTTCCAGGGGCAATGCACCGCACCGTCATGGGGCGAGCGCGGGCTGGCCTGGCCCTGGCGCCGCTGGCACGGGGGCGGCGCGGTACCCTCCTCTGCACCCGCGGGCGGTGGGCTCCGCTGGGCGCTCAGCAGGCACTGCCGTTGCTCCACCAGCCATGGCAGAGCTGTGTGTCCGTGTTGGTGTGGACACCCTCCTCCCACCGCAGCCTCATGGCGGGCAAGGGGGCTGCGAGGCTGCTCCTCCCCGCTCGGCGGGGGCTGGTGTGTGGCCTCCTGTGCACTGGCCCGTCAGCCACGTCCCCAAGGCCACACTGAGCCCCGGTTCTTGCCCCCCAGCTCCACACGGCGCTGCCACCGCCCTGCTCCTGTGCGCGGGGGGAGCCGCCATGGGCCTGGGAGGCCTCAGGCCTGCGGTAACCATGGTAACGAGGCACCCCTAGCCCTCAGGCATCGCCATAACCATGGCAACCAGGCCCTGCTCCCCCTTCCCCGCGGCACGGCCCCAGCGGGGTGGGTGCTGCGGGCCTGGGGTGCCATGGTGGGTGCAGGCCCGGGGCCATCGGGGGTCACGAGGCGAGCGGGGCGGCGCGGGCTGCTGCCTCAGCGCATGGCTGCCGGCACAATGCGCCGCCCACGTCTGACTGCCCCTTTTGTCTCCCCGCCGGGCAGCCGGCACAAAACAAAGCGCCCCGTCAGCGCTGCCCGCGGCACAGCCTGGCGCCCGGCCCGGGGGACACTGACGGGGCTGAGCTGCTGGGATGGCACCCACCCAGCCCAGCCCGAGGGGGTCCAGTGGGGTACCAGGGGTCCCCTCCACATGGCGGGGGGAAGCCGGAGCTTGTGGGGCCTTTCCCCTCGCCGGCTGCTGCCATGCCCTGCGCCGGAGCCTGGGCGCTGCTCGGGGATGGGGTTGGTGAAGCTGGGGGATCACTGGGAAGCAAAGTGGGGGTACACCCCTGAGGCCTCACACCGGCTCCAGGCTGACCGTACTGCCATGTCCGAACAAATGTGGGGTCAGGGAGAGGGAGGAGAAGGGCCACCTGCCATCTGTGGGGCTGCCAAAATATGGGTCTGGTGGCAGGAACACTCCTGCAAAGCTGCTGGGCACCCTCCCTGTGCGCCCCGCCATGTGCACCCCTGGCTGCAAGGGGGATGCCAGGCTGGAGCCCATTCCCCGGCTCCTTCCCGTCACTCGACATGCCCTGGTCATGGCTTTGGTCGCCCCGGTGGTGCGGAGGCCTTGCCAGGAGCCGGTGCCACTAGAGGGAGAGCTCACCCTGAGCAGGCTGTGCCGGCGCATGCGGGTGTGCAGCATGTGCAGGGGCCGTACGGCGCCGCGCACCCCCATACACCCCACACGGGCACCCAGCTCCCCTTGAGAGGGAAACACCTTGGCTCTGGCTGCAAATGGTCCCTGGAGGAGCAGCCACCCCAGGCCAGGAGCAGGGTGGGGAGAAAGCCCCCCTGAACACCCCAGGTCAGGCATGTCACCCTCAGCAGAGAGCAGGACCCTGGGGCACGACTCGGGGTACGGCGGGCTCCCCATCCGCTCTCCCAGCTCACACCAAGCCCTGCTGGTGGGGCAGGTCACCCCTGGGGAGGATCTGGAGGGATGGCGGTGAGCGCCTGGGGAGCCGCTGCTGTGACGATGCTGTTGGGTCCACGGGTTGTCTGGAACAACCGGTTTTTCTAGATCCCAGACACTATAAAAAAGCAGTGACCTACTTAGGGAACCCCACGGTGCTGCAAAACAGATGCTTCCCAGCCCGGCTCGGGGCCCTCTCTGCTCCGGCCAGCCGTCTGCGCCTGCCGGGCCACCATGGAACACCGCTGGCCCCGAAGCTCTGTCCCGCTTCTTCCTAGAAAGCTCTGGGCAACATGGAGACTTGCCTTGTGTGTGGGGTTTGCTGGTGCCTGTGAAACCCTGTGCCGGGGAGAGAGCTGCTCAGGGTATTCCAGCCCCAGAGAGGGACTGATGATTTTGGACAGGATCTTGTGAGCAGGGGCACTGATGATTTTGGACGGGATCTTGTGGGCATGGGCACCTGGACACCTTGCTGTGCAGCAGGAGGCTGGCCCTGCTGGGTGGCTGCTCACGGCAGGGCTGTGTGAGACAGCGGGGACCCTGCGCTGCCCCACAGCTCGGCGGTTCCAACCGGCATCAGTCCCACCACTGCCTGCCCCGTGTGATAAGGAAGCAGGAACAGCCACAGGCTGTAACTGGCTGTTCACCCGCCTGTGCCGGGGAGGCAGGATGCAGGCACAGTTGCACGGTGTGTCCCCTCGTCGGTGCAGCCAGAAAACCCTCCTGGCAGCTGAGCCAGGGCTCTGCCTCCCCTCCAGCTCACCCATCCCCATCACTGCTCTCTGGATGGCTGTGGCTCCCTGCGCTTGGTGCCACATGCCTGGGACAAAGGAAAGTGTGACAAAAGCAGACGGCTGTGCTCTCTGACACCGTCCTCTGCCGCTGCGAGGGCCACATCTCCTCCACCACCACGTCCCTCAGCCCAGGGTGCAGCGCGGGGCTCCTTGCACGGCTCCCAGCTTGTTCTCACCATGCTCCTGCACGTGTGCTGCTCTGCTGCCGCATCATGGCTGTGTCCTGGGCACACGCTGTAGGCTGGAAATCACAGCCAGCCTTATGTCTGTGAGGGTACAAGGGCTTGTGACACCCAGACAAGTGTATCCCAAGAGCAGGGGGTGAACCCAGTGTGATTCCCAATGCTTGTGGAGGAGATGTTTGCTGCTGCAGAGCTGCTCTGTGCTGAGGGCTGGACAGTGGGGGCTTCTCATGGCAACAGAGGATGTCCAAGCACAGATACTGAGGGGCTTGCCCTGAAATCATCTTTCCTACAGGCAGCTGCCACTGCCCTTCACCCTGTGTGAGGCTGGGGGCGGCGCAGGATTTTAGCTGTATCTGACTGACCCTGATGTGATGCCCCAAAACTGGACATGAGTGGAAGAGGTGTAGCAAAAGTTTTGCGGCTCTCGCTGCTGGGCTCTCTGAGAGATGCTCATCATTAACGACGTGCTGTCTCCTGGCCGAGGCAGCTAGGAACCATCCCGAACGCCCTGGCTGCTGTGTGCTCACAGAACTCCCTGGGGACAGGCGGTGTGGGGAGAAGCACTGGCTGCAAAACGGCTCTGCAGGTCCGCCACGTCCTGCTTTGTGTTCCCAGGCTGTGCAGCCACCTGTGGGGACTGGCCACCCTGCTCCGGCAACCTGAAGCTCTCCCCATGCTGGATCCGGCACGACTCCTGGTCAGATACTTCCAAAAAGGGGAACCCCAGGAGCATGTGTGCGCACGGGTGCAATGCACAGGGCTGTGTGTGCACCAGTGTGAGTGCACGGCGTGAGAGTGTGTTTTCCAGTGTGTGTGTGTATGCTGAGTTGCAGGGTGATGCCCGGTGTGTGTGTGTTGCAGGGGTGTGTTGCTGTGTGCTTACCGGGGTGTGAGCACACCGTGTGTGTGTGTGTGTGTGTGTGTACACCAGCTGTTCTAAAGTGACTGTGCGTGTGTTCCTGTGTGTGTCGCGGGGTGTGTGTGTGCGTGCACACCCCACTTGCGTGCACACCCGAGACGGCGCGCTGCAGGGTGCACCCCAGCTGTGTGTGCCCCGGGGGTGTGTCACAGCCGGTGCACCGGTCCCGTGTGCGCACCCGCAGTGTGGATCTTGGGGGTGCGCTGCGGGCGGGGCCGCGGTGCGCACCGGGGCTGCTTATCGCAGAGCCCGAATGTTCCCGGCTGGGCCGGACGCCGCCGTTCCGTGCCGTTCCATTCCGTTCCGTTCCATACCGGGCCGATTAATGCCGTGCCAGCCCGCCCCGGGCCGTTCCGTGCCGAGCGGAGCCGCGCCCGGCGCGGCGGGCGGCGCGCGCAGAGCCGGCAGTTCCCGCCCCGGTGCGGAGCCGCCCCGCCCCGCGCCGCCGCCGGGGCCCGGCACCGCCAGCACCGGGCCCGCTCCGCCGCCGCTGGGTGAGTACCCGCCGCGCCGCCACCGGGACCGGCCCCGGGGCAGGGCCGCGGGCACGCAGCGCCCGGTGCGGGCCGGGCTGCGCCTGCATCGCCCCCCGGGGCGGGCCGGGCCGGGCCGTGTCCGTGCGTGTGCTCGTGCCCGCCCCGGCGTTGCACAACCGGTGCGTGTGTTTTCGCGTGTGCCCCCCCCGGTGCTGCTGCGGGCTGTGCGTGTGTGCGCAGGGCCCGCTGTTGTCTGGCAGCGCCTGTGCTTGTGCATCGCCCGGTGTCTTGCAGTGTCTGTGTGTGCGTGTGTATATGTGCATGTGTGTGTGCATGTGTGTGCCAGCCCCACTGTGTCACCTTCTGCTTGCCCCGTGTCGCGCTGTGGGGTCTGTTTGTGCGTGCCCCCCCCCCCCGCCCGTTGCATTGCAGCACCTGTGTGTTTACAACACACCGCGGGGTGCTGGAGGTGTCTGCACCCCCCAGGGGCAGCTGAGGGTTGTTGTGGGGGCAGCTGTGCCCACAGGGTGGGCATGCACCCTCCGTGGGGGACAGCCAGCCTGTCCCTGCAGGGTGCCCCATGTGGGGTGCCCCAGCACCCCCCGCAGTGCTCCTCAGGGCTGGTCCTGCTTCCAGGGAGAAACCACCGGCCTGAGCCTTTCCCGCACTGCTGGGGAATTGCATCTGAACCCATTAGCCCGGCTCACCGTTAACTGCATCGCCACCAGGGCTGGCAGCACTGGCACCTGGGTCCCTTTTTTGGGTGACACAATGGGGGTGGGTGGCCTTGCAGCAAGCTGGGCTGGGGGTGTCGGGGGCTCGTGGGGCCTGTGGCTGCCACGGCGCCTGCCTGCATGTTCATTTGCCCGGGGAGGAATATATAGAGCGTCGGGTGAGGGCTGGAACGCGCGTCCAGAAATAGTGTGGTTTCCAGCCGGCCTGTGAGATGCAAATCTTCTGGTCAACGAGTGCCGGAGCCAAACTTAGGGCAATTACAGAAAAGTCTGGGCCCACGGCGGCTGTACAAGGGTGTGCAACGGCCGGCATTGCTGTGCTCCAGGCTGGCCCTGGCACCCCGGCACTGAGGATCCCCCACCCAGCAGCGCCTACCCCCCGTTCTCTGTTGGGAGCCCAGCGTTCCTGCAGCGCCTGCGCCAGCCCTGAACTTTGCCCGCTGATGAGCCACAGCTCAAGCCGTCACCTTTGCTGTGGGCTGGGCCATGTGTGGCGTCAGGCTGCAAATTTGGGGCTAGAAACAGGCAGTGGGGGAGGGACATGTCCAATGGCGACAGGGCTGTGACCCACCTTTCCTCCCCATAAGCTGGTCACTAAATTGTCTCCCACTTTCGCTCCCACCCAGCAGAGCCTGGCAGCGGTTGCTGCCCTCCCACCTCTGTTTTGTAAGGAGACTCAGGCTGTTTTATTGTCTGGCTTTGGGGCGAGGTGGGTGCTTTCACCCCACGCATGCACCCTGTGCACTGTCCCAGCCTCCGTCGCCGGCTCGGGGTGACACTTTGAAGCCAGGCTGGATCCTTTGCTGCTTGACGTGGGGTTCCTGTGGCAGGAGGACTCAAAATCCTGCTTTGGAGGAAGCCCGGCGACATAGCCCGGCTGTGACTCGGGTAAACCCGGGGTTGTTTTTCTCCTGACGAAGCCCAGCGTTGTCCGTAAGGCCAGGCAGTGCAGAGGGGTTTGGAAAACCCCTACATTTCCTTGTTCTGCGGAAAACATGTGTCTGGCAAGGAGGCGAGGAGCCATCACGCAGGTCACCCCCTTCTGCCCTGTGTGAGAGCCGGGCTGGCTGCTGGGCATTGCTGCGGCGCTGCCCACTCCCTGGCATGGTCCGGGGACAGCCGGGGTGCCCCAACGCGGTGTGCACAAGGAGGCGGCAGCTGCCAGCTCCTGTGCCAGAGCGGTGAGTGAGCGCAGCCCTACCTCCGGCACCGCGGGGAGGGCAGACGACCGGGAAACTTGCGCTGCAGGTCCCTGCGCAGAAGCGTGTCGGACGAGATTGCGTCTCGGGGAGGGAAGGAGAGGCCCGGAGTTTCAGTGAACGCCTTCCTCCCTGCCTGGAGCTCCCGGCGCCCTGGCAGGGGGCACCAGGAGCGAGTTGCATCCCCCTCTCCCAGCTCCTGCTTGGGGGCTCCAGGAAGGCTTTGGGGTTTGGGTGCCTTGATTTGGGTCTTCCTTTCTGGCAACTGGCCCTTTCAAGGTGACATCTGTTGTCCCCTGCCAGCCCAGGTGTCACAGCAGTGTCCTTGCGTGTGTTGGCGGGCACAGCCGGTGCCTGCAGTCTCCTCTCCCTCCCCTGTCGTGGCTCATGCACGCCACTGCCCTGAACACGCCTGGCGCTGGGTAATCCCAGAGCGAGCCTGGGCTGAGTCCGGGAAGGCGCGTTGGGTCTGATTCAGGAGCAAGAGACGCTCAGCAGCCGCCTCCTGCTCGCGGCGTCGGGCTGCACCCATCCGGCATCCCCGGTGCGTGCCGTGGCGGGAGCCTCCTCAGGGAAAATGGAGGGAACCTGGGGATGCCGGTACAGGGGGGATGTTGGGGTGTTCACCCCAGCCCATGAGGCTCCTGTGCCCCTTGTTCTGCTCCTGCCAGCGGTAGCCTCGCGTGGGGCACATGTGGCCGGGCCGCTGGCTGCTGGCGCTGCCTGATTAACGATGCAGATGGTAATGCTTGTTCCCCCTTTTTGTTGAGCGTACAAAGGCTGGGAAGGAGCTTGTGTGCGGGGGAGAGAAACCACTGAGGACAAAGAGCGCGCCTGCTGCCCGCCTCCCAGCACCGCGGCTCTAACCGGCACCTGCCTGGTGAGCGGCTCTGCTCCCGAGGGTCCCCCCGACTCAGGAAGGGGTCCTGGCAGCCCCCTCCCTGCCTTGGGGTAAGCATGGGGTGCTCCGGGGGGTGCAGCCCTGTCTGCATCCCTCTGGCAGCACTGCTTCGGGGGTGCCCAGGCAGCTGGGGGTACCGGTGGCACATGTCATGGTGGGGGGATGGGATGGGTGTAGGTGGGTCCCTCCCTGCCGTTGTCTGTGCCGAGGCCCCAGCACCACCATGGAGTAGCCGGTGGAGAGCAGCCCCCACCGTGGAGCGGCCGTGGGGCCCTTTGCCAGCAGCACCTGCTGTAGGTCAGGGGGGGGAGGCTCAGGTCAGCAGGTCGCCTGCAGCCAGCATTTCTGGGAGAAAGGGGCTGGCTCGTTTTCATGCGTTTCGGGGTTCTAAAGCCCAGGTCCTGGCTGTGGGTCTGGGCAAAGCCCTGGGTGCTGCAGGGGAAGGCAGAACAGGCAGAGCCGCGGGGCTGAGCGGTGCGGGCAGAGCCTTGGCTGCCTCCCGGCCAAGGGCAGGAGGCTCAGAGCTGGTGAATGTGGCTGCCCGGCCATGCTGTGTGCCTGACCCTGTCCCTCGGACAGATTCCCTCGCTGCCTCGGCTGTGTCACACACCTGTGCCGTGGCTCGCAGAGCCCTGTCCTTGCCTGCTGTGCGCCTGGGTGTCTTCTGGGCACACGTGCTCCTGCCTTGGCCCTGAGGGCTGTCAGGGTTCGGGCAGTCCCTGCTGTCCCCTGAACCCCTGTGGCTTTGCCAAGGGGAGGTCGGGTTCCCCATGTCCCAGCGGGTGCACTCAGGGGCAGCGGGGACCACGTGCCTTTGCAGGGAGGTGGCTCAGGCAGCGGTGCTGCAGCACTGGTGCTGCGGTGGAGCCGAGGTGCAGCTTGGCACGGCACGGCATGGCATCCATGCACCCCAGGGTGCCTGCAGGGCCCGTGCTTCTAGCGTGGGCAGCTCTGCCCGTCCCTATGGGTGACCCAAACCTCATCCCCGCGCCCATCGGAGAGCTCTAAAGCAGATGCTTTGAACGCAGGGAGTTTTCCTGTTGTCCTTTGTGTCGAGGTTAAGTTCCTGCGCGGCTTCCTGCCCCGTTATATATAGCTGTCAGCCCGTCCCCGCGGTGCTGCCAGCCGCCTGCTCCGGTTTGGAATTGTTTATTGGCAGCCTGAGTGCTTGATGGAGGTCGGGGGGGCCTGGTGGGCAGTGGTTTCCCTGGGGGCAGACGAGTCCCATAGCAGCCCCATGTGGGCCGAGGCTGTGGGTGCCCCCGGGCGCTGGGTGCACGCAGGCTTTTCGGAGAGGCCAGGGTTTCTGCCAGGCCGCAGTTTTGCCACCGTCTCGGTGCTCCTCCCCCGGCACGGGATGCCCGAATGAAAGAACGACTGTTCCTGGAGGTTGCCGGCGGCATCACGAGTTTCTGTGTCGCCCTGGCTAAAAATAGACACTTATCAGTGTTTGGGAGGGATGTGATTTTACAGGTTCCTGTTTATTAGGACAGCCTTCGCTTAGGGACGTGTTTCCAGCTCCCTCCCCGGTGGGGACAGTGCCCGCGGCTGTCCCGCACAGCTTCGCGGCGGCTGGGGCTGGGACAAGCAGCAGAGAGGCCTCTGCGTCTTTGACAAGGGGTTTTTCAACCAGCTTGATGTCTCCCCCGGGACGGGCAGTTTTGCCTGGGGAGCATCCCTGCCAGCGGTAACCATGGCAAACACAGCCGGGATGCTGTCCTCCCCACCACCCCTGCTGCTCCGAAACAGCTCCTCAGCTCCCGGAGGTCCTGGGGGTGTTGCCTATCATCAGCCCTGGTGCTGGTGTGGGTTCTCAGGGGTGCCAGGCTGCTGGGTTTCTTTTGGGGCACCGCGGGGCCACCCTTGCTGTACCCCTGGGACTTGATGCCCAGCCAGGGCAATGACACGATGACCGGGGCAGCCCAGAGCCCTGCGGTGCTGCTGTCCCCAGGGAGCGTGGGGGCACGGGGACAGGGCTGGCGGTGAATGCGTTGGGTGGGGTGGGTGTTGGCAGTGCCGCTGTCTGATGGTGCTTTTGCCCGTGTGTCCTGCAGGCAGACGGCCGTGCCGTGACCAGCGCCCCAACCCAGCGCCCTGCTGCCGGGGCTAGCGGCCCTGAGCCCCCTCCACCATGTTCAACCTGATGAAGAAGGACAAAGAGAAGGATGGGGCCCGAAAGGAGAAGAAGGAAAAGAAGGAGAAGAAGGAGCGGATGTCGGCGGCTGAGCTCAAGAGCCTAGAGGAGATGAGCATGCGCCGTGGCTTCTTCAACCTCAACCGTGCCTCCAAACGGGACTCCAAGACCCGCCTGGAGATCTCCAACCCCATTCCCATCAAGGTGGCCAGCGGCTCTGACCTGCACCTCACGGACATCGACTCTGACAGCAACCGGGGCAGCGTCATCTTGGACTCGGGGCACCTGAGCACGGCCAGCTCCAGTGATGACCTCAAGGTGGATGATGCCAACTTCAAGGGCTCAGTACTGCAGCGGGCAGCCAAGTTTGGCTCGTTGGCCAAGCAGAACTCCCAGATGATCGTCAAACGCTTCTCCTTTTCCCAGAAGAGCCGGGATGAGAGCACTTCGGAGACCTCCACCCCTTCCGAGCACTCGGCGGCCCCCTCCCCACAGGTGGAGGTGCGCACGCTGGAGACACAGCTCACCAAGCAAGGGGCTCCCCCAGGACACCCGCACACACCTCTTGCCGCCTCCCCGCGTGCCAGGGTGCCGGAGCTCGTCGGCAAGAAGTTCCCTGCTGACCTGCGGCTGCCCACTGTGGTGCCCCCACAGCCCCCCCCTCCGCGGCAGCTGGAGCTGCAGAGGCGCAACACCGGCGATTTCGGTTTCTCCCTACGCCGCACCACCATGCTGGACCGGGCGCCCGACGGGCAGGTGTACCGGCGCGTCGTGCACTTCGCCGAACCCGGAGCCGGCACCAAAGACTTGGCGCTGGGGTTGGTGCCGGGTGACCGATTGGTGGAGATCAATGGGCGGAATGTGGAGAACAAATCCCGGGACGAGATCGTGGAGATGATCCGGCAGTCGGGGGAGACGGTGCAGCTGAAGGTGCAGCCCATCCTGGAGCTGAGCGAGCTGAGCCGCTGCTGGCTGCGGGGCGGCCACGGGACACGCCGCGCTGCCTGGGATGTGAGTAACACCGTCCTCGCCGTGGAGCCGGTGCCCTGGCTTTCTGCCGGCTGCCAGCATCCTCGCGGCGGGTGTTTGGGTTGGCAGCACCCCTGGGAACTGATGGGTGCCACGGCTACTCTAACCGGGAGCAATGAGCAGGGAGGAGCGGGAGGCTGCGGCTGGGATGCAGGGGTGATGCCTGCCCATGCCCAGAGCAGCAGAGTGGCTGCAAGGGTGGGTTTGCGAACTAGCATTGGTGGGTTTTGCCCCCAAAATGCTCAGTGTGCTGCTGGGTTTAGTCTTACTCCTGCCTGGGGGGCTCCGGGAGAGCCCAGCTCTGCGTCTCATCAGGAAGTCTGTCCCCATCCCTTTGCTGAGGGAGCACAGTCCAGCAGGGAAAGGAGCTTTGCTCCTCACTGCCGGGAAATCTCTGGTGCTGCTTTGCAGGAGCAGCACTGCCTGTCCCACTGCCTGCATCAGCCAACCCCGCTGGGATCCCTGCCCAGGGACCCAGGCGGGCAGCACGGTGTGCTGGGGGACGGGAGCTGCCGGCGGCGTGCGCGGCCCTGCGCAGCCCTGCCCGTGCGGCTGCTGCTGTATAAATAGAAACTTAATGGCTGGGTGACCCACATCTCCCGCCTGAGCCGCCAGCTCTGCTGACCCTGCCGCAGGCTCCCCAGTGTCCCCGTGGAGGATCCCAAATGCTGGCAGCCTGCAGGGCTGGACCCCCTCCGCGGTGGCAGGGGGTGCAGCAGCACGGTGTTGGTTTGGTTTGTAACTGGGCTTGTTTAGTGTATTTTTAAGACTTCTTTAGGGAGAGGACGGTGCCTGTGCCCGCCGAGCAGATCACCTGCACCAGGGAGGCTCCGTCCCTGTGGGGTGGTGGCCAGGATGGAGCGAGGGTGGCCGCGATGAGGCCGGGGTGGTGGCTCTGGGGTGCCATGTGCTTCCCAAGGAAGCACCGGTGCTGCGGTGTGGGATCTGTGCCGAGCGGGAGCGCCAGCTTTCTGGCAGCTCCTCCCCAGAGCGTGGCAGGCGTCACCGAGCAGTGCCGCTGTGCCGGTGGGATAACACCTGGGCAGAAAGCCCCGTGGGGCTGGGGGATGACTGTCACCCCTGCGCGCTGCCCTGGAGGCAGGTGTGTGTTCAGTGCCAGTGCGCGGGGGCTGTGCCCAGCGTGGTGCTGCGGCTGAGAGGGGACGAGGAGGCACCAGCGCCCTTGGGGCTGTGGGGGAGATGCTGCCATGTGTGGCCTCGCGCCGGGTCGTGGCGCATTTTGATGGCATCAGCCAGAGAGGTGGCAGTGACCGTGTTGTGGCATCTTGGGGTGTCACTGCAGCGCGGGCTCCTCCTGTTGCAGGGTGCCGTCCCCCTTCTGCGCGGTGCAGGGGTGCACCGGGGGACATGCCACGGCTTTGCCGGTGCTGGGGGGCTGAAGCTGCGGTGCAGGGTGTGGTTGGGGTCCCTCACCTGGCAGGACGGTGCAAGGTGCTGGCACACAGGGAGGCCCAGCTCTCCCCCAGGCCCCACTAAGCTCCCTGGAATGTTTCTGGTCCTAATTTAAATAAAAATGATCCTTTTTGAAACAGGAAATTATAGACATATTTTGGGCTGTTGTTCTGGAAGCTCCTTCCCGGCTGGAGCGGGGTTGTTGCCGGGCTCCCTCCATACCCCAGGGGGCTCAGCCCCCTCGGCGGGGGCAGCACCAAGCTGTCCCTGTCCCCACAGACCCACGCTGCAGCCGGGCAGGGGCAGCACCCACTGTGTCTGGGGGGGCTCTTGGCACCCCCCCTGGTGCCTTGGGGTGCACGGCAGGCTGGCCGGTGGCACGGCGTGCCTGGGCATTGGGGACCGGGTGACACCACCCCGCCGTGTCCCAGCCCTGCTCCCGGACGGGGCAGCCAGGCTGGCTCGACTCTGTGCTTGTATTTATTTATTTACTGGCGAAATTCCTCTGACAGGGCCCAGGCGTGCGCCGGCCGGGCAGAAATATTCCAGAAACGCCTCCGACTGCTCCAGCGCGTTGGTGGGACCACAGGCATCCGGCGGCCGCGCCGGCAGACCCCGTGTGCCATGCTCACCCGCCAGCCACGGGCGCCCTGGTGGTCGCTGTCCCCCGGGTGCAAGGCCACCGGGCCATGGTGTGGCTGAGTGCCAGATCTTTGCTGTGTCCCACTGGGATGTGGGGTGGTAGGGGGACATGGGGTGGGGTCCGTGGGACTCCCGTCGCGCCAGAGGCACTTTCTCCTTTTGTCCGTGTTTCATCCATGGGACGCTTGGTTTGGCTGTTCCTCTCTCAGTGTGGGGACAGCACTGCTTGTCCCTGGTGTGGGGGTCCCAAGGGACCCTGGGGACAAGTGGTTTTTGTCTCAGGGCACGTCTTCATCCCCAGGGTCAGGCAGAGACCTGCTCAGGCACCGCCTGCAGTGCCCATCGTGCCCAGGTGGTCACCGCGTCCCCTCCGTGCCGCCGGCGTCCCTGGCTCCCTGCCAGCGGCCTCCTCCCGGCAGGCCCCGCGCGGGGAGGCCCCCGGCCCCTCGCCCCGCTCCCGCTGTTTCCAGGGAGACCTCAGCCCTCCCCAGGCAGCTTTGCCACAAAAGCGGCGTTACCGTGGGGCTATCACGCTGTGCCGGGGGGCTGCCAGGCCAGCACACATCTGCGGTGCCAGCCCTCACCTTGGGGCAGGAGGCTGGCTGTCCCCAGGAGCATTTTGGGGAGGCTGTTGTGTTCATGGCAAAGCCAAGAGAGGAGCAAGCGGTGTCAGGGCGGCACCGTCCGATACGACACTGCGCACCCTGGGTGCAGGAGCCCGCAGCCCCATCCCTCGCAGCACAGCACCTCCTGGGCTCGCCCCATCTTTCCCCGCTCCCCGGGGGCAGCGGTGGGACGGAGGCCAGGCAGTTCCCCCCCGCGGGCCTGGGCTGCCGCCAGCCCACATCACTTCCTCCGGCAGCGGCCATGGCGGTGGCGGCGAGGCCCCGCTGCCCGCGTGTCCCCCCCGGCGCACCCGCGGCTGCTGCGCGCGCCGGTGGGGCCCTCGCATTCCTCGGCTATTTTTAGGGTGGCCCTATCAGCCCAGCTGTCCCTGCGCCGCTGGCTGCTGCCCCACCAGTGCCTCTCCCACCGCGCTGCGCCGGCAGAAGCCCCGCTCCCCGCTCGCCCCGACCCTGCGGTAAGGTGGGGACCCCCAGAGTGACCAGCATGGCGTGAGGGGGGCACGTGGGGGCCAGTCCCAACATCAAGGTTGGGGGCCACGAGGCTGCACCCGCCCCTGGGGTATTTTGGCAGCCAGGGGCAGTTTCTTGCAACCCCCTGGGGACCCTGCCCCTCTGCCCCGACACCGGTGCTCTGCAGGGACCTCTGGGGTGGTGCTGGGCTCTGAGGAGTTGGCAGCACCATAGGTTGAGGGTTTGGGGGCTCTGACCCATGGGCAAGTTCATCTCAGGACCCTTGTGCCCAGCCCATGCTCCAGGCACTGTCATTTCATGCTCGGGTGACAGGGAGGGGACAGGGGACCCCTCCATGATGGGGTGACGTGCCCCTGACAGGTGGGTTGGTTCAATGGCCAGGTGCTCCTCTGTGCTGTGCATGGCCTGGGACGGGTATTTCTCCCCAACAGCCCTGGGTGTGATCCCCTTTGGGTTTCAGAGCGTGGCACCAACCGGGACGGCAGGTCCCCACCGGGGCTGGCACAGGGTCAGGCTCAGAATAAACCGTGGCTGTCAGGGTGAGCAGGCTGCCCGGGGCAGAAAATATCCCTTTCCTCACCCTGGCATGTGCTTACCACAGCGGGCTGGCCTGGGGGGACAGTGGGGCACGGTCCTGCGGCCTGACTAACGGGGCTTTTTTTGCACAATGAGTTTTGTTGTGTCTCAGCCTGGCCGCCTGTCTGTCCCCAGAGCCCTTCCTGTAGGCGCTGCCTGTTCGAACGCTGAGCAAGGCCAGGTGGGACCCCATTCCCGAGGGCACTGTGCCCCCAGGGGCAGCAGGAAGGGCAAGTGTTCATACACTCTGCCGTGGTTTGGTGTCCTGCATGCCGGCCCCGGCCTGTCTCACCTCTCGGTCTCTCCCCAGCCAGGGCTGCGGCTCCATGAGACATCGCCATGGCGTTTTCATCCCGGTTTGCGTTCTGGGAGCAGAAGGGAAGTCTTTCGCGCGTTTGCCTGCACCCCACATTCGGGTCATGCTGCCCCACGCTGCTGACCAGCTCCCCCAGTTTGCCCAGTGCCAGCACCACGTTTGGAGCTGCGCTCCCATCCTCTCACCGCACCGGGAGCCACGCTGAGTAAACGGGGAGCTGCCCTGTGCCCCACCATGGCATGGCTATGGTCACCAACACAGCCGTGCATGCTGTTACTAACACCATCACTAATGAGGTTTGCGAGTGGCTGGTGCAGCCTCTAACATGGCATGAGCCACCTCGGCCGTGTGTGCCGGTGCCACCGGCCAGCCCCGAGCTGTGCAATGGCGAGTTGGGGTGCAATGACGAGTTGGGGTGCGCTGCCCGTGGGGTGCACCACATGATGCCGTGGCCAAGCCCTGGTGCTCACAGACGTGGCCCAGGGCACTGGAGGATTTGTCCACCCATCCCAAAGAGACCCCCAGTTTGGCAGGGAGATTGCATGTCCCACGGCACGGCTGCCGCGGAGATTAGCTGGTGACACTTAAAACGTGCTGTGACGCCTGACGGGGTGACGTGCAGAAGGGCAGAGCCCCCGCAGGGTGCAGCGGTGGGGCTCTGTACCAGCTCACCCGCTGCATGCAAGGAGAGGGCCTGGGCTGGGGGGCAGAGTGCTTTCCCCTCCCACCTTTGCAGTTTTTGGCTGCTGGGAAGCCTGGCGGGACATGTGTCCTTGTCCCTGGGGCTGCACTGGGGCCATGGGCTCACAACGGGCTGCAGATCGGGGCTGTTTCATGGAGCAGCCTCTTGCCCTCCTGGCATGTAGTGATAGTCCCGGTGGCTTTTCCTGGACCATGGGGCTTTTCCAGCAGCGAGGCCCCACGGTGGGGTGAAATGTGCTCCTCTTGTTTGTCTGACCCTCAGGTCAAGGACGAGGACAAGTCTTTAGCTGTGAAAAGACCCGGGAAGGAGGACGGGGCTGTAAGTGTTGCAGGGCACGGGCAGGGTGGAGCCGTGTTGGGGATGGGACACGTCCTCAGTGGGGACAGACCCTGTGCCAGGATTTGGGGACAGCACAGAGGGTCATGAGCTCAGCATCTCCCCCTGGTCCCTTAGGAGCACCAGTGGCTGCTCCAGGGCAGCACATGGAGGGTGGTGGGTGTTTTTGGGGGGATGCCGGGCTGTCAGTTCACAGATCACCCCCTAGTGCTTCTTCCTGTGTGTGGGGACAGGGACGTCACCATCACTCCCAGCTCTGGTGCCCAGTGGGATCTGTAGGGTGTCTGGGGAAGGGGACTGGGTGCTGCAACCCTTGGTGCCAGGGTCTGGCCGGGAGCACTGCTCTAGTGTCCCCTGGGCACCACTGTGTCCCAAGCAGTGTGTGCTTGCGGTGGCAGGCACCGCACCCCCGGACCCCCCCGCTCACACCATTGTCATTGTGGCTGCAGTCAGAGAGCTCGAAGGATGCGGCGTCTGCACCCCCAAATCCTGAGCCTCCAAATCCTGAGCCTCCAAATCCTGAGCTCCCGAAGAGCCCCGAGCTGCCCCCCGGGCGAGGGAAGAGCCCAGAGCCGGTGCTGAACGGGGCGGCCGTGAACGGGCTGGAGGCCCCGGCCACCGAGGCGCAAGGGGACGATGGCCAGGGGCTGTCACGCCGCAGGGTGGTCCGTGTGGTGCGCAAGGTGGTTCGCAAAGTCCTGCCGGGGGAGGACACTGGCAGCGCCAAGGAGCCGGGGCGAGACACCAAGTCTCCCGAGCCAGTGCCACCCCCCAGGAAGGAGGAATCCAGCCGTCCCGCCGTCCCGGCACCCCCTGCACCGCCTCCTCCCCCCACTGTGCCAGCAGCCCCCGCCAAGCCAGAGCCCAAGGATGAGATCTCAGCAGGGCTCAAAACCCTCATGGCAAAGGGCAAAACCAAAGAGCACCGGCCACGGCTCCGGCCGGGGGACAGGAGGGAGGAGAAGTCCCCCGAGCCGGCTGAAGGGGACGCGAAGCCGTCCCTGTCCCCGGGTGCTGAAGGCAAGCCGGAGCCACTGGTGCAGCCTTCGGGAGGGAAAACGGAGCCAGCAAAGGCTCCGAAACCCACCGCCCTGGAGAGGCACAAGGTACCGGTGTGTACACAGCGGGGGATACTCTAACACAGTGGCACGGTTGTGCCGCCCGGCGCGGCATGGTGTGAGCTCACCCGCATGGTTTGCAGTGGTTTTGGGGTGTGTGGTGCTGGGCGGGGGGACACTTTTTGGGTCAGTTGTGTGTGCTGTGACTGCTCCATCACGCTGCCCCTTGTCTCCCCCCTGGCTCACGTGGAGAAGAAGCTGCATGCCGGCGAGAAGCGTCCGACCCCTGTGAAAACTGCCCCGGCACCTCCGCAGCAGGTGTGTGGGAGTGGGGATCTGGATCCCTGGGCACTGTGGGTACCTGCTGGTACCCCGGCTGTGCCAGCATCAGTGGGTCTGCACCAGCCTTTGCGCCGGTACCCGCCCCAAGCACTAGCCAGGAAAGCCTTTGCGGTAGCCCCTCTGGCACCTGCGTGCCGCGAGTGCCAGGGCTGCGGGGGCTGCAGGGGCTGTGGGGCGGCCGGCCCGGGGCTGACAGTGCTGTGTCTCCAGGCTGCCCCCGGCCCCGCGTCCCGGCTGAGCCCGTCGGAGGAGGCGCAGCGCCGGCTGGAGAGGATCTTCAACACTTCTGTAATTCCAGGGGCGTTGGCGCTTCTGTGCCACCCACCTGGGGACAGGGAGGTGATCGTGCCCTTGTGCTTGGCTACCAGCCCTGTGGTCCCTCTCTCTGGATGGCACCGACAGCAGGGGATGGATGGATGACTGGGGCTGCTGGTGGTTTTGGGGATCACTGCCCAGACCAGTGTGCCCAGCCGTGGGGAGCTGCAATGTCCAGCTGTCCCCACTGGTGACATCCCTGTGGCAGCTGGGCACGGCTGCTGGTAGCTGGGATGATGCCCAGGTGGTGCTGTGGGGACTGTGGCCATGCCGGGGCCTCGCGGCGTGTCGCGGTGCTGCTGCTGCTTCTGCTCTCTGCCTCTCACCTCCTCTCTTCTCCTTTCTCTTCTTCCTCGCTGCCGTTAGCTGGACCCCACTGCCTCCGCCTCGGCCCCCAGCCAGGTACCGTACTCCCGTCCTCAGGAGCCCTCTGCCTCCACCAGCGACCCCCCGCCATCCTCTGTCTGCCGCTGGGCTGGCGTCTGCGCCCGCGCCTCGTGCTGGAGCGTAAGGCTTTCCCGCGGAGCCGCAGGGTGCCGGGGTGGCTGGGCCCCGGTGTCCCTCCCCAGCGAGGCCGTGCCAACAATCTGGGGGTCCCAAGAGAGTGCTCTTTGTGGCAGTAGCACAGCTGGGGCAGGATGGGGCACAGGGCAGGATGGGAAGGGGCAGAGCACCCGGCACAGGAAGGACAAGCGGCTCGTGCTGGAGCAGCCGCGGTGCACGGTGCTGGTGGAGCTCACAGCAGGTTGGCACAATGTCCCCCAGCCCTGGGGGCTGTAGCGGTGGGACGTCATGGCCGATGTCCTTCCTGGCTCTGTGCATCCCCAGTGCTGCGCTGGACCTGCTGCTCAGCTGGCCACAGCGGTGGCCCTCACAGGGAGTGCTCATGGGGTTTGGCACGATGGCACTTTGCCCCTGCTCGCTTCCCCCCTCGCCGCTTTCTGTGCCATCTGCGGGGCGGAGATCAACCCTTCTTGCCCTCACCCTGTCTCTTGGCCTCACCAGGGTCACGCAGACGATGCACTGGCAGTCCCCAGTGGCCCCGTCCTTGCTGCAGCTCAGGTTTGGCTTTGGGGTTCACCCTGCTCCTGGGTGACAGGGATGTCCCTGCTCTGCCGGCCGTACCAGCCCAGCGTTTCCCATGCCGCAGTACTGTGCCGTCACTGTGCCACGTCCTGCGTCCCTCCGTTATGTTCTTTTAGCGTGTCCTGTGTCCTTGCAGTGTGTCCCTGCAGCGTGTCCCCCAGCATGCCCGGTGTCCCTGCATCCCAGCACATGCCTGGCAGGGGTGCCTGCTCTCTGGGCTGCAGTTTGGGAGCTCAGCCCCTCCTGGCTTGCCCTCGGTGACTGTAGTGAACGCGCTTATGGGCTAACGTGGCTTTGCGTTTGCCCCGAGCTGTGACAGGGCCCTGGGGGGTCTCTGCAGCCCCGAGCACACGGGGGTCCTTGGGGACAGCAGACAAGGCGGGGACGTGTGCTGGGAGGGCTGGGGGTGAGATGAGGGTGTGCAGATGACCACGACCACCCCACATCCTGCCATCCCACAGGCCAAGACAGAGGAGCAGATCGCGGCTGAGGAGGCCTGGTATGAGACCGAGAAGGTGTGGCTGGTGCACAGGGATGGCTTCTCCTTGGGTGAGTCGGGAGTCAGCCCTCTGCTGCCCCGTCCTTCCTGCGGCACAGCGAGTCCCCCGGCCCGGCTGCGGTGTCCCCGGTCCCCACTGAGCACCCCGTGCCCCTCGCAGGTAACCAGCTGCGACTGGAGGAGGGCAGCCCCCTGCCCGAGGGCAAGGTGAAGGTGAAGCTAGACCACGATGGCACCGTCCTGGAGGTGGAGGAGGACGACGTGGAGAAGGTAGGGCCACAGGGCGGGGGATGGCAGGGTGGACCCCCATTCCCCGCCTGATGCCCCCACCACTTCGCTGCCAGGCGAACCCCCCGTCCTGTGACCGCGTGGAGGACCTCGCCAGCCTCCTCTACCTCAATGAGTCCAGCGTCCTGCACACGCTGCGGCAGCGCTACGGCAGCAACCTCCTGCACACCTACGCTGGCCCCACCATGGTCATCATCAACCCGCTGAGCTCCCCCTCCATGTACTCTGAGAAGGTGACCACACGGCCGGGGGGGACTGGAGGGGACAGGCATCTGGGAGCCATGCCACCGCACAGAGGGTTGGCCAGGGAGGTGGTGGATGCCCCATCCCTGGAGACATCCCAGGCCAGGCTGGACGGGGCTCTAAGCAACCTGAGCTGGTGAAGATGTCCCTGCTCATGGCAGGGGTGGCACTGGGGGAGATGGGAAGGTCCCTTCCAACCCAGACTGTTCTATGATTTACCTGCTTCTCCCTCTCCCCAGGTCATGCACATGTTCAAAGGCTGCCGTAGGGAGGACATGTCCCCACACATCTACGCGGTAGCCCAGGCTGCCTACCGTAGCATGCTGATGAGCCGCCAGGACCAGGCGGTCGTGCTGCTGGGTGCCAGCGGCAGCGGCAAGACCACCAACTGCCAGCACCTCGTCCAGTACCTCGCCACCATCGCCGGCAGCACCGGCAAAGTCTTCTCCGGTGAGTCCCTGGTGGGGAGTGCGGTCCCCGTGCTGCCTGCGCACAACCCTTGCTTTGCGGTCACAGCCCCCAGCGGTGGCCGGACACACGCCACGGCACACGGTGCGCTTTCACCGTCTCACGCCGCGCTCTTGAGGGCTGCCGCGGCACGGAGCATGGCACAGGAGCAGCAGCGTTTGCCCAACCGTTGGTGCCGGCTCTGGCCGCCCCCCACACAGCCCCTGCACCCCACCGCCCCACTTCTCTTCCTGCAGCGGAGAAGTGGCAGGCTCTCTACACCGTCCTGGAGGCTTTTGGCAATAGCAGCACTGGCATGAACGGCAATGCCACCCGCTTCTCCCAGATCATCTCTCTGGACTTCGACCAGGCTGGGCAGGTGGCATCCGCCTCTGTACAGGTGAGGGGGCCGGGGTGGCCCCCCTCGGCACGGGAGCTGGTCCATCCTCACCGGGGTGGCACCCTTGGCACAGGAGCTGGTCCATCCTCACCAGGGCGTTTCTCCCGCTGTGTGCCAGCCCCCGAGCTCTGCTGCAGACCCCCACCGTGCTTGCAGCGCTTAGCATCCCCTTCTCATCTTTGTTCATACCCAGACATGCGCAGATCAGATCAATTCAGTGCTTGAATTAGCCCCCATATCAGGGTGTCCATCTCTCTGTGGTAACAGCAGAGCCCTTAGAAGTCAACAGAGCTGCTTCATGTCCTGTAGTAGCAGACACCCCAGGAGAGGGGATGCTCATGGGTCACTTGGACAATGTTTACATTCGTAAAATGCCCTGCAGTGGGTGCAAGACCCCCACGTCTCTGTGGGGACCCTGGGTTGGCAATAGGGGTGAGGCTGGGGTGGGCCAGGGGGGGTCTCGGTGGGAGCACGGCCCTTGGGGACAGTTCCCAACCTTCCCACCTCTGCTAGACGCTGCTGCTGGAGAAGCTGCGTGTCGCCAGGCGTCCTGCCAACGAGTCCACCTTCAACGTCTTCTACTACCTGCTGGCCTGCTCTGACAGTGCCCTGCGGTGAGCTGGGCGGGCAGGACACGGCCCCCAGCCTGGGGGATCTCTGGGGTCTCCCTCATGGGGCTGATGTTGGTGTTTATCCTCACAGGACCGAGCTTCACTTCAACCACCTGGCAGAGAACAATGTCTTTGGCATTGTTCCCCTCTCTAAGGTGACTGTTACGGGGCTGGGGGCTGGGGGAGGGTGGTCCTTGCCCCATTGGAATGCAGGGGGAGGCAGAGCCAGGCTCCCACACCGATGGCTCCTGTCGCTCTCCACAGCCAGAGGAAAAGCAGAAGGCGATGCAGCAGTTCAACAAGCTCCAGGCTGCCATGAAGGTGATGGGCATCTCTGGCGAGGAGCAGAAAGCCTTCTGGCTCATCCTGGGGGCCATTTATCATCTGGGGGCTGCTGGGGCCACCAAAGGTAACGAGCTGCTCAGGGCTGGGAGCATTAATGAGCCGATGGCTGCATGGGGTCCCAGAGTGATCACCAGCACCTTGGAACCTTGTAAACAGACCCCCAGCTCGGCCAAGCTCTGGAGGGGTGTTTTGGGGCTGTGTTTTTGGACAGTGCCCTGTACCCCAGGTACTCTGGAGCACCTGGTTTTGCCCCCTCAGTTGGGATGGTCCCACCAGCCAGCGGGAATCGAGCAGCCCCAGACCCTGGGCTGGTGTCTGCCACACTGGGGGCCAGGGGCCTGGATGGGGCCGAGGGAGCTGGGGGGTTGTGTCCCCCCCATCCCTGGTGTAACACCTCTCCCCCTCCTCCTCCCCACAGAGCTGCTGGCAGACGGAGCCGGTAATCAGAGCCGGGGCGGGGGGGGGATCTGCTCCTGGTGGTGCCACGCGGTGCTGGTTTTGGGGTTGAAATGTGGGTTTGGGATGCTGCTGGAGTGCCAGGACACAGTGGGGTGCAGCGCTGGCCCTGGGGTGCTGCAGAGCACTAGAGGGCAGCAGGGACCCGCTGCAGCCACCGCGCCGGGATGCTCCGGAGGCTCCGAAGCCTTTTTGTGGGGGCCTGCTGAGGGAGGGAACCCCAAATCTTGGTCGGGGGAGCATCCCTGCATCCTGCTTGGAGTGAGCATCCCAGCCCCAGCTCTGTGCTGCTCCTGGAGCTCCCCACATCTCATGGGCACTGGGGATACTCAGAGCCTTCTGAGCTGCTCCAGTCCCCATTTCCTTGGCCCCTTGCTGCTCGTGCCGCTGGATCTGCCAGCGGCTCCCGTGTTCCAGGGCAGAGCTGAGCTGCTCCCCACCGGTGCCCACGGTGTGGCTGGGGATCCCAGGGGAAGGGCCCCCACACCGGGTCACTCTGTCTCACTGCGCCGTTACCTGGGGGGGGCCAGGCTCGACACGCGTGTGGCATGGCAGTGCCTGCGCCTGGCGTGTTTCGGCAGGACGGCATCCCTGTGCCGCGTGTCCGCACTGCCATGTCCTGTTGTTTCTAACCCCTGTCTCTGTTTGCATGTGCATGCTGCCCTTTTGCAATGCAGACGCCGACGAAGGTAAAGTCTTGTTCTCCGTGCGCCTATCTCTGTCCTTCCCATCCCACGTGCCTTCCCTTGTCCTGTCCCTGCATGTCACCATTAACCTGCTCCCACCTCCCCTGCCCTCCCCGTGTTGTTGTGTCTGGCAGCCACGGTCTGTCCTGCCACATCGCGGTGGGGCTGTTGGCTGCATGTGGCCGAGCAGGGATGTGTCCCCATGCTGGGGCAGCTCAGTGCCCCACACCATCACAGGGCTTGGGGGTCCCCAGGCAGCAGTGACCCCCTCTCCCTAACCCACGGCAAGGCTCTGGGCTCAGCCCTGCAGAGACACAAAGCCATTCACTCCCATCTCCTCTAATCAGACCCCAAAACACACAGTGCTTAAAAGGGACCTATAAGAAAGATGGGGACAGACTTTGGGCCTGTTGCTATAGGACAAGGGGACAGTTTCAAACTAAAGGAGGGGAGATTCAGGACAGACATGAGGAAGAATATTTTAAACTGAGGGTGGTGAGAGCTTGGCCCAAGTTGCACAGAGAGGTGGTGGATGAACCATCCCTGGAGACATCCCAGGCCAGGCTGGACGGGGCTCTGAGCAACCTGAGCTGGTGAAGATGTCCCTGCTCATGGCAGGGGGGGCACTGGGGGAGCTGGGAAGGTCCCTTCCAACACAAACTGTTCCATGATTCCTGGCTCACCGATGCTGGCCACATGCTCCTGCTCTGCACAGCATCCCCACCTGAGACTGTCCCAGCTCTGGCTGGAGACCCCCCTGATTTTGGGGGATGCCCTGGCTGGCACTGAGCCCCCTTACCCACCCTGCAGGTGGAAGGAAGCAGTTTGCCCGGCACGAGTGGGCTCAGAAAGCCGCGTACCTCCTGGGCTGCAGCCTGGAGGAACTTTCCTCTGCCACCTTCAAGCACCAGCCCAAGGGCACCCTGCAGCGATCCACCTCCTTCCGACAGGGCCCTGACGACCCCCCGCTGGGTGAGGGAGGCACAGGTAGGGTGAGGGATGGGGGGGACAGCGGGTGGTCCCAGGGGATATGGGGCTGGGGATGCTCAGGGTTGCCTCGGGCAGGTCCCAAGCTGACAGCGCTGGAGTGCCTGGAGGGCATGGCGGCCGGCTTGTACTCCGAGCTCTTCACCCTCCTCATCTCCCTTCTCAACAGGTATGTGCTTAAGGGGGGTGGGGGGAGAACTGGGAGGGGTCCCAGCAGCATCCGCTCACCCCACTGTGTCCCCTTGTCCCCCGCAGGGCGCTGAAGTCGAGCCAGCACTCTGTGTGCTCCGTGACAGTGGTGGACACCCCTGGGGCGCAAAACCCTGAGCTGGCGGGGCAGAGCCGGGGGGGCACCTTTGAGGAGCTCTGCCACAACTACGCCCAGGAGCGCCTGCAGCTCCTCTTCCACCAGCGCACCTTCGCCCACGAGCTGGAGCGATACAAAGAGGTATTGGGGACACCAGGGGCTGCCATCACCTCCTCCCCTCCCGCCCTCCTCTCCTCTCTCTGCACCAACATCTCCTACCAGCAGGGGAGGTTCAGGCTGGATATGAGGAAAAATTTCTTCCCAGAAAGAGTTGTTGGGCATTGGAACAGGCTGCCCAGGGCAGTGGTGGAGTCACCATCCCTGGAGGCATTGAGCAGACACGGAGATGAGGTTCTTAGGGATGCAGTTTAGCGACAGTGTTGGGTTAATGGTTGGACTTGGTGATCTTGAGGGTCTCTTCCAACCAAAATGATTCTGTGATTCCAGCCCCAGCTGGGCAGCTCTGCCTGAAAACGTGCCAGGGTGGGAGGTGGTGGGGTGGCTGCAGGTGCTGGTGGTGGGGAGAACTGACCAGTGCTAATCCCTGTCCCTGCTCCCCGGCTGCGCGGGCACTGACTGTCCCTCTGTCCCCCTCCCCAGGAGAACATAGAGCTCGCCCTGGCCGACGCCGAGCCCAGCTTCTCCGGCTCCGTAGCTGCTGTAGACCAGCCCTCACACCAGGCACTGGTAAGAACCTGCTGCGCTTCGCTGTGGCCATGTTACGGCAGTTTGTAGCATTGGGCAGCGGCCGGGCAGCTTTCCTGGCCTTTGGGACACAGAGGTGCTGTCCCAAATGCCGAGCAATGAGCGTGTGGATGCAGCCGCATCCCTGGTGCATCCCCCAGCCCTTTGCTGGGGTTCAGCCTGTGGGTGCCTGAGTCCCCCAGAGAGTGTCTCACTGCCCAGAGTAGGACATACGGACTCTTTCCCTGCGGGGTATCCATTAAGCAGAGCCTCTCGCGTGGTGCTGCTCTGCCTTGCTGCTGACAGTGGCCAAGATTACATGTTCTCTGGGTCGCCCGGATCCCCTGTTTCCCCGTGCCTGCCCCAGGGGACACTGGGGTGCCAGACCAGGTACGAGCGCAGTGTCACCCGCAGGTCCGGTCGCTGGCCCGCACGGACGAGGCACGGGGGCTGCTGTGGCTGCTGGAGGAGGAGGCGCTGCAGCCGGGTGGCAACGAAGACACCTTGCTGGAGCGGCTCTTCTCCTACTACGGCCCCCAGGAAGGGAGCAAGAAAGGTCAGAGAGGGACTGGAACCACAGGGCCATGCATCTGCAAAGCACCGGTCCTCAGCAATGCCGTGTCTCCCCACAGGGCACAACCCGCTGCTCCCCAGTGACAAGCCCCGGCACTTCCTCCTGGGCCACAGCTCAGGGACCAACTGGGTCGAGTACGATGCCACAGGCTGGCTCAACCACGTCAAGCACAACCCAGCCTCCCAAAACGCCTCCGTCCTGCTGCAGGAGTCGCAGAAGTATGTGGGATCCCAGGGTGGGAAGGGGGCATGGCGGGGGGGAAGAGGTGATTTTGGGGGGTGACGTCCCCTCCGTGCCCTGCAGGAAGGTGATCAGCAGCCTGTTTGCCGGCCGCGGCGGGTCGGCACTGGTGCTGTCAGGCTCAGTGGCGGGGCTGGAGGGGGGGTCGCAGCTGGCCCTGCGCCGGGCCACCAGCATGCGCAAGACCTTCACCACCGGTGTGGCCGCCGTCAAGAAGAAGTCCCTCTGCATCCAGATCAAGCTGCAAGTGGTGAGTAACGGGGTGCCAAGGAGGGGTTCCCTAGGTCTGGCTGGGGCACCGCTGCGTGTCACCGCTCACCCTACTCTCCTGTGCCCACAGGATGCCCTCATCGACAGCATCAAGAAGTCCAAGCTGCACTTTGTGCACTGCTTCCTACCCAAGGCGGCGGGGGGTGGCGGGGACCCCCGGGCTCTGCCGTGCCGGCGGGTGAGCGGCAGCGAGCTGGAGCTGCCGGCGGAGCACTGCGAGGCCGGGCTCATGCAGCTGGACGTGCCCCTCCTGCGCGCCCAGCTCCGCGGCTCCCGCCTGCTCGATGCCCTCCGCATGTACCGCCAAGGTGAGCCGCACTGCCAGCACCCGGCCAGGGGGACGCGGGGGCTGCAGTGCACATCCCGCTGCCGGGATGGATGCCGTGGGGGCCCCGGCTGTGCCTTCTCCCTGGGAAGCCAAACTCCCCCCCAGGAACCCATTTGGCACATGCCTTTACTCTGAGCCCCGTGGCTGCCAGCTGTGCCCCCCCAGTGATCCTGGCCCCATCCCCGTCTCCACGGAGCTGTTATCTACGCTGGGGACAGGCATGGCCTTAATTGGGTGTCTCCGCTGGTGCCGCTGGCTCCTGGCAGCTCTCTTGCTGGCAGCCGTCCCCTGTCCCACCAGGTCGTGCTCAGCTTTTATCGATAAGTGCAGCCCAGCCAAGGGTTTATTGCCTGGGGGCTGGGCCATTCCTGCCGCCATCGGGAACTGACGCTGCCCGCGCACCTCCCGGATCGATGGCCGCGGCCAGCTGGCTGTGGCGGGGTCAGCATCCCCATCAATACCCCTTTGTTAATTAAGATGTGGAGGCTCAGTGCTGCGAGCCTGATGCAGAAGTTGGCTGTGGCTCAGAGCGGAGCCGGAGGAGCCTGTTTGCTTGCACAGGCGACACGTGTCCCTGCGCTCCCCCCGAGGCAGGAGCTGGCTGCTGTTGCCCCAGATCCTGGCCAAAATTGCTGGAAGACACAGCCAAGGAAAACCTCCCGGGGAGGGTCAGGGCGCTCTGGCTGTGCCCAACCCCAAGGGAAACTTGCGCCCTGTGCTGTGACCCCATCCGCTCCCCCAAAACATGACAGTCAGGGCATGCAGGGCTGTGCCCAGCAATCCCCGGGTGTCCCGGCTGCCCCCGCAGCCCCTCTCTCCCTTGCTGCCCCCCAGGGTACCCCGACCACATGGTGTTTGCCGAGTTCAGGCGGCGCTTTGATGTCCTGGCCCCACACCTGACCAAGAAGCACGGGCGCAACTACATCGTGGTGGACGAGAAGCGGGTACGTGCCCTGCGCTGGGGTGGGTGCTGCGGTCTGGGGTCCCCTGCACCCTGGGGGTCCCTTGCACCTTTGGGGTGCTGCCAGCCCAGCCCTGACACCTCTCCATCCCCGCAGGCGGTAGAGGAGCTCCTGGAGTCACTGGACCTCGAGAAGAGCAGCTACCACATGGGCTTGAGCCGGGTATGGTGCCAGATGGTGTCTGCGGGTGCTGGTGGTGGCACAGGGCAGGGGTGGGTGGCACAGGGCAGGGATACATGGCATGGCTCAGCATGGTTCAGCGCAGCATGGCATGGTGCGCAGCGCAAGGGCAGCGCTGTTTGCTCCCACCTACAGCATTCCTGATGCCTGGGGAATAAAACCCCCACAATGGGACAGGACCAGTGGCTGCAGAGGGGACAGATGTGTCCCCGCCAGCCAGTGTGGCAGGAGGGTGGCACAGTGTGGCCAGAGGGATGCCGGCACCCATCGGCATCTCACCCCGCTCCCCTCCCGCAGGTGTTTTTCCGAGCCGGGTCTCTGGCCAGGCTGGAGGAGCAGCGGGACACACAGACCAGCAAGAACATCACCCTGTTCCAGGCGGCGTGCAGGGGCTTCCTGGCGCGGCAGCACTTCAAGAAGAGGAAGGTTCGTCCCAGCGACTCTCCCCTCCCCACTCTGCTGCACAATTTCGCCTAAAATGGGCAGTGCAGCTTTTCTGCCGCTGCCTGGGCCAGCACCTCCTCCTCCCGCCTCCAGCCGTGGGGAGCCGTGGGGGGCCGAGGCGGGGGCCGGGGGGCCAAGGGGAACCGGCGGGAAGGGCGCTGGGCATCGCCACGGTGGGATGAAGCAACGTTTTGCCTCCCACTTCTACTATTAAAGAAGATGTAAAATAGGCATCTCGGCAGCGCCTCGCTTGCCGCAAGATCAGCGTTTGGAGGGGCTGGAGGGAATCAAACAGCAGATAAGCTGGGTGCAATTAGCCCAAATGCTAATGAAGGGGAGCATGCCGGGGTGCCGGCAGGGGTGCTGAGCACCCACCCCCCTGCTTTGCCCCGCTGGCGGCACCCCGTGCTGACACCATCCCCTGCGCAGATCCAGGATTTGGCCATTCGGTGCGTGCAGAAGAACATCAAGAAGAACAAGGGGGTGAAGGACTGGCCGTGGTGGAAGCTCTTCACCACCGTGCGGCCCCTCATCGAGGTGCAGCTCACCGAGGAGCAGATCCGCGGCAAAGACGTGGGTATCTCTGTGCCGAGGTGGAAGGGCTGGATGGGGCGGGGGGGCTTGGGGGAGTCTTGGTCCTGGGCAGGGCCCTGAGGCAGTGTGGGGTGCAGGAGCTCTCGGTGGGATGCAGGAGCTCTCGGTGGGATGCAGGAGCTCTCGGTGGGATGCAGGAGCTCACGGGGGGATGCAGGAGCTCACGGGGGGATGCAGGACCGTGGCTGCCCTGTGCCCCGCCAGCGCCAGGCTCGAATTGCTCCCTAATTTGCGACTCAGCATGTCATTAGCATCCCGGGAGCCGGCTGGTGCGTGAGCCCAATTACGAGGCGCGGAGAATGGAAATGAAACCCTGTGCCGAGAGGCAGATGCGGGGGCTCTGCGCCGCGCTGGCAACCAGACACTCGTGCCCCAACCCGGCACAAAGCTGCTGCCTGGCTCAGCTTTCAGCTCAACCCGCCAAGGACAGGTGCCCAGAGTGGGGGCACCTGGGCCCCCTCCTACCCCCCCCAGCCTGTGCTGGCACCAGAGGAGGGGTCAGAAAGATGTGCTTGAAGCGTGCAGCCTGGCACACTGCCCCAGTGATCCCCGGGCATCCCGGTGGGTCCCCAGCCCTTTGGTGAGCCGCAGTGGGTGGGTTTGCTCCCACCCAGTCTGCCAGGGGGGTGTGAGGACCCCTCTGCGGCTTCACCAGAGCCGCCTGGCGTTCCAACGCCATTTATGGGGTTGGAGTCGACACAGCGGTGGAGCGGGTTGGGGAAAGTCCCTGCCCAGCCCTTGGCAGGGGAGACCGGCCCCTGCCTCCAGGAGCCCCCACCCAGTGCTGGGGGGGAACTGGGGAGTGCGGAGACCTGCCAGGCTCCTGCCTTCCAACCTCTCCCTCTTGCGCCTGCCCCCTCCCTCACCGCCCGCTCTGTTGCAGGAAGAGATCCAGCAGCTGAAGAGCAAACTCGAGAAGGTGGAGAAGGAGCGGAACGAGCTCCGGCTCAACAGCGACCGCCTGGAGAGCAGGGTAGGTCCTCGCTGGCTCCGGGAGGGGCTGCGGTGCCGTACCATCCCACCCCGGCGCCTGCCCCGGCCCACGGTCCCGCTCCCCCCGCTCCACCCCAGATCACAGAGCTGACGTCGGAGCTGACGGACGAGCGAAACACTGGCGAGTCGGCTTCCCAGCTGCTGGACGCCGAGACAGCCGAGAGGCTGCGGGCTGAGAAGGAGATGAAGGACCTGCAGGTATACGCGCTGCTCCCCAGCCTTGCAGTTTCTCTTGGCCCCCCCCGTGCTCACCATGGCTGTGTCCCCTCCCAGGCCAAGTATGATGCTCTGAAGAAGCAGATGGAGTCGATGGAGATGGAGGTGATGGAGGCTCGGCTCATCCGGGCAGCTGAGCTCAACGGGGAGCTTGACGATGACGATTCAGGTACTGTCCTGCCTCTGGTGCTCATTGCCAGCACACCCTGGGGTGCCCCATGGTCATGTCACCCCGCTCTCCATGGTGGCAACACCTACCCCTGGGGCCCCACACCACCCCTTGCAGCCCCTGGGTGACCCCATTTCCCCACGCAGGTGGCGAATGGCGGTTGAAATACGAGCGAGCGGTGCGGGAGATCGACTTCACCAAGAAGCGGCTGCAGCAGGAGCTGGAGGACAAGCTGGAGGTGGAGCAGCAGGGCAAGAGGCAGCTGGAGCGCAGGGTGAGTGGGGGGCTCCGGGGACCCCCGGGTGGGGTGGCCGGGGGGTGGGCAGTCGTTGCCTGCTTGGAGCTACACATAGGGAGCATGTGGCCACGGCGGTGGGGACGTAGTGGCTTCCCCGAGCCCTGACCGCCCTGCCCGCGCCTGCCCGCAGCTGACAGACCTGCAGGCAGACAGCGAGGAGAGCCAGCGGGCGCTGCAGCAGCTGAAGAAGAAGTGCCAGCGCTTGGCCGCCGAGCTGCAGGACACCAAACTGCACCTCGAGGGACAGCAAGGGCGCAACCACGACCTGGAGAAGAAGCAGCGGAGGTTGGGGACCGCGCACTGGTGGTGACATGCCGGGGGGGTGACATTCTCGCCGCACACTGAGCCTCTTGCAAAGCGGCATTACCATTTTAGCAGGGATTTGGGCACTTCACCAGCTCCTGCTTGGCCGAGGCATCTCTGGCGGGATGGGGCTGCCTGGATCAGATGTGTTCATTGTGGGGGGGACTCCAATGGCCTTTTGGGGGTTCCAGAGCCGAGTGATCCCCCTGTGTGGGACCATGTCCCACACTGGAGGCTGTTCATGCTCTGCTCAGTGCTTGGTCTTGTCCCATCCCCTTTCCCAGCCCCAAAGTTTAACGTTATTAAGCAGCAGGGACGCTTTCATCTCATTATGGTAATGATCACACACACAAATACAGCGAGAGAATCCAATCTAATTAATTTCAATTTCCGTGGATTGGAGTCTGTGCTAATGCAGCTGTTTATTACCCAGCGCGAGTAAAAATGGGGATTAGCTGCCAAGGTGTTTAACGCAGGTCACAAACTCAAGCGCGGGGTTGTTTTCCAAGCCCCAAAGGCAGCGATTTTGGAGCAAACCCAGCTGATCCTATCCCAGGGGCACTGGGAGAGGCTGTGGCACTGCTGCCCAGCTCCAGGCTGTGCTGAGCCCCCTCCTGCTGCGGCCTATGTCCCCTCCGGGGATGGGACCGGTGCCATCCCATGCGGGACCATTGCACCAGCCTGTGGCTGGGGGAGCTGAGCTGCTGCAAGAGCCTGTCTTTGCTGGAGACCCACCCTGGGCCTTGCAGCCCCTCCATGTCCTGTAGCCCCTCTGTGTCCTGCTTGGAGGGTGCAGTGTCCCCTGCTGCCACCACATAGCCAAACCCCCACGGTTAGTAGCCACAGCCCTGCTGGCATCTTTGAAGTCTGCACAGCAGGCACCATGTTCTCCATCAGCTGCTGAGCAAAGGTGTTGGGAGGAGTTTCTCCAAGTTGCTCCACACCACCGTGCCGCCAATTAAAGGCTTATCAGCAGCATGTTTCAAACGAGCACTCAGTGCCTGCTGCCGTGGGATGGGGACGTTCGGCGCGGTGCAGGTGGCACGGTGCTGGTGACCAGTTCCTGGTGCCGTGTCTTGGTGCTGAGCCCCGCTGTCCCCACACAGGTTTGACAGCGAGCTCTCGCAGGCACACGACGAGGCCCAGCGGGAGAGGCTGCAGCGGGAGAAGCTGAGCCGCGAGAAGGACGTGCTGGTGGCCGAGGTCTTTGGGCTCAAGCAGCTGCTGGAGGTGAGTGTCCCCCCATCCCCTCCCCAGCCCCATGGCCAGCAGACACCTCCAGCTCACGGTGACCCCCCCCTTATTGCCAGGACAAGGACTCAGAGATCACGGGGCTGACACAGAAGGCAGAGGCGCTGGAGGCGGAGCTGCAGGACATCTCCTCCCAGGAGTCGAAGGATGAGGCGTCTCTGGCCAAGGTGAAGAAGCAGCTGCGGGACCTGGAGGCGAAGGTCAAAGACCAGGAGGAGGAACTGGACGAGCAGGCTGGGACCATCCAGATGCTGGAGCAGGTACGGCGGGGAGGGGCGAGGTTTCTGGGTGGGGTAGTTTCGGGCAGGGCTGTTATTACCTGGGCCGGGCTTGCCTGGGAAGCGGAGGCGTTCGCCCTCAGCCCGGCGTTGGGCCAGGCACCGCTGCGGCTCACGGCCCTCCGTGCCATGGCCCGGCACATTGCCGTGGGGCGGGTGGCCCAGTCAGACTCGGACTGGGGTTTTTTCCGGGTGAGCGGCGCCCAGAGGGTGGTGTGTGGGGTCCCCATGTCCCCTTAGCTCTGACCATGTCCCCCCCGTTTTCAGGCCAAGCTGCGGCTGGAGATGGAGATGGAGCGGCTGCGGCAGACCCACGCCAAGGAGGTGGAGAGCCGCGATGAGGAGGTGGAGGAGATTCGGCAGTCGTGCCAGAAGAAGGTAGGGCTCGGCTGCAGCCCCTCTGTGTGAGGAGCGTCCAGGATGGGTCCCCGTGCCTCAGGCGGGTGCTGGGAGCTGCCAGCTGGGCACCGTCACGCAGCACCCGGCACTCAACGCTCCCACACGGCCACGGCCCAGCTCTGCTGGCCTGGCAGGTCCAACCGGTCCCTCTGCTGCCCGGGCCAGCGCACGCCGGGCTCTGCACCGCTGGTTGCACAAACACCCGGCCGGTGGGGTCATCCCATGTTCCCAATATGTGGGGACATGCAAAGGGGACGTCCTGGCCCCTTTTGGCCATCCTGACTGGGCCGTGCTCACTGTCCCCCAGCTGAAGCAGATGGAGGTGCAGCTGGAAGAGGAATATGAGGACAAGCAGAAGGTGCTGAGAGAGAAGCGGGAGCTGGAGAGCAAGTTATCTGCCTTCAGCGAGCAGGTAGGGTGCAGGGCAGCCAGGCAAGTGTTTCGCTTCGGGGACCCTGAGGTGGCCGTGGTGGGGTGGGTGCCCTGGCACAGTGTCCCCTCCACCACAGGCCAACCAGCGGGACTTTGAGACGGAGAAGCGCCTGCGCCGGGACCTGAAGAGGACAAAGGCGCTGCTGGCCGACGCACAGATCATGCTGGACCACCTGAAGAACAACGCGCCCAGCAAGAGGGAGATCACCCAGCTCAAGAACCAGGTGTGCATCTAGACCCCCCCAAAACTGCAGCCCTTGAGGGACTTGGGGTGTTCCCATCCCTTGTCTGGGTGCTGAGCTGTGTCCCTGCAGCTGGAGGAGTCGGAGTTCACCTGCGCGGCCGCTGTCAAGGCCCGCAAGTCCATGGAGGTGGAGATTGAGGACCTTCACCTGCAGATCGATGACCTCGCCAAGGCCAAGGCAGCAGTAAGTGGTTTTGGGGTGCCATGCACCGTGGTGGGGCCATGTCCCACCTGCACCCAATGGGAGACCCCCAGCAGCACGGCAGGGTGACCCTACGCCATTCGGGATGGTTTTGGGGGGTGGGTGCCCCTCTCCCCGGGGTGCAGCGGGAGACGCAGGTGTCTCCCTGCAGCTGGAGGAGCAGCTGAGCCGGCTGCAGCGGGAGAAGAACGAGGTGCAGAGTCGGCTGGAGGAGGACCAGGAGGACATGAACGAGCTGATGAAGAAGCACAAGGCGGCCGTGGCCCAGGTGAGGGGGGAACAGCAGCTGTGGCACCACCGCCCCCCCATAAACACCCTTCTGGGAGCTGGCACAGTGGGGTCCCCGCTGACACTCTGGTGTGTCCCACAGGCGTCCCGAGACCTGGCGCAGATGAACGACCTGCAGGCACAGCTGGAGGAGGTCAGCAAGGAGAAGCAGGAGCTGCAGGAGAAGGTGGGGAGCACCGATATCGGGCATGCACCCCAAGTGAAGGTGGCAGTGGCACCCAGAGACCCGCTGCCCACACTTTGGAGGGCCTCACACCCTGGGGGGCGCAGAGCTCCATGGGGAGCTCTCTGTTGGGTTGAGGACAGTGTGGCCAGCAGCTCTGCCCCAGGGCAACATGGCGAGAGACTTTGGGGGTGGTGGTCAATGCTGAGGCTGTGCCCCCCCTGCAGCTGCAAGGCCTGCAGAGCCAGCTGGAGTTCCTGGAGCAATCCATGGTGGACAAGTCACTGGTGAGCCGGCAAGAGGCCAAGATCCGGGAGCTGGAGACCAGGCTGGAGTTCGAGCGGACGCAAGTCAAGCGCCTGGAAGTGGGTCCTGGGACTGGGATGCAGCGGGATCATGATGCAAAGCTGCCCAGGGGCTCCCTGCGCGCATCCCCAATATCTCCTCCCCACAACCACCCACGCCGCTGCCCTCCCCTGCCAGCAGCCTGTCCTCGTCCCTGCAGGGAACGCTCCCGGCAAGCGCCGATAACAATAATCCACCGCCCAGCCCGGCAAAGTGCTGCTATTTCCCTGCATTGACTTAGGGAAATTATAGACTCTCCCAGCCCCGCTAAATGCTGCCTGCTTTATATTCTGCCTTTGCAGCTCTGCCGGGGGAGCGGAGCAGCTTAGCTCTCCTCTTAATGTTTTCCTGGCTGTTATTTCCCTTCCCCGCTCTCTCTGCCGGGGCCATAAATATGCAGCGGCTGGCTCAGCGGCTGAGAGAGAACGAGAGCTATTTTTTCCCTACGTTACACGCTGTAATTACTTCACACACAGTTAAATCTATTTTTCCAATTCGGCAAAGCACCCGCGGGTTGTTCTGCCCCTTCCCTGGCCCTGGGTGGGAGGATGTTTCTCCTCCATCTCCTTGTGAACATCCATAGGGTTGAGATCTGTCCTTGTGTGAGCCCTTGGGGGGATCCATGGGGGATCTGGGGTGACCCCATTGCTCTGCAGAGCCTGGCCACGCGGCTGAAGGAGAACATGGAGAAGCTGACGGAGGAGCGGGACCAGCGTGCGGCCGCCGAGAACCGGGAGAAGGAGCAGAACAAGCGGCTGCAGCGGCAGCTCCGCGATGTCAAGGAGGAGATGGGCGAGCTGGCCAAGAAGGAGGCAGAAGCCAGCCGCAAGAAGCACGAGCTGGTGAGGCACCCGTGACGAGGACAGGCATGGGGACGCAGGGGTTTCCTGGGGGTACCGGGCTCACCCCATTCCCTCCCTGCAGGAGATGGACCTGGAGAGCCTGGAAGCCGCCAACCAGAGCCTGCAGGCAGACCTGAAACTGGCCTTCAAGCGCATCGGGGACCTGCAGGCAGCCATCGAGGATGAGATGGAGAGTGACAGCAACGAGGACCTCATCAACAGGTGAGAGCACCTGGCTCCCACGCAGGGCACGTCACCGGGGCTCACCGCTTCTCCTTCCACTTCTGAAGTGCCACAGGGACCCCTGGGCTCTGCCTGGCCCTGGCAGGTCTGTCCATTTGTCTATCCATGCATTGTGCACACGTGCATCTGGCCGTGCACCCGTGCATCCCTCCATCCATGCATTGTGCACCCATGCACACGTGCATCAGTCCGTGCATCCGTGCGTCCGTCCCTCTCTCCACCTGCAGCCCCCGTGCAGCTTCACCCACTTGTAGAGGTGCCCAAAATACAGCCAGGGCTGTGCCAGCTGGAAACAGCCTGGGGACCCCCAGGAGCCAGAGCAGCACAGGCTGGCAGGAGCTCTGGGGTGCTGGGATCCAGCCTGGCCCCGGATACTGGGATCCAGCCCAGCTCGGGATGCTGGAATCCAGCCCAGCCCAGGATACTGGGATCCAGCCTGACCTGGGATAGTAGGATCCAGTCCAAGATGCTGGAATCCGGCCAAGTGCAGCCCCATGTCAGGGGTGCAGGGCAGCCACATTTCCCTTAGCCCTTCCCCACCATTTAATTTGTCCCTCCCCACCCCATTATTTCCTCACCCACTTGCTCTTTTTTTCTTTTTTTTTAATTTCCTTTCATTTGATTTCTTTCTGTTGTGTTTCTCCCCCCTCCCCCCGCCTCCCAACCCCTCCCAGTTTGCAGGACATGGTGGCAAAGTATCAGAAAAGAAAGAGTAAACTGTGAGGAGCTCCTCTTTCCTTCCCCCCCTCCCCTAACCCCCACCTCACCCCCGCGGGCCGGGGTCCCGCATGCTGCTGGCCCAGCTCCGCATGCCCTAACCACACCTGCGGCACGTAACCGCATCCACGGCACGTAACCGCATCCACGGCACGTAACCGCATCCACGGCACGTAACCGCATCCACAGCATGGAACCGCATCCACGGCATGGAACCGCATCCACACAGGGGACAGGGGACAAGGGACAAGCCCCTGGGCCAGGGCGGGGGGTGATGCTCCAGCATGATTAATGACAGCGTGTCGGCGTGGAGCTGTGACGGAGCCCCACTGCCGCCACAATTAATATTCCCTGTCATGGTCACTGCCCCGTGACCCACGTCTTGCTAAACTAACAGCACGCTCGCCCAGACTTAAATTGCATTTGATGTGGAGTTTAATTCCACCAGTTATGAAACCTCATATGCTCCCCGAGTTTGTTTACGGGGCATGTTGTTGTTTTTTGGTTTGTTGTCGTTCTGTGTTTTCTGTTGTTGATGGTTTTTTTTTGGTTTTTGGGGTATTTTTTCCAAGCTGAGCGTTGCCTGGATGTATTGCAAGGGATGGAGACGCACGTGATGGAGTGCGGCTTATTGCTTTGAATTTGTCAAGCATATTCAGGGTCTATCCCAGCCCGTCCCCCGTGCCGTCTGCCGCTGTCCCCAGGCAGGGAATAAGCCCAAAGCCAGGCAGATAAAACGGCCGTTTAAGATGATATGATATATTCCTGGCCCAGCAGCCGCTCGCTCGGAGCCCTCGCGTCATTCCAGCCGGCAGCGGCGTGGGGAGAGAGGGGGACGAGCCGCTTCGATTTCCTTATAGATCCCGCCGGCCCTGCCGTAACCCTAATGAAAGCAGTCAGCAGTTGGGTATTCAGGGAGATTTATACAGGGATGCTTTTAACGTGGAGGAATGGATTTTGCAATGCATACGGCACCTTCTTTCTAAAGGCAATCAATATGGTTACGAACGGCTGTTATAAATTAGATGGTTTAAGCCAGATAGGGCTTTTTTTTTATGCTGGCATGTAAATCAGGGGTTCTCCAGCATGGCAGGGCCGTAAATCTGTTCCCTGCGCTCCTGCGCCCGCCTTGCCGGAGTCGTTCCTGTTCTGCCTGCTAAACTCCTGTTTACCCAGGGCCATCAACATCGCTCTTCCTCGCTGTAATTTTGCACTCGATGGTGGGCTATAAAACGAACCCACTTATTTCCTTCCCAGCCCCGGAGCTGGAAATCTCCCAGATTTCTGGAGCCGTGCCCAGCCTGCTGCCCCAACACCGGCCCCGCTGTCTTATCTCTCCAGCCCCGCAGCCGTGCAGGGGGATGTTGAGCTGAGCGTGCAGGAGCCTCTTTGCTGGGCAGGGGGAGATTTGGGGGTACAGGGGCATGGCTGTGCCCCTAGCAGGCAGGTTGAACCGTATGCACACAGGTTGTGCGTTGGGAGATGGAGCAGGACCGCAGGATGGGGTGCTGGGGAGGTTTGGCACCTGTCAGCTGAATTTCACCTCCCCAGTGCCCAAACTCTCCCTGCCCCCCACTCACCTCTCGCTTTTCTCCCACCCCGACCTGCGCCTCCGGCAGCGACGGTGACTCGGACGTGGACTCGGAGCTGGAGGAGCGCGTGGACGGGGTGAAGTCCTGGCTCTCCAAGAACAAAGGCTCCTCCAAAACTCTCTCGGATGACGGCAGCCTGAAGGGCAGCAGGTGGGTGCAGGGCTGGGAAAGGATGGGATGGGCTGGGGGACAACCAGGGAGGGGTTAATGCCGGTGAGTGGCTCGGTCTCCATGGGGGACGCTTGTCCCCAATCTCAAGGTCCCCATCCCCAGCATCCCACCCACAGCACCGCAGCCACTGCAGCACAGGGACCCACCCCAGAGGTACACGGGCATCTGCAGCCCCAACCCCATCTGCCTCCCCCGGGGGGTGCGGTATCAGACTCCAGCCCTGGGCATCATCCCCCAGCTCTGGGGCTGCATCTCCCTGCATCCTCCTGTCCTCTGCGGCTCCACCACATCCGTCAGCAAACACTGGCTGCCCCCACAGCCCCCGGCAGATGTGGGGGACATGCCCAGGTGCCCCCCCTGCAGCGTGGGGCTGGGGCACGCAGCCCCGCTCGCCTGCGGAGCGCAGATTGCTTTTATCCAAACCCAATTTCCTAGCAGGGCTCCGGGAGTCCCAGGGGGCTCCCCCTTCTCTGCCGAGCAAGGGAGAAAGATCTGAGCCGGTTTTTCTTAATTGGTTTAATTTATTCAGTGGTGCAGATGTAAAACATTTTGTTACTGGAGATAATTCCACCTTTTCTGAAGTCGAGAATCAAACACAGTGGCTCCAGGTAGCCGACAATGAATTAAATTGAACGCAACACTTTAAAGAGGAATCAAAGTGCCGGGCTAGAACAATTCCCCCATTTACATGACATTTTTCCAACGATGCTATTTCCCGCTGACGCAAATTACCGAGGCTGCCTCGCCGCCTGTCCTGGCCGCTTATCTCCATGTCTCTCTTGTCTCCCCCGTGCGTGCTGGGGCCGCGGTGCTGCCGGTGCAGGTCGGTCCCGCCGGAGGGTCCCGAGGCCGAGGAGCGGCCGGTGTCGGTGTTGAGCTGCCTCAGCTATAGGAAGCGGCCGAGCCTCAAGGACTCCATAGGTGGCCGCGGGGATGAGCAGACGCTCTTCAGCGCGCTCAGCGAGCGACCGGCGTCCCCCGAGCGCGCTGCCCGCAGGGCGGCCCGGGCCGGCGAGCCCGAAGACCGGGCGGCCGTCATCGCCCGCGCCTTCGCCGACGCCAGCAGCCGCGCTCGGCAAGGGCTGGGCAAGCGTTGGTCCCTCTCGGCGGCTGACGGTGACAAAGCCTCTGTCGCCTCTGCCCCGGTGAGCCGGGCCTCCTCCGCCTCCTGGCGCGGGCTGGAGGATGGGGACGAGGGGGACGAGGGGGGCTCGGTGCTGAGCTTCGCCCTGTCCAGCCCCGGGAGCTTGCGGAGCCGGCGCGGGGGGCCGGAGGGTCGCCCCGAATCGCGGCTCTCCCTGGCCCGCAGCCGTCTGGAGGAGACAGACGAGGGGTCCCGCGGGCAGCCCCCCCTGGGGCGCAGCTTCTCTGTGCCCCCCCGGCCCCGCAGTGCTGCCTCCGAGGAGGGGGGTCCTGGGGACGCCCGCCCCGTGGGGCACCGCTCCTACCTCGACCCCGACCTGGAAGCCGCCATCCAGGAGGTGCTGAGCTACCGCCCGGCGCGGGCCGGGGGCTGCTCCAGCCCCGAGGCCGACTCGGGGGATGACAGACGGAGCGTGAGGAGCGTGCGGAGCGCGGCCCCCCTGGGCGCCGCCGACCGCCCCCCCGGCAGCCTCCGCCGCTCCGCATCCGCCCTCGACTTTTCCCGGCGCTCCGGCCGGCGCCGCAGCAGCTCGGGCTCCTCCGAGGAAGAGGAGGAGCGGAAGAAGAAGAGCGCCAAGAAGCACGCTAAGAAGTCCAAGAAGAAATCCAAGAAGAAGAAGAAGAAGCAGCAGTCATCATCCGACTCGGCTTCCTCCTCCGATTCCTCCTCCGATTCCTCCTCCGGCTCCACCGGCTCCTACCGCAGCACCTCCAGTGTCAAGAAGGGCCCCCGGGCAGCGGGGGGCGAGGAGCCGGGACGCCCCACCCGGGGCAAAAAGGAGGAGAAGCAGCGGAAGAAGCAGGTGGACAGCCTGATGATGAAGTACCTGTACCGGCCCGAGAGCGACTGAGGCAGGAGGTGGGAGCAGTGTGTGCCGTGCAGCATGAACCTCCCCGTGTGCCACTAACCGCTCCTTCTAACCCTCGCCCTGCTCCGGGCAAGGAGCCCACTCCGCCGGGCACCCCGGGATGGGGCACCCCACTGTGCCCACAGCCAGCCCGGCTTTTGGGGGCTGCAGGGCATCCCTGATGCGTCTCCAGCTGCGTGGAGCATCCCCGGTGTGGCCACGGCAGGACCGGCAGCTCCCCGTGCTGCCAGGACGTGCTGTGTTCGGGATTAGCGGCTGCGGGACAGCGGGAAGCACTAATCCCTTCCCGGCTCCCCAGCACCAGCCAGGATGCAGCTGAATTGATTCCTTCAGGAATTGCCAGGGTTTTCGGGGTGGTGTGGCATCCCCGCTCGCCCTGGGGGATTCGCTGCGCCCCAGGGATTGTGGCGGGTCCCGAAGGCGGCAGGAGGAGCGGGACGGGCACTAACACGCACCCGCTGCAGCGTGCGAGCGTGGGGTGGTTGGGGCTCAGGCGTGATTCTCGGTGCAGCCGCATCCCCCTGCCCTGTGCCGTGCGGGGTGTCTGTGACAGGGAATCGGGGTGCAGACCGCCTTGCTCTGTGGGGTTTGGGGACTCTGCACCCTGGTTGGTGGTGGAGAAGAGAGCGTGCGTGCAGCCTGGGGTGCACCTGGGCTCACCAGCAATGATTTTGAAGTGGGTTCAATCTTTTCTGATGGCTCCAATGGGAGAAGTGCTGGAGGAAGGGTAAAAAGCCTTTTGGAAACGTGTTTGCAGTCAGGCTGCCCGTCCTGGTGCCGGTGAAGTATCGTGGGATCTGGGGGGCGCAAAACACCACCAGCACCAGGCTCTGGTGTGACCGGGACCCTCGCACGGTGACTCCTGCAATCAGCAGCCACACAGCCACGAGCTGTTTTCTGAGCCCGCGGGGGTTGGCAGCCCCGGGCGGGTCGGGGTCAGTCGCAGTGGAGCGTGCTCCTGGTTTCTCAGAAATCATAAACAAGGTGGTGATGGAGGCTCTATCCAGCTGTCCGCCGTCGTGCCGGCTCCTCGCAGCTCCCGGTGCAACTTGGGGGGGATATGTCCCACAGCAGAGCCCTGCTGTGCCACTGCAGCCCCCCCCGACCCCGCTAACCCCGCTTTCTCCCACGCAGCCCCCCAGGTTCCCGGCACTCCTTCGCCTACGACCGCTGGGACGAGGAGCAGGACGCCGGGGAAGGGACACGCCGCTCCTCCCGCAGCTCCCCCAGCGAGGCAGAGAGCCGGGCCGCCGAGACCCCCGCCTAGCCCCCACAGCCCGGCCCGTCACCCCAGGAACACTCAGCTCCACGGGGCCGCCCCAGGCAGCCGGTATTTCTTCTGCACTGGGATGGGGGGAGACATGCAGCCACCCCCCTCAGTCCTGGGGGTGCAGCCTGGGGGCTCGCTGGCTGCAGCCCCCACCCTCCCACCCCCGTCTGTCCCAGGTGGCAGAGCCGGCAGCTCCGGCACCCGGGTTTATTCCTCAGTGCCTGCTGGCTCCTTATTTTATAACTTAAACTCCCCCACCTCGGGCACCCCTCTTCCCTGTTAAACCCTTTTTAGTTGAGCCAAAGACGTTTCTCGCTGGCCGGGCCCTGGGGAGCAGCCGCCCCACAGCCGGGATGGGGACGTGGGGACAGGGTCCTGTGCACCCCCAGCTTGTCATCACCCCCCACCCCGCCTGGTTGTTTTGCACTAGCCCAGCTGTGCGTCCCCTCCACCCCCTTTACTTTCAGTATGAAAATAAACGTCATTTCTGGCTGACTCTGGCTGCTGCCTGCTCCACGTGCCGGGGGTGTCACCCCATTTCGGAGGGGTATTTGCGTGGTGGCGGGGTCTGGCGGGACAGGTCCAGCTCTGGTGAACATCCAGGGCTGCATGGAGAGGCCAAGCCTGGCACCGTCCCCGAGCCTGCTGCACCCACGGGTGCTGGGGATGGGAGGGGGAGATGGCCCTCGTGGGTGCCGGCACTGAATCATTTATCAGTCTTCATAAATATGCAGATGAGCAGCAGCGATGGGAGCCCTCTGCCTGCTGGTGTTAATTATTTAACATGGAGGAGATGATGTGCATCGCCGGCCGCGGCTTGGCCTCGGCTCCAGCACCCACCGGCCTTGGCTGGGTGCTGCCCCCCTCCCGCCCCCAGGGACACCCTGGGGCTCCCCCCCACTCCTGGGACCCCAACAAACCAGGTCATTTGATCCCTTTCCACACCATCTCTTGGAAACAAATGGTCTGAGCTTGGCACTCGCTGCCATAAAGCCACACTGTGCTAATGCGCTTTCATTAAGTGGGAGCGATCTAATGATAATAAAATGGCACATTTAACATTAAAACATTTAACTTGACTCCTAAGCGAGTGTGTCTCTCTGCGCTGTTCCAGCTCCATCTTCATGAGGCTGACAAAGCGCCTTAATTTGTTTCCAGGGAGCGGGCACTTGGCAGAGATGGCTTGGCACTGTGCAGCATACGGGATGTTGGGATGCGGGGAGATGGGGATGCTGGGATGTGGAGAGGCAGGGTACCAGGATGCTGGGATACAGGGACGTGGAGAGGCAGGGTACCGGGATGCTGGAATACAGGGATGGAGAGATTCAGGGTACCGGGATGCTGGGATACAGGGATGTGGAGAGGCTGGGTACCTGGATGCTGGGATACAGGGATGTGGAGAGGCAGGGTACCGGGATGCTGGGATACAGGGATGGAAAGATTCAGGGTACCAGGATGCTGGGATACAGGGATGTGGAGAGGCAGGGTACCAGGATACTGGGATACAGGGATGGAGAGATTCAGGGTACCGGGATGCTGGGATACGGGGATGTGGAGAGGCAGGGTACCGGGATGCTGGGATACAGGGATGGAGAGATTCAGGGTACCAGGATGCTGGGATACAGGGATGTGGAGAGGCAGGGTACCAGGATACTGGGATACAGGGATGGAGAGATTCAGGGTACCGGGATGCTGGGATACAAGGATGAAGGGTTGCTGTGTTGTCAGGGTGCAGGGTATGGGGATGCAGGAGTGTTGGGATGTGGGGATGGAGTGGTGCTGGGGTGCACAGATGGCTGCTGGGTGCTGGTGCTGTGGTGGTGAGTACAGAGACATGAGGATGCAGGGTAGCGGGATGTGCAGTATATTGGGACACCAGGGCGCAGGGAGGTGGAGATACAGGGATGCAGGGGTGGGAGGTGCTGGCACACTGGGGTGTAAGGACATGGGATCACAGGGACACAGCTACCGGACAGTGTGATGCCACACAGGCATGGCCAAGGCCCCGCATCTACAGCTCAGGCTGGAGCACGCCGGGGAAGCGGGTGATGGTGAAGGCGGCCATGCTGTGCGACGGCTCCTCACCCAGGCTCAGCTCACACAGCAGCTTCCCCACCACAGGCGCCAGCTTGAACCCGTGGCCTGCGGAGGGACGGGGGTATGGGGACACAGGCACCCCCACAGTCCTGACCAGCTCTGGGGTGCTGGGGGGTGCTCTTGCCTACCCGAAAAGCCGGCCCCGATGATGATGTTGCTGAACTTGGGGTGCCGGTCCAGGATGAAATCTTCATCCGGGGTGTTCTGGGGGAGCCACAGTGTGAGGGTGTGGGGCCAGGGGTGCTCTCCTGGACTCAAGGTGGGGGGGGTGGGATAGCAAGGTCCACCTTGGGATGGGGAAGGGTTTGGGACCCCGGACGCCTGGCTCCCGCTCCTGGGGGGTTCTCACCGTGTAGAGGCAGGTCTCCACCACGGCCGGCTGGGGCTCCAGCCCAGGCAGGTACCTGCTGATGAAGCTGCTCAGGAGGCCAACATAAGGGCGGGGGGCATCTGGGGGGACCCGGTCCCGCTCCTCAGGGTCAACGGGGCTGCCGTGGTGGTAGCACACCTGGGGGACAGCCGGTCAGGAGGGGCTGGCCAGGGGATCCCCGCGCCACTGCCGTGCCCCACTCACCTTCACCAGCCCCGGGTACTCGAGAGCGGGCAGCCCGTAGATGCTGTGGGGGGCTTCGCTCAGCCCCAGCGCTATGAAACAGGGACTGGCTCTGTCTTTGCTGGGGGTCCCCGGCTCCTTCTCCCTCCAGTAGCAGACGTCGATGCGCAGGGGCTGGAGTCACAGCATTAGCCTTGACCGTGGCCGTGCCACCCCGTGGTGCCACCGCCCCTTACCTGCAGCGGCAGGCGGAGACCCAGGGGTGCCACCAGAGCACCGGTCCAGGCTCCGGCTGCGATGATGAGCCGGGGGGCTCGGTACACCCCGGCGGTGGTGGTGACGGTGAGCACATCCCCAGGTTCAATGCGCAGCACCTTCTCCCCATCCCGCAGGGTGCCCCCACGCTGGCGAAAGATGTCCTGGGGAGTGGATGGTGACAGGAGGCTGTTACAGGGACAAAGTTGGGGGACACCCACCCCATCCCCTTGGCAGCACCCACCTGCACCGCCCGCAGCGCCCGGTCGGCAAAGAGCACCCCGCCGGTGCCGTCCCACAGGGCCACCTGGCCAGGCTGGAGCTGGAGGCCGGGGAAGCGCTGGGCCAGCGCCGTGGTGTCGAGGATGTCACCGGCACCCAGGCTGCTCCGGCAGCTCTCCAGCTCCGGGTCACCCGCCGGGCCCAGCACCACCAGCCCCGTCTGCCTGCACCCCAGCAGCCACGTCAGCTCACCTGTCGCCCCCTCCCCATTCAGACCCCCCCTCACTTTACCACTGGGGGAAACCGAGGTCCAGTGGCACTGGTGATGCTCAGGATGCGCTGCACCCTGGTGCAAGGGCACCCTGTGGTGGGACACTGGGCAAGGGCACAGGGGGTGAAGCATGGGGGCGTCTGGATGCTGGCATCACACTCACCCCCCGATAATACAGCAAGCGCCATCAGCCCTGACCCCAGCAGCAGGGGATCGTTTAGATGCTCATTTCCTTAATGGCGCTTCCTTATGGAGCCCCATAAATTATCTGGAGCCGACAGCTGCCAGCCAGGGCGGCTCATCCTGCCCAGCGCTGCGGCCACAGCCCCCAGCCCCACGGGGAGGGGACGGTACCCGGTGGGGCTGCGTCCCCATCCCCGTCACCTGTAGAGGGTGGTGCCGGCCTCGTCCTCCAGCCGCCGCCAGAGCCCGAAGCTGTCGGGCATCATGCGTGCGTAGTGTGCCTGGGGGTAGGCGCTGCGGGTGATGCGGCTCTGCCCGTGCGAGCTGCCCCGCGAGTGGGGCAGGATGAACTGTGGGGCGGGGGAGACAGGGGGGTGACCATGGTCACCACCACCCCACAACCCCGCTGGCTCCGTGTGCACTGGTGCTGTGCCACAGCGGGGACCCAGGGACACAGTCCGGCCTGCCAGGCACGGCGCTGGGGAATGGCAGGACATGGGGGTCTTGGCAATGGTGACGTGGGGGTCCTGGCCCTGGGGATGTGGGGGTCCTGGCCCTGGGGATATGGGGGTCCTGGCACTGGGGACATGGGGGTCCTGGCACTGGGGATGTGGGGATCTTGGCAACGGGGACATGGGGGTCTTGGCACTGGTGACGTGGGGGTCCTGGCCGTGGGGATATGGGGGTCCTGGCACTGGGGACATGGGGGTCCTGGCACTGGGGATTTGGGAGTCTTGGCAACAGGGACATGGGGGTCTTGGCACTGGTGACATGGGGTTCCTGGCAACAGGGACATGGGAGTCTTGGCACTGGTGACGTGGGGTCCTGGCAGTGGGGACATGGGTGCTGGCAGCAGCTCTGGTCCGTGCCATGGCAGAGGGCAGCTGGGTCTGCAGGTGCCCACCCTGGCACGTTGGAGCTGGGGACACAGTGGGACAAGGGACACGGCAGAGCTGAGGACACAGTGGGACAAGGGACATGGCAGGGCTGGGGCTGCCGGTACCTGCTCCAGCAGGAGGGTGTCCCTGTGACGCTGGGCCAGGTGGTAGGCGGCGAAGGAGCCCTGGATGCCAGCCCCGATGATGATGGCGTCGTAGGTGGCCTTCTGGGGCTGGCTGCGGGCAGCCATGTCTGTCCCTGTCCCCGTCCCCGTCCCCGTCCCCGTCCCCGTCCCCGTCCCCGTCCCCGTCCCCGTCCCCGTCCCCGCAGGCAGCCGGGAGCCGAGCCAAGGGGAGGGACGGGGCAGAGTCCGGCCGAGCCAAGCGGGTGGTGGAGCTTTGGCTGCCCTCCAGTCCCCATGGAGACAGGGGAACACAGGACCCCCCATTGTCCTCCCCCCACTGCAGCAGGGACCCCCAGCCCCAAAGCGTCGCCAGAGGGACCAGTTCCAGCGGGTGGGATAAATCTGATGGCAAATTGTTTCCAATAAATCCCAGTTTCCCTCCCTGACTGCGGTGGGATGCTGGTTTCCATAACGCTCCCTTTTGTGTGCCAACGGGAAACCCCCCGCTTGCTGCAAGGAAAACGGGTTGTTTTTTTTCCTCTGGCACAATTTATTACAGCCATAAACTATTTTGTTGCCATCTTTGGTTGTTGTTGCTATTCTTTTTAATGGGAGATCGGCGTGATTTAGGGCCGGCTGGAGCAGAGCCCCGTGTCCCACCACTGCCATGGGTTTCACAAACCTGCACAATTTTGGGGGTGTGGGGACGCTCAGCGATGCATGAGGGGGGGCATAATGCAGGCGGGGGCCGCTGGCGTCACCTGCTACAGCCACTGCCCCACGCTGCCTGACAGCTAATTAGGGGAATTAATATACTCTCGCTTTTGTGGTGTAAAAGGCATTATTTACCGGTTAATTGTCGTTATTATGAAATGTTAAATATCATTATTTATTTTCCTGCTCGCCTCCAGTGATGGATGAAGCACCAGGGAGCGTGGGAGGCCTGTGCTGGGCTGGGGGGGGATTTCCAGCCCCCCCAGCCACGGTGTCCAGCTGGGTCACGGGGACACCCCGGCACTGTGCAAAGGCAGAACCGGCAGCACACGGCGATGGGGTGAGAGGAGGCGGATGGGGTGCAGGTGAGGGGGGGGCTCCCCACCAGGGCCCCTCATCTGCGCAGCTACCACGAATGCAATGAGTTCACACCAGCCTCAGCATCACCGCGATGCCCCAGGCTCTGCATCGTGCGGTGCCCCATTAAATCAGCACATCCTCCCTCGCCTTTGATGTTACAAATAATTCACCAATTTCCCTGGGTTTCAAGTTGCTTTTTTTTTTTTTTTTTGCTTTGAACAGCCTCTCTACCTGCTCTTCCTTTTTTTACTGGGAAAGATGAAGAATAATTAATTATCCGTGAAACGTTAAATGGCAAAAATGAACTCCTCTCCCGCTAACGGCGTGTTAATAGATCGGGCTGGAAAAGCCTTGCTTGTGCTGCTACGAAGCCAAGGAGGCCATCAGTGACATGCAGGGATGGTCACCAGCGCTGGAGGGGACAGCCGTGCCCCAGCAGGTGTCCCCAGGGCTTGGTAGGACCCCTCAAGCCATTGTTATCACTCCACAGGTGACCCCCAACCAGGGCTGACCCCAGGCATTGGGGACATTTGCACCCCCAGACTCCGCAAAGGGCTCATCTTGCCTCAGGATGAGGTTTTTGGGGCTACCCCAAGCGCTGTGCCTGGTGTCCTCCATCCCTGCCCTTGTCCTCTTGAGCTGGGTTTAGATGAACCAGAGGCAACGCTTGTGGCAGGAAGGAATCGGTTTCCTAAAGCAGGAGAGCTGTGCCGAGAGCACGGGACAAATGAAATATTCCCATGGACTGGGGCGATGGATGGGAACACTCGGGGCTGGCACTGGGGCTTGGGGAACAGCCCTTGTGGGAGCCCCCCCAGCCCAGATCCATGTGGGGCTGGAGAAACTGGGAATGAGGAGCTTTGGCCAAAGCCAGGCAGGGCTCAGCAGCGGCTTGCTGCCTGCTGGGCTCTGCACCCCCTGCACCCCCTGCACCCATTGCATCCCCTGCACCCCCTGCACCCATTGCATCCACTGCACCCATTGCATTCATTGCATCCACTGCACCCATTGCACCCATTGCACCCCCTGCACCCATTGCATCCCCTGCACCCCCTGCACCCATTGCATCCACTGCACCCATTGCATTCATTGCATCCACTGCACCCATTGCACCCATTGCACCCCCTGCACCCATTGCATCCACTGCACCCATTGCATCCCCTGTACCCCCTGCACCCATTGCATCCCCTGCACCCATTGCATCCCCTGCACCCCCTGCACCCGTTGCATCCATTGTACTCGCTGCACCCCCTGCACCCGCTGCACCTGCTGCACACTGAGATGGCAGCTGCAGTTCCCCCATCATCATCCCCACCAGTACTGTGGGCCGGGCTGTCCCATCCTCATCCTCCAGCAAGTGCAGCCAGCACTTAACAAATAATGAAGGAGCAGCGTTGCTCCCCAGGGAGCCGTGTGGCTGCGGGGAGGGTGAAGTTCTCCCCCAAAGCCGCCCTGTGCTGGCTTCAGCTGCGCTTGCCCCCATTTACCTCCCAGCTCTCACCATCCCCAACGCTTTGAAGGCATCTGCAAAGGGTTTGTTTGCTTTGTGTCAAAACCAACAGCCACCAAAGGCAGCCCCTCATTAGCAGTCCAGGTACATGCCTGGGGAAGCGTCAAGTGGATTAAAATTATTTGAATATCATAATATTAGAAACTCCAATTTGGCCTCAAAATGCCCATCTTCCAAGCCCTACCAGGGCTTTGGTGCTTTAAACATTGATGGAGCTACTGGCAGATCAAAGTTTTGGGTTTAACATTGGAAGTGCTTGGCGGGAGCACCAGCTGCCCCCCCCCCCGGCTCTGCAGGCCCCCCGGGATGAGAAGACCCACAGCATCGCTGCGTGCCCCACTCCCACCGCAGCCGTGGGGCTGGTGGTCACAGCCTGTGCCGCGGGGCTGGTCACTGCTCTTTCCTCTGTGCCGAACCATGCAGTGCATGGTTTGCCGTTCTCCATGGCAGAAGCGGTGCATGTCGGCAAAGCGGGGCCTGGGATTAAAAATACAAACCCACCCGGTGCCGGTTGCGTGGGCCGCGTTTGCAGCCGGGGCTGGCCGGGCTGCGGGGGAACGCTGCTGCGCACGGTGTCAGCGCGGAGAGGCGAAGCCATCTGGGCTTTCATGGAGACGGGGAGGGGGTTATTAAACAAAGAGCTGGTTTGTTTGGGGTTTTTTTATTATTTTTTATTTTTAACATACGCAAGAGCCGCCCGGCAGCCAGCGCAGAGCTGTACAGTGCTGGTGCCAACGCCATCTGCCTGCTGCAGGGCTGGCTGCCCCCCACCCATCCCAGGGGAGCGGCACCCTGAGCTGGGGGGCTGGAGGGGGAATTTCAGCCCCTCGACATACAGGCCCCCCGGCTTTGCACGGAGCCCAGCTGTAAGGGCTGCCCTGAGCCCAGGTTTCCCTGTTTGGGGGATGATGAGCCCAGCCCCAACTGAGGCTATTTAGGGATGGGGAGGAGCAGATGGGAGATTCCTGAGGCTGGGGGCTGCATGTGGTTTGGCATCCTGGAGGGTTCAGCACGGGTGACCGGCAATGGGGGGAAGCAGGATATGATGAGGTGAGCACCGAGGACTTTTCCCGAGGCTCACGGTGGCTTTCTCAGCCCGGGTGGGCGCCGGTATTTGGGGACGGAGTAGGTTCCCCCTCCCCCAGCCTTCACCTCCCAGCATTCGCAGGCGCCGCACTCGGAGAGTTACGGCGAAGAGCGCGAGGGGGGGCCGGCAGGGAGGAGCCCCCCCTTCCCAGCCTGCAGGATTGGCGGGCGCCGCTCTCAGAGCATTACGGTGGGGGGGTGGGGGTGGGGACGCACCCCCCCATGGCCCGGGATTGGCAGGCGCCGCACTCGGAGCATTACGGCACGGTGCGGGGGGGGAGGCGGTGAGCCCCCCCCGGCCCGGGATTGGCGGGCGCAGCGCTCGGAGCGTTACGGCGCGGCCGTGCCCGCAGCGGAGCTGTCCGCGGTGCTGACCGCCGCCGGCCATGGGCTCGCCGCCGCCCGCCCTGCTCCTGCCGCTCCTCGCCGCGCTGCTCCGTGCACCGGCCGACGGTAAGCACCGACCCCCCGGCAACCCCCCCGCGCCGTCCAGGTCACCCCCCTCCCCATTCACACCAACCTCCCCCGGTAACGGTGTCCCCAGCCCCGCTCTGTCGCCGCTAAACTTTGCCAACTTGCGCTCGCCCCCGGTGCGGCGGGGACGCTTCCCCCGGTGAAGCGAGAATTCCGCGCACCCCCGCCGCGTTATCCGTCCCCTGCACAGACCCCGGTGGCGCCGGGAGCCGGAGCCGCCGGGAGCGCGCAGAGCCGTTTGCAGCCGGGCTGGTGCAACGCCGCCCCCGGCGGGCTCCAGCGACAGCCCCTCTGTCGGTATTATTGGCGAGGGGGGGGCGGGCACCGCTGCACCGGGGGCTGGGCAGACACGGCACCGCCCGGCGAGACCCCCTCCCCCGGCTGCCGAGCCCTTTGAGCCACCCCGGCCGGCTGTGCCCAGCAGTGGGTTCTGAACCGGTCCCTCTTTGTGGTCCCCACTGGTGGGGCTTGGGGGTGTTGGGGACCAGGGCTTCTCCAATCCCCCACCTCAGTTGAGGTGACCCCTCTGGCTCTGGGGAAGGTGTAAGGGAGATGCAAGAATCACGGATGTTGGTCTTTCCCAAGGAGAGCAGACAACACCCAGCTCGGCTCCTTGGCTCTGCCACCCCTGGGGCACGGGCAGCCCCGCAGCCTCGACGCCTTGTGGCTCCACTGCCCTAAAAAATAGGATTGGGGACCCGCCGCAGCTTGGGGTGTCCTGGTCCAGTGTGGCCATGCTGGTGGTGGGCAGTGTGCACAGGGGGAGGAGTGGGTGGTGGTCTGGCCCTGCTGTCCCCAGCGGGGTGCAGGCAGGCAGCACGGCTCAGCTGAGCTGCAGGCAGCAGCCGTGCGGGGAGTTACATAAACTCCCCATCTGGCAGCCAAGCCCAGCCGGGGAAGGGCACCGTGGCCCTGCGCCTGCTGCTATTCCAGTCTCAGTCTGCCCCCCAGGGCTGTTGCCACAGCCCTCTTGCTTTGGAAGGTGTATGGGGGACCCTCTGCAGGGCAGCAAGTGGAGTAAATCCATGGCACTCCCATCTCCTGCCCCGCTGTGGGGCGGTGAAGATGGGGGGGGTGCTGTCTGTGTCCCTGTCTCTGCCCTGGGAACAGGGCCCTGGGCAGGGCAGGCTTCCCCTGAGGGAGGCTGGTGCTTACCGTGTCAGTTTAATGATTTCTAATGAGCAATTACCTCTAGTCAGTCCCCTAATTTCTGAATATCAATAAAGTTAATTAAACTCTGCATGTGTATTTCCCAGAGTGTTAGAGGTAGGGATGCCCTGGAAGGTGCTGAGCTCTTCTCAGGGCTGGGAGCTGTGGGGTCCTGTCCAGCCTGTGCCCCTCCATGTGCTCCCCCACCCTCTTACCACCTCACCATCACAGGTCTCCCAGCCCAGCACCCCGATTTCTGTGCAGCGTTGTCACTCTTGGTGTCACCATGGCCTTGACTTGGCATTGATGGGCTAGTGAGTGGTGGAGATTGGACATGGGGCTGAGGGACATGGGCTATCTCAGACCCCCAGGCCAGGGCGATTAGAGATGTCCCCCCGGGTGGTGGCAATGCAGTCTGATCCTGTCTCTCTCTGTCACCCTATGTGGTGACCTGCAGGCCTGTCCCAGTGTGAGGCAGCTCCATCCCCAGTGCCCATGGGGGCTTGCCCCAGCAGAAAGTGGGGTCTGGGCCCCCGGTGCTGGTGCAGCTGGGGGGCATGGTGTTGGGTGCAGTTCCATCCACCCTGGCCCACCATTCCTCCTTTCCCCCACTCTCCAAAGCTGTAGCAGGCCTGGCTTTTTGCAGGGTCATCTTCACCATGCTCAAGGGAGCTCCTTGTAATTTGGGGTCCTGGCAGCCTGGGGTAACGGGAAGCAGCGTACGTTGTGGTGGGGACACAGGGTCTGTCTGTGCCCCCATGAGTTGTGCTGTGTCGACAGGGATGATGCATCTGGGGGACATGATGTCCCTGGAGATGCGGGTGCTGGTCGGGGTCTTGGTGTGAGGAGGGGGACGGGGAAGGAAGCAGACGTCTGCTACAGTAATTAACAGCGTGTGTGCTCGTCCTCTGCGTGCCTCAGAGGAGTTCATCACCGCCACGCTGCTGTGCTGCCAGGCCAGGATTATCTGGATAATGCTCTTAAGCCGGAGGGCGGGAGGGCAGGACTGCCCCATGGGAACATAGGGTGTGGGCTGGGCCAGCTGCCTCCCGCGTCCCCTGGGACCCTCATCACTGCAGGGCTGGCTGCAGGTTAGTGCCAGTGTGGACAGATTTGGCACCCCAGGAAGGGCAAGGGGATCGTGGGGGGGACGGGGCGCAGAGGTGCCTGGGCAAGGGCACGGCAAGGGCACCCCCAGATCCAGTGTGGAGCAGTGGGGGACACCCCCTGTGCCACCGGTGGGACCCCCAGACTGGCACGAGCCTGGCCAGAGCTGTGTCACCTGGTTTGCAGCCCTGTGTCGGTGTGGGGACCGGGGCTGACCCCAGGCTGCCGAATCCCCCCCTGGGCCCAGGCAGCCCCTGGGGGAGCCTGATGAAGTTGTGTCTCCGCTGGCTCCGGCAGGAGAGGATAATTTCACCTCCAATCAATTCTTTAAATGCACACAATTGAAAGATTGCCTCTGAAAGCTGCCTATAACCAGGGAGGTAATGGATTCCTTCCAGTCGCAGGCAGCAGCTCCAGAGCAGCAGCATCCATCCCTTCCTCCGGCTGCAGGGGGACGGGGCCAGCTGGGCGACCGTCACCTCTCCCACCACGGGCATCCTTGAGCGGGTCAAGGGGCTGCCTGGACCCATTGGAGGCAGCTGGGGGTGTCTCCATCTGCCTGGTTCCCTGCTGTGTGCTTTGTGCTGAGACCTGGCACCGCTCACCGTGTCCTGCATCGGAGGGTCCCGTTGGCCAGGGTTGGGGACGTGCTCCATCCCTCGCCTGCGGGAGAGGCAGCAGGAGCCGGCCTGCATGCTCGCCATGCCAGCAGGGGTTATTACAGATATAATTTAAATGCAGTAACGAGCTGTGCTGAAGGGATCAAATATTAATCAGCTGCGAGAGCGCCACTGTGACCATGTGAAAAATGGAGAGAGGTGCTTGAAATGCCAGATCAGCCGGCGCGGAGCGATGCACAGGGGCTGTGCCCGGGCAGGGTGGGCTCCGGTGGGGGATGTGGCTGTAGCGTCAGCCTTTGCTGGCTTCCGGAACTGGATGGTTCATCCTACACGGAGAGCAGCGAGGAGGCAGGGTAGGGGGTCTGCTGCAGGGGGATGCTTGTGTTGAATTCCCAGGGGGCCCAAAAGAGGGCACTGGGGGCAGTTGTCTGTGGCAGGAGCAGCAGGTGATGCTCCACGCTTCCCGCCCGCTGTGAGGGAATAGCGTCTGTGGGGACGATAACATGGCTGAGCAGCCCAATGCAGAGCCGGGCGAGGTCTTGCTTGCCTCCCTCAACTGGATTTCAATTAATGTCGCCGGTGGTGGGCGGAGGGAAGAGGAGCCAGGAGGGCAGTGCAGCTCTGCTCTCCCCACCTGCATCCTGTGCCAAGCAGGCGCCCCCCAGCACCCAGGAATGCCCCATGGACTGAGTGTCTCCTCTGCTCCCCTGGTTATCCCAGGGCATAGAACAACACTGAGTCCTGGGGAGCTCTGAGTTGGCACAGAGCCCCGTGGGGGCTGGCACCTGTGCCATGGGTGGCACAGGGTGGCTGCTGCCTGGCGGTGGTGGCTCCATCACAGAGCCGGGGGAACTGATTCAATGCTGCTGGCATGGGGAGGGTGGACATGGCACTGCCTGGCTCTAGCGTTCAGATCCAAAATAACAGCAGACATGCCATTTCTCACCGCTGCCATTCAGAGAAATCGCTGTACAAACGTATTAGCTCCGCAGGGACAGCCGGGGAAGCAGGATGACACGGGCTGTGGATGGCAAGGAGGGGATGGGGGCACTGCCGGCCCCCACCAGCTGGGGAGGGAGGAGCTCCCTGCGGATGGGTACCCTCGTGTCCCCCGGGCTCTGCCCTGGCGCCCACCCAGTGCGGGTGACGCTGGGGGCTCGGTGTTCAGTATGGCAGCCGGCGCTCGGCCGCCACCGCCGCGATGCTCCAGGGAACCAGTTGCAGCGACATGTGACATGTGTCAGCGGGTAAATGACTGTTCAATTCAAGGAGAATCGCAAAACATACAAGGTCAAACGCTTCCCCGCCAGCGCCGCCATGAATATTAAAGTCGAGTTCCTCTGGCAGCCGCTGGAGCTGGTGGCCGTGATTGCCAGCAGTGGCACCGGGGCAGCCCCTTGGGTCCCGCCCTGTTTGGCTGTGGGTCTCTGGGCTCACTGGTCATGCTGGGGAGGAGGCCACAGGCTGGTAGGACATGGGCACCAGCATAGGTACCAGTTGGGTGCCTGCTGGTGCCAGTGGGGTGCCCAGCTTGCCATGCCAGGTGCTGTTGGTTTGGTTGCGTGGAGGCGGTGTTGGCTAGGCGGCACGGGGAGCAGGGCTGCACAGCCCTGCCTGCACCTGCCTGCGCCTGCCTGCACCCACCCGCCCCTGCCTGTGCCTGCCTGCGCCCACCCACCCCTGCCTGCACCCTCACACTGTCTGTGTGCACCTGCTCACCCACCCCTCCCTGCACCCTGGTGCTGCCTGTACTCTCACGCTGCCTACACCGGCCCACCCACCTTCATTCCCTGCCTGCTCCTGCCCACAGGGCACCCAGCCAGCGCGTGCCCCCCTCCCTGCCAGGGATCCCCCTCCCCAGGACGACAGGGCAGGGGATAGAGATGGGAATCTGGCATCAACCAGACACGTCCCCCTCCTGTGCCGGCTGGGGTGGCTTGAGGGGGTCTGGGGACAATGGGGGCCATGGGGGGGAGCGTGGCGCCGGCTGCCTGACAGCTCATTCATCACGGCTGCTGGACCCAGCCGCGGGGGCAAAGCCAGATTGGATTTTAAATTGGAAAATAAACCTGGAGCCCTGCGAGCCCAACCCCTGCCCTCCCCCTGCACTGGGCAAGAGACCAGGGACTCAGCTGCCCCCACCCCCTGCCTGCCCCCTTTTACAGATGGGGAAACCGAGGCACTGAGCACCATCACGCCATGGCGTTGTGACACTCCTGGGGCAGCCGAGGGCCATGCTCTGTCCCCTCCGTGGGGCCAGGTGCTGTGTTTTTGCTTTCTCGTCGGGCACCATCGATCCGTGTTCCCCGGGAGGCCACGTGTTGCCTTATTTATTTATTTGTGACAGCAGGCAGCATCGATTCCCGCTGGGGGGGCAGCCGCCCGCCACAGCCGGATTAGTCTCTGGCGTCTCCCCAGCTCCCAGCTGCTGTTAATAGACTCCCGCCCAGCAGAGCTGATGCAAGGGATTAGGGCCCAGGTCCGGCTGCAGCAGTGGGCACGTGCCACGCATGCAGAGGGTCCCCAGAGAGCATCTGGCTGGTGGGGACTTGGTGGTCCCTTTGTGCCTGCCCTGAGCCCTGGGGGGGTCCCTGCTGGGTGCCAGGGCCCAGAGGAGTGGGTGCTGGGTAGCAAGGTCCCATGTCACCAGCTCTTGGTCACCTTGGGGGCACGGGAGGGACACAGCTGTGGCACGGTCACTGGAGATAAACTGCTTAGAGACATCTGTGGAGGTGGAAGCTCTAATCATGTGGTGCTTGAGGGGTGTGGGTGGCAACATCTGGGCACCTGCTGCCTTCCCACGGTGCCCTGAGCATCCTGCATCCCCCAAGGGCCAAGAGCATTCCCAGGCCTGAGTATCCCCCAGTCCCAGGAGTATCCTGTGGTACCCAGAGCATCCCCTACAACCAGGAGCATCCTGTGGTACTCAGCCAGCCAAGGGTGCCACAGCACCTGGATGGCACCTGCTGTAGGAGCTTTACCATGGGATCCAGGCTCACCAGCAGCCCCAAAGGGGACCACTGTGCTCCCCAGCAGCCCAGGCAGCTCTGCCCCAGCCATTGCTACACAGGGTGGCCGTGGTGGCTTGTGAGCAGTGCAGGGCCCGGCTCCGAGCACTAATCTGCTATTTAAGCCTAAAAGAGATTTTGGCGCCCTTCAGTATAAACTCATTAACTTTTATGTTCTAATAAATGGATCCTATTAAAAAATAATTCTGGCCTTGCTGGGGGGCAAGTGAAGCTTTTGGAGCTGGAGTGGTTGGGTACTCATCGTGCCCAGGACATTGTCACTGTCCCGGGGCAGTGGGGACACAGAGTGGGTGGGGACACCTGCCAGCAACTAGTGGCTTCCCCGGTACTGCTCACCCAAGCTAATGTCTGTTAATAGTCCCTTAAAAGTGGCAGTCGCAGAGTAATTAATCTTCGCAGGGCCCTGCCCCGCTACAGATCAGTATAATTACCCGTTAATTGGCAGTATCGTGTCATCAGCGCCTGTGCACAGCAGCGAGATGTGCCCACGTGCTATCACAGCCCTGCAACGGGCCCATGGAGAGACATGGGTGCTGCCGTGGCATCCCCTGGCCGTGGCACGGTGGGGCTGGGGGGCTGCGTGCCCCCCGGGAGAGGGGATGGTGTGGGACTGATCCGGCAGGGATCAGCCCATGCTGCAGCATCAGTCCATGGTGCATCACTGGTCCAGAATGAAGCATTGGTCTCCAATGTAGCATCCTTCTATGATGCAGCATCAGTCCAAGGGTCCCCAGCACCCCATGTTATCTCCTCTCCCCAGGCTTCAACGGGGTGGCGAGGAAAGCCGGGGAGAGCGCTGAGGCCGAAGGGGAGCCCACGGCGCTGCCCACGCCGGCAGAGCGGGAAGCAGAGGCTCGTTTTGTCAGCACGGCGCCCACATTGAAGCTCCTCAACCACCACCCGCTGTTGGAGGACCTGCTGCACGAAGCCTTCCTGAAGAAGGACTACCTGGGCCAGGCACCGTTCCTGCCCGGCGACCCTGGTCCCCTCCTGCCTGCTGATGCTCTCCAGCCAGACCCTGGCCCCCCAGCCCCTGAGCCCCCCCCGCGCACCCCCGCCCTGCCCAGGGCCGCCTTCCCCACCGACCCGCTGACCACGCCAGCAGGACACCCAGGGCCATGGGGAGAGGCATGGGGGGTCGTGCCAGCTGCCAATCCCTCGTGGTCCCCCCTCGGGGTGCCAGAGTCGGTTCCTGTGTCCCCCAGCCAGGCACCTGCCACCCCTGGCACGTCCCTGGGATCCCACACTGGGGTCACTGTGGTCCCCGGGGATGAGGAGGGGACTACCACCACCTCCACCATTACCACCACCACTGTCACCACGCTGCAGGGACCAGGTGAGTGCCGGGGAGGGAGCTGGGGGGAGTTGGGATGAAGTGCGGCTGAGCTGGGGTCTCCTCTGTCACCAGCCCCCTGCAACCGGACACTGGCGGGTCCCGAGGGCTGGCTGGTGTCCCCAGAGCCGGCCGCTGTCCCCTATGATGTCAGCCTGGACTGCACCTACACCGTCTCTGTCTACCCTGGCTATGGCGTGGAGCTCAAGGTGAGTGGGGGGGCTGCGGGTGGGATGTGGTGACAAGTATCTGCAGGCAGGCATGGCCCGTCCCCTGCTCCATGCCGCAGCTGTGTGGCCATGCACAGTGCAGCAGACAGGCAGTGCTGTCCCTGTCCTTGTCCCTGTCCCTGTGTCCCTGAGGCAGGAGAGCCAGTTCAGGGCATGGACACGGGTGCATGAGCTGGTGGGAGCCCTGTGACCACTGGCGGCTGTGGCTGGCACCCGTCACCAAAGAAGCAATGCAGGATTTAATTACTGAAGCACTGATGGAGAATGTGTAATCAACACTGACAGGTGTAATGCCGTGGTGTGGAGCCAGGAAAACCCAGCACCCATCGACATTGGGGCGTTCAGCTTGGAGAAAAGGACACTGAGGGGAGACCTTCTTTCTCTCTGCAACTGCCTCAAAGGTGGTTGTAGCAAGTGGGGGTTGTTCTCTTCTCGCACATAACAAGCCATAGGATGGGAGGAAATGGCCTAAAGTTGTGCCGGGGAGGTTTAGTTTGGATATTGGGAAAAATTTCTTCATGGAAAGGGTTGTCGGGCATTGGAACAGGCTGCCCAGGGCAGTGGTGGAGTCACCATCACTGAAGGGGTTGAACAGACATGGAGATGAGGTTCTCAGGGACATGGATTAGTGTTGGACTTGGTGACCTCGAGGGTCTCTTCCAGCCACAACGATTCTGTGATGTGCCAGGAGCAGAGGCTGGCGGCAGCTCCCGCGGTGCCACGGCCACGTGCAGCTCCCATCGGTGACACGTGGCCGTGTGTCCCCGCCACTTGAGCTGCTGCGGGGCAGCACCGAGATTTGCTGAACACCGGTGGTGAGCCGGAGGCAGCAGCTCCGCCATCAGCCCCTGCTCCTCCTCCAGCTCACACAGCAGTGCTTGCTCATCACCGCACAGCACCGCTTAATTAACATCATTAATAGCGAATTGCTCCGGAGGGCTGGAGCACACGCCTGGCTGTCAGCACAGGCCGTGGTGCTCTGGTGGAGCTGCTCTTTGCACCGCAGGATGATTTATGGTGCTCTTACTGGTGTTCGAACGGCGCTGCCCTGCACAGACAAGCCCCAGCGCGCTGTCAAGCTGCCCGCGGAGCGGCTCGGAACCGGGTGCTGGGGTGATGCCAGGACAGTGACACCTGGCTGTCCCCGGCAGGTCCACAACATCAGCCTGGCCGAGGGGGAGACGCTGACGGTGGAGAGCATGGGGGGGCTGGAGCCCACCCTCCTGGCCAACGAGTCCTTCCTGCTGCGGGGCCAGGTCATCCGCAGCCCCGCCAACCTCCTCACCCTCCGCTTCCAGAGCCCCCGGCCCCCCAGCCCCGGCTCCTACTGCTTCCACTACCAAGGTATGGGGCAGCTCCACTGCCGGCACTGCCCTGCACCCCGCGAGGGGCTCCGGTGCTAATTCGTAGCCTGGCAATGCATGGTGGAGTTTATCTGTGCCGCTGGTGGGTTAAGCAGGCATCTACCGGGCAAAGAACGCAACGCTAATGGAGATCTAATTGGTGTGAGCAATTACGGGCTCATTTAGCATCATTACCGGCAGCCGTAGGCAGCGTGTCACCCAACCCTGCAGCACCCAGGCGCTCCAGGGGGCTGGGTGAGGGGTGGGCTGGTGTCCCCAAGGGGTCTGTCCCCCGCAAAACTAACAGCCGCCACCTGCCCCCAGCCTACCTGCTGAGCTGCCCCTTCCCGGCACGGCCGGCATTTGGGGAGGTGTCGGTCAGCAGCCTGCACCCCGGCGGGGACGCCCGGTTCCGCTGCGCCGCTGGCTACCAGCTGCAAGGTGCCCACCGGCTCGTCTGCCGCAACGCCACCCGTCCCTTCTGGAGCGCCCGCGAGCCCCTCTGCCTCGGTAAGTGCCGGCCCTGGGGGACGTGGTAAAGCCAGCAGAGCCGGCCGCTGATGGCCCCTCTCCCACAGCGATGTGTGGCGGGGTGGTCCGAAACGCCACGGTGGGACGCATCATCTCGCCCGGCTTCCCCGGGAACTACAGCAACAACCTGACGTGCCACTGGCTGCTGGAGGCGCCCGCTGGCCACCGCCTGCACCTCCACTTCGAGAAGGTCTCGTTGGCTGAGGACGACGACAGGTTTGATCGTGGGGCAGGGGGGATGCAGGGAGTGGGGGCAATGTTGGGGAGCCCTGCACCAAGCATAGGCCACGTTCAAGGGTGGGTGTCAGTGGCCATGCCCATGGATGGGTGCTGTTGGCCATGCTCAAGGATAGGTGCTGTTGGCCATGCTCAAGGAAGATACCATTGTCCAGGCCCAAGGATGGGTGCTGTTGGCCATGGCCAGGGCTGGGCACTACTGTCCATGCCCAGGGATTCTATTGGCCATGGCCGGCACGGCACTCTGCTCCTGCCCTGCCTGGCAGGCTCATCATCCGCAACGGCAACAACGTGGAGGCACCGCCGGTGTACGACTCCTACGAGGTGGAATACCTGCCCATCGAGGGGCTGCTCAGCACCGGGCGCCACTTCTTTGTGGAGCTCACCACTGACAGCAGCGGGGCCGCCGCGGGCATGGCACTGCGCTACGAGGGTACGGGGCCAGGGCATAGGGGGCACCTGAGCATCCCTGCACCCCCCTGGCCCCCACAGACCTTCACCCCTGTTCCCACAGCCTTCGAGCAGGGACATTGCTACGAGCCCTTCGTCAAGTATGGGAATTTCACGGCCAGCGACCCCCGGTACCCCGTGGGCACCACAGTGGAGTTCACGTGCGACCCCGGCTACACGCTGGAGCAGGGCTCCACCATCATTGAATGCGTCGACCCCAACGACCCGCAGTGGAATGAGACTGAGCCAGCATGCCGCGGTGGGCACCGGGGACAGGGAGACGGGGTGCTGGAGATGGAGGTTCACTGGGTGCTGGAGCTGGGGGTTGCTGTGGGTGCTGGAGCTGGGGATGGGCTGCAATGGATGCTGGAGCCACTGTGTCATGATGTGTGCTGGAGTCAGAGCCAACAGGGATGGTGGGTGCTGGAGCTGGGGGGCTGCAGTGGGTGCTGGACACGGGGTGGTGGGTGCCGGTGGGTGCCACGGCTGCTCTCCCCGCGGCGGTGCCGAGCCCGGTGTGTGCCCACAGCGGTGTGCAGCGGGGAGCTGACGGACACGGCCGGCGTCGTGCTGTCACCCAACTGGCCGGAGGCGTACGGCAAGGGCCAGGACTGCATCTGGGGGCTGCATGTGGACGAGGACAAGCGCGTCATGCTGGATGTCCGCGTGTGAGTGCGGGGACAACCGGGGATGGGTGGACAGGGGCTTCATGCACCCCCCGCCTCATGGCCCCCCCACCCCAGGCTGCGACTGGGCACGGGGGACGTGCTGACTTTCTACGATGGGGACGACCTGACGGCGCGTATCCTGGGCCAGTACACGGGTGCCCGTGGCCGGTTCAAGCTCTACGCCTCCAGTGCCGATGTCACCGTCCAGTTCCAGTCCGACCCCGGCGCCGGTGCCTTTGCCTATCGTCAAGGCTTTGTCATCCACTTCTCTGGTGAGCCCCATAGTGGGATGGTGTCCCTGCTGTCCCCAGTGTCCCCACCACCCCGCTCACCCCGCTGTCCCCACAGAGGTCCCCCGTAATGACACCTGCCCTGAGCTGCCAGACATCGCCAATGGCTGGAAGACGTCCTCACAGCCAGAGTTGCTCCATGGCACCGTGGTCACCTACCATTGCTACCCTGGTTTCCAGCTGTCTGGCACCGACCTCCTGATGTGCCACTGGGACCTGACATGGAGTGGTGACCTGCCCTCCTGCGAGAGGGGTGAGCGGCACCCACCAGTGTCCCCCGTGTCCTATGGCACATCTCCGGTGGCCACTGTTACCCCTGGTCCCTCCTGCCCGCAGTGACCTCCTGCCGGGACCCTGGAGATGCCGAGCACAGCCGCAGGGTGGTCTCCAGCCCTAAATTCCCAGTGGGATCCACTGTGCAGTACATCTGCGACAAGGGCTACATCCTGGCGGGCACCGGGACGCTCACCTGCCACGATCGCATCGCGGGGGGACCCAAGTGGAGCGACCGTCTCCCCAAGTGCATCCGTGAGTTGGGTACCCCCTCCCTGGGCATGTCCCTGGAACCAGCAACATGTGCTGATGCCACTGTGTCCCTGCACCACAGCGGAGACGTATGAGCCTTGCCACAACCCCGGTGTGCCGGCGGGCGGGCGGCAGAGCCCCGAGCGGCGGTTGTACCCAGCGGGAGCCACCTTACGCTTCTCCTGCACCGCCGGCCGGGCGCTGCTGGGCGAGGGCAGCCTGCACTGCCTGCCCGGGCATCCCTCGCGCTGGAGCGGGTCACCCCCCATCTGCAAGGCGGGTGAGTGGACCCCCCACCACCCCAGCAACCCCCTGGCACCCCGCCTCTTGCCACTGATGCCAGCTTCTTTTTTTCCCACCTCCTCCAGCCTCCTACGATGAGTTTTACAGCAACCGCAACCTGGATGGTAAGGGTGATGCTTTGTCAGGGCTGCCTGGGGTGTCAGGGTATGGATGGGCACCCCGGGGTGCAGCTGATGTGGGGTGCCCCCTCGGTGAACCCTTGCTTTCCCGGGCAGCCGTGGCCAAAGCCGTGCCCTCCGGGACGGCACTGGAGGGCACCAATGTCGCCATCGCCGTCTTCCTGCCCGTGCTGGTGGTGGCCCTGCTCATCGGGGGCATTTATCTCTACTTCTCCAAGTGAGTGGCCGGGTGGTCCCTGTCCCCCTACGGGGTCCCCCCAGCCCCCCAGCCACCCCAGCTGCCCTCTCCCTGCAGGCTCCAGGGGAAGCCAGCCCTGCAGCTGCCCCTCACTGGCTCCCACCCCTACGACCACATCACCGTGGAGTCGGCTTTTGACAACCCCACCTATGAGACAGGAGTAAGTAACTGGCCCCTGTGCTTCCCTGGATGGGGCCGGGGACCCCAGGGACCCTTCATCGTATGGGCCATGTGTGCCAGGGGATGTGTGTGGGGTGGGACAGGCATGGATGGGGACATGTGCTCCAGGAACCATGCATGGGATAGGACATCCATCCAGGGACCCTGCACCGGATGGGACATGATCCAGGGACCACACATGGGCTGGGACATCAATGCAGGGACCGTGCAGAGGATGGGACACCTACCCAGGGATCGGTTACATGATGGACATCAATCCAGGGACCACACGTGGGATGGGACATCCACACAGGGCTCATGCAAAGGATGTGACATCCATCCAGGGACCACTCGTGAGATGGGACAGTCATCCAGGGACCACGCACAGGGCAGGACATGCATGCTGGGGACCACACACCAGCTGGGACATCTATACCAGGGACCATGCATTAGACAGGACAACCATGCAGGGACCACACACAGGATGGGACATGCACCCCCAGGGCCATTCATGATCTAGCATGTCCCCTCAAAGCCCTGTGATGTGGGAGACGCTTCATCCCTGTCCCGGGCGCCCCGCTGCACCGCCGGGTGTCCAACCCCTCGCAGTCTGTTTTCTTTGCAGGAGACGAGGGAATATGAGGTGTCCATCTAGGCGCGGGCAGCGCGGAGCTGGGCGCTGCAACCACCCCTCCTGGGCCCCCCCGTGCCCACCGGCCCCCCGCATGGGCCGGGCGCACCTCTCCCGAGGAGACACAGGCCAAGCGCTCGGTGGGACAGACCAGGGCACTGGCCACCCCCCTGTCACCCCCAGCCCACCCAGATCCCCGCGGGGTCTGCCCGAGCCCCATTGTCACCCAATCCCCACCCCACGCTTCGGGATGCTGAGCCAGTGGGGCCCCCATCCAGCCCCCTGGCCCCCACAGGGGCACAGCAGCCCCCCAGCCCCCCCGTGATGGAGGAGGGACCTGGGCAGGGGGAGTGAGGCTGTGGGGACTCCCCAGGTAAGGACAGGGCTCCCCGGGGCTCCAACACGGAGGGGGCAGCAGGATGCCCTGCAGAACCCCGGGGAGGGACCAGGGGGCTGGGGTGGCCATGGGGGTGCACCCCCCCACCCCTCGCCCACCCCCCGCACAGGGCCTGGCCCCCCCTGCACCCCCGTCTCTCTCAGCACCGCCACGCAGGGTCGTGTCCCCCCACCGTGCCCCGAGCATGCTGCGTCCCCTCGGTCCCCACGCTTGCTTCACCCTCCCCGGGGCGTCCCCTCCGCCATGGGCGTGACCCCCCCCGCACGATCCCCCCAGCAGGGCCGGGTCCGGGCTGACAGCCCGGGGGGACGGGGGCACAGGGGGGCACCGGGCGTGGCTGTGCCCCCCGCCGCGTCCCGCCCGGGCTGGTGGCCTTGGCCCCGGCCCCAGCCGTGCCACCCCCGGTCTGGAGAGGGTGCCCCCCCCCATCTTTTGGTTGTTTCATTAATAAAACTGGTGTTTTAGAAGAAGCGGTGGCGTCTTCCTCAGCCGGGCAGGGCAGCCCGGAGGGGGTGCACCCCCCCCCCCCCAGAGTGACCCCTGAGCCCCCATCCTGACGCCTGCGCCCCCCCACGCCATCCTCCCCCGCCCCGTGCGGCCTATTCCCGCCACACTCAGCGGGGGAGGGCAGTGCGCCTTTAAGAGGCGTGGCCTCCGCCGAGATTACGTCACGACCAGGATCCCACCCCTCCGCACGGGCGCGCCACTCCCCGTGCGCCCCCTGCCGGCGGGTGGGCCCCGCCGCCCCGCCCTGCGTCGTGACGTCACCCACTGCCTCGCTCCTCCCCACGGCCCCGGGACGTGACGGCAGCCACGCGCCTGCGCACCGTCGTCCTTTCGCCCCGCCTCTCCCGCGCCTGCGCAGAGCCTTGGCGCGCCTGCGCGGGAAGAGGGCGGAGCCAGTCGAGCGCGACGGGGGGGGGCGGTGCCAGGGCCGCGCCTGCGCAGTGGTGGGGCGTGCGCTCCCCCCCCGTACCCCCCCGCCGCGCCAGGGCCGAGAGCGGGAGGCGGCGGGGGGGGGGAGGGGCGGCGGCGCGGGGCCGCGCGTGCGCGCGGGGCGGCGGGGAGGGCGGGGGGATCCCCCCGGGCGGCGGGGCGCGGTCTGCGCATGCGCGGGCGGCGCGGCGGCGGCGGCGGGGCCCTGAGCGTCGGCGCCGCCTGTGTGTGGTGCGTGCGCGGTGCGTGTGCGGCGGCGGCGGGCGCGGGGCTGCGCCGCCCCCTCCATCCCCCCACCTTGCGCGGCATGGCAGCGGGCGCGGGGACCCCCGCAGCCGCCCCCGGGCCCGGCTGGAGGAGGAGGAGGACGACGGGCAAGCCGCAGCGGCCCGTGGGCTAGGCCCCGCCGCCCTCTCCCGCCGCCCCCTCCTCGTCGCGGAGCCGCCGCCGCTGAGGGGCCACCCCCGCCCTCCACCCCCCGCTCCGCTCCCTCTCGCTGCGGGGGGGGGCTCTCGGGGCCGCTCCCGGGCTGGATGAATGTGGGAGAAGATGGAGACCAAGACGATCGTCTACGACCTGGACACCTCCGGGGGGCTCATGGAGGTGAGGCCCGGGCCGCGGGGGGGGAGGCCCGGCCGGGGGAGGCCGCGGGGCTGCAGGATGGGGAGGGGACCCCCCGCCCCCCCTCCGGAGCCCCGTGGCCATACAAGGAAGCGCGGAGGGACCGAGGCGGCTCGCCCAATCCCCGGGAGAGGCCTTCCCGGACACGGGGCCGGCGGGTGGGGCGGACCCGGCACAGGCCCCGTGTCCCCCCCGGCGGGCCCGGGGCCGCTCTCCCCGGTCCAGCAGCCGGGAGAAGGGCGCTCGGGGTCAGGGTCCATCCCAGCCCCTCAGAGCCCCTTTCTGTCTGTCTGTCCGTCCATGTGCAGCAAATCCAAGCCCTCCTGGCTCCCCCCAAGAGCGAAGATGGGGAGAAGAAGAGCAGGAGGCTTGAGAAGGAGCCCAGGCGAAGTGGCAGGGCCACTAACCACGATAGCTGCGATAGCTGCAAGGAAGGAGGGGATCTGCTGTGCTGCGATCACTGCCCCGCCGCGTTCCACCTCCAGTGCTGGTAAGGCTCGCCGCTGTCCCCCCGGTTGGCTGTCCCGGTCCGGAGGCTCCTTCCCTCCCTCCGGCAGCTCCCGCTTCCCGTTAGGTCCCTGCTTTGGCTGGAGGCAGGGGGGACACCATCCTGGGCAGGGACAAAAAGGAGCTGCACACCCCGCTTGGGTCCATCCCTCTGAGCAGCCAGGGCAAAAAGCCCCCTCGCTGCTTTCTCCGGGGGTGGGGGGTCCAGCACCCGCCTTTCTTTTTGTGCTGAGCAGCAGCCAAGAGGAGGAGCGAGGCTGCTGGCTGCGCGGGCCTGGCTGCTTTACTGCTGCCCCATCCCAACCTTCCAACCCCCCCGCCCCCAGGCAAAAAAACTTCCCCTCCTCACCCTTCTCTAAGGGTGCTTTGCTTTGGGGGGGCTCTCCGGAGAGTCCTGCCCGGGGGGGGCGGGAAGCGGCGGTGGCGTCTCCGCGCCAGGCCTGACGTTCCCAGCGCTTCCGTGCTGCTGCAGCTGCTGGGAATAATGGAGGTTGCTGTCTCTGTGTCTCCCTGCCTCACTGTTTACAATATGGCGACCTTCCTTTAAATTATATTTTTATTCTCAGCGCCATTTTGGCTGCATATATGACTTCCAAACCCTCGCGGCCCTCCCCCCAGTATCTCCAACGTGAAAATACCTTCCCTGTGGAAATCCAGGCCTCCAGACTTTAAAATTGGCCGGTTTTATTCCTTTCCCTCCTTTTTTTCCTTCCTCCTGACTCTTCAGACCTGCTTGTCTCCTCCGTGGGGGTGCCTGCCGTGAGCTGGGGGGCAGCCGGGTCCCCTCGCCGGGATTTGCGTGGCTTTGTTGATGAAGGCAGATCTTTCTGCGTGCAAATCTGGGTGTCGAGGCGCGCGTGGAGGCGGTGGCAGAGCTCTGGTCGGCGGAGGCTGCAGCGGGGAAGGACTCCGCTGCCTTCTCTCGCAGCTCCCTGAGCTCTGGGCACAAAGCGACCCGCCAAAGGCGCCTCAACTTTCCGCCCCAAAGTTTTTTACCTTTCTGCACTGGGAGCCCAGATGCATCCAAAGCTGCTTCACCCGAATCTCCCCTCCAAGAGTTGGCGCAGGCGGGCGGTTTGTGTTAAATTAGAGCAGCCAGGGTGGATAATGGAGTGGAGGAGGGAACAGGGCAAGTCAAACAGCTGGAGCTTGGGCGTGCAGAGTACTGTTCCTTAGGGGAGATTTTTTAACCACATTCCTTTCTCTCTTTCATGCTTTGGAGCTTTGTTTGCCACCCTGTTACAGCTGTCTCCTCTTTGCTTTTTTATTTTTTTTCCTGTTTTTATTTTTTTTCTTTTGCTTGGTGGTTATACCGCGTTTATATGCTAATTGCAGGTCTCTGAACTCTTATTAAACTGATTGCTGATACCAGGAAAACTGAGTGTGCGGTCACAGGTCTGTAGGGAGTGTCCCGTTAGCAGCGTGCAGCCAGATGAACCGACAATGCTGTAGCGTGCAGCCATGACATCATCCCTCCTACCCTGAGGAAGTGCTACTGGTGGTGGTGCAGATCCTCTAATATTTACTAAGAGAATGCTAATTATGATTAATTTTTTTTGCCTAGCCTCCTTGGTGAGCTATGATTTAAGGTGTTTTTTTTTTTCTTCTATTGGGTGTAGATGCTTAAAACTCAGTGTTTGCTTCCAGATGCTACTGAACACATCCTGAGCCTTCTCTTAATGAGGCTCAAGCGTTGGCTAAAACTGCACATTTTGAGATGGAGGAGCTGTGACTAACGCTGTAGGGTTTCCTGATTGACTCGGAATCGTAGTTAGTCCCAAGTGTAAATGCGACCACTTTGTACGAGGCTAAATCTGGCTGAATTTCATGTCTTGATTTGGCAAGTTTCTTACAGTTAGTGAGCCATGTACATCAGATATTTGTAAAACTTTGGCTGTACTCAGGTTAGTTGCGTTATAATTATTAAAAAATACGTATTTGGCTAACTAGTCAGCCTTCAGAACAGAAATGGAAGGGGCAATCCTGGTCATGCTTTCTCACCATATTTGTTGCCCTTCCTGGGATATCTCTCAGACGATCATTTTGACAGCAGCCCAGACTCTGCTGCAGGATGAGGCCCAGTCTGAAGCGGTGCTGGATAGGCTTGGCCTAAAGGCCTCTGGTTTGGGCCCAGCTCTGCGCCCCTGCTCGTGGATCTCTGTCCGTCACTCAGCCAAGGCCTTCAGTGGAACCAGGTTGTTTCAAAGGGATGTTCAGGTTTTGTTTTCATGTTTGCTTCCCTTTGCCTCCTACATCTTGCTTGAAGTAAACTTCTGTTCTGAATACAAACTTAAAGGCAGCACTTGCAACTTCCTTTCTGCCTCCTTTTTTTTTATTTAAAGAACAGCAGCTATAACACAATGCTTAAGTCATTTGAATAGCAGCTTAAGTATACTGCTGGGGCATACTAGCTGGGTTGTGTCAACAGCTTACCTGTTCTTTAAATATTTATTGTAAGCTTTAATACCAGATTGCATTTATTATCAATATAGAAAAAGAAGAGCAGTTCTTAATTGGTGTAGGATTTGTAATAAATTGATTAAAGCTGTATAGGAGAGGCCATATTAGAAAAGAAAATGAATGACGCGGGTGTGATCGGCCCAAGTCACGCAGTAGGCTGGGGACAAACCCAGGAGTAAACGCAGCTCAGTGGCCCATAAACGGGTTTTGTTTCTTCCTGTATAGAGAAGGCTCCTCTGTATCGTGTTGTTTAAACCTGTAGCGAACAAGTTGGCTTCCCCAGTTTGCCTCAACTTCAACTTAGCACCTAAACCTCTTGTCTTCTGCAGAAAACAGAAGGTGCGCGACCAAAACCCCCAAAACTTTCCAAGCCTGATAGTTTAACACGTCTGCGGTGGTAAACAACAAGTGTTGTTGATACGCTGTGGGAACGACTGCTCTCCTGAATTAACGTGGGTGGACGTGGCTTCCCGATTCATCTGTTGGGTGTCATTTCTTCTCACAACTCCGTTTCAGAATCACTAGTTAGGCGTAACACTCTTACAGGTGCTGTGAAAGTCCATTGTTGCCACCAGCCCGGCTGCAGATAAACTGGCTTGGTGGGCAGGATACAGGAAAGTGTGAAATCCCTTCCAGATACTTAGTTTCAACATACTTGGATTAATGTCATAGTCAGGTGACTGTCTTCAGGTTTGACTTTCCAGAGAGGGTTTTTTTTTCTGTCCCTAATATTTCTTGAAAACAGAACGTGAGCTTTTTTAGCTGAAGTCTGGTTTTTGTTATGCTGTTTGCCCATGACCTGCTGCTTTGGGAAATGGTGCAGCGTGCATTTTCATTCTGATGTTCTGCCTTAACCCAGGCCCCTGGGAATGCTGTACGCTCCTCCTTTACATGATTGAAAAACCAATTTTCCAGTACTTCTGCTATTCTTCCCCGTTTACGTCCTCCTGGCTGTGCGATTGTTAGAATTCCCCTTATTTTCTTGAGCTCGCCGTAAACTTGATTCACGTTTGCAAAGTGACTGATGTTGCAAATTCATTACAGCTTCGCTGAAGGATTAGAAAGATCCCTGGGAGAGGAAAAGTTTAGTTAACAAGCTGGGGGAGGGGAGTGACAACAGGAGGGAGAAAGAACTAACACAGAACAGTTTCGTGTTTGTTTTTTCTCTCTTTCTTTTTTTTTTAAACTCTCACTGCCTGAGTTTCTGGTTGGAGGAGCCCAAAATCGCTAACCTTGCTGAATGCTGCCGTTCTTACAAATCGCTCGCTGCTGGCTGTGAATTGCAAAGTGACCCGAGTTGCCTAAAGGTGCCGGTTACGGTAAAGAGACGGTGCCAGTTTTGCAGCACTGCCCAGCAAAAAGGCTTCCAGTAGCTGCTGGGAGAGGTTCTTTGCATCTGTACTGGGGCCTGGTAGCTCCATCAAACTTTTTGCCGCTTCGTGATTATATTTGGAGCGTTTGGCTGCGTTTCGCCCCTGCTTTGGCAGCTGGTTGTCGAAGAACTGGAGCAGCAGAGGAAGCTGAACTAGCCGGAGTTTTGCATATTTTCTATGAGTCAGGTCAGTTAAGTGCTTTGCACAAAGAATGGAAAAAAAGTTGTGTTTGGCTGGCAGGACATGGCAATAACTCTTTCCCTGCCTTATTCAGGTCTAAATTGTCCTGCCTTATCTTGGCATTTGGTCTAGCTTGGGGTTTTTTATTCAAATATCCATTCTGTGTGAGGGGAGGGAAACATCAGCCCATCCATTGTTTTAGCTAATCCTCCCCTTAATGGGCATCTTTGGCTGCCCCAGGAGTTTCAGGTGGAGCTTTGAATGGGCTGAAGGAGTCCAGGATGCCCAGGAAGGTGCTGGCTTAACTTCAGGCCTAACAGTGAGCTGCAGAGGAGTGGGGTTTCAATACATCGAATTATATGTGTTGCAGCTCTTGCACACTGGCGCTTCCGACAGCTTCAAAAAAGTTTGTGGTTTCATTGCAGAAAGTTTTTATTGTGAGGCTTTCTGTTTAGTTTTGGGGTTTTTTTACCCATTAAATGACTGGCAAAAACCTACTTTAATATGCATGTAATTGCATCTTAAAGAACAGAGAGCAAACTGTTGCATTTCAGACATTAAGTTAAATGTATCTTAACTGGTAGTTTGTTAAAACAATGTACTTTTTTTAAGAACGCAACAGCTTTTATTTGTATGTATCTTTGATTCTGATGTTTTGGTAGCCAGGGCCAGTGTAGTCTCAGTCCTAAACCAGAAGGAAGCAATCGCGCTGGCTCCGTTTCTCTGTGTGAGGGTGACTGCGCATGTGTCTGCAGATGTGGTAACACGATCGGTCTTGGCAGTTCTGTTCAGCAAAGTTGTACCAATGAGCTCTTTTGCTCTCCTTGTTTTGTCCTAAATCTCTCGATGCAAAGGCAGATAAGGTCAGCCTAAATCTACGGGTGTAAGCTGAGGGCACCAGAAAACCCTCCACAGTAAGAATTTGATGAACTAATCGAATTTTGGGACTGGCAAACCACAATTCTCACCTGCGTGTGCCTGCGTGTTGCTCGTGTTAAGCTGAGCGTGAGCGGATTTTGCAGCGTGGGCAAGAGCTGGGCATTCAGACCAAGCTGCGAATTGCTGCCGCCCTTCTCAGCATCAGCGGAAAGCGGTGGGAGCAGAGAGTTAGGATTCTGTCAAAGTCAACATTTAACTGCTTAACTTACTCTTTGTCTCCAGCCGCGGCCGCTGTATGGACTGCTGTTACGCCCAACATCCGTAGGGATCTGAAGCCGTTTAAAAGGGCACGGTGCGAGCCTGTTAATAAGCAGAGTTCTCCGCTGTTTTGTCCTTTTGCTTGGGAAAGCGCCAGTTTTATGCTGAGTGGGGCTTGTGGAACTGAGGAGTCCTTTTTTTGTGCTGGTGCAGGGCCTGGTTTTGAGTGGCCTCCCGAAATTCAGCGGCTGGGTTCGAGGTGGAGCTCAGGGCTTTGTTCCCTGGTCTTTCCCGGTGTGTCAGACCTGCAGGCGTGACTCACAGGAGCCTTGCAAAACGCGGAAAGGTCTTCCCAGAGGAATTCCAGCTCCTCCAGGCATTTGCAAAGGAAATTCTTAATTGGATTAGATTCATAATACCAATCTGCTAATTACTGTTTGTTATGGAAATCTTAGCGCTATCTTGTAAATATATTCACCTCTGTTTAACTTGTGTCTTTTTATCATGTACAAGGTCGGCGTTGTTAAGGTCGTGCAGCCGCCTGTGGATCCTATAGCCAGGAATGGGAGGGCTACTGCGTTTATGACGTAAAGTGCTCTCAGAATTCTCCCCTCTCTCTCCATTTCGCAGTGTTGCTTCAGGTGGAAGTAGGAAATGGGAAACAAGTCGCGATCAGCACGTCTGACACCCGCTGTGCTTCAGTTACAGCGGGTGTGAAGGACATTTTGGGTGGGGGGAGCCCCCATACTGTTGTCAGCAACAGAACTGTGTTTGTATACTAAGGGTCAGTATGAAAAATCGATTATTTTCCCTGTGAAACTGCCCTTTTTGCCTTGGGTTGTAGGTGCTGTTGTGGTGTGAAGAACCACCTGCACAGAGGACAGGGCTCCGTGTGCAGGGCAGGCTGAGCCAATTCGAGATTTCGGTTGCAGCACCGATACTGAAACAGTTTTTCTACACAGTAAAGGCGCTAACAGCAATTCTTCTGTTTATTGACCCACACAAGTGGATGTTAAACTGCTTTTATTGCTAGACTGACTCGCTGGTACGTGCCAGGTTCTTGAGTTTCTCCTGTGCTCTGGAGCCCTTATTAATCCTCATGTCGGTGGCAAATAGCAGGAATCTGCTCTGAAGAAAGGGAGCAGGAAAGAGGTGTATCTTCCTGAAAGCATGTATTACAAAGTCTGAATATTTAGGGAGTGCTGCCTGTTGCAATATAAATCACATGTAAGAAGGATGTACCTGTTGTGGGTTTTGTTGTTTTTCAAACCAGTCAGGAAGTAAGCTTGGACTCGTGAAAATGCTAATGTATCAGAGAGTATAATATGGCTTTGTTATAGGGGTATGAAGTGCTGGCTTTGAAATGAGTGAGTGTAAGCAAAAAGCATCTTGCCACGTCAGGTTACTGGCTCAACTTGTGATTTTTGTGACACATCAGATTGTCAGAACTGGCTTTTCCTTCCTGCAGTAGTTGATTTACGCTGCCTCCAACTCCACCGCTCACTAGATGTCTGCCCAGCTTCCTCGGAGGAATGCTGCAGTATCCAGTAACTCTGTAAGCCGAGTAAAAATAGTGCCTTACCTTCTCTTTAATAAGGGGGTTGACAGATATCAGTTGTAACGCAATTACATACCTTGTTAGGGTATGGAGTAAATGCTCCCTATAACCAAAAAAGTGAAGAAGAAAAAAAATCTATAAATCATTTTTCCAGTTGGTGTGTCAGATCTTGAGTACAAAAGGCAAAGAGCATCTCAGCCAGCTGGGGGAAATCTAGCGCCTGAACCCAACTCTAACCCAGTTCTGCTGACGTCTGCTCTGCACGAGTCGCTTGAAGTAAACTAGATGGAGCTGGAGATTTCCGACTTTGAACCCTGCAGAAAGCGGCGGCCCGAGGATGCGATTTAGCCGGCTGAAAACCCCACGCTGGATTTCTGGCAGGCGCCGGTGATTGGTGTGAAACACCTGCCTGTGCAGGCTCTGGCTTTGGGCAAGGCGTCACGTGGACTTCCCGGCGATCTCCGTCTAGAATAGCAACAGGAGCAGGATGTGAAGGTGATCCGGAAAAGAATTTATAACGTGCTTTAAGGGTTTTTTTTGGTGGATATTTCTATTGTTACCCTTTCCCCTCTCCTCCCCAGTGTTCTTGGGAAAGCCTGGTCCGCATGTGGATGTCAGGATTCTACTTCCCTTGTGCCCATGTGAAGACAAATGCACGCTTTTGCTTTTATGGGTCTGTCCTTCATCCTCTTCTGATGTGCTGCTTTCTTTTTTTCCACCTTATTGCTTCTGTCCTTTCACCCCCGTCTCCTTTGAACACATTCGGTATGGCTGGGGCTGAATGTGTTCCCTTCTTGGAAACCTCTCAGACCTGTGTTTTGATTATATTTTTCTTTTCCCCACCGGAGATGTCTCTTCATTTATTGTTCTTTAAAGACAAAATTGGATGAAGTGATTCTCACAAGAGCTGTGTTGTTCCTCAGCCCTCTTTCTTTTCCCTGATGCTGCCCTGCGTGTCATCCTGCTTTGAGAAGACGACTTCTAATCTGTTAAGAAGAGGGTGTTATAAAGATCTGAACACTCAATAATGAATCTGGACATTGAATTCGGGCTATTGTTACCATTGTCTGCAGCACAGGCGTGAGTGCACAGGAAAGAAACCAGAGTCAGGATGTGCAGAATGCCTGAATTTCTGGGTCTGACCCAAATTTTCCAAAGTCAACAAGTCTTCCTACTGACTTCCATGATTTGTCCTTATAAATGCAAAGCTAGCGGATACATCCGAAATATCAGAGTTCATAACCAACCAAACTTTAATTAAAAAAAAAAATCTCAGTGCAGTACAGATGGTATTATACACCTTCTTATGCATAGTTATTTACACAGAGCTCTTTTATATATATATATATATGGAAATTTAATATCCTAAAAAAACAATACTTCCTTTAATTTATTGTCAGATGTTAATGAGGTTAATAACTAAAGAGTTGTCTGGGGAATGGTCTCTGTGGGCCAGGTTCTTTCTATAAATAGAAGTAACTAATTACATCAGGTGATCACATGTTTACGCGCAGCTTATCCAGTTTATTGGACTCTCCTGCTTGTCAGGTCCGAGACCAAAAAAAAAGTTCAACTTCATCACGTTGGAGGGAACTTTTCTGATTCCCAGTGTTTCTCTCTGTCTGGCCTTATAATGGTGTTTCAATCCTGCTTCTGTTCTCTGTTGCTGAACCCTTATTTCCACCCCTGGCCGCGCTGTTGGAAGGATGTGTGCTAAGGGAATGCAGCGTTCCAGGTGATGGCATAACTGGTCATTTTGGTTCCTTTCTTTGCATGGTGGCAGCTGGAATAATCATGTACCGACCTGTCCAGTGATGTCCAGGTCTCCTTGCTGGATGTTAGTAATTTAAAACTTTTTATATGCACGCTCAAGACTTTCACTTCAATATAAATGAAGTTATGCTGACTGCTATTGAGGTTTTTTCCCACTCCTTCTCTCAGGAGAAAGGATCTCAGCACAGATAAAAGTGTAGTGGCTGGTGCTCTGTAGTTAATGTGAACTGCACTACTGGCTTTGAGTAGGTACGACCTATAAAACATGTGAGCCTGATCAAGACCAGAAAGTTCCTGAAACTTTCTAAGTGTTAATGTGATCAGGCCACGCTTATAGGTCTCTGAAGAACAGAAATTAAGCCTGGCTTATCTGACGTTTTGTCCTCTCTGCTTTGGTGCTTGAGAAATCTTCGGCTTCATCAGGAAGAACGTATTTTGTACTCCTGAGTGTCATGGCTTTCTCCATGTAGAACTCATAGACCTGCCCTGAGTAGTTTGTGCTGAGGAATAGTCATGACGCTGCTGGGATAGAGTAGAGAGCTGCCAGTGTTCCTCAGAACCGTCTGTCAGGTCTGACTTCTGTCTTCAGAAAAGGGTAAACTCTTGTTTAATGCAGTGGTCGCAATAGGAAGGTAAGAGTGTGCAATGGAACTGGGAACGGGCTGCAGCTGTTAATTGTTTAGTGGGGTTTTTATTATCGATAAGGTAGAGGCTCCCGGCGCTGTGTTCCAGGTGTCGTCCTCCCGCAGGGTTTCGGAGCGGCTGTGAACAGAAGTGCGTCACTTGGGCACAGTAAAAGAACTGAAATTGTAAATGATGCAACTTTCTGCCTTTCTCAATGGGGCGCTTGTCCCGCGCCGGCAGCCAGGCTGGTTCCCCGGTTTGTTTTCGTGGCGGCCCTGCCATAGGAAGCCAGGGAGCCTTGTTCTTTATGGAGCTGCTAGAGCAGCTGTAGCTCTATCCATCACCAGGGTAAATAGGAGGCCCATAGAAGAGCCAAAAGCCTTTTTCCTTTATCTAACTGGCAAACATAACCAGCATCCTTCATTATAAGCCTGTCATTGAGTCTTGGTTAGTTAATAATGAGATTTCTGAGAAGGAAAAGCATCCTTGCCTACATTTTTTTTGTGGGCTTACTATTAATATTTTTACCTGCACAGAAAAAAGACATATCGAAGTCTGATTGTTGACAACAACTGCCATCAAAGACAAGTCCAAGAAAGATTTGCCAGACACCAGTTTGTTTTCCAGCTGTAGCCCGACAGGTCCGGAGCTGCTCTCGGTGCCATCAACGTGCCCTCCAGGGAACATGGCACCAGCAATGTGTAAATAACTTCAGGTCTGCTTCTCACTGGTTCATTTGGGAGCTCTGGCCCAGTTTGTATTGAAGAAGGTGCCATTCCTTTGAGCGTTTGTTTACTTATTTATTGAGGTCAGCAAAGTGAAGAGTACTTATGGGATTTGGACTAACAACAGGCATCTGATGTATGAGAGCTCCGGAGTGTGAAATTGAAAAGCCAAGTAGCTTCATGCTATTGTTTGCTTGATAAAAGCTCCTAATATATGGGTGACTCTTGGAGATTTTTTAAAATTTCATCGTCGGCATTTAAATTTTACTTAAGAGAGGCTTTGCATAATGTTCTGACCATGGGAGCTCGTCCAAAAGTTTATAAGAGCAAGTCCTGACACCATAAATATGGTATGAATTTTGGGAGACGGTATTTAACTTTTTTAGAAAAAGCAATGAGACTAGTATTACGGCAGATGACTTTGTATCAGTGTTGTTCCTTTTGAAGAGGCAGTAATTAACATCTCCTTTAATTTTCAGAGGCTTCATAAGATCTGGTCTTCCAGGTGTTTGTATAGATATTAACCTTGAAAGTCAAACTCGCTTCTTCGGAGCTGTCTTGTCTTAAATTCAGAATTGTATTCTGCTGAGCAGCTTTGATCAGGTCACCCCAAACCGTCCAGGTAAAACAGCACTGGCCATCACTCTTGCCTGTGATGATAAAAGAGGAAACTTTTCTGAAATGAAGCTTTCAGCCAAATTGTATGGGATGGTACCCACGGACTGGCGTGTAGTTGAAAGGAGACGTGTTGCAGCTGAAGATCAAGTTGGTGCTGTGCAATTCCAGGTCCTGTTGGCCGCGGACACCAAGGGCTGGAGGTGTGCGTGCTGATGAACCCATGAAAGATGGGCAGAAAACGGCCGGGGCGCTCCTGCCAGACTCCTCATTCTTACCTTGGGTATGAAGAGCAAGTTCCCTGTTCGGATTTAAAAATCAGTTTCTCTTACGCTTACAGTAAAAGGTTGAAGAATGTGGTCGTAACTAGTCAATTAAAACGGCGTTCGTTAGCGCTTCCCGGTGTTCTGCGGGGGCCCAGGACGCGCTCTCTGCTCGCGGGGAGCCCGGCGGTGCTGGAGCAGCGCTCATCAGTCTTTGTTAGTGCAGCGAGCCGCCTTGATGAACAGTTCATTAACCAGGAGAAGCAGAATCTGTCTTTTAATACACTCGCTATAGCAGTTAGGCCTGGAGAGCAAGCAAAAAAAACTCGGAGGGTAGTCTGAGAGCTCAGACCTTGCTGCTGGTCTGAAACTGATCTTTCCCCCTCCTTCCTCAGCCCTTTGGGTAGCAGCGCTCATTAAAATGCTTCTCTAAGCCGTCATTTGAGAGTACGGTGTATGTAGGATCTCATGGTTATTGAGCAGATAATTCAGACATAACAAATGGGACAATAACGTACGCACTTAAGAAGAAACCTGTTCTAACTCTTCCAGGCAGCTCCCGGGATTCGCCGCGGTATTAATTGTTTCATTGTAAAATGCGTAAGATTGAGGTAACAGTTTTAAAACAAATAACCGGAGGCGCCTGGCAGCGCGGATCCCTGGCACGCCGCGGCGCTGGATGGGGCAGACGTGTTCCCAGCAGTTCGGGCGCGCTCGGCGGCAGCTTCAGAGGGCTGAATTCACTATGAACAAATCAAAATCTGTAGGGCTTTTTATGTTTTTTCTTTCCCCTGGGGTGCTGGGAGGGGGAATGAGCCACATGAATCTGTACTTGCTGTAGCTGCAGATCTAAGAGCTCGTTTTCCAGCAGGAGTAAAACCTGAGCTATTGGATCCACCTCAGGACTCGGAATGGATTTATTTTCCAGCAAGCACACGGGGACCATTTGTTACTCTCCTCCTTCCAGCCCCTGTTCCCCGCTTCAATTAGCAAAAGATTAATTTGGGGCGAGGGGGGGAAGTTACTGTTTCAGCCAAATATTTGCGACTTCATGCAAAGCAGCCAGTAGCTGAGGCTTTGGTGGAGTCTAGAGCCTGATCTCTTGTTCATCCAAGTCCTGCAGGAAATGAGAACCAGAAGCTGCAGGTACGATGGCGCGTGTGCCGAGCGCTGCGTTTCTGGAGCGCCTGGAACACGGAGGCCTCTGAAACCCTGCGCTCCTCCTCAAAATGGCTGCCAGATGTGTTGGCTCGACTGAATTCCCCCGAGCCCGACACCAGAAATGCCGAGGTTATTACCAGTTTGGTTCTTGCTGCGGTTGTTCCATCAGTCCCGCGGGCCGGAGCGTGACGCCGGCCTGGCCGCGGTACCTGCGCGCGGTTTCTACCGGGGAAGGGCTTGCCGGGACTCTGTTTAAACAAAGGAAGCGTGTTTGTTTTTACAGCTCCAGCTCGGGAGCCTGGGCTGGGATCCTGAGCCATTTCCCTGTGCTAGGAGCAAGATTTTTCGAGGAAGACGGCCTCTCCCTTTGCCACAAAGCACAGCTATTGCGGGCCAACAAATTTCATCTGACCCTGTCTGGCTTGTCAGTGCTGGAGACTTGTTCATGCTCAACATGGATTTGGTTTGATGTTTGACTGTAGATGCAACAGACAGTATAGAGACTCCTAAAGGAACCACAGCTCCTTGCTGGTGTGGCCACACTGCTGCTCGATCCCTTGTAACCCAGTCAGTCCCAGCTGGATCCCTTGTGCCCTGTTTGCTGGTTAGCGGGACATGGACCTTCCAGGTCCTGGGTTGATGCATCCGGGGGGTGCTCAGCACAGATCAGGCTTGCAACACAGCCGTCTCTAACATCAGCAGGCAAAGTTTTAAAAGCACAGTTTAAAGCTACACTGCGTGGTAACTAGCTGTTTATCTGACAGCATGTTCACTTTTCCCGCAACAGTCAGCAGTTTGCTGAAATAACAAATCTTCATAATAAAGAGGTGGTGGAAAGTACTTGAGATAGTAGTAGGATCTGTAAGGAAAGTGTATCATCTAACATATGCTGCTCTGCCTTTAACCGAGGAAAAGTGTTTCTCAAAATAGTCCTCCTTACTCCTTCATCTAATTTGATTTGGTTTATTTCTAGCAGCAAAATGAGAATGTCATTTTGATGTGATACAGCTTTTATAGTAAGTGCAGATCCATGTGAGTAGGATGTATCTTTTGCTTCATAGCCAAGGCAAGCTGGGTATGGTGACACATCTAAGAGTATTTGGGTTGTCTTGAGATAGAAAGTGGTTTCCACCATTAGGGTTGGAGTACATGAGAAGCAGCAGGAAGGCTCCATGGCAGCTGGTTCGGTTGGACTCGCTCTGCAAATTCAAGGGGTGGAAATGCATAGATATGCGAGTGTGCTTGCTGCATGGGAGTCTGTGTAGTCTAACATGGAGTAATTGAGTTCTTTAAGGAGGTGTTGGTGTTAGGAGGGAGGTCTATGTGTTGCGCACAAGTGAATCCCCCATTTATCTTTGCTATTTGATTCTAAGACTGTCTTCTGAAACGGTGGAGCGCGCTGCATGGTGGAGTTGAGGTGGGTGTCGTGGAACAGAACCTGTCTAGAGACGTCTTACTAAGTGGACGTATGGGGGACCGAAACCACGGAGCATCACCGTAAAGAAAAGGAGGAACTTCTGGGAGCGGAACCCGCAGAGCTGCCCTGCCCTGGGCTGCGCGTGTGTGGGCAGAGGCGTTCCAGAAATAACAGTAAAGCGTTGCTTTGTGTTTCTGTTGCAGCAACCCTCCGCTCAGCGAGGAGATGCTGCCTCCGGGGGAGTGGATGTGTCACCGCTGCACCGTACGCCGCAAGGTAAAACCTCTCGAATAGAATGATCCCTGCCCTTCCGACTGCCCCTTTGAAACCTGTGGTTTATACCTTCCTCTCCCCATAGCATACACATGTATTCCACCGGAGCTGCTCTTTGTGGTCACCGTTGCAAAGGGCTTGTTAGGAACAGGCTTAAAGAAAACTCAGGGGTCTCAATGAGACCCTCCTGGTGTTTTTAACCTAGGAGGCAAAACAGAGGTGCCCACTGTGTTCAGGTAAAGCTGCGCCTTTTAAAACTGTTTTCCTCGCCCCCACTTGTGGGAAGCAGGAAGAGCTGAGGCACAGAGGGACGGGAAGGGCTGAGCGGGCGAAACGGGACTCACGTTAACGCAGCTTTGGCATCGGGGCTGCGATTCTGGTTAATGTGTGTTTCTTAGAAGTGTGACTTCACAGCAGTTGCACATCAGCAGAGGGTGAAATCACAGTGAGTTATGATTTCCTGGGCTGTTGAACAGGATGGGGAGGAGATGATTGGGCAAGATTGTGCCTTCTTTTACTTTTTCCCCTGATGCTCTTTCTCCAGGAAGCTGTCTTGCACAATGTAAACATCTTATTGCTGTGACTACGTAAGACCGCATAGCAGAGGGCTTAGAAACTGCACCAAACTATCTAGCAACTGTGTTCCCTTGAAGTGACACCCAAAACAGATTGGAAGAAAACTGTTACGCTCAGCCTTTTGTTCCTGAAGCGATTGCCTTGTTATGTTTCCAGGGTACTGTTCAGCCATCTGCCAACAGTAAAAATGAAGGTCGCAAATTTAAGAAATAAAATTTTGAGGTTAAAAAGAGGTTAAAAAATCCTCAACTTTTCTGTGTTAAAAATGGCCTGACAACACTTTGCTCCTTTCACAGACCATTTTAGTGGGTTGGCTGGTTCATCCGTACTGGTGATGCTGGCAGGGACTGGGTCTTGTGGTGATCCCAGTGTATTGTTTCCTCTACTGCAGTTCTCCCTGCTCACCTTACTTGAGATTCCTGTGGTCAAGAGATAGCAGAGTGGTGTTTGTATATTGTGCCTCTGTTCTCGAGCTGACCTTCTTGTTCCGTAACGGGTTCGGATGCGCTGCCAGGCTTAATAGACTGCATCGACAATGAACGGTCTGCATGGAATTTCTCAGTGTTGGCAGAGAGTTGGCTGATTCTTCAAGTATTTAGGACTAGATGCTGGGAAATGTTGTCCTGATCTGGACTCAAATACGGCTATCCTGAAAGGAGAGAGAGACATGCTAATTTTCCTCCCCCCGCGTGGTTCCCTTCAGCTGTTTTGTCATCTGTACATTGCAATCAATTCTTTTTCGCTAGGTTAAAGCTTTAATGACTTCACCGGGGAAGTTGTAGTAAGTGGCTCAAGCCTTTTCAGATGCTCTTTGTCTTCGATTGCATATTTGTCGAGGTTGATGTGCTTTGTTTGTGGCCTCCATGATAAGCCTGCCTATTCATGTCGTGCAGAAGCGAGAACAGAAGAAAGAGCTGGGGCAGGTAAATGGATTGGTGGACAAATCTGGGAAAAGGACCACCTCCCCCACCAGTGACGCAGACCTGTTGGACAGGTCTAGCAGCAGCATCAGGGCTAATGCGCATGCCAGGATCTTGGAAAGGAGAGCGAGCCGGCCTGGCACTCCCACATCCAATGCCAGCACCGAGACCCCCAACTCAGAGCAGAATGATGTCGATGAGGACATAATTGACGTGGATGATGACTCTGCCATTGCAGAAATGGACTGTGGGCAGCCCCAGCTGAAGCGACCCTTTGAGCTTCTTATTGCTGCTGCCATGGAAAGGAACCCAACGCAGTTCCAGTTGCCGAATGAACTGACCTGCACCACAGCACTTCCAGGTGAGCGGTGGCTCCTCTCGCGTTGGTGAAGACGACCGCGGTTACGTCCTCCTGCCATCTGGCCTCTTTTCCCTCTTGACTTGGGGTGGTTGTGGATCCGGTGATGCTGGGTGGTGAACACGGTGTACAGACGCACCCCTGAGCTGTGGGGCCGCTGCTGCTACGCACCACATCTCCATCAGCGCTTGTAAAAGATGCTTTATTTACTGTCGTCACCTCAGTCTAGATCATGGATCTGAAGAAAAAAATTTCCAGTTGTCAAAATACTTGTTTCTGGTTTATGATGTGATGATCTAGGAACAAAGTAATGACTTAATGTATAGGATGTCACCGCAATGATTAAGTATTAAATATACCTGCTTTTAAAGCCAGCCTCTTGTCACTTAAGGCTGGATTTAGAGGTTGATAAGGGTTCGTAAAGCAGCTCTCTCTGCCTTTTCTGTTTGCCTCTGCCTTATGTATCTACCAGAAGGCAAATCTCTGCTATGTGGGTAACCCAAAGCCTTTTAAAATTTACTTTCAGGTACTAGTAAGAGGAGGAGAAAGGAAGAAACCACAGGAAAGAATGTCAAGAAAGCACAACACGAGTTAGACCACAATGGTTTGGTTCCCTTGCCCGTGAAAGTCTGCTTCACATGCAACAGGTACGTGACTCTGCCAGGGAAGCTGTTTGGTGTAGCTGAATCCTTCACAGGGGCAAAGTTCTTACTGAAAACAAGTAGTTCCCATTCTCCTTCATTACTTGCTTACAATCCTCTAAACAAAGGGGGGAATAATCATATTTTTTTACAGCCCTGCATGGCTGTAAAAGGTTTTAAAATGTAGCCTGAAGAGAGTGAGCCGTCTCATCTTCAGTGTTTTTTCTACTAAGAAAAATTCTACAGTGGTGGTCGTTTAGAAAAGTGGCATCTGTTTATGGTTTGTGAAGGAAGTATGCAAGGAGGTGACCTTTAGGAAATAGAAATATAAGCCTGAGGCAAATAGGAATATTGTGCTGAAATAGTAAATCTGAAAACCAGTACAAAATACTGCTGCTCTTTATAAATGCTTAAAAAATGCACAAATCCCAGTTCAAGATGTCGGTGAAAATGGAAAGCTTTATTTCGGGAACCCAGTCAGTGGGTTTCCGTAAGTGAGCTGGGGATCAGGTGGAGAACAACTGATGACGTTGTCATACACAGAGTGAAGACTTCTTTAAAGCTCGGGGAATCAGATTTAGTAGCTTTCTGGAGTTTGAGACTTGTTCTGTGAACGTCTTGTCGAAGCAAATATCCCAACTTCACACATGATTCATCTGAGGAAAATCGTAATAACCTAAATCTGAGATTCCCTTTCGATCTCTGAATTCTGCTCTAAACGAAACCACTCAGAACTAACGCACAAGGTCAACTTGAAAAGTTGCTTATGCGAATCTGATGGGTGCTTACAGCTTTACGGCAACGGCCTCTTGTGCACCGGGAAACCCTCGTGTGCCAGGGCAAGTCCTTTTGCCTTGAGTGGGTCTTGCAGAAGGACCCTATAGATCAAGTTACAAATCTGAAGCCTAATTTTAGATGCAGGGGAATTGGTGGGGAAAGATAAGCCCAAGTGGTTGGCTGAGTTTGTCTGTGTGTTTGGTTTATATTCTATACTCTGTATGGGAAGTAAGATATGGCTCTCTCTTTGCAGGAGCTGCAGAGTGGCACCTCTAATTCAGTGTGATTATTGCCCGCTCCTGTTCCACATGGATTGTCTGGAGCCACCGCTTACTGCCATGCCTCTGGGTAGATGGATGTGCCCAAATCACATAGAACACGTGGTGGTAAGCAGGACTATGATAGCAGTATGGAGCTGGAGTGGAACCTGGCAGGTCCATTAAAGGACAAAGTACAACAAATGTAAAACAGCTTCTGAGCTCTTATTGCTCCCTGTATCGCTTGTAAAGCTCCTGCTGCAAGCAACGCACTCTCCAAAGGAATATGATGCTGCTATCTGCAATAAAATATAAAGATGGGGGAACTCCTTCCTGTAACTGAAGCTGACAGCTCAGATTGTGGCTCACTGACAGCTTGTCTAGTTTTCGGACTGGACTCCTTAAGATCTAGATGAGCTTCCAGGACTGTGATACAAAGCAGCACAGTGCTACAAATAGGGGAAGTAATTCTTTGCATGCGTAACCCAAAAAACTTTCATTCCAAGAGGGAGTTTTCATTTTGTGGAAAAGGAGTGTACTTGAGACTTAAATACTCAGGAAACAGGGGGCTGAAACAAAAGGCTTGTGCCCAGACAAACTGCTTCTGAGAGCATTGATGCTGCTTAGTCGGCCTCTAAATGCTTTTGTATTCATCTCCAGCAATGTGCCCCTTAACAGAAATGGTTTGTGCTGCAGGAAACAAATAGTCTAAAGCTGAGCTGATGCTGTACTGCCAGTGCTACGAGACGTTAGGAAAGTCTTAGGGTACATTAGAGTGACCCGCAGATCCCTAACTCCTGTGGCATTATCTGATCACCCAGCTGAACCAGAAGAACTTGACCTTGAGTAATCGGTGCCGAGTATTTGACCGGTTCCAGGACACCATATCTCAGCACGTTGTCAAAGTGGATTTCTTAAACCGAATCCATAAGAAACATCCTCCGAATCGCAGAGTTCTTCAATCAGTAAAGAGAAAAGGTTTGAAGGTATGTGTGAACGAGTAGCTGGTGGTGAAAATCCCCACGTACGTGTTCTAGTTTGGAAGGGAAACCAGCACGGCCTGCAGGGAGAGCTGCTTGGGGCAGGAGGAAGAGGGTGAGGTCTGAAGGAATGTGTTGGTGAGAGGCCTGGGAGTCAGCAGTTACTCTTCACTACGCATAGGATTTATGAAACTTTTTCTGCCAACCGTAAGGCTCAGCTATTACAAGATTTAAATCTAGCACAAGCTTAGGAAGTACAACACAAAACCTTCTGAAGGTGGCCCTACAGTCAGCACTGGGGCTGCTGCATGTTGTGTGTTAAACCCCAAAGAGTATTTGCTGCCAGAATGCCTGAAAAATGCCACATGGGTTTCCTTTCTTACTTGCCCTTTTTTGCATGACTTCTTTTATGCTGTAGCCACTGCGTTCTGCTGAAGTCACGCCTGACCTAAGGGAATAAAACCTATTAATTTCAGTGTAGCTGCATCAATTCAAGCTACTCAGCCCTTGAAACTTCTAATGTATTGTCTGCAGGGCTCCTTTGGGTCAGAAAGCAGCAAACACGGAGCACAGTGCTGGTTAGGCACTTTGTTTAACTAGTCATTCTTGAGTAATTGTTCTCATGTGTGATCTTCTTTCTCTACAATGTAGGTTCCTGATGCTATAAAGTCCCAATATCGGCTTCCACCCCCGTTACTTGCGCCTGCAGCAATTAGAGATGGCGAGCTGATCTGTAACGGGATCCCCGAGGAACCCTTGCAGAAGCACCTTCTGAACACTGAGCACTTAGCCAGCCAGACGGAACAACAGGAGGTAAATGAAGTCAAATGCTTGGACTCTGTGTCTGTAGTTGCTTTGGTACAAAGATCCTCTTCCATTTCAGCCGTGATCAGAGCAGTTGTCTAGGAAACCAGTCTCAAAATCATGTCTGAAGGTGATAACTTGTTTTGTTTCTGACCCTCTTGCCCATTAAAAAAACCTTCATTTTGGCTTTCCAGGTGAAATGTAAAACTCCTCATTTCACCACTTCCCTGAAGTGTCAAATAGTTTTCTGCCCTTAAGAGTGGAGTCGAGGGCTTTCTGTCTATATGTTGTTTTTACTTTCTGGCTGAGGGGAAATACTTTCCACTTTGATTATGTAAGGCTGCTCTCGGACACACTTGTTTGTACGTTAACGTCACATTTCTGCGCTGCTTTTTATTGCCGGTTGAACTGGACTTTTAAACCAAGGTCAAATGAGTGTTTAAATCTTGTATGAAACTTCTTGGCGCATTCAACAATGCGAAAACGTGTTGGTTTGCAGTCAGTGGCGCAGTTGTGTCCTTCGGTTAGCTCAGGGGGAATTCTTCTGTGTGGCAGGTGCTCATTCACCACGGAGCTTCAAACTATGAGTAAATCTTTTGGTCTTGCTCTACCTCACGTAAAAAGAAAGGTGTTCACCAGCCCAGCTTTGGCAGGTGACTCCCAATAGCATGGGTAGATCAGTATTTCTTTGCAGCAGTAAGCTGGAGGATAGAAGCCCATATTAGTGCAAGGTGCATTTGTAACAAGCCAAAGAATTGCAGCACTTAATCGAAGAGGGAAGAGTTTGGGGTTGGGGAAGTGCATCTGCTGCCTTCTCCCTCCTTTAATCACAGCTCCTCCGTGTACCGTCCCCACCATGGAGATAAACAATACCTAATTTCAGTTGCGCTTTTGTACCTATAGACAAATTCTCTCCTGATTCTAGATGAGCATCAGAGCGGGTGCTGTAGCTCCCGGCTGCGTCAGAGCAGTCGGCAGCACTGCGAGGCAGCTGAATTTCTCGTGAACGACGCAGTAGCTGTTGAGGTCTGGAGCGTGGTTTGCCTGTGCAGCTAACCTGTGACTTTTTTCTTCTTTCCAGTGGCTCTGTAGTGTTGTTGCGCTCCAGTGCAGCATATTGAAACATTTATCTGCTAAGCAGATGACTTCGCTTTGGGACTCTGAACAAACAGAGAAGGCTGATATTAAGCCTGTTATTGTGGCAGACGGCTCACTCGCCAACCCTTACCAGGCAGCTGACAAGGCACCCACACCTTCCCTCTATTCCATGTCATCCTGCACCTCAGGGATCACCACCCAGAATTCCTTGAGCTCCTCGCAATCCCAGCAGACTTTGTCACAGGAAGATGTCAACTGCAGCTCGTGTATAGATAAGTCCAAGAAGGTGTCTTCTTGCGGGACTTCGAATGGGCCGACAGCCTCTGACATTAAAGTGAACGGTCCTCATTTCTATGGCGTTTCGTCCGAACCTTCAGCACAGTTGACTGACTCCCAGAGGCTGATCGGATCTGGTAACACAATACCTGTTTTGTCCCATCGTCAAACGTGGCCTCGGCCCCTCACGCCCCCAGCCACTTGCGGACTTCTGAATCACACCATCGGAACCATCGTCAAAACGGAGAACGTAGCAGGGCCCGTTTCTTGTGCACAAAGGGGTTCTGCGCCGGTCACGAGTATGCCAACGTCCATATCGAGCTCCTGTGCCAGCCTGGAGACCACCAGCACTTTGCAAAGGAAGAACGCGCAGACGCAGATCGGGCCGCCGCTGTCGGTGGAGCTGCGCTCCATGGGCTCCCCTCTGACGGCCACTAGAGCTGTCACCCCTCCGCAGGCCGCAGCCGACGGCATCTCTGCTGTCGGGTCCACAAACAGATTCTGTTCACCAGCACCACCTTCAGGTATGTGCCAAACGACTGGTCTGGGCCCCCCTGGGGCTGAGAAGGTGTTAAAGCTAAATGTTAATTTGAACCTCAAGGCTCTAGCGCGATGCCCGCGTTTAACTGGGAACTGGGCTTTCTGTGGAGAGCCGGAGATGTTTCTCAACTCTCCTCTGTCTTGGGACCCTTCATGGGAGCCATGGGATGTTTTATTTCTGCTACACTTGAGATGGGAATTCTGTCCTGAGGAAAGCAAGATAGATCAGTTTAATTCTGGAAAGCAACAGCAGTTTTAAATCCATTGGCTGCTGTTTCAACAACTGGCTGCTCCAATTCTGCTTTAAAACTACCAGTTTGTTTTAAAGCGCTGGTTTGAGCGCAGAGTAGAACTTCTCAGGAGAGCAGCTGTGTGGCACCTGTGATCTCTGTGCACGGTGACTGCCCTGGCGATGGTTTGTCCCCTAGTCCAGACCAGTTTGAAGCCTCGAGCTGCACAGCCCTGATGTCAGAGCAGTGTGGCCCTGGGGACCTGTGCTGCGTTCAGTATCTGCTGGTCCGAGATCACAGGGTAGTTATGGACTTGGATAAGCCATTTCTGTCCTGAGTTGTACCCAAAAACCTTGCTGTTCAAGTGTATATACCCATTCTTCCGTATAGAAACATCAAATCAGAGGTGTTGATAGATGTTGAAGTCAGAGTGACTGCCCATAACTCAGATTTAGCTAGAATAAGCTTTCACTTGAAGCGTTCTCCTCCTCTTCCCTGCCCCAGCTCAGCACCCAAATTAGCAAACCCTTTGTGCAGGGAGGGTGACAGCTCCTGTCTGTCACTCCTCCCACAGCTGAGCAGCTCGGATCTGGTGATTGCAAGCAACAGAGGCAACGTCTTTACTATTCTGTTTAAAATTCCTTATTGAGTAACTCCTAAGCTTTACCTCGCATCAGTTACTTAGTATGTTAAACAATTGCTTTTGGTGCAAAGCTTGCATTCTACAAAATGCAGCTTAACACATCTTTTTGATGCAGTGTCTCTTGGGAAAGGTGTAAATATTCAGATTTTCCATCTAACACAATGCATATATATATTTATAACAAATCTTAAATTATGGTGTGCACGTTTTTTTGCTGAGTACAAAACCGCAAATAATTCATGAATTTTTTTTTTCCATAAATTTCGGCCTTGTAGTAGCTCTACTTCTAGGCAAACCAACCCAAGAAGATCTGGTATCAACAATGCGTTAAAGGGATTTTGTTTCCTGGCATGTGCCATTGCCTCTTTCAGCTGCACGGTCACTGCCAAAGCAGTGGGATTTTATTTTGTAAATAATAAAATCTGCTTCTGACTGGCACATCCCTACTAGACAGTGAAGTACAGCCCAGACTTCTAATAGAGTCACAGAATGGTTTGGGTTGGAAGGGGCCTTCAAAGCTCCCCCAGTGCCACCCCTGCCATGAGCAGGGACATCTTCACCAGCTCAGGTTGCTCAGAGCCCCGTCCAGCCTGGCCTGGGGTGTCCCAGGGATGGTTCATCCACCACCTCTCTGTGCAACTTGGGCCAAGCTCTCACCACCCTTGATAAGCGTGCAGAAATAAAAATGTGCCAGTTGTACTTTTTATGCATGTTCAGACCTAGACAAGCTACTTGCCAAGTGTCTCTAGGTTTAGCAAGCTCTCCAAGCCCCTGGGGACTTGATGCTCATCCTCCCAGTCTCTGGTTTATGATGCCACAGTCTGTCATTGCTGCTGCTTCAAACAGGGAGTAGGAGTTTAAATGTGTAGGTGTAGAATTCCTCCATGGCCAGAGATGAGAAGCAGAGCTCTGGTGGAGACACACAGAGGTCCTTCTGCGAGCAAAAGAAAGCTCGTGGCCTCTAATTCAGGCCCTTTACAAAGCACAACTGTGAGCAAAATAAGCTGTTCTGAGCAGCTTGGAAGCAAAGAGCAGCCTGAGGGCTGGGTGCATATCTCACGAACATCACGGTGACATATCTTCTCTGCACCATCTTTCTCTGTAGATGGTAAGGTCAGCCCCAACACCTTGTCCATAGGAAGCGCTTTACCCTCATCGCTCACTTCAAACTCTGCAGCTACGTTGGACCTCAGCAGTTCCCTGAAAGCGTTTATGGATGGCGGTGAGTATTCAGTTCATTATCAGTCTCTACCAGCCCTGTGTGTTTGCTTCCCTGGAGCATTCCCTCTCTGCTTAAGGAAAGGTTCTAGAGATAAAGAAGGGTTGCAGTCAGGTGAGGGTGCGGTTGGATATACATTAAATATGCCCTTAAATATGTCACATGCTTCCTTGCTTGTAGTGTTGCCAAGGCAGCAAGGCCAGTGAAATGTTTCTGCCTGCAGCTTTTCTAGGGAAGGATCACAAAGCCGCTGCCCGGGCGGCTTTCCAGGTGGAATTCACATGCAGAAACCTGCAGCCCTGCCCTGTTGTGGTGGCAGCTGCAACCCCAGGCTGCTCCCGACGGGTGCAAAGTCCAGCAGCGATAGATTGTGTAGGCAAGCGGTCACCGGGGTGGTGATGCTCTGGTGGGTCAGTTGGTTTCCCAATTTATTTCTGCTTCTGTCAGTCTTTTCCTAGACTGGCCCGTTGGTTTGGGGTTTTTTTTGTTGCATTTGGCAAGAAATGCCGAACCTTAGCGGAATGACTTCGGGAGGAGGAGATTGCGGAACAGCCGTCGTCAGTAGCGTAATGAGGCCGTTGCCAGAGACTCCTCCATGGGAAGAACAGCCTTTCTGGCATTGCAACCCTCTTTTCTTGGGTGAACCCTGACTGCTCAGCCGGCCCAGACGACCTCCCCGCTATCGGGAAAGGCAGTTGAAGCTCTGCTGCTTCTGTTTGATGTTTTAACTGCTGTCCATGTGCAGAAAGCTCTTGAAAGAAGTTACCCAGCCTGCTTGCTGTCAGAAAGCAGACTTCTTTTAGGCTTCACAAATATAAATACTTCAAAGCTATCAGCAACAGATCTGCTTTAAAGTTCATTGATAATATTGTCTGAGTTGCCCCGTTTGGTTTAATTGACCCTGTGTGACTCAAGAAGGAGCCTGTAGCGGCTTCCAAGGTGGTTACCGGGTAATCGAGCTTCACAAGAAGGTCCCAACCCACCGCCCAAAGGGGCACGATGTCCATCTCTGCAGACCTGTTGATTCTGAGCCAAAACAGATGATTTTCAACTTAGCGGTCGCTGGTTCCCTAAACTTCGGCTTGCTGCCTGAGTTGTAGCTCTGGCCACTGCTGGCGTTCTCCTCGCACGCACGCTGCTTGCAGGAGATGATGTGAAGTAATGGACCCCCCATCTGTGTGAGATTCTGGATGTTGCAAAATTTGTCACGTCTTTGCTGTTGAAGCAAATGGCAAGTTTGAGAGCGGGACGGTTAAATCCACTGCAACTCAGACCGCACCTTTTCCATGAATAACTTAATTAATTGCTTTTTGTTTATTAACAGAGATTGAGATAAACATGCTGGATGAGCAGCTGATCAAGTTTCTGGCCTTGCAGAGAATACATCAGCTCTTTCCTTCCAAAGCTCAGTCTCTAGCGAGCAGCGGTGGTTCCCATCAGCAATCTCCTGTGGGAAACCACATCGAAGGTAAGAGCAGCCTTAGAATAGTTGGTTTGTAGCTGTTTGACCCTCCCTTGCCTTTTTTTTTCTCCTCACCTTTGGGATGGGCAAGAGAAATAGATGAATTCCTGCTCTGTCTTTCTGGAGAATTTGCTTATGAGACAAGCACACGAACAGGAGGAACCGGGGCACAGAATAGATGTGTGGCATTGTGGCATTGTCACTGCCCGTTCAGAATAATGTCACTGTCCAGCTGAATCACTAACTGCAACTAATACCAATAATGGGGAAAAACTTGTCCTTCTGTTGCAAATCTCCAGACTTCCGAGTCCAGCTTGCCGTGTTTATGGTCACTGGTATCACACGCTAACTAACATCCGAAGCAGCAGGAGGAACGTGAAGCCATGTTCCTCCACATGCAGCCCATTTAATCTGCTTTCAAGCACTAGCTGGACAGCCCTGTTGTGAGAGCAGTTGTCTGCTCCCCCTCTGGTAGGCCTGGGGGTAAATATCCAAGATAAGATCTTTGCAAGTCTGTTAGCAGTCAGGAGCCACCTTCTGAAACTGCTCAGCTTGCTGCTGTAGCATCACAGCATTCCCTAAATGCTTTGTGGGTCTTCTCTGAACGCGGCTGCAGGACACAGCACTGGGCTGAGCTGCTCTGGCAATTCTGCAGCAGTCTGTCAGAAGGCAGATTGATTCTGTCTTAATCCATTGCCCTTTTTGGACAGGAATGATGGATCCAGCGCCGTAGGGACCAGTAAATTGTCCTGTCCTGGGGGCTGGGTTGGTCCTTGGACAACTCCTGTGTTTTCCCTGCAGCTTTGCTAGAAGTGAAATCACAGCTGTTAAGTTGGTGACATTCACCAGCACCAATATTTTTTTTAAGTAGCACTTTGACAGCAAGACTCACCTCTTTGATTACCCAAAGTGGAAGGGATTAAGAAAGAAGCTGGAGGCTTGTGTTTTCCTCAGGGTGGCTCCATTGTGCACACGCCGTATTAGCGTTCCCCCAATTGCATGGCTTGTGTGGGTTGCTGGAGAGAGCAATTTTCTCTGATGAGTGGCAAAACGATGTTTAATGCACAAACATTTCTAGAGGGTTGGGAATTGGAGTTTAGGCCAAAGCTGACTGCATCTTCCTTGGCATCTGTGCTTTCTGGAGAGCCTGGCGCTGGGGACACTGGCGTCAAGCCGCCTTCCAAGCTGATAACATTGTTCCAGTAATTTCTTTTTTATCTTGCAGCGCAAAGAAAGGAAGTGCAAGCCCGGGCGGTGTTCTATCCTCTGATGGGCTTAGGGGGTGCAGTCAATATGTGCTATCGAACCCTCTACATTGGGACAGGTGAGCAGCTTTTTCCTGCCCTGACCTTTCAGAAATCAGGGTGGTTCTCCCTGACCCTCCTGAAGTGTTTGCCAAGTGGGTGTTGAAGAAAACAAGACCCATTGTGGCCACTTGTGCTGGGATTCTTTGCTACCAAGAAACCTGGAAATTCCTCATCCGCTTGAATTTTGGTGGGGTTGCACCTTTGTAACCTGACTGGTGTGAGAATCAGCAGACTGGATTTCCTGGAGATTAATGCCTGACTGAGGGAGAGAAGAGTTACTGTTTGTTCGCAGGTTTCATTTCTTTCTGCTTAGATTCTCCGGGTGCCCTGGGCAGACCAGTAACTGCGAAATGCTCTTCAACCTTTATGGAGCTGCTCGCCTTCCCTTCCCCCACCGAAACTTTGTTGTTCGGTGGCTTATCGCAGCATTATTCATGCAGTCCTGGGAGCACGGACAAAGGCAGTTGCTCCCCTGTTGTTTTGCTAATTGAAGTTTAATTCTGTCTGTTGTTCTCTGCTGCCTGACAGATCTTTTTTTCTGAAATGAACTGAGCCTGTTTTGTCCTCCCCGTTGACAGGAGCTGATATGGATGTGTGCCTTACAAGCTACGGTCACTGTAACTATGTGTCTGGCAAACACGCCTGCATATTCTACGATGAGGTGAGTGCCTGAGTGGGGTTTTTTTAATTATTTTTGTTATTTGGCATGCACGGCGGTGGGAGCTGGAGATGCAGGCAGCAGGTTGTCTTTGTGCCGTGCTCCTTTGTGGACTACAAAGTAAGAGCCGGGGCTGTGAATGGTTTCACTCCAGTGAAGGCTGCGTCAGCGTTTTCTGTCAAACCCCTTTCTGAAGCGCAGAGCTCTGCCAGCGTGATCTCTCTGAGCAAACTGCCTGGGGACAAAGACTGACCACAAGCAAGCTCTGTCACTGCTGGTGGCTAGGGACAAAACAAAATCATAATAGAAATGGCTCAATACTTTTTGATCCAGCTGCGTTGTTAATAAAAGCTAAACTTGACGTGTCTACATCAAGCCTCAGCTGGAACAAAACAGGGAACTGCTCCAAGTCTCTTGCTTTCAGGTGTGGTGGTGGTGCAGATTGTTCGTGCCCATCTGCGCTACTCTGTGTAAATTATTTATTTAACTGAAATGTCAGTTAAGCTCTCAGCATAAACACAGCTCTACAGTTGCTTCTTAACTACAGTCCAGAGATTAGTTTGTTCTTGAAGCAAACAGACCGTGGGTCTGCCAATAAGAGCACTGCTGGAGATGTCCCTTAGCATGGAAACAGTCTTTGAAGCAAGATAGAGTCTTTTATATCACCATTTGTCAACCGGCTACTGAGCAGGATCCAGGATTAACCCACAGCCGGCTTCAGCCATTCCTCCAGTGCACTACAGGCTACGGAACACACTCAGTAACAGGATCCGGACCTTAAATCTGTGTTGAAGCATCTCCTCACGGTGGTCAGTCCTAAATGGGGTTCTAGGCACTGAACTTCATCCATACTCCAGCAGGACTCCTGTGTTTGTGTCACTCTGCGGGGACAGTTCCCCCTCCTGAGCTCTGTCTGCTGTTTGTGGCCATTGGCAGCTCATGCTTGGCCTTGGTCTCCGCAGTCAAGCAGGTTACTTGCAAATTTACTCCCCTGTGCGTGGGGAGGTTTTGTACCTTGATTAAAGCTCTCTAGTCCCTGGGGGAACAAGGTCTTCAGCCCTCAGATCATTCCCCTGAGCTCACCTGAAATCTCCGCTCTGTCAGCCTCCTCCGCGCAGCTCAGCTGAGCGCGACGCTGCGGGTGTAACGCTGTGCGTCACGGTGACGTCCCCGGCATTTCAGTGAGGGGCCTGTAAATCCCAGACCGTCTCTTACCTCGCGGCTGCTGCAGCACGCTGCCAGCCCTCCTGCCATCTTGGCTTCCCAAAGCACAGCTCTTTCCTGCTAGGCACAGGGCTTGGGCTAAGTCTAGTGTGTCTTTGTGAGAATCGGCTTGAATCCCCATTTCCAAAAGATCTGTTGGTCCAAGTGCAGTAGGTAGAACCCGTTCCAGATGTGCTTGGGCCCTCTGTCCCTGCCAGGAGCACCGTGGGAAGCAGCTCTTGCTGGAAAGGCAGCTGCTGTGTGAGCGTGAGCCGTGCACAGGGGCCAGGTTGGTGGTCTCTGAAGCTGGAGGGTGTTTTAGCTGCTCTTATTTAACCATCAACAGCTGTAATTTGTTTCCATGCTCTGAATGAGTGGATGGGCAGAAGCCTTCCTGACCTGATGTCTCAATTCCCTCCTCTTCCCTTTTTTTTATTTTTCTTTTTTTCAGAATACGAAACATTACGAGCTGTTGAACTACAGTGAGCATGGGACGACGGTGGACAACGTTCTGTATTCGTGTGACTTCTCGGAGAAGATGACGCCCACTCCTCCCAGCAGTATTGTTGCCAAAGTGCAGAGCGTGATAAGTGAGTGTTGAGACAGCACCAGCCCCACATTAACACTGTGGGGAGCAATCGGAAGGGGACGGGAACGGGTGCAAATCAACTCCTTGTTGGTGCCCCTTGTTCTGCAGTGGTTGCTGCACCTCTTGCAAAAGAGGAGCCTCTCTGCGGCCTCAGCCTGGGTTACAGCCCAGACCTTCCTCTGCGGCCCTGGGGAGCGTTAACCCCGCTCCTGCTCTGGTGCTGCAGTTACCCAGGCTCCAGTGCTGTCTGACAGCAGCTCCAGCTGATGAAATCCAGTTCAGAGCTGGACTGAGGGGCTTCCTCACGTGTGTCCTCCCTCCCAGGCTGCACGTAAGCGATCTGGGCTGTGCTATAGGCACCCCATCCCCGCATGGCTTATTCCTGCTCTCTCCACGTGTAAATGCCTCTACAGCTCCATGGAGATTCCTGTTTCCCTTTTATCAGGGGCTGAAGGATCTCACCCCTGAGGCACCTCAGGACTCGATGAAAACAAGCTGCCACTGCCCTGCTCAAATCTTACAGGTTGCTTTGTTTTGTTTTTCTAGAACGACATAAAAGCAGAAAACAGGAAGAGGAGCCGCACGAAGAAGCCGCTGTGATGAACTCGCAGGCGCAAGGGCAGCATCAGAAACCCTGTAACTGCAAAGCCAGCAGCTCCAGCCTCATCGGGGGCAGCGGGGCCGGCTGGGAGGGGACAGCCCTGCTCCACCATGGCAGTTACATCAAGCTGGGCTGCCTGCAGTTTGTTTTTAGCATCACTGAATTTGCGACCAAACAGCCCAAGGGGGACACTGCCTTAGTACAAGACATGGACTTGGAGGAGAAGCTTTCTCTGAAACCCCACCAGGTGCCCGTGCTGCGGTCCAACTCCGTTCCTTAGGAATTTTAGGAAGAGAGCTCTGGAGTTAAGGAAACAAACGCCCTCAGACTCTTGCAATGCAAAAATGTACAAACCGAGGTGGGATCTTTTTCTATGTCGGCCCAGAGACTGTTCTCACGCCGTTTGCATGAAATGAAGAACGTTTAACTTTTTTTAATTTTTCTTTTTTGCTCAAGTTTTAGGGGCATTTGCACATATATTTGTACTATACATTTCATTTTAAAAGGAAAAAAAACTGCAGTGAGAGCAGGACGTGTCAGAGCGAGGGGTGACCGCTGTCTGACTCCAGGACTCTCTCTGACAGATAGTTCCCATGCAGTTGTAAAATAATCAGAAACTTGTTCTATTTTGTGCCAGTGACAATAGTTTTATATTAAAAGAGAAATACAGTTTTCATACAGCAAATCTATACAATATCATTGTTTTATTTAATGTAAAGAAGCACTCTTCTTCCCACAGTTATTTTTCCCATCCCTCCCTGCTATGGTTGCACTACAAGTAGCTACTGTGTATTATGGGCAGTGAGAAATGAGTTCTTTTCCTGGTGTCCATCCTATTTTTATTTCAAATAAGGAAAAGTGTTGGATTCTGTGTAAATACATCAGTGATGGCATTTTTCAATGTTTTAAAGCTGTGTACAGTGCTACATGTGGTATGACGTTCCTCAAATTGTCTATTGTAGCAGATCGTTTGTCGTAACCTGTCTGTCTCTTTTGTTTATATGCCACCTCCCCGCAGCAGAACAGCTAGTTCCACTGTACATAGTAATTGTAACGTTTTAGACTTTACAGAAACTTTCCTGTATTCTGTATATAAAAAAAAAATACTTCACATTCTGTTTTCTTGACTGTCTTGTCTTAACTCTTGTCACCACAACCTGGGGCTGTGGGAGGATGTTGGTGGCCCAGGATGGGGACTGAGAGGTCACAGAACCTTGGAATAGTTTGGGTTGGAAGGGAACTTTGAAAAAGGAAAGAATTCTTCCCGGAATGGGCTGTTGGGCATTGGAACAGGCTGCCCAGGGCAGTGCTGGAGTCACCATCCCTGGAGGGGTTTAGAAGGCGTTCAGATGTTCTCAGGGACATGGGTTAGTGCTAAGAGTCTGAAATGAGTCTAAGGTTGAATACTCCAGCAGTGAGCAGGGACATCTTCAACTGCATTCAACTGGCCTTGAATGGTTCCAGGGATGGAGCATCTGCCACCTCTCCGGGCAGGAGCAGTGGGGTGTGGGGGCAGCCCGCACCCCTCGCCCTCTCCCCTAGAACACCGTTCCGTGCACCAGCCACCTCCCGGTGCTTGCAGCGCTTTGCAGTTCGGAGGCTGCGCTGACCCACACTTCGTCCCCTCCCCGTCCCTCCGCCCTCTGCTCCGACCGGGGGCAGCGAACTCATTCCTTCCGCAAACAAAAGGCTTTTGCAAACCGCCGCCGATAACCCCGCGCTCCGGTTGCGAAAGGAGCGGGCGCGGCCCCTTGTCCCCGTCCTGCCTCCCGCCCCGGGGAGGCGGGGGCCGGGGCGGGGCGGGGCCGGGGCGGGTGTCGGTGCGGGATGGGGTGGGCGCTGCTGGCGGTCGGGCTGCTGCTGTGCGTTTACACGCTGCTCCGCCACGGGCTGCGCCGCGTCCCGCCGCCCCGCGCCCCCCCCGCGCTGCGCGGCCGCACCGCCATCGTCACCGGTGAGCGCCGGGCACCGCGCGGAACGGCCCCGGTACCGGTAGCGGTAGCGGCCCCGGTGCGGCCCGGCCCCGCGCTCACCGCCGCGCTCTGCTCCGCTCCGCAGGGGGAAGCGGCGGCATCGGCGCGGCCACGGCGCTGGAGCTGGCCCGCGGGGGGGCCCGCGTGGTGCTGGCGGCCCGGAGCGCCCTGCGCGGGGAGGCGGCCGCCCGCCGCATCCGCACGGTGAGCGCCGCGGCACCGGCACCCCCGGTACAGCCCTGGGGGACACCCCGGCACTGCTGTGGGCACCCTCAGGACACCCCGCTGCAGCCCAGGGGCACCCAGAGACGTGGGAGGGACATCCCACGATGTCACGTGGGCACCCAAAGCACCCCCAGGGCACTGGCCAGGACACCCCCACGGGACACCCCTTAGGCATCACATAGGCATATCCAGGACACCCCCATGAGCGTCTCTGGGCACCCCAGGGGAACCCCATGGTACATCGCCAGGTTCCCCCCAAGAGACCTCCAGGGCACCCCCAGCCACACCTGACACAGCGCAGCCCAGGGCACCCTGCAGCCCCCTCACGCTGGGCCAGATCCAGTTGCCAGAGCCCCCCAGCCAGATCCAGCCCCCAGCCCAGGGAGGGTGCCCCCCAGATTCCCCCGGCCCTGCCCCAGGCTGCACTGTGCCCACAGGAGACGGGGAACGCGGAGGTGCGGTTCATGCAGCTGGACCTGGCCAGCCTGCGCTCCGTACGAGCCTTCGCCAGCGCCTTCCTGCGCCAGGAGCCCCACCTGCACCTGCTCATCAACAACGCGGGTGAGTGCTGGGACCCCCACCATCCCCCTGCACCCCCGGGGCACCCCCGTGGGCTGCCATCGCCTCTTTTGCAGGGGTGAGCGCCGGGGGCACGACCGAGGATGGGTTCAGCCTGTGCTTCCAGGTGAACCACCTGGGCCATTTCCTGCTGACGCAGCTGCTGCTGCCGCGGCTGCAGGACAGCGCGCCCAGCCGCGTGGTCATCGTGGCCTCCCAGGCCCACTGCGCCGGCCGCCTGCGCCCCGACAGCCTGGGCCGCCCGCCCCCCGGGCTGCTGTCGACCTTCCAGGACTACTGCGACAGCAAACTGGCCAACGTGCTGCACGCCCGCGAGCTGGCCACGCGCCTGCAGGGCACCCGCGTGACGTGCTACGCCGTGCACCCAGGTAGGGACGCGGAGCTGGGGACGGCGGGACGGGGTGGGCTCGCTGTCAGCATTTGCGTGGGGTGTTCTTTGCGGAGAGCACCCCGTCGCGCGGACAATCCTCGCCCGGAGCAGCTCTGCGCGCAGGGCTCATCACACAGTGCGCTTTTGGCGTGGCGCAACCTTCGCACGGGGAATTCCTGCACACGGAGCAGCCCCTTGCACGGGACATCCCTTTGTGTAGTGCAACCTTTGCACAATGAGCTTTTTGCAAAGCACGCCCTTTGCGTGAAATAGCCCTTTGCAAAGTGTGACGCTTTGCGCAGTGCCCCGTGCATGGTGTGTCCCTTTGCAGGAGTGTCCCTTTGCACGGTGTCCCTTTGCATGGTGTCCCTTTGCAGGGGTGTCCCTTTGCACGGTGTCTCTGTGCATGGTGTCCCTTTGTGCAGTGCCCCTGTGCACGGTGTGTCCCTTTGCAGGAGTGTCCCTTTGCGCGGTGACCCTGTGCATGGTGTCCCTTTGCGCAGTGTCTCTGTGCATGGCATGTCCCTTTGCAGAAGCGTCCCTTTGCGCAGTGTTTCTGTGCACGGTGTGTCCCTTTGTGCGGTGACCCTGTGCATGGTGTCCCTTTGCAGGAGTGTCCCTTTGCACAGCGCCCCCGTGCACGGTGTGTCCCTTTGCAGGGGTGTCCCTTTGCGCAGTGCCCCTGTGCATGGTGTGTCCCTTTGCGCGGTGTCCCTTTGCATGGTGTCCCTTTGCAGGGGTGTCCCTTTGCGTGGTGCCCCTGTGCATGGTGTGTCCCTTTGTGCGGTGTCCCTTTGCAGGAGTGTCCCTTTGCAGGGGTGTCCCTTTGCATGGTGTCCCTTTGCAGGAGTGTCCCTTTGCATGGTGTCCCTTTGCAGGAGTGTCCCTTTGCATGGTGTCCCTTTGCAGGGGTGTCCCTTTGCGCAGCGCCCCCGTGCACGGTGTGTCCCTTTGCAGGAGTGTCCCTTTGCACAGCACCCCCATGCACGGTGTGTCCCTTCGCACAAACCCTCTGTTTGCACAGCGCACCTTTGCACAGCGCTCACATTTTCACACGTAGCACCGTTCACCCCCACACCACCACCCTCGCAAGGCCACACCTGGCGCAGGAACAACCCCCAGCAGCGCCCCTCGTGCCAAAACCACCCCCGCGCGCCCACTCCCGCGTCCCCTGGCAGAGCAACCAGCTCCCGCGCGGGTCCCTTCCCCACCGGGCGCCACCGGGCTCCCTCCCTCCCCAGGGTTCGTCAACACCGGTCTGTTCCGCCACGCGCCGCCGTGGCTGAAGCCGCTTCTCCTGCCGCTGGTCTGGCTCTTCTTCCGCGACGCGGCCGAGGGCGCCGAGACGCCGCTGCACTGCGCGGCGCAGCCCGGCCTCGAGCGCTTCAGCGGCCGCTACTTCGCCGACTGCCGCCCGCGGGAGCCGTGGCCGCCGGCCCGCGACGACCGGCTGGCCCGGGCGCTCTGGGAGGCCAGCGAGAGGATGGCGGGGCTGGGGGGGCGCGGGGGGAGCCCCTCGGCAGCCCCCCGAGATTTGGGGCAATAAGTGATGGTGGTGGAAGGGAGGAGGTTGGAGCACTCAGGTTCAAGCTGCAGTCAAGTCAAGCTGCATTCAGCCACTGGTGTAAACTGTATTTTGGATAGTTTTAAATATATTCAGGGCTAGCAAACAGATTTTTAAAGCTTGCTGTTATCTAGGTTGAGGAACCCATGGAAATGGAACATCACAAAAGGCATAGAAATGTCCAGTTTCTTCACACTACATAAGCAAATAAAAAGATCTAGATGCTAAAATAAACATTTCCTCTCGAACAGTTGAAGGCTGTTTAGCTTTGGATAAAATACAGTTTATGTAACACTTCTGAGAACAGATTCTTGCGTAGACTATCATAGGAATAAAGTTATAATATCAACCTGTAATATTTTCTTTAGAAAGGATAACAAACTTCTTAGGCAAATCAATTCACAGATAAAAAAGTTAAAGGGCTCATCATAGAGAGAGACCAAATGGAAATCGATTGCAATGGAGCACAGGGTGAGATACCGATGAGGACGGGAGGTGAGGGGTCCCTGCTCCGGCACGGGGACTGGACTGATGATCTGAGCTCCCTTCCAATCCCACACATACTGTGATACTGCGGGGTATTGTTTCTTAATGTTTAAGGCAGTTGCCGGATTCTAAATAAATTCTTGTTATTTACAAGATCGAGTCAGAATTTATTACAGTATGTAAGAGAATGGTCCAGTTCACCATCCGTGGGACTTTGGAGTTTGATTTGTCACATGCGGATTTACGTTTGTGTGATTCTGCAGGGCCCGTGCGAACGGTGCCGAGCGGGGGCAGCGTGTCCGTGTTTGGGGGCGCTCGGCGTCCTGCAGCGCCGCGGGGGTCCCGGTGCAGCGGGTGCGCGTGTTGCGCGGCGTGCCCTGCACACGCGTGTGCACAGCAATGCAGCGCGGCCCCTGCGGCAGAGCTGCTCTGCCTTGCACGCCCCTGCACACGCTGGGGCGCACGAGCGCGCCGCGCCTTGCACACGCACGCAGACACCCACATGTGCTGCGGTGCTACAGGGCACACGCCCCCTCCTGCATCCTCACACGTGCACTGCAGGGCACACGCCCTCTTGCACACTCATACACACAGTGCAGTGCAAACACACCCCCCTTGTACACCTACGCAGGTGCTGCAGTGCACACGCACCCAAGCACGCCCACTCAAGTGCACACCAACCACTAGCACGCTCACGCACACGTTGCAGTGCACACACTCCCCCTTGCACACCCACGTGGGCTGTAGTGCATACATCCCCCTTGCACACTCATACACACAGTGCAGACACACCCCCCTTGTACACCTACGCACGTGCTGCAGTGCACACGCACCCAAGCACACCCACCACTTGCACGCTCACGCACACGTTGCAGTGCACACACCCCCCCTTGCACACCCACATGGGCTGTAGCGCACACACCCCCCTTGCACACTCATACACCGCAGTGCGCGACCCCCCCGAACACACACGTGCCGCCGTGCACACCCGCCCCGCTTGCACACTCACGCAGACGCTGCAGGGCACGTTCACCCCTCGCACACCCCCCGTTGCACACGCGCCCCCCTTGCACGCTCACTCGCGCGCGCGCCGCAGTGCGCACGCGCGTGCCCCATGTTACCGCGCGCGCGCGCCGACACGCGGCACCCAACATGGCGGCGGCGCCGGGGTCTCGGCCCCGCCCCCTGGGTGTGGCGCGGCACGGCGCTGACCTTCCCAACATGGTGGCGCCCGCGGGTCACGCCCGCCGCGCGCGGGGCCGGGGCGGGGCGGCGCGGCGCGGGGGGTTGTGGGAGCGGGCGGCGGGGCGGCGGCGGCAGCGGGGGGCGCGATGGGCAACTGCCACACGGTGGGGCCCAACGAGGCGCTGGTGGTGTCAGGTACGGCCGGGGCCTCGCGGGGGTGAGGGGTGGGGGGTCTGAGGGGTCCTCGTCATGGGGGTCCCCGAGGGAACTGGGGGGAGAGGGGGATCTCTGTGATGGGGTCTGCTCGGGGGGACCCCGGTGAGTCCCTTCACAGCCAGAGACCCCTCAGGCGGGAGGGGTCCCTGTCCTGACGGGGTTTTGGGGTGGGGAGGGGGTGTCCCTGTTATGGAGGGGCTGTGGGGAGGGTCCCTGCCTGGGGGGGACCCTGGGGGCTGGTGGAGGTTGTGGGTTTGGGGTTGTTTTGTTGGGGGGATGCCCTGAAGCAGGACTGGGGTGCTGGGGGGGAGGCCCTTCCTTGAGGGGGGTCCCTGTTACCAGGGGACCCTGCAGTGTTGGTTGGGGTGTCCCTGCCAAGCGGGTGCTCTGGGGGGGGCTCTGGGGAGGGGTCCCCAGGGCCGGCGGGCGAGGGGCCGGTGCCAGCGGCACACCCTGGTGCGGCCACATGTCAGGCGGCTCCCGAAAACCTGCTCCTGGGGGGCTGGTTGGCTTTGCTGGGGGGGTACGGGGGGGTCCCTTCCCATTCCTCGTGTCCCACTGCTGCTCGGTTCCCAGCACGTCACCCGGCTTCTCAGCGACCAGCAGGTACATGTGATATTATCAGCAGGTGAGCTGCTCTCTTAGGTCAGGCTTAAATAAACCAGGAGTGGAATCCCCTGTGTCTGGTTCAACCTGTAGCGGCTCCAATACTCCGCTGAAGCTCCAGAGTGCACTTTGGTACAGACTGTGCTGCCTGCGGACAAGACTTAATTACCGTTAGGTGATGTAATGACTTGCCTGTAAGGGCTGGATGCTTCACTCTGTGTGAGCAGCTGAGCCCGTGTACAAGGTAATAACCATGTTAGGTACAGGTGTTTGTAACTTCGTGTGCTCTGAGTCAAGTCACACCCTTTCTGTCAACGCTGGACTAGTTTTGGGATGGGCACTGTGATGCTCAAACCTAAATTCACCTGGGAGAAAAGGTCTTTGAATATCAAGGATGTGCTACAATCACAGCTTTGCCGTGTGTGTGAAGCTACGTTGTTATGTTTTTGGAGCCGAATCCTCCAGCAGGCTGTAGCACTTGTTTCTGGCTGGTCTGTTATCGGTTCATCTCTCGGATAACAGATCTGTTACGGGAATTGCTGAGGAGATGCCAGGAGCAGGCTGCAGCTTTGGAAACGAATACACTCGCTGCAGCGGCTGCTTCTGAGGAGTTACAGACCGCACCCACCAGCTGCCTGGAGCAGCAGTGTTTCTTGCAGCTTTCCTGGTGTTCTGCACATCTCTGCAGTTCCCAGCTGGGGTCTAGAGCTGATGCTGCGCTGCCCCGCCAAGAGATACCCATTAAAATCAGCACCGCTGGGTGAAAAGCCGTGTCCGGAGGGAGGAATCGGGAAGGTGTACTCCAGGTGTGCCGGGATGCTCTTTGGTCTTGAAAGCTTGGGTTTGCTTCTATTCAGCTCTGAAGTTTACAAAACACGGCTTGTGGGGTGAGTCAGCAGGAATTTGTGGCATCTGCTCGTGGTTCCAAGCGTTTCGCTTCGCACAGCCGGGAGCAGCGAGCAGAGGACACTCCTGGGTGTACGGCCGCCTTCTGGGAAGGGAGCGTGGATCACGCCAGGCTCTGCGAGTCTGAGTGGGGTTCGGTGCTGCCGCCAGACGTGGATTTTCCTCTATCACTGCTCGTCACACTCTGCAAACACTTGTTTCTCCTCGGAGTGTGGCCGGAGCTCTGCAGAGCCCTGCGGCTCCGCTGCACTATGTGCAGAGTAAATGCCAGAGTGTTAGGGGGAGGCGTGTAGCTACAAGCAGTTGTAGTTCCAGGAACTTGAGCTGTGTCTCTCTGGGGAAAAGCAGAGGGGCCCGTGGGAGCCAGCATTTATTTGTGTGATATTAGGTTGGATTTGGGGAGAGAGGCGGAAGGGACGAATAAACCAACAGCAAATAACATTAAAAGCAGGCCTTTGGCTTGCAGCCTTGAATTGTCATACAGTTGTTAACTGAAAGACTTCACTTTGTGGGAAAGGCACCTTCAAATCATGGAGCTGATTGGAAAGTTTTCTATATTGTAAATGTATAAAGCCTGTGCCTCTTGAAGGAAGCTTGGTCCTGCACCTCCCCTGGCATGTGGGGCTTGTTCTGAGGAGTTGTGCTCTTTCTTTTCACTTACTTGTGAGACACTCACGTTCCTCCAGTGCGGAAGGAGCAGCTGAGCCTTGGGAATGTCTGTGCGTGCAGGAGCTCCGCAGCCTTATTTGGGAAGCTGCCTGCTGGGCACGGGTCAGCACTCCACGTCCTTCCCCTCTCGAGCAACACCCATCTCCTTGTGTCTCCTTGTGTAACTGCACCACGTTAGCTAATCCATCCATGAAATACAGAGCCCAGGCTTTGTGAGAACGCTCCACAAAGCCCTGCGGAGGTGATGATGGTCTCTCTGGAACGTGGGTCCAGTTTTGCCGGGGGGTGGCGGCGCTGGGAGCCTCCCGGTGAGGTTTGGCACAAGCTCTGTCCCTTTGGCAGGCGCGGGGCCCATCGCCGAGTCCTCTCCAAGCGCAGTCCAGTTTTTGGGAAGGTGCACAAAGTAGCTCTTCATCCCGATACCCAAATGTTCACACCAGCTAAATAGGTTGTCTCAGATGCATAGGGCTGGTTTGGGGTTACGGTCTGGTCGAACACGGCTTTGGTGGCTAAGGATGGATCTGCTAATTTTGAAATACAATGCTGTAATATTTCTGCAGAGTCTCATCGTTAGGAGATGTGATTTATAACAGCCCTGCTCACCCTACAGCTCCCATAAGTACATGGCGTTGCCCAAATCTCTGTAGTGGGGGCACACTAGAGTGACACCAGCCAGCAACGGAGCTTCAAGGTGAGCACCTGGAGATGGGTAACGGGGCGTTTGGCACAGCCGCTGTGCTTCTGGGTCAGAACAGGCTGCCAAAATTCAGGAGAAAAGGAGAAAAAAGTCAGGGCCAGTCAACCTCGCTTTGTTTTATAGGAGTGTGTTGAAATAAATACCTTGCTGGTGAATGCCTAGAAGAACCAATGTGCATTTTCTGAGTACGAGCTGTGCCCAGCTGATCTGCCGTCCCTCTCAGGTGGGGCAGCACTCCAGGCAGAAGCAGCAGCAGCAATCGCACCCCATGCATTTACTGAGGCTTTTAGACTCTTCTGGTTTCTCAGGAATCAGCTTGAGAAGTGCTGTCCAGCCCAGTTTCTCAAGTTAGTGCAGCACCCTTTGGTGCTCCCTGATCTCTGTCAAAGTGAAAGAAGAGCCTGCCCTTAATTCCAGTTTTGTGTAAACATTTCCTGCCGCGCCCCAGCAGTCAGGGGTAGTTAACCCTTCCAGGGCCGCTCTGAGCTCTCGCATCCTGTTGCCGCATCCTTCTTATTCCTGCAAGAGGAACTGGCCATGATTTTGGGCCAGTGTGACTGTGCTGGTTTTATGGTACTTCTCTACATTTTGAAAACCTGAAATAAAGTCTTCTTCAAGCTCTACAAACCCTTCCTTGAAGAGGCCTTCGGTCCACAGTGTGAGGAGGAACTGGTTTCTCAGATACTTTAATATGAAACTGCTCAGGAAACCACTGCCAGGGACCTTGACAGTGGCTCACTGTTCAGCTGAGATGGTTTATCAAGTAAGTTCCTTGTGCTGGCTTAGATAATGGAATCAAGAATGCGTTTATTGAGTTTGCGGACGGTACTGAGCTGGGAGTGGATTTTAGAGCTTTGAAGAACTGGATTAGAATCAAAATTATCTCAACAGATTGACCGAATGGTCTGAAAGAAACACGATGCAGTTCAAGGGGAAATGCAGAGAGCTACACTTGGGGGAGAACAGTCTATCGCATGAAGATGGAACGGGAGGAGAAGGTCCAGATTACATCCAAAACAAGCCAACATCATCTGCTTTCATCTGCTGTAGTGAACGTCAAAGGATTTTATGGATTCAACTCAGAACTCTGCATCTTTTAAAATTATTTTTTGTTAACCTCATGCCATTTCTGCATGTGGACAAACCCTAATTTATATGCACAGCAGGGCCTAAGAATCCAGACACTGATTTTAGCCTAGACCCTGCTTTATTATATGATTTTCTTTACATATGCTTTTGCCTTTTTCTCTCCTCTGCATTATGTCTTTTGTCAGTAACTGCTTTCAATTATCAAATTTTCCCTCATCTTCCTGCACTCGCTCGTTAGTGCCCCACGACTTCCCATCACGGGCCGTTGCTCTAACAAACCCCGCTCCTCTCCGACGGGACCAAGCTGGTTATTCCCAGTTTGGGTGGTGGGTCCTGTTGGAGGAGGAGACCCCAGCACCAGACTCTCCTGAGCTGGGTCATGACAACAGCATGGAGGTAAAAGCAGCAGCGTCTGCTCTGTTCTTGTCTTCAGTTTGCAACACTTTCTGGGAAGGAATATACTTATCACATTATCGTAGTGACCTGTTTACTGTGACCTGATTTTGGAGCGCTCACCACTTCCTGCCAAAATATGGGTTCATTGCCTCAGTTTACCTCGGGAGAGCAAACAACACGGAGCTCGTTCACAACCTCAGATTGTCCCGCAAAGCTGCCTTTGATGTTTGGGGCCCCGTGTCCCCGTGACTGTTTGGGCTCCTGTTCTCCCTTGCGTGCCGTCCATCGGGGCAGCAGCTTCCTGCGTCTGCTGACAGCTCCGTTCATCTGCAGCCCCCCGAGTGATTAACGATTAATCACTTTTAAAAAAAGGCGAAACAGACGATGTACTTTCTCCTGGCTCTGGGAATTCTTGCTCTAATGTGGGACCCCTTCGTTTGGGAGGGGGCCAAGCTGGACGGCAGCTCTCTGGCCGTGAATCCCCTGTTTGTGGCGGCCCCGGAACAGACACGGGGACGTTTGTGGCAGCGATGGCCAAGCGGCTGTGAGACCCGGCCTACCGGAACAGTGGGTGTATTATAGCCGGGAAAGGCGATTTCTCTGCCAAATCTCATTGTGCAGGAGGGTTTATTCTTCAGACTTGCAAAGATTTCGCTTTGTTGGTTCCTTTTTCACTCGCTCGGGAAAGGGGCTGCGGGGCTGCGAGGGAAGACGAGCGTTCAGCTCATCTGACGTGCGTTGCCAGGACGGAGCTCTGCTGCGCTCAGACGTCCGGCTTGCAGGAAAGCAGCCATCTGGCATCCTGCTCCCGTTTAATGTGTTAGTTTTCCCTGTTTTTTCTGAAGGTTTGAACGCTTTTTGACATACAATCTAGCTTAGTAAACTGCCGTGCAGTGATGTTGTGCAGTGCTGGGAAGCAAGTGTGGGTGCAGAGGAAACGTGTGTGGAGAGGCACGTTCTTGTAACAACAGTAGGTTTATAGTGCAGCGTTTTCTCAGTACATTATTATGAAATGATTACCAGAGGTTCGGTAGTTAAAGACCACATAGACGCTGTGAAATAAAGTGCGTTTCCATGAGGAGCTGCTTTTCCCGACTGCCAGGAGCACCGCCCTTCCCGTTCCTGGAAAACAAGGGCCTGACTGAAAGGCTGAGCTCGCTGGGCTCACGTCCTCCACGCAGCGTTAAAAGGCATCACGGTTCATATGCTGCAGGATATTGTATCATCATCTTCTAGACCTCCTTGCCTGGCCAGAAGAGCCTTCCAGCTACCGGCATAATCTCTCCAGAGACTGTCTCAGAGGTGACGGGAGAACATTCCTCTAGGCTGTGGAGCACAGGAGACCTGAAAACGTGTGTAAATCCGTCTCCCATTTGTGTTCGCTTCCTACTGACATCGGAGGGTGAAGAATTGTAGATGAGGCTGATCTGTTGGTTTATGAAAGGCACTGTGTGAAAGCTGGTGGAGCAGGTGGTATCTTGGCCATCTTCTGCTATCAGCTGCAATGCCTGAGGAAGATGGGGAGGACAGAGCGCCCTGTGCTGCCTGTGCTTCATTTTGACTCGTTGCAACCAACTCAATGATCATTGCGTCTCTTGGAAGGGATAAGTGTAATGAGTGTGATTATGGATGGCATGAGCCGGGACTAGGAGGTATTTTGGGGGAGCTCAAGGGTTCTTCCCACCTCCAACACCGCCCTGATAGCTTTTTGGTGGGTTTAAGGGCAGTTTGCAGTTGGTGAGGGCAAGGAGATGGATTTCTTACATGACTTTCCATGACGGAGCTGGTGCATCAAGGTTGAAGATCCTTAACTGTGTACTTACACTGGGTTTGGTTGCTTAAAAGTGCTTGAACTGCTTAACCAAACTAAAATAAAACACTTCTTTGAAATACAGTCGCTTTCTGTGTGTTATTGTTCATCATGCTGAATTATGGCAAATACTATTTTCCAATTATATAAGGCAATTCTGAAAAAAGGTTGCCTTATAAAATGGCCGTGTGAAGGCCATGGAGGTGAGAGTGTGGGGTTACGGCCGACCGAAGGGTGTTCGGGGCTGCTGTGGATCTGGGAAAGGGGTTTCTGTGTTCGACGTTTATCAGACACTGTGAACACGCTTGGATTCTTCTGGGTCATGTTGCAGATGACCCCCCGGGATGCTCTTTCCTCTGCATCCGTGGGCTGGTTGTGAAGTTGTTCTGCTCGTGGATCGGGCTGGGTGCGGGTTTTTCCCAACTTAGAGCAACGTGTGTGTAACCCCAACATCTCTTATGCTGCAGGTGGCTGCTGCGGCTCCGATGTAAAGCAGTACGTATATGGAGGCTGGGCCTGGGCTTGGTGGTGCATCACTGACACCCAAAGGTAAGGAAACCCCTGTTATTTGTGGGTTTGGAGCAGGAGTTAGGCCAAGCCATCCCAATGGGGCTGTCTGCAGCATCTTTAGGAATGCAGGAGTGGGCAGAGCAGATGAAATCATGGGTAAGCATCAGCCCAGCCTGCTGCGTCTGGCTGTGAGTGGTGCTTTGGAGGGCGTCTGCCTCATGTACAACACAGCAGCGTGTTCCCCGTTTTGTGCCCCGGTGCGTGGGGGACGCAGGGTCACTCACAACCTCTGGCCATCCTGTGCTGCGAGCGCTGTGCTGAGCTTGTCCACGACATAACCTGACAGCAAACAATGATCAGTGACGTGCAAAATAAAATCACTGGTTGGGGGAGTTCTGCGCTGACTCATTTTGTGGGGACAGTTGGGTATCACAGCGCAAAAGACAAAAAAAATGAATCCTGCGCTTTCAGCTGAAGTGCTTTTCAAATGGCCTCTCTGTCCACACCTCCCCGCAAACCCAAGGCAGTCAGGTTTGGGGTTTTTTTCCATTTCTGGTTGGTTTCGAGTTACCTGTAGCCCACCGAGCTGCGAGGGCCGTAGTGTGGCTGGTCAGGGTGTTCCTTGCCGCGCTGGGGAAGGCGAGAGCCCTGCTCTCCCGTGCTGCCTTCGCAGAGCTCCGCAGCTCCCAGGCTCTCACAAAAGGAGCTGAGTTCTGCCCAGTATGGCCCAAACCCTCACCCACTAACAAAGACGTTTGGCGTGCACTGGGCCCATCCCACCTCTCTCCTCGAATCTCTTTTCCTAAAGCTGTGCCGGCTGCTCTCACCTCGGGAGCAGGCTGTGTTCCTGTGTAAAACCCCAGGATTTCCTTTCTCTCCCTTTGCTCAGTGGTGGATTTTGCTTGCTGCTGCTTACCGCTCTGAACTAACACGCTGTGATCGTGCTGCTGTCCTGCTAACGTAGCTCTTTGTCTGTAGGATCTGCAGGAGTGTTACTCTCTCCTAACACCTCCCCCGTGCTCACTGCTGCAGGTTTCCTCCATCTGTGTAAAAGGAAAAAAAATAATAGAGAAAAAGGATAAAGACGTGACTTTTGGGTTTGCGTGCTAAGTGACAGCCAGAGGTTGTAGTTAACCTTTATTGCCTGATCTTGCCACCTCTTTCCCCTGTTCGTATGTTGCCAGCAGCAAAGCGAGCATGTCGCTGCCCTCGCTCTGCAGATGACACCCCAGCGTAGCTGCCATTCACCTGAGCACCGGGCAGCTCAGCTCCTTCCAAAGCGTCCCAGCTGCTGCCGAAACTGCCCCCCGGCCCCCTCAGCTCCTCTCCCTGGGGCTGGTGGTCAGGACGGCTACGAGAGCCCGTCGTGCTGCTCCGGTGCATGAAGAGATTCAGCTCACGGCTGCTGCTTTAGCCCCGGCTCTCCCACAACACCCACACAGGGTCGGAGGGGAAGGAAAGACCCGGCTTGTGTGCACAGCGTTTGATCCAGACAAGCTTAATTAATGATTTTTATTTTTGGTGAGGCATCTCATTGGGAGAACCGTTAATTTGAGAAGAAATGGTTTATGCTCCTCCTTTTGTTGTGTGAGAAGCCCAGAGGCCAGCGCAGAACCTTGTCCTGCCAAGTGCAGGAGATACCAGATGTATTTGGGAGGCTGACTTAATAAGTTAAGCAAAGGGTTGAGTCTAAGGCCAAGAACTGCTTGCCAGGGATGAGTTGTCCTATGGCAGAGCTCTGTGCATTATTTAGCAAACAGGGCTCTTGATGGGAATGCCAGCACCCAAACAATATTTTACTTTAAAATCTGTACCCTCAGTTCATGCCATGGGATACGGGGCTTAATTCTTTTTGAGAACAGAGCCTTTCCCGTAAGCTGTGCCGCAGATGGAGCCTGCTGCATTAACATGAAGAGTGAGGCAGATTTCCTCCTCCAAAATTAGGACATCTCTTGTGGAACTGCCGGTGCTGAAAGCCAAAGAGAGACAGCAGCAATTGTGCTGGCAGCGGCATCCAGCCAGGTAGCGCAACCAGGGTGCTGGGCTCTGATCCTGCTGCAGCACTGAGGATGGGAAAATAAAGGAGAAAAACAATCCTGTCCTGTTTAAGGGTCAGAAATAAAAGCAGAGGGAGAGGCAGCTCGGTCTTATAGGGGAACCAAATGGTTTCATTCTGCTTCTCAGGACAACACTTGGAAGCACCTTCGCTCATCATTAGCAAGGGGTGGGTAGCTGGGCCCCTGGAATTTTTCAGTTTTCTGTCCCCTCTTAAATGTTGGCAGAGAAACATCTAAATTATTACAAAAAGGAACTTTCTGTGCGTGAAGATGACTCCAACAGAGCATGCCAGCTGGCTCCGGGATGGCAGCCCAGCCGGGATACACCGTTCAGTTTGATCTGCGGTGACTTAGGTGGAGATCAGACCCTATAGCCCGTTCAGCCTCGTTAAAACAAGCAGCTAAACGCTGTGAACTCCCCACCGTGATGAGGGCAGCTGCTCTGTCCCAGCGTTATGGAGCTCTGGAGTTGCACGGTGGGAGGACGGCAAACTGGAGTGAGAAAAGCCAAAGCCTGAAAGTCTCGTCTGTCCTTTGCAATGAGTGTTTTACTCTCTGATAACTGCTCTGTGTATTTGCTGTCCTACCCTTATTCCTCGCTGCTCAGAGTGTCTTTGGAGGTTATGACCATCCTCTGTCGCTGTGAGAATATTGAGACGTCGGAGGGGGTCCCACTGTACGTAACAGGGGTTGCACAGGTAATAATCCACCTAACATCCTAACGTCATGTCTAACTGTTTATCCCTCTGTTTTGAGCAGCAGCAACAGCAGCAGCAGCAGCAGGATAACATAACTGATGGTTTTGTAATGGCAAAGTTGCAATCTCAGCACCCTCCTCTCCTTCCCCTTCTCTGGAACTTGCCCTGGGGCGCACTCCACAGTTTATAGGTAATGCAGACAGATGCTACTTGCCAAATTCCAAATTCAGCATTGCTGTACTGGCTCCTGATAACACTGCGGAGGTGTGCTCCGGCCCTAACCCTTTCCTCGGCAGCGCTGTTTCCATCGTGTGTTCGGTGGAGGGCAGAGGAATCTGCTTTTGTGTGGAGCCACAGCCCGGCCAGGCTGGGTTCTGCACAGCATTCGGCACAGGTTTTGTGCCATTTCCAAAGGAAACCTGTTCACGTGTGGGGAGATTGCAGCTGTGCCTGGCCCCCCAGTTGTGAATGTGCGTTTCCACTGAACCCTTCTTCTTCTGCGTGGAGACAGTGCCCGTTTTGGATGTTGTCACGTTTGAAAGTACAGCATCAAGACCTCGGATGAGTTGCGACATACAGGACTAGCGTTTGCACTGGGAGCAGTTATGAACCGGTGTAATGAGAGTTACCAAACATCCCTGTGACTTGCCAGATAGGAAGCAACACAGTATTGCAATTAAACTCAAACACAAATTAGGTCCTCGGGAGGCTAAAATCCTGCACTAGCTGATTGAAGCTGTGAATGCATACGGCAGAAAATGCCTGTGCACGTCCTGGACGGTGGGATCTGTCTTATCAGCTCGCAGCTTGTGTGCCAGTTTAATTAGGACAGTGGCCAAGGCGGGCATGAACTTGCAGAGGTACATTTGAGCACCTGCAGCCGACGCTGGAGCGACTGGGTGTGCAGGGAGCAGCCCCTGTGCATTCAGAGGTTTGACCTGACGTTTACTGACACCAGCTCCGTGCCCTGTGGCTCCCTGTCCCCACTCCCAATGCTGTTCCAGCTGACACGAGAGCCAGGCTTCGCTTCTTGAAACAGAACCTGCCACGCCAAAGCGTCTCTTGTTTTACCAAATTGTGACCTGCAGATTGCCTCATTTGGCCAAGGTACCTCCAGCCCACCTTTGGTTGTGAAAGCTCCGGAGCTGCAGGATCTGTCCCTGGGTGCCTGATACCATACAGACATGGCCCTGAAGAGCTGGAGACTCACTTCTGTCTGCTTTTGGGTCATGAGACTTAGGAAAAATACAGGGAGAGGTGAGCCAGATCAGGGCGTAGCTCTGCGTTAGTGCTCACCCAGCGAGGGCAAAGGCAGGGCTGCTTCTTGCAGCATCAGCAACAGGTTTTGCTGAGGACTGGGGGTGGCAATGGGGGCAGATGGGGGCGTCCCAGGTCCATGCTGTGCTTTGAAACCGATGACACCAGCCAGCAAGGGCAGGAGCTGCCCCAGCCTTGGGCAGCGTGCACAGCGAGCCCCTGGCTGGCCCAGCAGAAGGGAAAGGGTCACAGTGTTGTTTCCAGTCTGGCTCCTGGCCTTTCCCTGCTGATAAATTGCCTTTAAGCATCATGTGAAAATCTATTTCTTGGCCAAAGTGACTTGTCCATCGGCTGCGTTCTGCACCTGTCTGACATCGCCAGTGATGAGTGCAGCCGTAGCCCGGGGCAGGAGATGTGAGGGGAAGAGCTGAGTGTGTGTTACCTGGAAACGTGCAAATATTTTACGTTTTTTGGCAGGATTTCCCTAGAGATAATGACGTTACAGCCCAGGTGTGAGGACGTAGAGACGGCGGAGGGGGTAGCTTTAACTGTCACAGGTGTGGCACAGGTACAGTAACTCCAAAACATCATTTCAGGAATGCATGTCTCTAACTTAACGTCTGGTTTTCCCCCTTAAGAGGTTGCTGTTGTCCAGGAACAGAAACCAACTGCTCTGAAACTAGTTCTTGTGCAAAACCACACTGTCCTCCTTGGTTCAAACACACTACAGCATGTCCCGTGTTGTGAAGGGGTTTGTGACCTCTCCTCCCCAGATTCATTCTTCTTTTTCTGATGTCTCGTTTGTCCCCGTGGCAAATGAGTTGTGTGTGGGTGACGTGACCTTCAGTGCTGCGGTGCGTTTGGAGCTGCGTGTGACCCCACAGGACCGAGCCATTCGCTCCCGAGGTGGTGTCGAGCATTGTATTGCTTTGGATTGTTACTGCTAGCACGTGGATACTGTAATTCTTCTTGAGTTAAAGCTTAAAGAAATAAGTTAGGTCCTCCAGGCATTGAAATTTGTGTGTAAAAATTTCTGGCTTGGATTGAATTTTGATTCTCTCAAGCTGCTTTCATACAGAAAAAACATCTCTTGTTGTTTCTGATAACACAGTGAAACACGTGCATTTCTTAGACTCCAAGGTCTGCAGCCCTGACACAGAATCTGTCCCCGTGACCAGATCCTGCCTTGGGGAGGACGCTGGGAAGAAACTGCTGTTCGCTCTTGACAGAATTTAACTCCCCGACTAGGCAGCTGGATGCTTTGATTGAAAATTGCTCCTGACAGCTCGTTCTGGGTGTATAAAACGCAGACAGCGATTCTCAAAGTGCACGCGAGGCTGCGGTCGCCGTGTGCCTGAGGCACGTCCAGGTCTGCTGTTGCAGCAGAGGTCGCTGCCACGTTCCCTGCAGCGATGTGACCAAAAATCCCACCGAAACACCCCCCGGGGAGCAGCACCCTGGCTGCCCCAGCCCTTTTGAGACCAAGCGCTTGACAGATTTCACCCAGCGCTTCCAGAGCAGCGGATTCCTCCCGAGGTTTGTTGCTTTGCTCTGACGTTGCAGAGGAGCCGCGTGTGTCTGTGCGTAACTCGGGATGCGAGTTCAGCCCGGAGCCGTTTCTGGACTGTCACGCATGGCAGGAGGGGCCGGGACTGTGACTCAACAGCAGACGATCCATCGCCCTCCTGCTGTTGGGGAACGCGGCTTCACGCAGGAGCCGCGGCACAGGCGCGGGCCCCTTGGGCTCTCCTGGCTTTAATTGGCGTGACCAGCCTCCTTGCCAGTTTTTCAGTTCTTTATATCCATTTATCTGCTCGTGTGTCACGTAATCACAGTGGTCTTTGCGTGGTTGGCAAAACGCATGGACCCACGTCTCCCCTCACATGCGTTTCATAAATCTGTAGGCTTTTCCTTCTGTATTTGGAAAACGTGTTTCTGAGCAGCCAGCCTTCCCTTTTGACCTCATTTTGGGACATCCCTCTGTTGCCTGCAAAGTGGTCCAGGCTGGGCAGTGGCAGCAGAAGGCTGGATCATGAGGTGCCTTGATTTAATAATGCAGCTCCCAGTTCATCTCATTCATGTTATTCTCTCTTCTCACTGTTCATTTTTTTTCCGCTGCCTGTTCATTTTGGAGGTTTAGGCTTGTGGAATTCCCATGCAGAAAGCTGGCTTGACGCAGCTGTGTTACCTTCATTTTGCAGCTTTACTTTTGAGGCAAACTTTTTTCTTTAAAGAGCTTGAGCAAAAAAATCCCAAACAAATTATTACTAGAGAAGCAGCTTTAAAAATGTTTGCTGCAATAAAAAAGCTTAATGTGCATAGGATGCTGTTATTTTTTGAAGAGAGATGTAACGAGGACTCACCTGCGCTGGCTGGTGCTGCTGCCCAGGGCCACGCTGGGCTTTTTATCCTTCCGTATCATTTTTCTAAGCCTGGGACTAACTGGACTGTCTCTGCTCGCCCCTCGCTGTGCTTGCTGGGGCTGGGTGCGGCGGTATCGATCCTCCAGCTGGGTTTGTTCCATCCAGGCTCTGATTCCCTGACATGAATGACATTTGAAGAAGCACCGAGTGTCACGGTGCCCTGTCTGAAATAAAACAGGCTGAGCGCAAATCGCTCAACCACGTTTTGTTTTGTGCAACCTTTGCTTTGTTGGGTGATGTCTGTACTGAGCAGATAGCTGGGCTCCTGTGGCTGGCTTTATTAGCAGAGGCAGAATCGTTCTTTGCTCCCGTTAATTACCGCAGGGACTCTCCTAATGAACATCCTGCTCTGTGCTCTGTCCTCTCCGTGGCGCCCGAAGGGTGGGTTTGTTACGAGAGGTGGAATTGCTGGAAGATGCACCATAAACGTTGCTGCTGAGTCTAATTGGTTTGGGTATTTGCTGCGAGATGAGCCGTGTGCGGGGCTCACGCTCCCGGGTGCAGCTGCACCAGCAGCTCTCACAACTTATGTAGAAGATGCTCGGGGTACAGGGACAAAACCCATGGTGGCCTGGCCCTGTAAGGAGCCCAAAAGCCTTGGGGACAAAGCAGGAGAGGGTTGCCATGCTGGCCTGAGATTCAGTTTCGTGTTTTGATGGGGAGACGCAGCCTGAGAAGCAAAGGTAGGAGATTGGGCTGCGCGATCGTTTCAGACCAGGCTTTGTCAAGAAATAGTTGTGTTGCTTTTGCCAGCAGTTTGACCCCAAAACGCAGCCCCGTGGGCGGCAGGTTGAGGTCTGTGGGCTGTGCACCCGTCAGGGTCTCAGAGCCGGGGCCGTGCTGGCATCGCAGGTACCAGCAGGTCCAGGTAGTGGGACAGGACACAGGCTGCCACTTGCATCTGGTGGCACAGGAGGCACTGCCCACCCCAGATGTGTCCATCAGAGGGTGCTGTGGGACCTGCTCAGCACCCAGATGTGCTGCTGTGGGCGTGCTCCCTTCTCCATTGCTGCCGGACACACAGACATCCCTGTGTCCAGGCTTTGCCTGAGCCCCCAGACAGGACCTGGCTGCCAGGAGTTGTCACCTTGGTGGGCTGTGTCTCCTTATAGCTGGACCCTATAGAGCTCCATGAGCACACATCCCTGCCTAACACACCCTGCAGGGATTTTTAACCCACTTTGCCTTTGAAAAGCAGCCCCATGGCCAGCAGGACCATCTTAATACCCTGCCTTGTCTGGACCTGGGGGTGTTTTTACAGGAGGTGAACATGGTGTCCCAGCTCTGGGACTGACCACACAGAGCGGGACAACCAGGTCCTGGCTGTGGCACACATGGGGTCACCACAAAGGGTGACCGAGAGCTCCCAGCCCCGAGCAGGACAGACCAGTGTGCTACGGCCGTCTCATCTCTCCTTGCAGGGAATGCTGAATGGAGCCCCTGTTCCCCAGCTGCTCCTTGGACATTTCAGACTCTTCCTTGTTCTCTGCCTTTCCTATGTCAGAAAAATCATTTCTAGTGAAAGAGGAGGAAGAGAAAGGTAACAAAATGGCTTTTGGTCAGGGGTAGTAACAGAGAGCCCCCTTCTCCTCGGTCTGGTGTTGGTGCAGTGGCTGAGCTGGTGGTTCGGAGCTCTGTGGTCGAGCGCTCATCAGGTGGGACCTGCAGGGCCTGGCTCAGCCTGGTGGCAGCTCAGCCTGGTGACAGCTCAGCGTGGTCCCCTGGACCATCTGTGCCACAGGGGCCTGGCAGCTCGGTGGTGGTGCTGCTGCTGCTGCTGTTGGGTGCTTGTCTCTCTTCGGACAGGCACCTTAAGCCCCTTTGGTTTTGTCTCCTGTCTCCAGGTGAAGATAATGACGGAGAAGGAGCTCCTGGCTGTGGCCTGCGAGCAGTTCTTGGGGAAGAACGTGCAGGATGTGAAGAACGTGATCCTTCAGACACTGGAGGGACATCTGCGCTCCATCCTAGGTGCGAAGGGGTTCACGTGTCTTGAAGACACCTTGGGTAGCTTTGTCCCTTCTCTGTGGGCTGGTCCCAGCTGTGTTGCTGCCACCGCAGCAGCTGCAACGGGTGATTCCTCCGCTGCCTGCAGAGGTGGCATCTTAGATTGTTCCTGCCCTCCTGCTGTGTTGCTGGGTATTGTGATAAGTGAGTTTTCGGTGCCTGCAGCAAGAGATGTCGGAGTCCTGGGGGGTTCAGGTGTGTGTGGTGCTTGTGAGACTGATGTCGGTCTGCACTGCTGGGCCTGGGCAGAGGATTGTGCCCAGACCTTAAGAGATTAGGGGCACCAAGGGTGAGCTTAGACCCGCACCGTTGTGTTGCTTATTCCAAGTAAAGCGCTTTGCCTTCCTCCCCTTGGCAGGCACCCTGACGGTGGAGCAGATCTACCAGGACAGGGATCAGTTTGCCAAGCTGGTGCGGGAGGTGGCTGCTCCTGACGTGGGTCGCATGGGTATCGAGATCCTGAGCTTCACCATCAAGGTACGCCCGGGCGCGGGTTGCTGTGCAGCACTGATTTTAGGGATCAGAAGCAGCACAACAGAGCCTGGCCCTGGCTCCTCTGCGGTGCCCAGGGAGCTCCTGTGACAGCCCCCACAGCACGTCCGGTGTCCAGGCAGCTGGGCAAAGAGCACCCAGGAGCTGGCTCTGTAAACACCGCTGGGCAGGTGGGGAGAGCTCGTTGACAGCCGAGCCGCTGGGGAGTCCGAGGGGAGATGTCGGGAGCCCCACATCTCCCTGTCGTGCCTGTTTCTGTTTGGCAGCTGACATGGCTCTTTCTGAGCCTGGCCTGAGCACATAAGTGATTGCTCTGAGCTTGGAGCGAGACGGAGCGGCTCATTTGACATGATTATGGCTTCTCTTCCCCTCTCCAGGATGTCTATGATAAAGTGGATTACCTGAGCTCCCTGGGGAAGACGCAGACCGCGGCCGTCCGGAGGGACGCGGACATCGGCGTGGCGGAAGCCGAGCGAGACGCCGGCATTCGGGTGAGTCTGGACACCTGCTGGGCTTCCCCAGAGCAGCCCGGTTTTCTGCAGCTGCACACCCTGGAGCTCTGCTCTCTTGTTTCCTCTCTGCAGGAGGCAGAATGCAAGAAGGAAATGCTGGATGTCAAATTCATGGCAGATACCAAAATAGCAGATTCCAAACGGGCTTTTGAATTGCAGAAAGCTGCCTTCACTGAGGAGGTCAACATGAAGGTGAGAGGTGTCTGACAGCGCTGTTCAGAGAAGGGAACGGAGCTGGGGAAGGGGCTGGAGCACAAGTGTGATGGAGCGGCTGAGGGACCTGGGGGGTTCAGCTGGAGAACAGGACCTGAAGGGAGACCTTCTGATCTCTGAACTGCCTGAAAAGAGCTTGGAGCATGGAGGGTGTTGGGCTCTTCTCCCAAAGAACAAGCAATAGGACAAAAGGAAACAGCCTCAGGTTGCACCAGGGAAGGTTTAGATTGGATATTAGGAAAAATTTATTCCCAGAAAGAGTTGTCAGGCATTGGAACAGGCTGCCCAGGGCAGTGGTGGAGTCACCATCCCTGGAGGGGTTGAACAGACACAGAGGTGAGGTTCTCAGGGACATGGGGTAGTACCAGGGTTGGGTTAACTGTTGGACTTGATGACTTTGAAGGTCTCTTCCAGCCAAAATGATCCCATGGTTCTGTGACTCTCATCTCTCCTGTGCAGACAGCAGAGGCCCAGCTGGCCTACGAGCTCCAGAGTGCCCGGGAGCAGCAGAAGATCCGCCAGGAAGAAATTGAAATCGAGGTGGTGGAGCGCAAGAAGCAGATCGAAATCGAAGAGAAAGAGGTCATCCGAAAGGAGAAGGAGCTGATCGCCACTGTGAAGCGGCCGGCCGAGGCTGAAGCCTACCGTATCCAGCAGATCGCCGAGGGCGAGAAGTGAGTGAGCCCATGGCCTGGCCCAGCTCTGAGCCCGGCTTAGCGCTGGGCTGGGGTGAGGTGGGAGTGAAGAGCAGCTCGTGGGCTCTCCATGGGACAGGCTTTGGGAGGGCGGGAAGTGGTGCTGGGTCCTCTGTGGGGATCCGGGCTGCTGGAGGGCTGGGTTTCCCTCTCCAGGGTGCAGAAAGTCCTCCTTGCTCAGGCGGAGGCAGAAAAGATCCGCAAGATTGGAGAAGCGGAGGCTTTTGTGATCGAGGCCATCGGGATGGCGGAGGCCGAGGGGATGAAGCTGAAGGCCGAAGCGCTCCAGCAGTACGGAGAAGCTGCCAAGCTGGCTCTGGTGCTGGATGCGCTGCCTGAGGTGAGGAAGGAGCAGCTTTTCCCTGCTCCGGCCAAGCACCGGGGCTTTCCCAGGCTGGGCCAGGTCTCCTGGGGGCACAGAGAGGTCCCACACGGTGTTCAGGGGCCTGGCCCAGCAGCTCCTTGGCTCTCTGCTCATCCCACCCTCCTTCCTTGCCTCCCCAGATCGCTGCCAAAGTGGCTGCTCCCCTCTCCAGAGTGGACGAGATCCTTATTCTCAGCGGAGAGAGCAACAGCGCGGTGTCCGAGGCGAACCGTCTGCTGGCTGAGATCCCCGCGTCCGTGCGGGCCATCACCGGCGTGGATCTCACAAAGGTGAGCCGGGCAGCGGCCGCTGGCGATTCCTGCGGCTCTTGGCACACAAGGACTTTCCAACCCGTGGGGAGCCGCTCCTGCCGCAGGGCACACGCAGCTCCCCCCTCCAGCCCTAACAGCTTCCCTGTCCCCCTCCTGCAGATTCCCCTGATCCAGAAACTCACCGGGACCCAGGAGTGAGGCCAACCCGAAGCTGGTGAACATCACTCCATGTTATGCACTCGGACATCAACTGCCTTCAACGCGTGGGAATTCCTTTTATATCAGAGACAATCAGAGTTTCATTTTTAAGCTCTGGTGCCTTATTTTGTAGGGCCAGAAAGATGCATGTCCAATCAGCTGCTCTTTTTATTACAAAGAATGGGAGGGGATTTATTTTGTAATTAACTATATATTGTATCAGGCCAGGGGTTTGGATCCAACCCTCAGTTACAACCGGCAGCTTTTCTGGTGTTGCAATCCCGGTGTTCTGCTGTTCTGTCCTCGGGCGGCCGCCTGGAGCTGGGAGCAGGGGCTCGGCAGGACGCGGAGCGTTGGAGAGCAGAGCTGAGCGAAGAGAACGGCCAGGACCCCCCTCCCTGGGGCTCTCCGCCCTCCCACAGGCTGTTTTTGTGGCCAGCTTTCCCCATCCCAGTGCCTCCCCGTGGTACTGGCGGTCCTGTGCCTCCTGGAGGTGGCAGTCACCCCCCGGGAGGGTGACAACCGGTCACTGCTCCCGTGCTGCCTTCCCTCGGGACGTGGAGGTGGGAGAGCTCTGGGAGGTTGATGGAGCGTTAGTGGAGCGAGCCCAGCTCAGCCCCGCTCCGAGCCGGGCTTGGCAAGGTCCCACCACTGGGAATGCCAAAAAACAGCATTGTGCCAAAGCCATCTCGTCCTCCCAGGGGGAGGTGGGACCGCGAGGCTGCTGTCCCCAAGGAACGTGGTACATCTTGCCCTTGACAAATGGGTCAGAGGGAGATGGGGGACCAGGCAGGGCACTTCTGGGGGACAGGCTCCTCCTAGGGCTGGGACAGTGGCCATGAGGCTGTGACAAGCAGCCGTGCTGGCCGAGGACACCCCGGGACGCGTTGCTGACACCCCAGCCTCACTCCCCCTGCCTCCTGTGGCCAGTGACTTTGCTGCCAAGTGACAATGTGAGAAAGCTTGTCCCCTGTGTGTGTCCTGTACTTTCCATAGTGCCACCAGGGCCCTATGCTGGCCCGTGTACTTTTGCTGCCTGTCTTGTCACCTGTGCTCAGTGTGGCTGTAGCAGCCAAACCCACATGTGAAATCAGCCTGGGGGGGGGACCGGGGGTCCCTCCGCTGGCTCCTTCACTTGGTGTCACCCCCGTTGTCACCAGGTGGGTGCAGGGACCTGGGTCTCGCTCTGCCCTCCTGACAGTCAGTCCCTTTGCCAGGAGTGACCGGCCGTGGGTGCTGCGGGGACCGTGTCCCCCTCCCTGCCGCCGGGGTGGGGAGGACCTGGGTTATCAGCCCCTGGCACTGATGTGGCGCTTGCCGGCGGGCGTGCCGGGCGAGGCGCCCTATCTGCATGTGTGCGTGTGTGCGCCTGTGTCCCCGCCACTGTCACTGCTGTACGATAATAAAGCCGTGTCACCACCTGCCTTGGCTCTCGTCTTGTGCCTCCCGCACTCGTGTTCCCCAACGTGTCCCCACGGGTACTCGACTGGTTGAGGGACCTGGGGGGTTCAGCTGGAGAACAGGAGCTGAGGGGAGACCTTCTGGTCTCTGAACTGCCTGAAAGGAGCTTGGAGCATGGAGGGGGTTGGGCTCTTCTCCCAAGTAACCAGTGCCAGGACAAGAGGAAATGGCCTCAAGTTGCACCAGGGGAGGTTTAGATTGGGTATTAGGAAAAAATTCTTCATGGAAAGGGCTGTGGGGCATTGGAACAGGCTGCCCAGGGCAGTGCTGGAGTCACCATCCCTGGAGGGGTTTAAAAGGCATTTAAACGTTCCTATGGACATGGTTTAGTGCCAGAGTTAGGTTAGGTGATGGTTGGTGACGGCAGCTTGTGCTTCCCCCGGCTCTGCTGCCAGCCCCAAGCAGCCCCGTGTCCCCCTGCACCCCGTGGGTCTGGTGTCCCTGTCCCAGCCCCGTGCACCCTTAAGGACACTGGGGGACAGCAGGGTGATTCTGGGGTACCTGTCCTTGGGGTCAGCATGAGCATGAGCATGAGCAGTGACAGCAGCAATGGGGCTGGCACAGGGGGCTTGCAGCGCTGCCGTCCCCGGGGCAAAGGTGGATCCCTCCTGCCCTCAGGACCCTCCGTGTCCCCCAGGGCTGGCCAGGACAAATGACCCTGTCACACGCACCCCGCAGCAGGGTGGCCCTGCAGATAGGCAGGGTGGGGACAGCTTGGCAGCCCCCGGCCGCTCGTTATCTGCAGCCAGACGCGCTGCCCCGGAGCAGCACAGCTGGCAGGATGGCTCTGGCACCCGGATCCCCACACCAGCTTCATGGTGACAGCCTGGGGGACACTTGGGCCACCTCTGCCCCGTGGGGTGCAGAGCCCCAGAGCAGGGCTGCCTTTGGGTGCGGTGGGTACAGAGAAGCCACCAGCCACAATGGGGACAATCCTGTAGGCTTGGGGGACTCTTGGGGACACTTTTCCTCTGTCTCTGCTCTAGGTGCTGGGGTGCCAGTGCTACAGTTTGGGGAGCACTACAGCCCCCCCAGGACACCTCTGGGTCACAGACAGGAGGGGTCGGTCCCTTGCAGCCCCCAAGTCCCAGTGTCCTCTTGCCCAGGGACAGGCTGGTCCTGGGGCTTGACCCGGTGCCACCTCCCACCAGGGCCTGGCCAGGCTGGGGGGAGCGTGGGTGATGCTGCCCCTGCTCCTGTCACCCAGCGGTGGCAGCAGGTCTGGGGACACCTTGCGTGCCAGGCCAGGTCCCTGATAGCCAGGCGCTGCTGCTTATCACGGCCCTGCGCAGCTGGGGCGGGTGGGGGGTTATCACCTCCCGGCAGGCGGGTTCCAGGAACACGTCCTGGAGCAAACAGGCCTGCGCGGTGGCACGGCTGGCTGCGGGACGTGGCCCTGGGGGGACACACATGGTGGGGGGACATGTATGACCAGGGTCATGCGCAGGCGGGTGATACCCATAGCCAGGGGCTGCAGCCATTTGAGGACACACGTGGCCAGGGGACAATTATGTGTTGTGTGCAATGAGGTGACACAGCCCTCTTGGGGACACACTTGGGGACATGTCCTTTGGGGACACACAGCTGGGGGATCCATCCCTCCGAGGACACTTTCCCCTGAGGTGGGGACACGCAGGCAGGGGACACATGCTCCCAGGGGACATGTCCCTCCAGGCTCACGCAGGCCTGGGGGACACATCCTTTTGGGGTGGGATGGACACGCTGCCAGGGGACATGTTCCTCAGGAGAGCACCTATGACCAGGGGACACGGCGCTTTGGGGGTCACCCACCCTGGGGGACACAAGCTCCCTACACCCACGTGTGTATGCCTCATCTGGGGGTGACCCCTGGCACCCACATGTCCCCCCATGATCTCCCCAAGCCCCATGGGTCCCCCACCCTGCCATGTCCAAAGCCCCTGTCCAGAGACCGGGGACCAGTTTGCAATGGGGAGCTCCCAGTTCGGGGTCCCCACACCTATAGGGAGAGACCATCCTGGCGGGGTCAATCAGGAGGGCTGGGGGCCAGGCCCCCAAAAACCCCCCACCCCAAGCCCCTCATGGACTGTGCCAGGCTGGGGGGAGCTGCTTGGGGCTGTGCCCCCCCCGGGCATGAAGGGGTTAAGGGGCCCCGTCCAGCTGTGCGGGGCAGATGTGAGATATGCAGATGAGGCAGAGCAGGTTTTATAAGGCGGGTGCAGACCCTGCAGAGCCCCAGTGCCACCCCCATAGGTAGGTGCCACCTCCTGGGGAGCTGCTCTGGGGTGCTGGGATTTGGGGCTGACAAGGAGGGGAAGGGGGGTGTCAGGGTGGGGGGGCTGTTGGGAGCTTCTGTCCTGCTACAGGGTGGTGGGATGTGGGGGATAAGGATGGACTAAAAGGGTGCTGGGGGGCGGTATTTGGAACCTTCATCCCGCTCTGGGGCAGCAGGACTGGGAGGCCAGAGGGGAGGGAGTTGGGGGGTACTGGTCTGGGGGGGCTGTTGGGAACCTCTGTCCTGCTCCGGGGTGGTGGGACTGGGGGGACAGGGTAGAGGGGATGCTGAGGTTTGGGGTGGTGGCCCCGGTGCTGTGCTCCCTGACCACGCTGTCCCCCCACACAGGAGCTGCCCCCCAGGCCCCCGCTTTGGGACGCTGCCCGCTCCCCTGGGCAGGATATCATCGTATACTGTAAGTCGGCTATGAGACACTACAGTATAGATGATGTACTCCCCGGGGCTGCACCCGCCGACCGGCCCGGCCGCCACGTGGGACCACGACGACGTGGGGCACGGAGGGATGGGGGACACGGGGAAGGGACAGGGGACACAGGAGCGGAGGGACAGGGTGGGCAGCTCCAGGTGCAGCCAAGGACCCGCGGCCGGCGGGGAAACCGTTACCATTACTGTGTTTAGTAATGGTAACGGTTCTGCCGACGGCTGGGCGTGCGGCACGGCATGGCGCGACACGGCATGGCCTGACATGGCACGACATGGCACGGCATGACATGGCACGACACGGCATGTCACAGCGCGGACACAGCGATGGAGCCAGGGGGTCGGACATGGGGCAATAAAGGTGGTTATGACACCACGACTCCATCTGTCCTTCTTCACTGTGTCCCCAGGGGATGGCGGCCCAGTGGCCGGGCTGGGTCACTGGGGTGCACTGGGGTGTACTGGGAGGGCTCAGGGGGTGCAGGGCAAGGGAGGGAACGTTGGGGTGTAGGGGTCACAGGGGTGCAGGGGGCACCAGAGTGCACTGGGGTGTGTTGCAGGGGGTACCGGGGAGAACTGGGAGGCACCAGGATGTCTTGTGGGGGAGACTGGGAAGATGTGGGGAGCATTGGGGGTGCACAGGGTTGCATTGAAGAGGGCAACTGGGAGCACTGGTGCTCACTGGGGAGCATGGGGCAGTAGTTGGATGCATGGGGTGTGCTGCGGGGGGGGGCACTGGGCATCCTGGGGTGCACTGGGATGGACTGGGGAGTGTTGCAGAGAGCACTGGGACACAGTGATCTCACTGGGATACACTGGGCTGCACTGCAGAGGGCACCGGAGCTCACTGGGCTGTGCAGTGGGGAGCACTGGGGGCACTGGGGGCAGTGGGAGTACTGAAGCATTGGGGGCACTGGGGGCAGTGGGAGCACTGGGGGCACTGGGGTTACTGAGGCATTGGGGGCACTGGGGACACTGGGGGTACTGGGGGTACTGAGGCATTGGGGGCACTGGGGACACTGGGGACACTGGGGGCAACGGGGACACTGGGATCACGCTCTGCGCCGCGCGGCGGGGCCGGCAGGGGGCGCTCTCTCCTTCCCGCCCATCGCCCCGCCCACGCCAGCCCAGCCCACCCGCTTCCTCCCCACAACCCCCTGCGGCGGGGAGCGGCGCGCTGGTCCCACCCGCTTCCTCTCTACGCTCCCCCGCTTCGCGCCAATGAGGGCGGGCGGCGCTGGCGCTCCCAGCCTGCCCCGCGGGGCAACATGGCGGCGCCCGCGGCGCTGCGCTCGGTGGCGGCCCGGGCCGTGCGCTGGGCTGCCGGAGCCGCCGCGGCGGGGCCGCTCCTGCTGGGCACAGGTGGGGCGGGCGCGGCCGGGGCCGCGGCCTCGCTCCGGGGGCGGCCGGGGCAGCCGCGGGGCGCGTCTGTGCGGCAGCCGGGTGGCGGGGCCGCTGCGGAGCGGGGCCTTGGGGAGGGGGCAGCGCTGCCCGGGGGCTGCAGGGAGGGCAGAAAGGGGACGGCTCGATTTTGGGGCGGTTTCGGTGTATGTAGTGTAGGAAACAATTTGCAAATATAATAGACCTTGGCAGGATCTCTCAGCAAAGCGTATTTTAATAACGGTTTTGCAAGATCAGGTGTTCTACCTAAAGGCAGGCACACGGAATAGGGCAAAAAGCCCCTGCTTAAATCCCCCCCAAATCCCAGCTGCAGTTCCCCTCCTCTGTTGGGTACTGCAGGGTTTACAGACTACCCAGTGTTTACATATTTCATTCATCTAATTGTAACAACCCCCTTCCCCTTATCGATCTATTTAGAATATGGATTCCTGGCTCTTTGGCTAATCTTCCCCCTAGATGAACTTTTCAAATACAGATATCAGTATGTATTCCAGAATTAGTTCAAAGAGACTTTTACATTAAGGATTCATAGTCTGTCTCTCAGTCCTTCTCCCTGGCTGGGGTCAGGTGCCAGGTCCCCAGTTTTGTAAAAGCAACGTTCCTTCCTTAAATGTTCCTTACATGTAGCACGTGCTGCTGCCCTTCCAGCCCGTGTCCCGGTGAGCTGCGCCCCATGGGTCACCGCGATCCCAGCCCGCTGGAGCGGCAGCGGCTCCGCGCTGGGCAGCATCCTGGGCATCCCCAGCGAGAAGCCAAGTGAGGCCCTGGGCCAGCACCCACCACCCGTTGCCACCAGCAAAGGTGAGTGATACCGGCTGCCACCCGGGTCCCTGCGCTGGGATGGACGGTCCTGACGCGCTGTGGGGTTTAGCAGCGTCCAAGCTCCTTCTTTCCTCCGGCAGAGGAGCAAGATCGGCTGTTACAGAGTCGGCCTGACCAGCCCCAGAACCCCAAGGTTTTAAGAATCGCCATCATCGGTGCACCCAATGCTGGGAAGTCCACGCTCTCTAACCAGCTCTTGGGCAGAAAGGTAAAACTGGGCTGCAGCAAAGTGTTCAGGCAGCTGAGTTGCTTTTTTTTGGCATATTATGGCAGTGTAATGTGTATGTGTTTAATTTCTTACAGGTTTTCCCTGTCTCTCAGAAAGTGCACACAACCCGGTGCAAAGCCCGGGGTGTCGTCACACACGAGGACACGCAGCTGGTGAGTCTCCAGACCTGCTCCCGCCTGCGCCAGTGGCGAGTGTTAACCAGAAAGTGCAGCTTTTTATAATTTGTATCCCATGGGGTCAACTTCTAGTTGTGCAAATATCAGTTTCGGCCTGGCCAGTAACTGCAGACAAACTTACAAGACCTGTCTTTCCTCTTTCTAGATCATTCTGGATACACCTGGCCTCACTAGTCCCTTTAAAGCCAAAAGGTATCACCACGGCTGTGGGCAGAGTTGGGGGTTGTGTCTGTCGAGGTTCGATAAAACCAGAGAGTGATTTTCACTGTGCCGAGTTTGTAAAATAGGAGTGACAGGAATGTATGTTTTTAACCTTGTTTTGGTCTCTGAACTTAGTTTTGTTGCTATTTCAGTAGCATGGAGAGCCTGTGGAATCTCTTTTATCTTTGATTGTGCATGTAACAAGGGGTGTTACAGCCCGTAAAGCAGTTTTGTGTCAGCTGGGATGATGAAAACTCTGGTTTTCTCCCCCTTTGAGGGGAAGCAAGACAGTTGTGATTGAGTGTGTCTGGCTTACTCACTCATGTTTGTCTTTCAGACATAAATTAGAAGAAGCCATGCTGACAGACCCGTGGGACACCATGAAACACGCAGATTTAGGTGGGTACTCAGCTCCTCTTGGATCAAGGCAAAGCTTTTATCTGCCACAGAAGTTTACAGCCTTGTAGCTGTGGTATTGTGATGTTCACTGGGCAGCACAGGCAGCCCTGGGAGCACGAACTGGGAGGGAGGAGGGAAGGGCAGTGAAAAGGTTTGAAATACTGAGCTGAGGAGGGGATAAGAATTGCCTAGTGCTGAGGGGACGCAGCTTGGGTTGATAATTGGACTTGGATGTTGAGTTTTAGCATGTGTGGTGTTGTTGGGATGACAGGTGTAAACTGCATTTTATTGTTTTATGAATTAAAATGCTCCTTTTTAGTTCTATCCGCGTCCCCTTCTGTAGAAGAAAGAGTAGTAGTGGCAGGAGGAAAGTGACCACAGACCGTAGAGAAGCTGAAAATTAACATTTGGGAAAATATGGGTTCGTTATATTTCCCTCACTCTTTTCTGGCAGTTCTGGTTTTGGTGGATGTGTCCGATCACTGGACGCGAAACTCTCTGAGCAACGAGGTGCTGAAGTGTCTGTCTCAGTTTCCCGAAATCCCCAGTGTCCTGGTTCTGAACAAGGTAAACGAGGAGCTTGTTCTTTCTGCCCCTGCAGAACATTACGCTGGTGTCATCAGACAGTACCCGGCATCAGCAGCGACGTGTTTTCAGGTCCCTGAGTCTGAGTGTGTTAAAAGACGCCAGTTTCCCTCTCTACTCCCGTATATTTAAGTGTCTGTGTGTGTATCCCTGAAGCTACATGCTGCAGATTGGGATTGAAATCAGCCTGAGAACAGGAGCTGGGTTTGGTGTCAAACTGACAATGTTTGGACAAACTATGCAGGAACTGCCGACACGCTCTGGTTTGGCCTCTGCTTAGAAAACTGTCTGGTTCTGTCACAGAAGCCTCGTCCCGCAGCAGCTGCCTCCTCTGGGTGGTTTATTCTGGTTCCTCCAGATCCAGGGCCCAGCTGCCAACCTCATTTAGGACAAACTCCTGACACCTCCCTCTCTCCCATTAGGTGGATCTGCTAAAGAATAAGTTCATCCTGCTGGAACTAGTAACTGAGCTGACAGAGGGAATTGTAAACGGAAAGAAACTGGAAGTGAGTTCTGCATTTAAAGATAATTCCAGGTCTTCAGCAAAGTCTCCTGTGCAAATCACTCAGGCTTCTCCCCCTGAGAAGGGGGACAACACCTGGGACAACAGCAGTGATGCGAGGGCTTCCAAGTCCCGCCTTGGGACAGAAGAAGCGCAACAGCCAAAGCACTATGGACCCAGAGATCTAAAAAACATGAAAGGCTGGCCGTTCTTCCAGGAGATCTTCATGCTGGCAGCTCTCCATGGGGAGGAGGTGGATACGCTCAAGGTAACTGTGGTCTGAACTTCTGGTGTGCTCTGAGACTGCTGTGATCTTACTCTTGTGGGACCCCGGTACTTCGTGCTGAGCCTCATCACCTGTGAGGAGGTGGCAGAGCTGCTGTTCTTGGCCTGGATTCAGGAGAGGTGTCACCTGTTGATGTGGAGTACGTCTGTACGGTATCTCTGGAGTTTTCTGTACAAAACTCCTACTTAGGGCTCTCCAAACAGCAGCCTGTTTATAGTGATGAAGCATTATCTTTCAGCTCCAAGGACACTGTGGGCTTTTATAACTCATGCAAACAGCTCTAGGGAGGTAGGACCCTCTGGCAGGATTTGAGTTTCAGAAGCTTCCCTTTCTCCTTTGCCCACCAGAGATACTGAACTACTGCCCTGATTCCTGATGAGCAGCAGAGTCCTTGTAGTGACTCGCTGCGAGATGAGCGCAGGGGCTGGTGGCACCGTGAGCGCGGTACGTGACGGCTGACGGGTGCGCTGTGTGTTCTGTGCTCACAGCGGTACCTCCTGCTGCAAGCCAAGCCAGGCGCCTGGGAGTTTCACAGCGGCGTCTTGACCAGCCAGTCGCCTCAAGAGATCTGCAATAACATCATCAGGGAGAAGATCTTGGAGTACCTGCCCCTGGAAGTGCCCTACAGTGTGATTCAGGTGGGAAGAGTGTACAAGCAGACTTGCCTTTCAGCTGTTTTATTGGAAATATCAGACCATGTGCTGAGAATCCCTTTGTTTGAATTTGTGAAATCTGCCAGATGCTTTACAGGCCCCGTAGGGTGACTTGGAACTCACGTGTCAGGTGCTGGGAGAACCTTTGGGTGTTTGAAGGGGCCACCTTTGTGTGTTTGTGTCTGGGAGCTGAGCTGTCACCTCTGAGGCAGCAGCATTTGCTGTTCCTGAGGCGCTTTGCAGAACTACTGAGTGTGTGCTGTTCCAGGTGACTGAGATGTGGGAGGAAGGACCGAGCGGGGAGCTCCTCATTGCGCAGAAGCTCTTAGTCCCAAGGAAGTCTCACATGGTGAGTAACAGAAGAGAGACGGAGCGCTGGGGAGGATGAAAGGAGGTTCCATGTCGTTGCTGTGATCCCCTCTCCCTTATCTGTGGGGTCTCCTGACACGATCACAGGCTGATTTGGAGCAGTTTGCACCTTTCTGAAGTTGCCCACGGTTTGATTTTTGGGATTTCTCCAACTGCTCTATCCCCTTTAATTGCTTGTGGCTACACTCTTGTTTATTTGGGTGATACAAGGATGAGCATGGTGATTTTTCTTTCTGGGTTTTCGTGCAGACGATGTTGATTGGAAGAGGAGGGAAGGTCATCAGCAGGATTGTCCAGGAGGCTGGCCAGGACCTGATGAACGTTTTCCTGTGTGATGTCCGCTTGAGGCTCCAGGTGGAGGTGAAGAGTTGAACTCTGTGTATGTTGTAACTACCCTTGAGCTCTCTGGTCACGTGGAGAACCTGGTCCTGTGTTCCCCTATGGGTATCTTGGCACCTTTGTTCAGTCCAGAAACAAAGGATGATGGAGTTGATGTAGCGGGCTGAAGTAGAATATATTATTCTTTGTGAAAATGGCCCAAACTGGCTGTTGCAGCTGAAGAGAAGCCCAGAGTGGGAATTTAATCTCCGTACATCGCTGTGCTCAAGTGCTGGGAGCACATTCTTGCCAGAATTCTGGGTTATAAATGAACATCCCAGAGCGCGGTGGCCCCAAACTGCTGCCCTGGCAGTTAGACGGGGAGATCTGGTGGGGTCTGCTGGGGACCCTGCTCCTGCCTGGAGCCCAAACCCACCCAGCAAATCCTCTGCCCACCGTCCCTCTCTGGTGCAACATCACAGAGATGTTTTACCTGCCTGTGTCTGAGCTGCTGAAGGATTCAACCCTCACGAATACAAGATCCCCTGAAATCAGGCTCGGAAGCCACCGGAGCTGTGTGCTCTCCTGCTCTGTTTCCCGTGAGCAGAAGATGCCGCGGTCCCTCGAACGCTTCTGTCCCACTTCTGTATTTTCCTTGCAATAAAACGAGGTCCCAGCACAAGCGATTGTTCTCATCTCCTTTTTCCTCCCTGTCAGCGACACCCCAGCGCCGCCACCTTCCACCCGTTCTATTCCAACTAAAACCAGAACACTTTCCTGTCTTCCCTTGTATTTTTAGATCCCATTTCGTGATCCGTGGCTTCTGAAGGTTACACCTTGCAGGGAAAAAAAGCCGAGCAAGCTTGTTTTGAGGGGTTGGGGGCATTTCAGCAGATGGGGGTGTGAGGGGGTGGCCGTTCCTTCTATGTGCGCAGCGGTCAGGATGTCACCATGTCACCACAGAGCTGCTTCCTGGGCTTAGATGGGATGGAGCTGAGCACCCAAGTGGTGACGGCTCCTGGATGGAGCCGAGCGCCTGAGTGATGATGAGTCCTGGATGGAGCTGAGCACCCAGAGCAACGGCAGGTCCTGGGGGTAAAGGAAACGCTCCAGTTGTGGGAAGGGGTGAAGTCTCTTGCCTTCCCGACCTCCTTGTTAATGAGTTGAGATAATTAGGTTAGGTAGCCCATTGCAAGCCAGTGCCCTCGCCGCAAACTGCCGCTCTCCTGCAGCGGGGAAGGTGTTTTCATTGACTTCGGGAAGGCGGTCGGGGGGGATTCGCGGGGGCGTCCGTCCGGGGAGTGAGGACGGGAGCCCCCTGTCCCGCGTTGTGTCCCCGGCACCGCCAGGGGGCGGCGCGGCGCGGCTCTCCCGGCCCCTCCCCCCTCTCCCCCTCCGGCGGCGGCGGCGCACGCGCGGGGGGGGCGGGGCGGCGGGGCCGTTGGCGGGCGGCGCGCGTGCGCGGGAGCGGCTGGCGCAGCCACCACGGCGGAGAGCGGGCGGCGGCGCGCGGCGGGGCCGGCACGGGCACAGCGGCGGCGGCGCCATGAGGCCCGGGCAGGGGCACCGAGAGTAAGTACGAGGCGGGGCTGAGCCGCCCCGCGGAGCGGCGGGACCGGCGCGGCCCGCACCCCCCCCCCCCCCCGCCTCATTGTCCTTCCCGGGTGTCCCCTCCCCCCACGCTCTGAGGCGGCGTGAGGTGCCCCCCGCTGTCGTGACCCTCCCCCCTGTCGCGACAGAGCGGCTCCGCCGGCCCCGCGTCCCGTCCCTCCGCCGCACCCCGGGAGCGGCCCCGGCCCACCCACCCCCCCCACTCCCGGGGCCTCGTCCCCTCAGCCCGGAGCTCCCGGCTCGTCCTTGTGAGGGGACACCAGGCCCCTCTGCCCCCTCCCCCGGGGCTCTCCAGCACCTTTCCCTCGGTATCACACACGCCGCGGGAATCGCGATAACACGTCAGGTCGCGACAGAGAAATGCGAAATTCAGGGGAAAAAAAAAAAAGGGGGGGGGGTGCGGTTGCGATGGGTGCAAATCCTTTGTGTAATTCTTTCCTGAGGAAAGTGTCCTTTTTGCGAGAGGTATCGTTAATAAATTCGCCGCCGTCCCTATTTGCTACCGACCGTTTTTCAGGCACCGTAACGCGAGCGTGAAGAAAACTGCAGAGCTTGACTTCCCCGCGTTCGGTCCACTCGTGCACGCAAAAGTACTTAAATCCGTTTGGTTCTGCAGCGTAGGAGCTTCCCAGAGCAGCACCTGTGAGGGCTGACGGACACGGTGTATCCTCCTCTTGGTATCGCCTCTAATTGCTCGCTACAAGTTTTAGAATAAATTGCAGATGCAGGTCAGTTAGTCCACTAACAGTTCATCGCACTCACTTGTAATAGCCCAAATTCTTTCTTTTTTTTAAACACGACGTCTCCAGAAAACCCAAGTTTATTTGGAAAACTTTTTACGACAATACTTCTACCTTTTTATTGTACAAACCGACTTCTTTGTTGTCCTCAGGACATGAGGTTGGGTTCCCGAGTGATGTCATTTGTGCCGGAGCAACAGTGATGACTTTGTGGCTGAATAAATCCTGCTGGACGTGTCAGGCTCCGTGATTTTGTGTGTGTGTGCGCTGTAGAAACTTCGTCTGATTCAGCAGCCGGCTGAGAAAATTCTGTGATCGCTACTACATAGGCAGTAAGGGAATATAGTGATGATAGCTGCTTTTGCCTTTCAGTGTGTGTATTTCTGTATTTTTTTCCCCACTTGAAGAATTTCAGCTTGTTAGAGTCTGTTTAAGTAAATACATAAAGCAGTGGGGAAAGACACTGTTGAAGCGTTTTAGATGCTGGAGCTGAAGAGCAGCCTGGGGAGTGAAGGGTGGAAGGAGAGCGTGCAGGTGGGTCTGGCGTCCTGTAAAGCCTGCCCAGAGCTACTGAAAACTCTGGAAAATAAAATTAAGGCAGCAACAACACAAAGCGAGCAGCAGCGAATTAACTGACCAGTCATTTTTACTAGAGGAGGGTTTGGGTCAAAAGCAAGTGTATGTCAGAACAAACAGAGGGTAAGACTTGAAATAAATACAGAATCTAAGCTTTCGGGGGAAATGCTTCCATAAAAGAAAGGCTATTAATTTTTAAAATCATATTTACACTGCAATGTAGGATTTCTGAGGTGAAGAGATCAGAGATTGACCCTTCTCAGGGCGAGTCGTGGGTCAAGCTGGGGCTCGAAGATGGATTGATAAATAGGCTGTAATTTACAAGCATCACTTCAAATATTTTCAATATTTCTCAACTATTTTAAGAAGGCATATTGAGTTAAAGCCCAGCCAGCCTGATAGTCTAGAGAGAGGAAGGATGCGTATTGCTGGAAAAAGAATTAAGCAAAAATAGATAAATCTGACATAATGGATGACAAGGGAAAGATGATTGCTGAAAGATGCTGGCATGCTCTCTGTTCCTTCATGCTTGGTGTGTATTTTGTTACCTTACATGGCTTTTGAAGCGTAAAAAGAAAGAAAAGAAAAAAAATCTCATTTTGTGCTGAGATAAAAGAAAAGGCAAGTGCTTAAATGCTGTTAAGGATCAGCTTTGATGGTGACATTAAGTAGTGACCTTATTTGCGGTTACCCTTCAGTCATCTTGTGAGCTTCTCAATTGAATAAACAGAGTGCTTAGCACCAAATAAATACCATTTAATAAGATGGTATTTTTGATCCCCGTTTCACTTCACATTGCAAACAGTTTCACACTTTTTTTCTGCTTGAGCACAGCCTGGGGTACTATTTCTGTTAATAGCATTAAAAAATGTTGGAGAATGTCCATATAGTATTGTTTTTTTCTCCAAATGTAAAATTAAGGAACCCTTATGTTCTCTGTAACTTGGATATTTGCCTTCATTTAAGTCTTATTTGTATTTGTTTCAAGTTGTCTTCTGATACATAAGCTTTTATATTTACGTTTGTTTCTGGGAAGTGTTACCGGATCAAGAGAGGAGTAAGGATTTTGTCAAGGATGTGTCTGTATTTCCCAGAAACACAGGCTGGTGGATCTTCACCTTCACTTGCTGAAATTCCTGGACGTGGGATATAAACTTTTATAAGTGTTTCCTCCCCAGGGCAATACTTTTCACCATGGGTTGTTCATTTATCTTTTCTCTTCTTTGGTTTTGCCCTGACTTTCCCCACCCCAAAGCCTCCATTGCAGAAGCATTTTGTATCCTATAGATTGCTGACTTGTTCATCTTCAGTGGGGTAATAGTGAGCTACTGATTTATGAAGATGGGAGATGAAGTAATGTCCGTTCTGTATTTCTCTAAAGCTTGCTAACTTCCAGAATTCTGGGATTTATGGAATTACTAAATGCACCAGCCTGACTTGATTTATTTAAGAGATGATCAGAAGTTTTAAATAATTGCTCTAAGAACATGTAGTTCACTGAAATGCTACACCCAACAGTCAAGTAACAGGTCACTCCATTGTGTTGTAGACTGTAACCAGGGCCTGCTGACTCCTCTGAGGCTGTTTATGGGGTAAGATGCTCCTCAAGATGAGTAAAAGTTTCACGGTTTTGTGCATCTGTAAGGGAGGGTATTACTCCTCTGCTTTTAGTTTTCAGCATTTTAAACGTTTTCAAACTGGGAAGTTAAGTGAATAATTTCAACTTTTATTCCTTGTGTGGCACGCCCTGTTCTCATTTTCCCATTGCATTTTGTGACTCGTATTAAAATCTTAAGCATCACAATCTTTGAGCGATTTTTCTTTTGATAGCAGATCATTAATTTGAATCTGAATGCTAAAGTGAGTTTGTCACACTATTCATCTTTTTTTCATTCTAAAAAACACTGCTTTACAAATACTGATTCAGCTTCTGAGGAACAAAGCTCCTGAAAAGACGTTCTGCTAACTGGCATCAGAAAAGTTGGTTTTTGCTTTGCCCAAATGGGTTGGGTTCCTCAAAAGCTAAGCTTACTATTCCAAATAGGCCTAGCCTGGCCTAGGTCTTGCCTACACCCGGAGTTGACAGAGACCGGTGTGTTCCTCACCTGACAGTTTACATGTTTTTAGTAATTTAATTTAAATAGGTATTTGAAAACTGACTGTGGCTCGTGGCTGGTTCATCTTCACAGACCCTATAGACCCCTTTTCCTTATTTCGGTACGTTCTGTCTGGGTGTCTCTTCATGCCTCCCTGCTCATTTTGTATTTGGTGTGTTGTTGCTCTAATTATTCTCCCGTCGTGCTCAGGAATTAAGCATAGTTGATGTATTCCCATTGCTTAACTTGTTTATACTGTGTTTTAAGATTAGTCCAAGTTTCCAGGTATCGTGATGAAAACAGTGACATTTCGTTACTGAAGTAATTTCACAATAATGTAGTTTGGCTGCAGTCTGGCTGTGGTACCGAATAGCGGGGTGTGCTGGGATGTAAAACTGGGATTCTTGATGCAAGTTTTCAAGTCCTGTGCAGCGATGCTGAGTCTGGACGGTGTTGTGCGTGGAGCAGTTGAGCTGAACATCTGGATAATTGATGTATTTAGAGATAACTGAACTGCTCCAGGCTTTTGAATAGATGCAGTGGTGGGTGTGCTATAGGGAAATGTGTTAGAAAACAGGTTTTCTGTAAATGCAACACGTCTGAGACAAACCTTTAGGTAAAATGCTGTTGGATTAGGTGACGGATCCAGCCTCCAGCCGCAGCGGGCTCTGTGGCATCTTTGGTGTGCAATGAGCGAGCTTTTTTGATTTCTTATGATGTCTGTAGTAATGTAGAAAAGGTGAACCATGAAAGTGAAGCTATTTTTAGTATTTTTTTTAAAAGTCAAAAAATGATCCACCAAGTGATACGCTGCTGACGTCTGTAGTGCCACCAACCCAATTAAGGTGCTGTATATTGTTTCCAGCAGGATTCTGATTGTTTCTAATTTGGGAACCACGTGAGAGAGGGTGGAAATAGGTGAAACAATGTGCTTTGCTGCTCAGCGTGGATCTGCCATCCAGTTGTTTTCTATCATTTCTTGTACTTGGGCAATCTCCTTCGCAGCCAAGCTGGTGGCCACAGGCAGCCTTTCCAGGTGATTTCTTCATATATGGTGGACCTGGCGGAGAAAAATTACTTGTTGCTATAGGGCAGTGGACAAAAAAAGTCGTGTCTGTTTTTACTTGATCAAATATTGCATAAGGCAAGAGTTCAGTGCTGTAGACTTTATTTTTCATTTCCTGACCCCCGCGTATCCTCTGCCGTATCCTGCTCTCCCCCTCTTGCCGGCGCGTTGTTAGACCTGAGGACTTGCCCTTTCCTGTGCCTTGTTCCTCTCCGTAGGCAGTTTCTGCACGCCGAACGCTTTGAGAAACGTCGCACGATTGCTCTCTTGACCCAATACCATGTGTATATATAGTTTAAATTCTGTTGGATGGAAATAGCATTGTATGAACCTTTTAAAAAAAAATACACAGATGCTCTCGCTCTCCAAAGTAAACTTCCTCCTGTGCTAATCTTTTTTCAAAATTTGGATTGGAAAAAGCAGACTTTTTAACATCTGGAAAGGGGAGCTCTTCATGCCTGCTTTATTCTTCTTCAGCACTTGCTTTTCATTCATCCTTTTCCTTATTTTTTGTCTTCTGAGCTAAAGGAATGTCACGCGCTTTGGCTTTGTTGTGGATGGGAAAACTAGATATTTGGTTGCCCTTCTCTTCCAGCGCATCAATCCGTTCTGATTCTAGGTTGGTTTGCTTTCCTCAGCTACAGAAAAGCTCTCAGCTTTTGCCTCAAAAGGGGAATGTGTTCCTAGAGCTGTTAATTCATGCATCCTTTGACTTCAGATTGTTCGCAACTATGCTCAGCATTTGTGAATGAGCGTGGAGGAAAATCAATACGTGACAAGGGCAGAGCAGGAAAGGGAAAACAGCTCTTCCAACGCCTTTTTCCTGCTCACACCATTGCCTGATTTTTAGTTTTCCTGCCTGTGAACTCTTGAGTGTTTAGATTTAGAAATGGCTTGTTTTGGAACAAGTCGCTTTTAAGGTCGTTTCCAGAATTTGTGTGTAATTTAGTCCCATTCAGTTTTGCTGCTCTGATCTGTGTTAGGCTTGTCCTGCAAGACTTCAGGTGACTCTTCCTCCCTATACTTCTCCCAGTATTTTCTAGAAATTTGGGGGGTTTTCCAGTCAAAACTGTAAGAGCATTTATGAAGCCTTTTATACTTTTTCTAGTCCCTGTTTCTATTCATTGACACGTGGGGTTTCTTTACAATTGTTATTTTGTTAAAATCATCTTAATGTTTCAAAAATGTGACTTCAGTTTCTCTGAAGGATCTCATTAGTGACTATTGTTTAAATACTCTTGAAATGGAATGCATGTAGTTTAGAAATTAACCTGGATAATACACTTAATATTTCTGATGTAAATTCTCTCCTATTTACTATTCATTTCCAATGCAGCTTAGTTAAATATCTCGGGTCATCTTCTTAATTACAGATTACCAATGAGTGAAGTTGCTGATGAAGAACCAAAAGCGTGACAACCCAAAATGTGACAGTCCAACGTAACGTTTTCAACCACTTAAATTGAAGTTGAGGCAGGAAAGAATTAAGATTTTGCATACTTCCATCTAGTGTGCGTGAGGGAAATTGCATCGTGGTTAAAATCCCAGCCATTCTCCATGCAGTTCCAGTTGGGCAAGAACCATCCCAACCCTTGGCCTGTGTCGAGCAGGTATTGCTGATAAACTGTGGAGCATCCCAGGGCCGACAGATTTTAGCTCTAAGTATTTATGCGGCGGTCGCTTTGCCATGTCCATAAAATGGTGACGCACGCGGTTTAAGAAAAATCACCTTTCACCGCGTGGCGTTCGCACTCTGCTTCAGTGTGTTCTGCTCTATTTACTTGTCATTCTGTGCTAGAATTTCAGCTGCTTGATTTATGAATTATTGCCATTGAAATAAAATTAAAGTGGCTGTTCAGTTATTTAAGAGCCAATTAAATCTGATTTTATTCTGATGTAACATTTCCAGTGAAAGCGCATAAAATGCAGTCTGTAGAGGAAAGTCAGATCTAAAAATGTTTAGTGTTTATTTTTTATAATTTGTGCTTTGGATGGCTTGACTTGCCAAATAAAATCCATTGCAATCTCACAGCAGTGAGTTCAGATTTTAAAAGTCACTCTGTATAAGAAAATAAACCCGTTTTGGTGTTTTCAGTGATCCTGTATGAACCTTTAGCCACAGCTGCTGGTTGGAGAATGTATTCAACCAGAAGAAATGAATTTTTCTTGTTTGCGATGCTTTTGAAGAAGGTAATAATATATTTACTCACGTTTTGTGACTTCCAAAGGTAGAAACAAGGGGTCTTGTGGGACTCACGTTTCCCAGATCGTGGGCTGTCTTGGGGGATCAGCATTTAGATTAGTTGAGTTTCGACTATCAGAATGAGCAGGCACTTCTCATTCTGTGTGGCAATTAAAATGTATCTCTTGATTGTGGCGTTTCTTATTAGTAGAAATGACAGTGCCAATCCCAGGTTTGTTTTGACAATTTAACACCCTATATTATGTCTTTCTGTGGGCTGGGTGGGTGCCGGCTGAAACTATTTTGATATTCAGGGTCTGTTTTGCCTTATTTTTTATTAAAAATAAATCATATTGATGTGGATATAATTTTATTTCTAACTAGACAAGCCTGCACTAGCCAGCTCTCGGGTTTGTGGTGTCTGTCTCCGACAAGATTACAGATACGGAGAAAATGATTTATTTTAGTTTCCAAAGCTTAGATAAAGCTCTGGTTTTGTGCAGATGGCACTGAAAGGGTAACACATAGCTCAGATAAATTGGTATAAAGCACCATATATTTGTACCCGAATCTGAATCTTCAGTACATCGGTAATATTGGGATTTATATTACTATTGTACTAGCCCGTTTTTTTTTTTTCAGCAGATAGAATTAATTGCCAGGTATAGAGGTCATTTGGGTTAATGTACTCCAGTCTGGCTGTTCTATGGTGGGGTGTTTCCAGCCCGGAACTCCAAAAAGCTGTTGGGAATTGTCTGGTTGATATTGGAGAACGCTTTGATCTTTTTGGGTGGAAAAACATTAAGAGTGGTGCAGAGCAGGAGCACGAGGGTTGGAGATGGTACAAGTGTTTGTGCGGTACCTGCTCCTCCATCAAAGGCTTTTAGAAAATGCTTTAGTAGGGTGTGATAAAGAAAATCCTGATAGCTGCACTAATTCTAAATAAATGTTTACTAAACAACATTAATGGATTTAAAATGTTTTTAGGAATAGTTATTAGTCCTTCAGTCTCGTATGGTGAAGGGAGTTTTGTCTCAATGGGGGGCTGCCATTTTAATGCTTCCTGGCAGGAGGCCTATTTTGATCATGCAAATTAGGTTGGAAAAAGTAGGCTAAAGCATTAAAAAAGTAGGAGAGATCATAAAATTTTAAATTCTTAAGGTGACTGTTCTTCTAATTATTAACATTTTTGTTATCGTTGATGACTTATGTCACTTTATTTTCCTTAGTTCTCACATCCTCATCCCTTAACGCTGACAACCTCAATGCCGGTGGCTCTTGCATCCACTGCTCGAAATGGAAGCCGTAGTCCATCGGCTGTTTTATTCCCAGCAAGGTGCTTGGAAATATTGCCACGTGGTGTGTTCCGTTGTATAATTGGAAATGCAGATACAGACTTCTTTTGTTGTGTCGTGGTTAATTTTTTTCTATTCTGTTAACATTAATAGGGACTGAAGGTTAAACTTGGCTTATGTAAACTCTGGGTGTTTGTGTGATGCTCATTGGTGAGGGGATTAATTCTGGCAGCAAGAAAGGGGCACATGGGCAACGGGTGAGGATCAGAGCCAGCGCCCAGAAGGCTGGATCTCCAGTGAGAAGACACTGGGGTTTTCACCAGGGTGACCTCTTTAGGGGCTCCACCTTCTCCATTAGTTTCTGGCCAGAGGGAAGAGCCCCCCACCATCTCTCTTGGCCCGCACGTGGGCCCTGTGCCCACCATCCCACAGAAATACTGCAGCCCGCCCTTCGCATCCCGCTCCTCCGGGCAACGCGTGTGTCAGCAAAATAACTGTCTTGGTGCCTGCCGGCTCACGAGCTTCATTTAATCCTATTAATTTTTAATAGAAAATTAATATTAAGCCAGCATACTTCTAACATGACTTTGCCTTGCGCAGAAATAGCCCCAGTTTGTGTTTGCTCTGGAGGAGGAGAACGTTGGATTCTGCAGGAGCGAGACCCTCGTGGCGGAGCCAGCAGCTGGAGCAGCGTGGGGCTTTAGGCTGGGGGACACATCTTTGTGGGGCTGTCACCTTCAGCAAATACAGTGGTGGCACCCTGTTCCACTTCAGCAATCACAAATGTCGGTTGCATTTCGAATGCGTATCTCCAAAAGTAGCGCTCTGCAGCGGGGTGTTTGTCCACCGTGCTGCTTGGATAAACTGGGGATTTCCAGCTAAATGTGTGCAATGAGTGTGGTGTGTGGTGATCAGCACAGAGCTGACCTGACCGGGGTCTGCTGGAGAATGCCAGCGCTTGAATACCAATTGTATAAGGATTTCAGTAAATATTCATTTCAGCAATTTAAGGTCTCTATGGGTGAAAACAAACAAACAAGCATATTTTTAATTGCCGTTTTCACTAGGAGCTAATAAAGGAGAGTTGTGCTGGAGATGGAGAGTTTGTACCCAGCCACCCAACTGTGGCTTTGCTACAGTTGATGCTCTGTAGCCTCTGAAACAGTAAACCTGAAACAGGAAGGTCTGCTCTGTGAGTTGATGCTATCTTTCTTGTTAAGAAAGTAAGCTGCATTCCTTAGCTCTTGCAAACCTTTTTAATTGTTTTTTCTCACAACCTTAGCCCGATCTTATCATGTAAGTCAATTGTTGCATCATATTTGCTTTATTCTCTCTGCTAGGAAGTCAGATAATTGCTTTATGCTTTTTAATGGGAAGTGTTTGGGAAGCCTGTTGCCTCCGAGACGTAGATGAGCAGTGCAGCAACTATTGCAACACTTGAATTTCTCCCAGCTTTTCTGGAGCTTGATGGGCAGCAAGCAGAAGGGAGACACGGATAACTGGCACCTTCCCTTGGATTGAGTAGCAGCCATAAAGTTACTCACTCTTTTAGACTCCATCGTAAAAGTAAAGCAACCAGCTCTGATGTGCCTTGTGTTTAGGTATATCTCATCTGTGGGAATATTCAGCCAGACTTTCCTTATGAAATAGTCTTATAGAGTATTAATTATTCATAGTCAGTTTAATTCTTCTTTCTTGCATATTTAATTGTAATAGCATGCTGTATGTCACAGTGATTTCCCAGAAGAGCTGTACACCAAAGGAGAACTGTTCAGGTATATAGTCTTAAATATGTCCGTGCTAATCTTTGTTGTTCAATTTTGGAGCAGAATGGGATATTATCAGGCATTTCTTGCAGGGAAACGGTTATGCAAAATCATGATTTCACTTAATCTTTTCAGCTAAATTCTTCAGGCTCAAATAGCTGGTTTGATTTTCATTGATGGCATTTACGTTGTCTTGCTTATTTTATGAGGAAAAAATGCTTAATGGGAGGGAGGACGTGACTTTTGTTTTCTTCTCTGAAGGGAGGAACCTCTATCAAAGACTTTGGAAGTGCCAATCGATTCCTTCCAGAAGATGAAGGAAGGGAATAAGATTTTTATTGAGTTTTTTTAGTGATCAGAATAGCAATGCCAAATGCTTATGTGATTAAGGTTGGGTGTTTTTAATGACTAGGATGGGCTTTTAGTGCTAGATGTGTGAAAATATTGCAGGCACGGGAACTGCAACTGCATTCGCAATTTGATTTAATCACCCTCGTTCTAGAGCCGTTTCATGTTTGTAAGGCACTTGTTGGAACCAAATCCCTCGTGTTTGGAGAGTAGGATTGTTCTCCAAGATTTACCGTAGGAGTTTAAACTTCTGAAAAATCTGTTTACTATGTGTCTGAACCAGAGGGTAGAGGACACAGTAGAGACTGTTATCTGTTTACCGCTCAGATAAGGAGGTGGAATAGATTGCTGGCCTGTTTCTGAACTCTGCTTAATGAATGGTTGCTAGGCAAATTGCATCTCAATCAGCTTAATCCTCAAGATGTCATTTACAGGTCTGCTCTTTGTGCGGGCCAGAACCGTGCGCTTTCAAACTGTACTGGCCAGAAATTGCTAGCAAAGCAGCTTAGAATAGCTTTTGCAAAAATTCAGCGTACATGTGTTGCTGAGCTGCCCACTTTAAAGTGTCTGTTGTCTCAGGGCTGTCACTGCGTGGCCATGCGCTAAGTTAGATGTTCGGTGAGAAACGGGAGGCAGCAGCATCATTAGCACCGTTCCTGGATCAGCTCAGCGTACATCATAACGTTCTGGCACTGGATGAACATGAAAGAAAAGGTTTCTAAATGGGGACCGCGCTGCTGACGTGATGAAAGGTATTTCTGCTTTGACTGAGTTTGCTCAGAGCCTGGTGTGGTTTTGGGGTACATAGGTGGGACGTAATTAATCTTGGCTGGAAGTGGGAGGTGGTGTTACCTGTCAGGGTGCTGCGGCTGGGCTGGGTGAGATCTCGCATCAGGAGAGGGCACGGGCTGGTCGTTTGAAGGCTCCAACCTGCCCCTGACATGGGCTTTCTCCCACACCATCAGGAGACAGCCATAATTGCATATGTCGGGGTATGTGTGTCACCCACATACATTAGGCTCATGATTTAGTCCAAAGGAGAAAGTTTCCTACCATAGTTAAGCTTTAACAGTTTCTTTGTAAAGAAAGATAACAGGATACTTGTTTTTATTGGTTTCCCATGACAGCAATTAATCTTGTTGGGGGCAGAGCATTGTTCTTTGCATGGCTACACCTTCCTTTCGTTTGAAATATATCCTGTGAGCACTATATGTCGTGACACTGAACACTGTAAATGCAAACTGGAAAAAACTGGACTTCTTGAGTGTTAAAAACATTCTAGAACTGTTTATGGTCACCTTGTGCTGATACAAAATGTCCCTCAGGTGGCACAGTTATTAAAAGTGCAGGTGAAAGTGTAATATGTGAACTTTGCAGCGCTTGCATAGTTTGGATGTGTGCAGCTTTTCTGTTATGCCAAAATACTGTTACGATTTTAGGAAAAGATTGTATTAAAATGTGGAGAGCTTCTCCAAATAAAGCATAAATCAAATATTCCACCTTAGTCACCAGCAAAATGACGGTGGTGCTGGCATCTTTACGCTGTAGATGGGAAGAGGACTGTCGAACAGAAGACTTTGTGATCAGCAAGTGCTTTTCATGCAAATGAAGATTTTATTACATGCTGCTGAATCAGGGGCTTGTGTAGCAAGAACAGCACAGAAGTGATAAGATCACTTTGTCATAGCTTGAAATTTTGCCCAGTGTGTCTTTCAGATCGCTGAAACGGGCAAGAAATGCTCTTGTTAAGGGCGCAGCAGTAACCAATATAATATTTTGGGGGCAGGGCTTTTTCTTCGTGTCACGGTCTGTCTGCAGCGACCTGCCACGTGTCCACAGCCCTGATTTCAAAGCCATGAGGAACTGCAATGTGTGGGTGACCCCAGATAGCAGCAGAGTCATGAAAGCTCCTGCTCCTGATGGGATCCCAGTTCTGCTTTGGTCCACATGGGTCCAGAATCTCCTCTCAGCTGCAGGTGAGGAGCTGCCAGCGTTGGTAGAGCAGAGTCGTCCACCTTCAGGCTGGGATAGCCAGTGTTGCCCGTTCCCAAGTTGTGCAGGGGCTCTGCGGCACCACGGGGCTGTGTTTTGCCGCAGAGGGCACCCATCCAGGACTGGTTCTGTTGGTTTTCCTTTTGTATTTGTTAGCAAATATCGCCTTAGCACATATAGTCTTCCCAATGTCCATCTTTCATGGTTAGAACTGGCTCGGTTTAATGAGGGCTGTTGTTGCCAGCAAGCGGATGGGTATGTATAGTGGAACAGGCATCTGAATCTTCCCCTGCAGATGGGTGGTGTTCAGCATCCTGATGTCACCTTGGTAAAAGTTCTCTGGCATGTTACTTTCCCTCTTTATTTATCTCTCTTGCTGTGTAGCAGCTTTCCTTACAGAGAAGCGTCTGAGCTATTGGAAATCTGTCCTCTCTTCTCTTCCTCTCTCCAGAGACATTGTCAGCATAACACCCAAGCTACTTAGATTGACGTCTGAACATTCTGCTTTTGCACAATCAGGAGGCATTCAATGAAGCAGCAAGATGAGAAGAAGTTTAAGATTTAGTACTGACAGTTTTAGACACGTTTGAGTCCATAATTTTGAATAATCTTGATGAGGAAGGTCAAAGGCTTCCTTCCACACAGGATGCCCCCATATGTGTGTGTTGAGCATCCATCAAAGCATATAACGCAAAGGACAAACATTCAGATTGCAGCATGGGGCTGTTCATATTTTGAATTCTTATCTGAAGAGTCTAGGAACAAAATCCAACCCTGCATGTTCCTGGAGAGTTTCAGAGTGGCAGGATGAAACCCTCTTCCTGTTTTTCTCATGCAAATTTGATAAGGATTATTCAGTGTTTAAAATCTGGTTTATACTGGCTTCTGAATTTCATTTAAAATAAACATCTGGAGAGCTTTTTGATCTCCTCTACAAGACTGTTGTCTACTGCACTTGTTAAAATGACTTCTGCTGAATTTTTAGTGAAAGGCAAAGACATAGATCATTTCAGCCCGGAGGTGAACTAAATGGTTCACCCTCTGCCGATAGAAATTTCCACGAGCACACAGCCTATCCAGCAGATGTTTAAAATCCTTTCTGTTAGGGAGCGTGGCAGCTAGAGGTATCTGTTTCTTTGGGATCTGTACTGTGATTTGTAGTTCGGCAAAGCCTCATTCTCCCGATTCTGAGCCCGTACCGGAGTGGATGCTCCGTTCAAGGAGAATTACGGTCTTGTCCCTTTGCAGCTGGCAGTACAAAGCCCTCCTCCGGAAGATTGCCACGGTTCGCCAGTGTCCCGCAGTCGGATCGGTGGGGCAGTGTCACACAGGTTATTTATTCAAATAGCCTTTACATTTGGAGTATGTTTTCTCCAATTTGCTCTTCTCCTTTGCTCTTCACCGGAGACTGAAAATGTGCCCATGGCAAGAGTGCTGGGTACGTGCTTCCTATGGTTTTGAAATGGGTTCCTGTTGCTCCTCAGCAGACCCTGAAGCGCCACGATCTGTGGAAGCAACGTATTCAAAGCGAGAGTGACTTTACCTCTTTGTTTTCTCTCTTTATTTATGTCTGTATGGGATCAGCTGGTCCCACATTATGTGTGAAGTAGTTAAATTTTAGCCTGCCTCTGTAGGATGTGATTTCTCCCCCTCCCCTCCAGTCGCTTTGATCAAATCAAATAAAAACGCAGTGCTTTCATTTCTAGTTTTCTGGTTTCAAAGACAATCTCTTGACATGCTCTAGCAGTCCGGACCTGAGTCCTTTTTTTTCCTTAGTCCAAAGGCACACTGTGTCTTGCACCTTTCTCTGTATCAGCAGTTGCAATCTACATTGGCTTTTATCTGCATCAAAAGACAAATGGAAAGGAGCAAGACACTGCAGGAATGGGAAACAGACTTACATGTGCAATGGAAATATGTAATCCTTCCGTTAAGTCTGCTACATGGAATACAGACCTGTTTCTATATTGGAAATCCGTAGCCTATACTCCCAGAAATGCAAGTTTAGATTTTAGGCTTTGAACGTTGATTAATCCCTCCAGCAGTTAATACCAACATGAAATTTTCTGTGATGTCAAGCGTTTCCTACTAGATGCCTTTTTTTTTTTTTGCATATGTCAAGTATACAAAGCAACACTGAAATTGAGAAATTAGCATTCAAACACTCTGTAAGCACTTTATTTTTGTCCGCTTTGTGAGCAGCTGAACACATGTCCAAGCTGAAATACGCTGAGATGCTGCTTCCCAATGAACGTGCGGTGAGAAGGTTCCCGGCCGTGCCAGTGTGGGAGAATTTGGAATTTGATGTCCTGAAAAAAAGCACTACTGACCTTCGCCCTGGAAAAGCACATCTGCGAATCTCCCGTTTGACGGCATTCCGGGGGAAAGGATCCCAGCTAAGCCGTGCTAAATCATACCCTGTTTCTCAGCGAGATGAGCGCTGTGGTCGCTGTCATCCTGATCAAAATCCGATCCATGTCTGATGGCATTCGTAATGTTGCAGTACGCATTACTTTTTCAGAGTAGTAGCGCTTAAAGCAAACTGCGTTTCTTTCTGCATTAAGGAGTCAGGTTCAGCTATTCAAAGCGAGTTGATAAATTGCTTTTCATTAAGTGTCTGAGCGCAAAAGGGTTCAGTTTGTCTTCCAAGGAAAAAATACATTAATTACGGCTTCTGTAGAGTGTTTATCAATCACATAAACAGTACTAATGCAGTTCATTGAAGGTAGAAAAATTTACCTTTTGAATTTGTTGACTGCAGCAATTCCGTGGTTAGAAAGACAAGTTGGAAATTAAAATCAAGCAATACTTTAGGGATCGCCTGAGTAACTGTCTCGAGTAGATACTTGACCAGACTCCGGCGCAGTGTTCAGAGGGGATGTGCTGCCTTTTAGCACAGGACATGCTGCGGAGGGTTCCGGGAGCACAGCGCCCGTGTGGGCAGGTTTGCGCTGTGTTTGTGATGAGGTGCAGTCGTACGGGCTGCAGGAGCAGCATTTGTTCTCACCCACGCAGCCAGGTTGTGTTTACCACGCGAAGGGATGTCTCGCCGACTGTAGTACCGTTACAGCTGCCTCTGCGTCCTGTCTGCACAGTTTATTTGTCGCTGTATGTATGGTGGTGTTTGGTTTTCTTTTAAAGAGCAAGGCAAGTGCGGACGAGGAAGGATGCACAAAAGCAAACACAAATCTGCTCACCTGTAGTCAGTAGAAGAGAAAAAAGAAATCCTTTGTGAATGTAAACTTTGGAGAACGGTGGTTTGTTGGCGGCTGCTAGAGGAATCGAGTGAGGTCATGCTGAAGCGTTTTATCAGGCCTGCAGACAAAAATCTCTGGTGCTTGTGGCGTGCAGAGGTTTTGAAAACATCTTGCACACTCATGTTGCTTTCCCTGAGGCTGTTTGAGCTGCCAGCCGTGCAGCTGGTTGGTTTTCATGCTTCTCAGGAAAGTGCTGAGAGTAGCAGAGACTTTTTCGAGTAGCTCACAATTAATGTATTTCTTGTCCTTTCTTCTGTTGGATTGTTATGAGATGGCCTTTGAGTTTCTTGGAAGATTGATAAGGATGCTAGGTCTGTGTCAGGACAAACCAGTGGGACACCAGCACTGTGTTCTGAAGGTTGATGGGAAAATGCAATCCCGGTGTCTGCTCCAGCTCTTTGGTATTCACCTGATGGCTTGTATTTGCTGCTGGTGAGTGTTTTGTACTTGTGTTGCAGCCTCTGTTTGAGGTTCTTAGAATGCTTTTCATCTTTACAGCAGGCTGCACAATATCTCCAGCTACAGAAGAAGGTCTTATCTTGCCCTTACAAATGGTAAAACATGGATCTAAGAGCTGATGTGTTCATGGTCCGGTAGGAAGCTCTAGCACTGTGCACAGTGAGCCTGAGATCTTCAGTTTTGGATCTTAAATAAAAATCTGCCATATATTTCTCCATTTACTTTGCAAATAGGCTGTTAAATTTTCTACCATAGCTGGGACCTTAAGTCAGTGTCCAGAGAGCTAAACACTAAACCAAACAACGGTTAGCGTAATTGTCCAGGTCAAAATGGTACACGTGCATAACCATTGCAAACTTAAATCCATCCGCCCTGTGAGCCTGCCCACCTGTGTTCACACACCACCAACACACCTGGTCTGCAAATGAGTCACTCTTGATTTTTTTCTTAATATGCGAGTTCAGTTTTTTGTTCTGTATGAAATCTAATTCATTCTGCCTCATCTTATTTGCAAATATTTCTCATTTTCAAGTGCATCTATTTTTAAAACAGGATTTGAAGTGTATTTTTCAGTATCTAACAAATGTCTGGCTTGTTGTTTATGTGTTGCATAAAGGTAAAATTTGTTCAAAGTTAGCTCTGAAAAAATAGGTTTTTAAAAATAATCAGCTTGTAATAAACAGGGGAAGATAGTTACTTTCCTCCTCAGGGAACTGTCATAATCTGTAACTTCTAACAATATTTTAGAAGGAAAAACTGTCATACTTCTGTCATGTGCAGCTGCAAGGATTTCTGTAAGTCACGATTAAGACTTAAATTCTGGGCTTTTACAGAGTAAGTGTGGAATGAGGGAAGATAATGATAATGGCAATCTGTGCGAAGCAGCCGCTGGAGAGGGAACTATTTCATGTTTCCTTTCCCCTTTGCCTGGGCAGCTCTTTGCTGTACTTAAGTTTCTTTTTCAGGTCTGGGAAGGCAAGAGAGTCAAGAGGGAGGAATTCTGGCCCGGAGTGGCATGAGGAAGCTCCCAGCTCTTGCGTGTCCTTTGTGGCAAAGTAAACCCCAGAATTACAACCTCCTGCTCCTCCCAGCCATCGAACATGTAGGAAAGCTGCACGTTACCCCGCTGCACTGCGCGCTCTTGCTGGCGATGTTGAGGTTATAACTGCAAACGATGGGAAAGGGGTCAACGTGTATTTTGGTTTCTTATCACTTGAAGGCAGAAGGAAGTTGCGTACGAGGATGGAGAATGTCTGTTGGTGAGAACGCGTGGTGCCTCCCTCGGGGTGTGTGTGAGCAGCATCCTGTAGTTCGGTAGTTGCTGGGCTGCTCTGGGTTTGCTTTGGATGAAAGTCATCTCAGCCTTAATCCCGTCATGTTCACGGGAAAACACGCACACTCGTAGCTGTAAGTCTGTTCTGTGTTTTGTTGTAGCTGCTGCGATATTATGAATGCATGTAGGAAGAAAGTGGGTTTAGTTTGCCCTGAGGATAGTGGATGCTTTGGAGGAAGGAATGTTTGTTTGTGCCTCCCAGTATCTTGTTGAAGGAAATTGTATCTTCTATGAATATTACAGTGATGGATAAGGAGTCTCTTTTGCATTTTGGAAATACAAATGTAAGCCTAATATCCTAGGCAAGTTGTGATCTTGATGACAATGCTCTATGTACCTGACCTCTGCTCTTAACTGCTGCAGTTTCACTGTAGCATCCTTTGCTCACTCTCCTAAATGACTGTGCAGATTTATGCACTGTGAAACATAACTAAGATACATCCCAGACTGTTTTCTTCATCCCTATTTCCCACCAGTACAACATTAAAAACTTGGAGTTGCAAGTAACCATATAAAAGGAGAAGGAAAATTAATTAAAGGTCAGGGTGCTTTAGTGTAGTGAAAATTCAGAGGAGGCAGATACAAAGTTATTCAAATCGCTTTTGACTTCGGGCAGGTCAATTTTCCTATTTCTTGCATATGTTCCCATGGTAAAGGTAGTATCTCGTCTGTCTCACAACTGACCACTAGCATCTGTGTTTCAAGCACAGCCAGAAATACTCCTTTGAAGCTTTGGCCAGGCCCTACAATCGTCCTGACTTGTCTTTTCTCCATCTTTCCTTCGCCTTGGAAGCAGCTGGCAACACCTGGCAGGACCTACTTACGCCTCTGTTGTCTGTCACCTCCTGCCATGTTGCAGAATACGGAGTTAAATCTAAAAATAGACTTAAAAAGAGGTGAGAGCTTTGAGCAAAGTAAAATAAGCCACTGATTTGGGTCATGAAAGGGAATTGATGTCACTGGTTCTCTGTTGCCGCTTTCTTGAGCTAAAAAGTTCTGTTCTGAGCCATGAAAATGCAGAGGAGCCGGGGTGAGCAAATGGTGCTGAGGAGGGGGAAAGATGGTCTGTGTCCAGTTCTCCCCGGAGACTGCCCGACCGTGACCTTGTAAGCCTGACATGAGAAGTCAAGGTGGTATTGAATGCTCCGCACTTTCATTTATCTTCACGATCTACTCCAGTGGTAGAAAACTGTCACCCGCTGCTGCCCTTTTAACGAGGAGCAACCGTGGCATCGGGTGATTAAATGCTTCATCCAAAATTACATCAGGAACCTGTGGTGAGCTGGATGCTTCCCTTGTTCTCTTCTGTTGCAGGCTAGCCCATCATCAGGAGACCAGTCTTCTGTCATAAATCTGGTCAAAAAATCTTCAGGCTCTGTAAAGGGAGTTGTGTGCAATTTTTGCCCGTTTCAGAGTGGTTATGTGGCTTCGGTAATGTTTGTTAAGTGCTTTGATATGCTTTGTTTGAAGGGTAGAGTGTTAATAATTAAAATTGGAAGGAAGTTCTAAAGTAGTATGGGGGATGACGACCACTTTCTGGTCTGTTAGTTAACAAAAATGCAAAATATAAATAAACGAATCAGCAGGAATTTAGTTTGAGGCTCCCTTCCCCCAGCCACCTGCAAGAGCTGAGCACAAAAAGCAGCTAATTGTCTGCTCTGCTGCGGAGATGAAAGGAGCTGGTCCTGCAACAGGAAAGGCTATTGAACTGCATGAAGGTGGTAAATTATCTGCACTGAAAACCTTTTGAGTTGGTATCTTTACGTGCTCAAAAAGTACATTGTTTGTACTGGTATTAACAGCGTTGGGGGCTGATGAAACCAGCATCTCGTGACACGAATCTTACGTTTCAGTCCATGTAATTAAGAGGTCAGTAAAACTGAAACTTGTTTTGGAAACTCTGCGCCTCGGAGGTGTTCGCATATTGTCAAAGGGTGTGTTTGGTGAGGATGGGCCCTCTTAATGGCTTTATCTTGGCCCAGCTAACGAGCTTTTTGCAAAATGGTGATTTGCAGACTGCAGGAGCAGCCTCGGGTTTGTCCATTTGACTGCTGGCAGTTTCGTTGGCAAAGTGCAGGCAGGAGCAGGCGTCTTGCCAGCAACAGCTTCATTCAGATTAGGGCTTTAGTTCAATTATGTCCAATTAACTTTTATTGCAGATAGCAGTGATAATTACTTGCAAGTCAATTTTTTGGCTGTGATTATCCCAAGGCTAAAGTCTGAGCTTGATGGATTTCAATAACTGAAGTGACGTGTAGCTTTTCCTCTTTTTTTTTCTTCTGTAGGCCTCAATTAGATGAAAGGTCAGAAGCTATGTAAAAATCCATCTTACAATTACAGCCAACTGTTCTACTCTTCAGCAAATGCGTAGTGCTGTGTTTTAGAATAATCTCTTGGGACCGACCTAAAAAAAGGCTTTTTAAACTCCGAGATCATAACCTTGAGCTTGCTGGCGCTTTATCCGAAGAGTGAATCCCATGTCACGCATGGCACTACCTGCCCGCCTTGGCTTTTTTTACTGCGCTACATCCCGTTCAAAATTGCCAACCTGGAAGCCTTTATCGCTGACCCTCGGGCATGAGGTGTGTGATGTGAACAATATTCCATTTAAGTGCTGCTACCTCGATGTTTCTTCGTTTTATTCCTTGTTGAGCATTGCTGTCCCAGCTCGGGGAGGGGAGCAGAGCTGTGCTGCAGCACGTGCCTCCCCAAGCACCCCACGTGCATTTAAATTCTCTCTGCCTTCCCCTCCAAACTATTTAATTTTGTTGCCCAAGTGGCATTATAAATGAAGGTCAGCCCAAAAGGTGAAATGCTTTACAAGCAAAATCATAGTTAATTAAACTGCAAGAAGCAAAAATTGATTGTGATCGAAGCTGTTGCAGGGCTCTACAAAAGGTCCACCTGAATGCCGAAAGCCAAAAGGTCCTGTGCTGGCAGGTGCTGACGGTGCACTCCACTTGGTACAAAAAGCGACTTTCTATTGTTCAGTCTTCCTATTTATTTATCCCCAAGTACACTCGATGTTATTGTGATTTATTGCCGTTTCAAAAGACTACCTCTCTGCGCATTATTTTGCAGTTTTCCATTTATAAAACATTAGGAGGATGTGATCCTGGCCGGCGATGAATACAGAGCTAGTTTGGTAATTTTGTTCCAGGAAATGGTAAGATTTATCTCTGGCTCTTCAGCAGGCCCAGGAAAGGGCCATTCTGGTAAGTGCCCGAAAATAAAAGGGAATTTTAGGGCTGGAGAAAGGCAGGAAGCCTGCAGGATTAGTCTAGACACTGTCAAGCGACTTACGAATGACTGGAAGGAATCGTATTGAATGCTGAGGTTGAAGGGGGGGAGTGTTCAGCATCTGCTGTTGACACAAACAAATTTTTGAAAGCCCTAGATTTTAGGTTACTTTGGGAGATGGAAAAGGAATGAGTCTCATTTGGTCTTGAGCAGCCTGCTGGGGGGTAAATGAGACACCGGGTTTCCCTTGGAGCATGAAAATTGGCCCAGATTCAATTATGTTTCCTGGCAAGGTCTTACAGACATTTGTACCAACGAAACTTCACAAACCCAAGTTAGTTTTTGGTTTTATTTGCAGCGTGTGTATATGCTGAGCTCGGAATGTGCTGCGTGCACTTGGGGGTTGCTGTAAACCCCACTGGCGGTGAGGGAATTTCATGGGGCTGCCTTGTGAATAACGAGGAGTAGCGAAGCGTATCAGCCCAGCCACAAGCGCTTAACAACCCTCGCACGGCTTACGGGACCCCAGGGTGCTGGAAACTTGGAATAGTTTGGAGCTTTTCTTTTGTGTGTGGGTAGATGCTCCTGCTTCCTCCCAGCCCCGAGCTTTGTGAACAAGCCCACAGTTAATCGTGGAATTTCAAACATGCGTGTTTACTTTCAGGAACCCAACTTTAAACTTCAGCAGCTCGCTGTCGTCTAAACCAGCTCAGTTTCCCATATTTCATGGACCGGGGATGGTTTGTGGGGAGTGTTTCCTTTCTGCGCTTACCCTGTAAGGCCTCTTGAGAGCTTAGGAGACTGGTATATTTAAAAACTTTGCAATAACTGCATGTGTGGTGTGTTTATATAATGATAAAGCTGTGTTAGAGTATTAGAGATTTCCTAGCACCGAGTTGCTTTACACCTGGGTTTTACTCTAGCTGGTAAAAGTCTCCTCTGGCCTGAGCGCTGGGTCTGGCAGAGGCGATAGTAATCTTTGAAAATCAGCCAGAAAATACTATATATTTTTAGTCCAGAAAGGCAATATTGTGGTAAATTTTACAGGGACTCATTCTTAGCTCTAGAGGGAGGGTGTCCGTAGGCAATGTGGAGGTGGGTTTTTCTGTCTCACCCCATGTGCCTTTGTAGTGACAGGACTGACTCTGAAAATCGGTGCAGCTTGCACCAAAAACCACTCATGTGCAGGTGAGACTGAATATAACAGTCATTGTGGGGATGTGACAATTACCCCCCAAATCCCAAGCACTGCAAATCCCTCTTAAGCTTAGCATGCTTTGGTTTAATTATTAATAATTCTTACAAGATAAAAAAAAATCGCTTCATGTGTCTAAACCTGCTAACTATTTAATAGAGCATCCTGCAGTACGTGTGCTTCTAAGATTATATCCTGCAGCCAGATTAGATTAAAATCACTTCAAAGAGGGGTATTTATTTATTTAGTCCAATCTAGAGATTGTTTTCCTCTAGGAATGTAATTTATCTTTTTATAGACATTTTCAAGACAAAGCTCGTTGTGCTGTGTTTGGCAGTGTACAGAAACAGTTGAAACTACAATTTGAAAACTTTAAAGGTTGTACAGCAGCCCTCCGTTGCTGGGTACCAAAGCCGACTGGTTTAGATGAGTGTTACTGAGTCAAAAACCCCCTCGGTTCCCAGTTCACCGCGTCCATTCCAGTCCCCCCAGTAACACACGGCCCATCCTGGGAAGGGCTGGGGCAGGAACCCCATGGGGAGCTTTGCAGGTGCTGGTGCCCACACAAGTTGCCGCCGTGGAGCCAAGTCTGCTGGCGAGAAGTCTTGACGTGCCAAGTTCGGTTTATCTCCTGCTCTGGACTAATTAGAAGCAATAAAGCCGAGCGCAGGAGGGGATGATGCGGTTTTGCATCAGGATCCTGCGCTGCCGACCTGGGACCGTGCATAATGGTTTGAAACAGCCATTAATACTCACCTCAATCCCAAACACAGCCCGTGCGGGGGATTTTGGTTCATTTTAGCTGGGTGGTATGTTGGAGTTGTCTGCGATAGCTTGTTCCGAGTCAGGTCAGAAAGTAGTAGTCAGGTGCTGAGCATCTCAAAGGGAATAAATGCTAATTAATTCCTAACCCAAAAAAAAATTGCCTTGTTTGTAAAGATATTTCAAATCCATTTGCTTCTAAATACTGAGATCTCTGTTTTGAAAAATTATATTAATTTCACAGAGAATAAAAATTGGAGCAGGATTTTAATTATAGTCTGGAATTCAGCGACGGAGTTGTGGTCAGCACTTCTATGTGAGTCTGAATTTCTTTTTTTAATGCTCAGCGGTGACCTAGATGGCATCAATTTGGTTATTGCAAATCAAGCTAAAAGAATGATTTTATGCTTTAGTTAAAATGATTTTTCTAAGTCCAGTATTTCCTTTAAAATGATTATTGCCACCCCAGTCTTTTATGGACCTTTGCCATCTCCTAAAATGATTATCCGCCTGCGGGAACAACTTGCCTTTATAGCCCTCTCTAAAACATTACTCTCTGTATTGGAGCTAAAGCTGCTGTAAATACATGTTTTGACCTTCAAGGAAATACGGCTGTCTTATCACAGAAGCCCAACTATTCTGAGTTGGATGCTGTGACCACTTTTAATCACTTGTTCCCTCTCCTAATGTGCCGTTACCCTGTTTATGGCTGTGTTTGTGGCGCTGAGCCTCTCCGTGGCACTTCAGCGAGAGACTCACTCAAAGAGTCACCGCGTTCAGGCTTCAACAAGCGTTAATGATGGAGCAGGTGAGCAAACCCTGCGTGTTTCTTGCTGTCGGAGGTGCTGCTTGTTCAGTCAAAGAGCACGGTGAGCGCAGTGCTGCACCACAAAGCGCTTTTCTCTCCTTAGGGGCTGCACACAAACTTGCCAGTGGTTCAGTGGTGTTTTAGACGCTGAGCTCCTTTGGTGGTGCAGGGACGGGGAGAAATGGCATCAGACGTTACTGGAGTGAAAGGGAGGCGCTCAGGTGAATACGGGAATGGTGTGATCTGATGGTTTTCTGACTGCAGTGAAGGCTCTTAATTTTGTTTGTCTGCTTTTCACTGAGAAATAGGTCTTGTTTTTGCCAATCTTTTGAAGTTGATGAAATGAGGAAAAAAGGAAAATACGATTACTGGGTTTTTTTCTTGCTGACTGTGGGTATTTCTGTTGCTTACTCAGGTAAAGCTCTGGCATCTCGCAGTGGTTTTGTCTTCTGATTAAAAGGGGCTGGGTTCTTGTTTTGTCTTTTTCGTCTTGCTGGGCATAATTTGGGGCAAGAAACTGCTGCCTGCAGGCTGTTTGCAAAGTTCCACTGAACATGGCATACTTATAGCCACAGATGAACCTCATCTGTAAAGGTCGAACAACTTTCCAGTTCCTAAAGCAACTCCTTTAAGCTGTTGATGTGACAGGTCTTCAGTCGTAATTTCTGAACACCTGAAAGACTCCAAGAACTCCACCTGCTGCAGAGAGTGAGAAGAAAATCTGGGTTTAGACCTACTTTACAAGGTTCTACAACTACATATCTTGGAATTCTAGTAGCACAGATCGCTGCTGTCTCCTAGGGATGAAATGAAGAGTGATGTAAACTTATTCTGTTTGTTGTGCTGTCGTCCCTACGGCGTGGCGAGGTCGCGTGCTTGTTTGTGGTGGCGCTGACTGGCTGCTCCTCTGAGCGGTTGGGATGAATGGGCAATAGATGGAGCCGTCAAGCCGGCATTCAGTGCCCAAAACTATTTTTAATTGTTAGTCACGCAGGCACCCAGCGGACTCGGTCAGCAACGCTCCGTCTGCTTCTGAGAGCGCTCGCACAGTGAAGATGCACAAGTTTTTGTAAATTAATATTCGCACAAGATTTCTTGGCCGTTGGTTTGATCAGCCTTTGCATGTTGAACCGAGGAGATGCATGCAAACATGGAGCTAATTAATTAGATACAGCGAGTAATTGCTGTGCAATGGGCGAGCTTTAAGCCCACACTGTTTGCTGTGCGGGTGCAGGTGTTCCTTGCAGAGTCTGGCTTGTGATGGTGGTCTGAGGTTAGGTTTCAAATTAAAGTCTTTAAAACAGCCCTGCAGAGAAATGGGCTCTTGGAGCTTTCTGGATGTGAAGGCGGTGGCGCTGCCCGGGACACGGCGTTGACGCTGCCGCGTCGGGTGTCGTCCAAAACCTTCACGTCATTGTGCGCCCCTTGGCAGCGCAACTCCTTCAGAAGCGGCTTCTGCGAGATTTCTGCAGCCAAGGCCTCTCATGCCAGTCTTGAGCTTTCACCTGTCTCAATGTTTGTTTTAATTGAGGGTTTGAAACAATGACTTAATTAATTTTGAAGCCTTCGACCCTTCTAAGTTTGGGGGGCCATATAACACGCCCAGCCATTTCCAGCTGCTCCTTAGGTGTTTTGGCAGAAGCACTCCCTGTATAGCGGCACCAGTGCTTGCAGAGATCTGGGCAGGGAAGAGAAGTCAACTGGTTTCTCCAGCTTGGCTCGGACACCCCGTTTCCCTGTTTCTAAAGTGCTCGTGGCAGAGGGGATTTGAGCAGGGGCTTGGACCAGGCAGCCTCTAGAGACCTTGTTCCAACTCAGATTTCTCTCCTAATGTTGGGAGACTTTGAGCCTGCGTTAGTTTTGTTGCTGGAAACCCCCTTGTATCTGTTCACTGACTATGGGATTTGAGGGCAGCTGTGCAGCGTTCACATATAAAGAGCTTTAGTGCTCCGTGCATTCGTTTAGAGGTTTCATTTCCCAAATGCTGAGCCTCTGCGGTACAGGTTGGTGGCACCTCTGCCGCTCCTTTGTGCAAGAGGCGCGTCTTGCAGTTTGTCTAACCCGGAGCCGTGCAGGTTAGCGAGTCTCCTGTGAAATGAAGGAAGTTGTAGCCATTCATCTTGCAGCCTAATGGACCACAGAAATTACAAGCTGTAGCATGCAGCTTAATCTTGCCACAAGGCAGAGCGCTACATACTTTGCCTTCAATTTATGCATGCCATGTCTTTTTATTAAATGTAAAAGAGCAGCTGACAGGATTTCTCCAGAGGGCTTGCTTTGGCTATACCTGGTAGATAGCCAGCACATTTCAATATATAGTAAAATGAACGATGGTGGTTTCTTTACCATTCATAACCACCACCTTTGAAATCTGAGGACAGAGTTATGTGTCAAGCAGCAGAGGAGAGCGAGACAGCTATTTTCGTTTTAACCCTGCAGCTGACCCACTTCTTGAAGTGTTTCCATTGCCCTTACGAGATGCGGCAAGGGCCAGAGCAGCGGCTGCGCATCTGTGCTTGGTCAGGCCTTCACCCAGGGACGGCTCTGTGCCGCTTTCTTTTCTCTGTTCCTCCTTGTGTTATAACTTTGAATTGTCTCTCTGTTGTTGCAGTGTGCAGAGGAGTGAATGGCCCATGTTGTGTTAGTGCCTGTCTGCCATGCTGGCCTGTCTGCCAGGACCAGGCGACCTCTCCTTTCAGCTTCTTTCTTACACGCAGATGAACACTGGACTTCAGAAATGTGAGTGACGTTTTGTCTGCAGGATGTGGTTAACTGTTAAATCTCGCTCTCTGGTACAGCTGTGACATAAACATTTAGGATACAGTGGAAACACTATTTAATGTTAGAGTCTTTCTTTTGTTATGCCTTCAAGGCATCCATCAAGAACAGCTCTGAGAAATCGCTGTGGAGGTTCCCATGTGTGCAGCAAGCTCTCCCCCCTCCCCGGCTTTATAAAGGTTAATTTTAACCACAGCAAGACGAAACGCAAGCGAGATTTCTGTGAGATTCGTGCCTCTTTGCTGAAAACATTTTGTGCTAAAAGCGTGCCAGCTGACTTCTTAACACAGCTTTCTCCTGACTCCTTTTCACTTCGTTCCTTTAATTACTCATAGACACCAATAAAAGTTGGATCAGGCTAATGCAAACCTTTTGAGGTCAGCAGCTCTGTGTTCTACATACCTGGGGCATATATTACAAATATTAGTGATCTAGCCCAAATTACTGAAGTTCAAAGTTTCTGTCGTCTTTCTGATGTCTCTTTGGTGCCTCTGAAAATATGTCTGCAGAGTGCTCTGATAATTCCTTTTTAAAACTTCAGACATCTTCTGATAGTTGTACCATATTTTTAAGAACTTACACTTGGGAATTCAAGTTTATTGGCTAGAGATTTTTTTTTTTTAAATCTTACTCTGTCTCCTTTATCACTGAAGTTGCACATTGATGAGCTGAAATTTCAGAAATACCAAGGTTTCTACATCAGATCCGTGTACTTGGTTCTGAGGGCTGTGACCTGTCTGTTGCATTTGAAATGAGCATTGGGAGCTCTCTGTACCCTCAGTTTGCTGGTGGACTCGTTACTCTTTTAAACCAAGTAATTTACACTTCAGTTATAGCTAAAATTGTTATTGTGTTGTGGTGCTCCTTAAAATAGGTAAGATAATCTTGCGGTTAAGGGTGACATGCTTAAAGCCCTGCCAGAGGTGAGCGACGCTGCCCACGTACACACACGTGCTCCCTCACAGCATTGACACCAACTCCACGGGCTCGGTAATTGTAACGACACTTTCAGCAGCAGTAAAAATCTTTACCCACCAAAGGACTTCCTTGGATGGCCTGAAACTGGGCCGTCTCTTTCCCATTTCCAGTTTGAGCTTTGCTGAGTGAAAAATGCTGGTTCAAAAGGTAGGCTGTCATGGTAAGGACGTGTTTAGGTCCTCGCATTACGTGGAGTTTCTTTGGTGGCTTGGGAGGCTCCGTTCTGAAAGGAAATTATTGATGTTCACGTGAGGGTAGCTGTTCATGAATCAGGTATTTGCTAATTACACATTTACGAGGTAGTATGTGGGTATTTTCTTAACCTGGTGGTACCTGATGCTGTTTGAGAACTGCTTATCCCCATGCTGAGAGCATCATTGTATTCTGCTTAGTGAAGAGCTTCAGGTACTGCATTTAGACAGAATTTAGGACATCAAGTCGCTGGCAGGCGCTGGTAACGCTCAGCTGTTCCACTTTGTTCCGATGTGTGTGGAAAATGAAGCTGCTCATGAAGACCTTGCTCACCCCCACTGCACATGTGTGTAAGATTAATTGGTGCATTTTTCTCCACTCTGTGTATGCACAAGTACTCCAGCCCCTGGCCAGAGGAAAGCTGAGTTAATGAGCATTCTTAATGAACGGTGACTTGTGACTTTTGATGGAGGGTTGGAAGTGGGCTATAATATTAGTGCTATTGCTTTGATAAAAGACATACAACTCCACATGATATAGACTTACAGTGTTGGTATTAATAATTTTTAAGTGTAGCTTTCTGAATCAGACTTTTTATTAATGCTTAAAAATCCACATTAGTTAATTATCTTTTTTCTTATTCACTTTCAAACACGAGGCGTTTTTCTCAAAGCTGGTCTGTGCAGTGGGCATTTTGTAGATGATACGTACATATTTTTTCTTTTAGAAACCGATCACTGGGAGAAAAAGGGTGATTTTTTGTGACCGTTCTGCAAAGTTAAGGTGAAAGGTGCTTCTTGGAGGACTTTTGTGGGAGGGGAATAAAAGAGAGAAGAGCAGGTTGGGACTGAATATGGGGTTATCAGGTAAAACAGAGTCCTTTCGATGGGTGAGGGGGAAACTGCTGCAGGTGAGATTGTGATGCAGAAGGTGGGCACAGCTGTTTTTCACTTGTCCCCAGGTGGATGCTCCCGTTAGGGTAGGAATCCTGAAGGCCTGTTTGTATTTTCTTGAATGTTAATAAAAAATTAACCATAGGCAGTTTTAAAAGCAGTGGGTTTTTAAAGCCTTAATGTGAAATGCACTTAAAAGATGTTACATCAGTGTTGAGGTGAGGCAGAGAAATACATCATTTCATAATAAAAATAGCTCCGTCGGTGAGACGCACACAGGAATGTGACCGGATTAATTGGTTGCTACGGGACCAGCGGGAGTATGAACTTGCAGCTCACCAGTTTATGGGGTAATTGCTCATATGCACAGCTTTACTTTATAGTAAACATGAAATAATTACTTTTCAGCAAAAGTCTTGTGCCTTGCATTTACCGTTAGGTAGCTTTGTGCAGCTCATCCCATTGTTTTCTTAACATAGCTTGTTCATCTGCCATCCTCTACCTCATTTCATGGCCCACTTCTTGCACTTGCACACAAACAATGCATATTCTCATACCAGAATTTTCTTCCAGTCTATTCTGGCTATTTTTCCATTCATTTAGCAACCAGACCTTATTGTTCTTTACGGGTTTGTAGGGTATTTGTACAGAATATTCAGACTTACTCCTAATTTTTTGTTGCTTTAATTATTCTGGTCGTTGAGTCTTTCTTATGGGACTGGTAGCAAAGAACATTTTAAGCAGCGTGTTGGGAACTATGGAAATACACCACCTTGGTCAGTCTTAAGTAGAACGGCTGAGTTAGTCCATGGTAAAAGGACCATAATCTTTGCTCTATGCAAAACAGGCTCCGTTTGAAATGTGCTTGGTTTCAGAAGATCCTGTCCCAGGGATTTAAAAGATGCCATGTGATAGGGTGCCAAACTTGGTGTGTTATTTGGGGTTATTTTCTCTCATCAGAGCAAGACGTTCTTCCAGATTTGGGGTTACAGGTGTGTTGTAACCGATAGCTGCAGCCTGTTCAAACACTGATATTTTAGCTGCTTTCTAAAAGCTTCCATCACAGTTCCCACGTAACAGAAAAATAGATGCTTGAATAAAAAAATATTTAGTGTATCTGTTCAGTGTTGACATTTACCACCTACTTTGCTTATACGCCTATAGAATTGTAAACCAGGCTGGAAAATTCTCATGGTAAATGTGTCTTAAAGTATCAGCTTAATTTTTCATGTAAAAATAAAAGCTTGACGTGACAATAACAGTAACATAAACCAGACAGGAGTGGATTCCTTTGTCTGTTGTTGATGGTTCTTCTCTGGTTCATGGTGAGTTGCAAGGGGCATCTCTTGGGGAACAAATGGAACTTAACGAGCGTGGGCAATGCTGAAAATAAAGGCTGGGAGTTCACGGGGGCCTTGGCTGTGTGACAGGGTGGAGTGGCAGAGTCCGTTTGGAGGCTCTTCTCTCTGCTAGGAACAGAGCAGCTCTCTCAAAAGGACAGACAGAAACCAGGGGTATGAACAGAGAGGATGCTCAGGTTAATACCTAACAAACATTTCCTTTGATTACAAAAACGGGTGGTACATGCTGGCGTTCGGACAGCACACAGAGTATAACTGGTGCTGCGGTACGTGCTTGCTGAAGATGCAAGACAGCCTGCTTGCAAAGCTGCTTATTTCACAAAATATATTTTTAATATTTTTATCATTATGCTTTCTTTTGATACCAATCCTGTTTTCCACTTTCTGGCCCTTTCTGAAAGCGGGTGCCCTTAGTGCGGGGCAGCTGTCCCTCACCTGCGAAGACTGGAAGCTGCAAGATGCAAAGAGGGAGAGTTGGTTGGCACTTCGAGTGTAGCTGAGAAGCCTTTTAGAGGCAATTTGCTTAAAAGAATCAGAGGTGGATTTTCAAAAGGAAGGGCTGTTTGCCCAGGAGCATCAAGCTCTTTACTGGAGCATTAGATTTCCTCGGGTCAGAGGGCCGGCTGGGGGGCTCTGGAGGAGCTGGCTGCTGCATTTCTTCCAGCACGGCAGCAGATGGCATGGGGACGCTGAACATTTTAGCCAAAAGGATGGGTGGCTTTATTTCCAGTGAACTATTTGCAAGGTGAGGAAAACAAACAAACAAAAAGGCAAAAGCAAAATGGTGTTGTCAAAGCTACAAGCCATTATTTGAGGATTATAAAATCACTTCTCAAGCAGAGAGTCCCATAGGAGTTAAGCAGCAGAGCTGTGGTAGGGGAGCTGCCCAACTCTCTGCTTGGGATATTATTATAGTGAGAGGCACAAGCATTTCCCAAGATTTCTGAAGATCCTTTCAGAAGCACTTGGAGCTTGTGGGCAAGGTAGGTGTCTGGTAAATTGGAGGAAGAGAAACCACACCTGTCTCCAGAAATCTTTTGTCTGTGTCTGGGGAGTAGCATGCTTTTAATCTTGTGAGGTAATCACGTAATTTCGCCGTGTGATATGAGGATGCTGTCCTTAGCAAGGTGCCACACTGAAAATTCAGCAGAAGAAATAATTGCCAGCCATAAAATAATGCACATGTAGCCTCCTTCCATTTGCTGAACTTGGCCTGACAAGGGCTTCCTAATGGACATAAAGCACAAAGTGCTTTCAGATGTCAGCGTCTAGAAGAGAGCTCAGATGTAAATGGAGGCTTGAGCTGAAGTGCTTCGTATGGTTCCCACCTCAGCATTACACGGGTTTAATGTTTAATTCATAACTTTCTGATGTTGAATTACACGGTAAAGAGACTGAGAATGGCTTGAAGAGCCATGGGGAGGCAGCATTAAATTAAGAGAATAGAAACTGGCCCACCACTGCAAGCCATAAGAAATATTTCCAGCTGCAGGCAGTCCCATGTTTATAGCATGATACCTGGTTTTGTCCGATTATAAGCACGCTCTGTTGAAAACACTGGTTTGGTTTGGTTTGCTTCCCTGGGCAGGTCTTGCTTTAAGCTGAATAGGGGGCTGTGTTGGTCCCCAGGTGTATTGAACAGAATGAGGTATCTGGTACATGATCCACTGGTCTGGGAAGATGAAGTTCTTGCCTCTTGATTCCTTGGAGATTTTCTACCCTTGTTGTGCAACTGTCTTGCCCTGGGGTTGATCCCTTGCTTACCAAAATTGATACTGATGAATTTCCTTTCTCCGCAGGGGACACTACACAGAAAATGAGATCTGCACAGTATCCTACCCCAGCAGAATTGGATGCTTATGCTAAGAAGGTCGCCAACAACCCACTGACTATAAAAATTTTTCCAAACAGTGTCAAGGTTCCCCAGAGGAAACACATACGCCGTACTGTGAACGGACTTGATACTTCGGGCCAGAGGTACAGTCCCTACCCATCTCAGGCCACCACGAAAACAGGCCTCCTGGCGATAGTCAAATCTCCAGCGAAAGGCATTATCAAAGACTTTGACGGGACCCGCACGCGCCTGCTGCCGGAAGCGATGATGAACCCCCCGTCCACGCCGTACGTTGCACCAAGCACTTTAACCCACCACCCCCAGGCGCTTGCTCGCCAGCAGGCTCTCCAGCACGCACAGGCTTTGCCGCACCCCCAGAGCATCCCGCAGCCACAGACTTTGCAGCACCCTCAGGGGATACCCCAGCCACAAAGCTTACCGCACCCTCAGGGGATACCGCAGGCGCTGCCGCACCCTCAGAACATGCAGCAGCCGCAGGGCTTGCAGCACCCGCAGCCCATGGCACACCAGACTCTGCAGCACCCCCCGAATCCTTTGCTGCAGCCGGGTTTACATGGAAGCAGAAAGATGCCGGATGCAGACGCGCCGCCGAATGTGACCGTGTCTACCTCAACCATTCCCCTCTCTATGGCTGCCACCCTGCAGCAGAACCAGCCACCGGACCTGAGCAGCATTGTGCACCAGATTAACCAGTTCTGCCAGGCCAGAGCTGGCATTAGCACTACCTCAGTCTGTGAGGGACAGATCGCAAACCCCAGCCCTATAAGTCGCAACCTGCTTATCAATGCAAGTACCAGGGTATCTACTCACAATGTCCCTACGCCCATGCCTTCCTGTGTAGTGAACCCTGTAGATCATGCTGCTGCTGCTATCCCTCCTGCCTCTGTTAACGTGCCCATGGTGAATATTAACAGAGTGCCGCCCGCCTACCAGAACGAAATCAAATCGGTCGCGTGGAACCAGCACCAGCTTGCGCATCTGCAGCAAATGTGCGGGGATGCTGCTGGGCCCACCGCGCTGGCGGGGAAACCCCCTCCGAGGGAGATGGCGGGGCAGAGTTTTCCTGGCAAAACCTCCAACTACCCTCAAGAACTGTGCATGGGCCAGTCCTTCAGCTTGAAGCCCCCCATGGAGAAGCCCACGCCTTCTCCGCCCGTGAACGGGTTGCAGGGACCTTTGCCATACACCAACGGGCACTATTTCCAGCCCATCTGGAATAACATTCTGCCCACGCCCAACAGTGACAGCTCTGGGTCCCAGGACCTTGCCATGCCTTTCCACGGGGGACAGCCAGCGGGAGCACCGCTCGATTGTGCAGGAGGAACTCATTACAGAGCTGGAGCTGGCCCATCCAGCCAGAATAATGTGATGCAGACCATGGATTACCTAAGCGGGGACTACCAGCAGTCCTGCTTCAGAGATCAGAGCATGGCCGTGCTGGGAAAAGTCCATCGGCCTCCCATGAACCGAGCACCTGAACCAACCGATAGTCGAAATCTTCATATTCAACACCCAGGGTATAGATAGGCTGCAGTCACTTTCACAGACAAAAAATTATAGGTTTAGTCTTAATTTTAATTAATAAGCAAGGCGTTTTTAACTTGCAAACTTGTGTGATCATTATAGTAACCATTGGAAGAAGACATACTGTATATTTAAAAGCTTTGCTTACATGTTATCTATCTCCTTTATGCATCAAATATTTAACATGCCTTTTGTTTCAAAGAATTTCATTACACTACTTCACGCCACAGCTGTTTCCTCACCGCAGAATCCCCTTTGTGCAGCTTTTGCCTTCTGCTTAGCAGCTCCTTGCCGGACTGATGTTGAGTTGCTGCAGGGTTTCGCAGTCGCATCTGTTCGCCGGCTCCATCAAGAGCGAGGTAGCGTAGCTGCTTAAATTTCCATCTCAATTTCCTCTGAAGATTAAGAGCAACAGAATTTGTCAGGAAGCGGGGCTTATTTTCAGCTCGAAAGCCCGTTTCATTAATGCATTAAACATTGACCATTTGCACTGTCTAGAGGCCTATTTAATTGAAAGAGAAGCCTACGTTTGAAAAGAGCTAGCTAGGGGTATGTATTTAGGCATTAACATAGGAAGAAGCTTTTCAACTATTTCATGCCGAGACGCCCACGTTTTTATCCTTTAGACTTTGTCCAAAGTCAAAAGTCTCTGGCAGATGATTTGGACACGTTTTTATTTGCGGACAGGGTATGGAGGAGCGGGGAATGGCAGTTTTAAGGTGCAGGCAGCGTAGCTGCTTTGTTTTCTGCATTGTATTTCCCTTCCCCGCTCTCCTTTCGCCAACCTAAGAGCCGACTTTGTCTGAACCCCTTGCTGCTAGGAGTCTGGCCGTCCCGACGCAAAGGGAATCCAGACCCACTGACAACTCCAAAAAGGGTTCAGCCGCTTCTCCGGTAGCTAGAATTTAATTTCAGGGCGAGGAGACGTAACTCGAGCTCGTCTCCAGTGCAACGAGTGGTTTTCGCCAGGATGGGAGGCCCTTGATGTGAAGCGAAGCTCCGCTCATGAGCCACTGCGGGACCAATGGTCCCGTGTTCCTCTCCATCAAAACGCCACAGCAGGTTTAACGGAACAATTCTCCTCTCTGGGAATTAGCGGGGCTGTTTTTAGCGTCCCTTTTTCCCGGGGTCTCGGTGCCTAAACTCCTTCTGTTCCTTTTCCATGTCACTTCCTAGTCGAGTCAGTGACCGCAGGACACTAACTATTGAGTAACCTCAGCGTCTTGTTCTCCTCAGCGTACCGGAACGTCCCTTTTCCTTTCTAACAGCCAAATTTGTTGTAAGTAGAAGATTTCTCATCTCTGTTAATGAGACTAATACTTGAACATAATGATCACAATCAAGTTTGGAAATTAAAAAAAAATAATAATAATAATAATTAAAAAAATGCATTGATTCTTTATATGTACACTGGCTAAAAATATTGCTCTACACTGTAACTTTTAAGTGTAATATTTCTGTATGAATGTCGCCTGGTAGTGTGGGTTTGAGTAGCATTGTGTATGGGTGAACCCACTGGCCTCCGCCATCCACTGGCCTCCCTCACAGCCCTTGGAAGAAACAAAGCCTTAAGTATTTGCTCCTTGAAATTTCCTTAACGAGCATGGTTTAAAATCTTAAAGACATCATACAAAATTAAAAAAAAAATATAAAAAAAAAAAAGTTTTGAAGTGACGTCATAGTTGGCTAGAGATCCTTCAAAGTTTTTCGTAAATGGAAAAATTAGACAACATTTATTTGTATTTTTTTAATTTAGATGTGTAGTCCTGGGCTGTAACAAATATTTAGGTTTCCAAGCTTAGCAGAGTACGTTTTCTGACTCCTCGCGTAAGTTAGTACACTTATATCATGTCATTATTTAAATTCTTTTAAGTGTACTATAAACCGTTCTTTAGTGGTAACTCTTTAGCAAAGTTAAGCAATTTGACTAAAGACGGATTAAATTATGTGTTGGCTTGTGTTGCCTTATATTTAAAAAGGAAAAAAATTGCCTGATTGTGTTATGCCAAATGATAGCAACATGAAGTCCTAATTTATTGTTTATAATCGTATTCCTGCAGTCTTTGTGAAAACTGGTAAATATACATCTATGAAAGAACTAAAACCCTGAGGCTTTTCATGCAATATTTGTCAGAACACGTTCTATTGGGACCCGCGGCTCAGTCTGAAGCCGCTTCCCTTCCCTTCCCCTCTCCCGTCGTCTTCCCCGTCTCCTCCCAAACCCACCCAGGGCTGTGCGACGACTTTCCCCTTCCCTGCGAGTTCCTGTAGGGTGTTCCGCTACCCGAACACCTGCCTTTTTACTAAATAAAATACTGGCATCTCCTGTTCACTAGCCTGCTGCAAATCTCAACCCAGACTGTTATTAAAAACTGATTTTTTTGGTGGTTTTTCCTCCTGCTCTTCTCCTGCGAGGCCGAGTCGAGTCCCGTGTTGTGGTGTTGGTGCTGGGAGGCGTTGGGGTGCAATGGCAGCAGCTGTTGGGGGTTCCACAACCTCTGAGACTTTGTCCCAGCAAGGATCAGGGAGCAAAAATACTCCCGCAACTCATCCAGGTGGGACATGGCTTGAAAAATAGGAATCATTTTACTATTAAAATATACTGAAATATTTCCTCTTGTTCTAGGAGTGAGATTTTTCTTTAAGCCAACCCTTTTCACCCCGGCAGCAGCCGCCTGGTGCTGATGGGCTCTCCTCACGTCTTCTTTAAAGAGAAACACGCTGACCTGCCCCATTCCCAGGTACAGCTTTTGGGAGCAAACACCGAATATGCGGCGTGGGGGTCCAGACGTGTCCCTGTCCCTCCCCAAGGGGACAAAGGGAGGAGCAGAAGAGGCACAAGCCTCAACTATTCACGCTGCCTCATCAGCGCTGAAATCTGTCCCCTTTACGCTACCACACTGATTTAACAGAATATTATTTAATAGTTCTTTTTGGCAACCCCCTTACCAGGCGGAGAGGGACATTAGATCCGAGGAAGGATAAACATGGAAGTGGCAAAGACCCTTCCACAAGGAACCTTCCGTCTCTGACGTGTCTTGTCTTTCCAGCAGAAGCTTTGAAGCTGTTAAATTGCAAGCCTGGTTTGTTACAGCCCAAAGTTAATGTTTTATAAAGGCGCTTTGTGAATTTTCTTTGTGAAAGGTGTCTCTGTGGGACTTGGCCGCTCCCGTAGAAACCAAACAGAAACGTTTGCTGGGGAGAGAACTGGGAATTGCTGCTGTATTTCATTAAACCACAAACTTATTATAAATGTTGCTGCTTATGTGCTACGGGTATGAAAGAGAGACCTCATCCCCCTGCCCTCCGGCTGGTTCTGTCTCAGGCTGGTGTGGCCGTGGGCAGCAGGACAGGGAGGAGGGGGTGTGTCCCAAAGGGAATTTGGGGAAGGGTCTCCATGGGTTTGTGGGGTACAAATGTGTTGGGTGCAGCCTGGCTGCTCTTCTGCAATTAGGTGAGGGAAACAGCAAAAATCTCAGAGCCAGAGAAGTGCTGAAATAATTGAGGAGTCGAGGTTTAAGTCTTGTCAAGGTGAATTCGGAGACATTCGTGACCACGTTTGCGAGGATTAGGGCTGTCCTGCGCCCGACACTTCTGCTCTCCCTGGCCAGGAGGGAAACATCTCGGGGAGACACGGGGCTGCTCCGAAAGCTGGACCTGCTGCCCTTCAGAGTGTGTGTGATAAACCCGGAGTTTTACTTAATACTAAATATTTTGAAGGGGATTCATCACATTTGTAGACCCTTTCTGGAAGACAGGAGGTGTGGGGGTTGTCTCTCCTTTCCAGTGACGATACATCTGGTTTTGGGGATGAACTGTGTGATTTCATCTCTAAGAACAACACAACTCCAACCCCATCTCTGCGCTCGCTGCAAGCATCCGAGTGTGAAAAACAAGCAAACTAATCCCTTCTGTGCTGTTCCCCAATACTAAGAAGCGTACTTAGTTCCAACATGCTTTTCCAGGAATTTGGGCTAAACAGGCGGCTTAGCCCAGCTAAGCTCAGCTGGGACGGGCTGTCTCTGCCCGGCCTCGTCCCTTCGCCGGAGCTCCTGCAGTACCTGGTGTCCTTGTCCCCCAACGAGAGGAATCGCTCTGCAAAGCCTCTTTGGGAAACTGCTCGGACCTGTTTACCAGAGCGAAGCTCTAGTGCCATAATGAGCCTGTGGGGACTTCGGCAGCGCCGAGGAGTCACCTGCAGCCACAACTAAGCTGAAGGCTGGTGGCAGAGTAAGATTCAACCCTTTGAAACATCTCCTTTAGGGCTAAATAGTTTTGTTTTGTTTATTTCTAAAGGTTTAATTCCTGTGGTTGATCTTTGCCTCCTACACCGAGCTCGCCGTACCCCTGTAGATGCTGGGAGGATGCGAACGTTGAGTTTGACCCAAGGTGGGTGACACGCCGAGATGTCACCACCAAAAACCAGCGGCACGTGGTCTCGTGATGGAGCCTGTTGGGAGAGGAGCAACTGCTGCAGGTGCTGCAAAAAATTGAGCTGGAAAAAATGCTGATGTGGGGAGCATGGAGGGTCCCCAAGAGTGGAGGAGCCAAAGGAAAGGGACACTTTGACATCACCTCCTTGCATTTTGGCTCACTCATGTCAGGTGTCTTCTCGGCTGCTTTTCCAGTGCTCAACAAGGCCAAACTGCAATAAAATTACCGGAGTAGTTTATCTAATTGGTTTAAGTTAATTTCAAGGCAATTGGGCACAAAGCGTCAATTCAGCTGGGCTGGCTGGAGCTGAGATGTGCTGGCACCACAGTGGTGAAATCGCACCAAGATTTACAGTCTCGCTGTAAAACCCCTCGGTCCTGGGGACACAAAGGGCTGGAGAGAGGGGGGGAGCCTGCTGGGTTTTTAATAAAGGATGTGAAAAGTGAATTTGTCTGGCATTTTTTTCTCCCGATGAACTGTTACCGTCTGTTTTAGCCGCCTTGGTTAAAAGCTTCAACAACCAGCACCAATCAAGGCTCTACCGCATTGCACAGTACGTGGTTTTGCCAAAAATCCCCCCATCTGCACCCCAAAGGTTTTTATAAGGCATTAAAAATGTTCGGGTTTTAGATACATAAAGGCATTGCTAATGCGTTTGGGGACTTAAACCCCTGCCAGCTGGGCCGGGGGCTTCCTTGATTGATTTAATATTAATTATTTACTAACACTTTTCTCTCTGGCTTGAGCATCCTGTGAAACACTCGGCCAGTGTCCGACCTGGTGGGTTCTGGGCTTTTAGAATAAACCGTCAAACCAAGAAGTTTCCAGGAAGTTTATTTTTAAACTTTATACTTGAGGCTAAATTTAGTAGTCAATTGATTATTTTTTCCCCTCTCCCTCTCTTGCATGAAGCTGAAGAGCATCGCCTCCCGCTTCACAACCTGCGGCTGCGGGGGATTGTTCCCCTGTTACACGTGAAGGTACCGCTGACATTTCCAGTGTGGGGACACGTGTCCTGGCCGCGGTGCCAATGGAGCCGTCGCGGGGGGTGAACTGGAGCTGGGAGCTGCCGGAGAGGAGCACCCGGTGGTAAACGTCACACTTACCATCCCAGAGGGGAAAATTAAAATTAAAAAAATGAATTAAAAATTAGTAATAATAAAATAAAATAATAAAATAATTAATTTTTCAAAATTAAAGAAAAATGATTTTAAAAATACCACGAAGCAGGGGAAGCAGAGGATGCAGAGCAGGGTCACATCCCTGGGGTCCTGCGGTGCTTTTTCCTCTCGGTTCCCAGTGCAGGGGTTTCACCAACGTGGCCAGGAGCTGCCACCAGTGTCACCGCAGCACCAGTGTCACCTCAGCGCTGGTGTCACCGCAGCACCAGTGTCACCTCAGCGCTGGTGTCACCACAGCACCGGTGTCACCGCAGCACCGGTGTCACCTCAGCACCCGTGTCACCTGCAGCACCGGTGTCACCTGCAGCACTGGTGTCACTGCAACACCAGAGCTGAAGTTTTTCATTTCTAAATAATCTGGGGACTTTTTAATTATTTTTTCAGGTAACTGGGGTGCAATAAGAGGCTGACCATACCTTGCTGTAGGACAGGGGGGGGAGCCTATAAAGTGCGTGTGTGTATACAAGAAAATATATATATATATATATACACACACACATAATAAATATAAAAAAAATCTGAAACAATAAAGTACATATAAAGAACATCAGCGGGTCAGGTGTTGGCTGCTGCTTTTCCCTCGTGTTCTGGTGTCTCCTCACTCGCTTTGTCCCGTGGAGCAGCAGAACTGGGGGTGTGGGTGGGTTTGGTACCACCGGGGGGAGCTGGAGCGGCCGCAGGGCCCTGGTACCAGCACCGGTACAGACTGAGATGGGCACCAGTACAGACCGGTATGGACACCAGTACAGACTGGTACAGACACCAGTACAGACTGGTATGGGCACATAAAGGGAGGGCATCAGGCACCTGTACAGACTTCATTTGGCTCCAGTGTAGGACTGGCAATGGCCACCAGTCCGGGCTGGCCCTGGGCAGCAGAATGGGCCGGCATCAGCCAGCTGCCTGCGGTCCTACGAGGGCCCTGGGGTGCAGCTAATTAGGGGCTAATTATGTTAAACCAGGGCTGCACTAATGCAATTGTGGGATTAGTCTGCAGAGATAGCGACCCCCCCCTCTTCCCACCCACATTGCTGTTGGGTGATTTGGGGGGATGCACCTGGGGCCTAATCCAACCAGCCCCCCCAAAAACAGCCCCTCCTGCGCCCAGCACTGCCCACCCTGGTCTGCGTCCCTGCCTCTTCCCCAGCTGTAACTGCCCCAGCACTAACGAGGGGTTGGGGGGGCTGCAGGACAACAGCACCCAGGCCTCGGCGATTACCGAATTAACCGTCTCCATCTGAGCCCGTCTGCTGGTGGGATGTGGGTCAGGGATTACCCCCCACACCCCGCCGTGCCCCCCGCCTGGCTGTCCCTGTCCCCAGCATCCTGTGCCAGTGGGGTCCCCCCGCCCCGTCCCCGGCCGGGTGGAAGGAGCTTCAGGCGGCCGTAATAAATACAATAAAAGTTTATTGGAGAAAAAAAAAAAGAGGTGGGGAGGGGGCAGCGGCCCCGGCCCGGGTAATAAATAACAACAGTGCTCCCGGGGGGCACCAGCTTACAAAATATGGCTCTGGGCAGCGGGGTCCCGCGGGGTCCCCAGCGAGGCTTGGGGGGGCTGCTGGGTGCCCCAGTGAGGGGCTTTTGGGGGGGGCCCAGCCCCCCAGCACCCCCAGGCACCTGAGAAGGGGTTGCCCAGTGGGGTCCCAGCCCCGGGAGGGATGTGGGGGGGACAGCCCCATCCCCTGCCTACCTGAGAGCCACCAGCTGTGGCCACGGCAGCGTCCCCAAGCCAGGGCCGCCAGCTGCGGGCAGGGGCTCAGCACCACCAGGGACACCCCTGGCTCATGTTCTGTCCCCCCCGGGGCACCGGGGCTCAGGCCAGGATCTTCTGAGGGATCTCCACCGAGGCTTTGATGAAGATGGCGTTGTCCCGCACGTAGTTGCGCTTCTTGATGTCCTCGTGGGAGATGAACTTGGGGTAGCCAAAGCCCAGGGTGCTCTCATCCAGGGAGCTGCGCGAAGCCCCCGGCTTCTGGAAGTTTTTCCAGTTGGGATCGGGGTGGAAGGTCTCGGTGATGTGCTGGGGCTTGGAGAGCGAAGGGTCGCTCTGGTCCAGCAAGGAGAAGGTGACGCGGTAGGAGAAGGGCCACTCCAGCAGGTTGTCGTACTCGCCCGGCAGCACGCGGATGTAGACGGAGAGGTGGCTGCTCTCCCCGCTCCCGTTGCCGTTGAGGAACGCCGAGACCTGGAGCTTGTAGCCGTACTTGTGGGTGTAGAAAGGGGGGCTGAAGAACTCGTAGTTGCTGCGGGCTTTGGCCTCCTGCAGCTTGCGGGTGTAGTCGGAGATCTTCCAGATGAGGGTCCCATCGCTGCTCACCGACAGCTCCTCCACGTCCCGCCGCAGCTCCAGGATCTCCTGCCGCTGCCGGCTCACCAGGGCGCACACCATGCCCAGGTGCGCCTTGGTGCTCTCCTCCAGGTGTCGGCCCATGGCCAGCTTGGGGCACTGTGGGGACAGCGGGACCGTTGGTGGGGAGGGGTGCTGGGGACACGGGACAGCGTGGGGACACGGGGTAGGACAGGACAGGAGAAGGATGCAGTGGGGATGTCATTGGGGTGCAAGGGTGCTGGAGCAGGATGGCACAGGGATGCCGTGGGGACATGGGTGGCACAGGGACTCCTGGTTGGGATGGCGTGGGGACACCTGGGTGGCAAAGTGACACAGGGGTGAGGCAGGAGAAGGATGTGGGCACCATGGAGTGACATGGATGGGACAGAGCAGGACAGGGACACCACAGGGGACAGGACAGACGTCACGGCAGGAGCGGTGTGGGGACGCTCTGGGGCACAGGCACACCGTGGTGGTGATGGCACAAGGATGCCACAGTGGGATGGGGACAGGGGTGCCAGCACAGGGCTGGGGACGCACTCACCCGGTGCTTGCAGCCAGCGTCCTTGAAGGGGCAGAGCAGCATGGCAGTGCTGCAGCTCTCCTTGAGGTGCGTGGGCACGTCCTCCCGGGCGATGCTGGGCGTCCCGCACTGGTTGGGGCAGGGGACGGGGTACCGGGGACACTGGTACTGGTGGTTCTGGGGACAAAGAGTGGCCATCAGCCGGTGCAGGGAGCCAGCGGGACGAGGGTCCCCATGGGTCCCATCTCACCTGGATGGTGTCGAAGACGAACTCCTTGGCGCAGTAGGTGCAGGGCTGGGTGCGCTTGGGGCACTCGGCCAGCGCGTGCTGGGACAGCAGGCGCCGCATCATGCGGGCGCCACACTTGTTCTCGCAGTACACGCTCTCCTGGGGACACGAGCCCTGGTGGCCCTGGGGACCACGGCAGCGTCACCCTCCGGCTGCCCACACTGGGCAGCCCAGCCAGGGATGGGGCCATGCGGTGACCCCATAGTGCCCCCCAGCCTGGCTCTGTCCCCACAGGCTGGTTGCGCCTGCACGGTCTCTTCCACCCAGGCTCTGTCCCCATGGCCGGGTTATGGCCCCCATGGTTCCCTGCACCCCATCTGGGCCCCCCATGACCACACTGCACCCCACATTGCACTCCCCCAACCTGGCTATATCCCAATGGTGCCTCCATGTCCCCCACGACACCCCTGCCAGCTGTGTCCCCCATAGTGTCCCCGCCACAGCCATGCCCCCCGGCACGGTTCCCCCCACCCCATTGCCCACCTCGAAGGCCTCCCCGGTGAAGTCGCTGGCGCAGAACTCGCACTTGACCCGGCGCTTGGGGCAGCCGTGCTGGACGTGCTCAGGCAGGTCCCGGCGGCTCAGCTTGGCGCTGCAGCGGTTGGGGCAGGGGATGACGTTGAAGCCGCAGGTGCCAAGATGGGCCTGGGGGGTGCAGGGATGGTGAGGGGGTGTCTAAGGGGTGCAGCCTCAGCCCCCCCATCCTGCCGGACCCTACCTGGAGGTGCTTGATGAGCCCGGTCCAGCGGCAGCCCTCCTCGCTGTGGATGCAGCGGATGGTCAGGCTCAGCACCTGCGCCTCCAGCTCCGGGTCGGGGTAGATCTGGGGAGGCAGTGCCAGGGAATCAGCATCCCCCGCCAGGCTGGGGGCACACGGACCCCCGGCCCAGCCTGGCTGGTAGCCACAGGCACGCTGCCCGGGGCCGGATCCCCCCACCGGCACACGAACAAGTGCCCTTTGTCGGGAGCGCATTTCCGTTCCCCGGCCCTGCGGCACAAAGGGCTTTTGCTTCCGCACGGGCGCCCGTGCCAGGCCGGCGCGGCTGTGCCAGGCGGGTGTGCAGGGCCCAGGGACAGCTCCTTGGTGGGGGACACAGGTGATGGGGACGTCCCCTCGGAGCGGGTACCCCAGTGACGGGGACAACCCCTCGGAGCGGGTGCCCCGGCCACATGCCAGGCTCACTCACCTTGGCATAGTCCAGGGGTAGCTGGTCCTCCGGGCACTTGAAGACGCCTTCGCTGCAAGACACAGAGAGGGGTCAGCATCACTCGGGGATGGTGGACAGCGTGTCACCAGTAACACAGCACCTATGTCCCATAGGGTCCCCACCATCCCACCCCCGGACGTCAGCGCTGCCCTTCCAACGCTGAGTGCTCACCCCATGCCAAATCCAGCCGCGGCCCTCGGGGAGCCGCAGCTCTAATCCCGCTCCATCTGTCTGAGCTGGGAAATGCCCTCGCCAGACATCGCCCCCCCGGCAGCCCCCTCCCTCCCGCCCAGCCCGGCACAGCCGCCGCGGTCCCCAGGGCCTGGGCCGGCCGCTGCGAGCGGCACCATCTGGAGCCCGCAGCCCCCTCGCCCGCCGCGGTCCCCGGGGATTACGGCAGGGTGCCGGCGGCTGGCCAAGAGCGGTGCCGGCGGAGGCCACGGGCGCCCGCAGCCCCAGGTGCTGGGGCCCAATGAGGAGAGGGGGGGCAACAGCTGGGCGCCAGATGTGCAGCCCGGATGCGTGGCCCCGGGGCTTCCACTCTGCAGGAAACGGCCCCACCAGCCACCACGGTGAGACAGGACGGGGGGACAGGCGGCTGCCCTAGAGGGGTCCCCATCCCACTAGGTCCCCAGGACGGGGTGCTCCTCCCAAGAGCTGTCCCCAGGGTGGGAATGGTTCTGCTCAGCCCCGGCACTCGGAGAGGCAGCACGGAGCAGAGGGTGTCAGAGGGTGGAGTCAAATAGGTAGCCTGGCCCGTGACACAGCTGGCCAGGAGCCACCATCACCGCTGGCCCCCATGACACTGTGCCTGGAGACACGTGAGGGTGGCACCCCATACACCACGCCCCAGGGACAATGGGGTGGAAAACCATGGGTGCTGCCTGCAGGAACACGCTGCAGGGACACACAGGGACCCCTGGGCCCTGGTATCCCTGAGGTGGCTGTGGACGAAGCCACGAGGTCACCCTGCGCATCCGCGTCCCCTGCGCATCTAATCACCGCTTGCCCTTGGCAGGCGCCGGCACGGCCTCGACCGGGGCTGCCAAGCGGATGCGAGACGGCGCAACGGAGCCAGCAGAGCCGCCTGGCACGCGCTGCCTGGGATGCCCGGGCACGGCACGGTGACAACCCCTGCAGCCACCACCCCTGTGCTGGGGGGGCCAAGTGACCCCCAGAAAAAACAGCCCAATGCTGCGTGGCGTGACCCCGATGGGGCACGGCTACATCCAGCCCTGCCACATGCCCCAGCTGTTTGCAACGGGTGTTGCCGTGAGAGTCACCGGGAACCCGCTGAGGTGAACTGCTCCCAGCTGGGGCTGGGCACCCAGCCCTTTCCGGGGAGCCCACGGCTGACATCACCCCGTGGCCAGCAGCACCCCATGGCCAGCATCACCCCACGGCTGGCGTCCGCCCTGCCACCTTTCCGGGGGCAGCCGGTGCTGCCTGAGCCCTGTGCATGGTGTTGGGGTGTCGGGGCTGGCGGGGAAGCGGGATGGCGACCCCAGCCAGCGCCTAATCCCCGACAAAGCCTCCCCATTCCTCACGCTCGGCCGGGCAGGGAATGTGCTGAGGCAGCGCCCGGGGGACCGTCCTTGCCTCTGACCTTCGCGGTGTGCCGGGGTGCAGGGAGGTGACGGGGGGGAGCCGCAGCACCTCCTGGCACCCACCCCAGCACCCAGCCAGCACCGCGTCTGGGCTGGACGGCTCAGCCCATGAGATCCCCCAAACCTGATCCGGTGCAAACAGGAAGGGTTCAGTGTGGGGACCCCGGTGTCCGGCCCCCCGGTAGAGCCGAGATGCCCGCGGGACGGGTGCGGGAGGGGAGCGGAGGCGCTGCCTGGCACGGGCCCCGGGGAACGCCCGGTTTCGCAGAAACTGGCCACGGTGACGGTGCCTGCGGGGCCCCCGGCCCGAGCAAAGGTCGCCTCGGCGGGGCGAGGCGCTGCTGGAGGCGGCAGCGGAAACTGGGACCTGCGGTGACGCTTCGCACCGCCACATGCCCAGCCCGGGTGGCGCGGACACCCCCTCGCCGCGCCACTGCGGGACCCCCGGCCCCGCAACCAACAACCGGGCAGCACCGGCCCCATCCGCTGCCGGTACCTGGGCCAGGGCTGCCCAACCGCAGCGGGGTGGGAAGGGGCCCCGTCCTCTCGCTCCCAGCCCGCACCCACGGCCGGGTCGTGCTCACGGTGTGTGGGGTTGCCGGACCCCCCCACACACACACCCCCTGATCGCTTCATCCGGCAGGGCCGAGGCAGGAAGGAGTTAAGCACAAATCTTAGCAAGCGCTCGAAACTCGCCGCTCGGGGCTTCACCCGGCGCTCCTCTTCCTCCTCCTCACCGAGAGGGGCCACGGGCCGCTGCACCCCGCGGGGCGGCTGCCACGGGCTGGGCGCGCCCCGCACCCCCTCCCTGCCCCGGGGCACCGCGAGGCATCCCGCACCCCGGAGCACCCGCACCCCGGGCACCCCGCGCCCCTCCCCGTCCCGGGCACCCGCACCCCGGGCACCCCGCACCCCTCCCCGGGGCTCCCCGGCGCGCAGGGCGGCCCCGCACCCGGCAGCGGCGCCTGGGGCCGGTTTGGGTCGGGGGGACCCCTCGCTGCCCCCCGGGGCGCGGAACCCCGTGTCGGGGGGAGGACCGGGGCGCTCCATGGAGGAAGGGGTGCGCGGTTTGACGTCATGGCGGGGCGGCCGTGACGTCACGGCGGGGCTCACCTGAGGAACTCCTGCAGGCAGGTGTCGCAGAAGCGGTGGCCGCAGGTGGAGACGCGGACGGGCTCCCGCATGGGCTTCCCGCAGAGCGGGCACAGCACCCGCCGCCGCGGCCGCTCCAGCAGCTTGTAGTCGTAGCCCGGCATCCCGCCGCCCCGCGCCCCGCTCGCCTCCTCCGCGCCCCGCTCGGCTCCGCGCTCCGCGCCCGGCTCCGCCCGGGGGCCGGACGGGGCGGTGGAACCGGCCTGACACCGCCCCGCAACCGGGGCCGGGCACCGACACCGCCTCCCGCTCCGCCTCCCGCCCCGCCGCGACCGCACCGCGGGGGCTGGGGCGGCCACGACATCCCGGGGGTGCGGGGAGCAGCGGGTCGGGAATGGGCTATCCGGGCTGGGGGCGGACCCACCGCACCGGGCACAGTCACCCCAGGGGTTTGGGGACCCACTGCACCCATCACAGTCACCCCAGGGAGTAGGGGAGCATCACACCGGGCACAGTCACCCCGGTGGGTTTGGGACCCACCACACTGGGCAGAGTCACCCCGGGGGGTTTGGGACCCACCACACAGTCACCCCAAGGGTTTGTGGAGCATCACACCGGCCACAGTCACCTGGGGGGCTTGTGCACAACCTGCAGATCCCCCCCTGACCCAGGGCTGGGCTTTGGCTCTGGGGCTGGGGACACTCAGCGCTGTCCTTGCTGACCCTGTGTCCCCTCCTTGGCAGCGCTGGCTCAGTTCACACAGCCAGTCCTGCCACAGAGAGCGATCCATGTCCCAACCAGCACGCACGGCAGGGTGTAACACCGAGCAGGACATGGAGGGTCTGCCCTGACCCCCACCCCCCAGGAAAAGGGGGAACACACGCTCCTGTGGCTTCATCCTGCTCAGAGCTGATGCCCCAGCCTGCAGCCAACAGCAGCCCCCCAGCCCGGGGGTTTCTAACCTTCTAGCAAGGGCTTGGAGGAGGGAGAATAAAAGAAAAACCCGTCTGGCTCCAGCCCCCACTTCACTCTTTCAGAAACCAGAGCAGCATATGGGAATATTTGCCCCTTTCCCTAGAGATGGAGAGGAGCAGATGACAGGCTGCGAGCATGTGTTAGTCCCACCAACGCACGCCCCAGCCCCGCTCCCCATTAAAGGCGGCAGTTGCTCCAGACCCAAATGTTAGCAGTTTTCAATTAGCAAATGGCAGAGGAGAGGGATTCCTGGGGGACACGCTAAGCAAGTCAAGCTCTATCACTTGTCACTCAAGGAGCTCACGTTACTAGTCTCCCCGAGAGGCTCTGCTTAAAATAAAACCCTCCAGCAGCCCGGGGGGAAGGCAGGCAGCCTGCTCGCGCTGCCGGAGCTGCCAAGAAGGGGATGGGTGGCAGATTTCTGGGGTTACCCTGCCACTGGCTTTAGTTCCTGACACCCAAATAGCAGGGCAGCCTGTACTGGGGTACATGAAGGGTGAACGGCCATCGTGGGGTCTTTTCCGAGGGTTGTGACTAGCTGGCAGCCTGCTCGGGTGGCAGAGGGCAGCAAGCTAAACTTTAACCAGCTCCCAGAGAGCCTGGAAACCCAACATGTGAAAACAAACAGCGGGCAATAGAGGAGAGAGCAGAGGGGTGCAGTGGGCACCTCCGAGCTGCCACAGGGGTGGCAGACTGGAGTTAAGATGTTCCCGTCCTGGTTTGCTCGGAGCTGTGAACCCCCCAGGGCAGGATCGGTCCGTCTGGTTCTGCCACTAAGCCCAGCGCGCCCTGGAGCCAGGCTGGCCCGACAGCACACTGCCCCACACCCCCGCCCCAACACGACAGCACACTGCCCCACACACCCGCCCCAACACGACAGCACACTGCCCCACACCCCCGCTCCAACACGACAGCACACTGCCCCACACCCCCGCCCCAACACGACAGCACACTGCCCCACACCCCCGCCCCAACACAACAGCACACTGCCCCACACCCCCGCCCCAACACGACAGCACACTGCCCCACACCCCCGCCCCAACACAACAGCACACTGCCCCACACCCCCGCCCCAACACGACGGCACACTGCCCCACACACCCGCCCCAACACGACGGCACACTGCCCCACACCCCCGCCCCAACACGACGGCACACTGCCCCACGCACCCGCCCCAACACGACGGCACGCTGCCCCACGCACCCGCCCCAACACGCTGCGACCCGGCCCTGTCTAAAAACCATCCCTGGACACGGCTGTGGGACCAGGTTCAGGACAACAGGATGGGCCCACGGGGCGATGGGACTCCCGGGCCCCCCCAACAGAAGGCACAGGACACACCGCTCCTGCAAGCTTAGAAAGGCTTTGTCTCCGATGACGGGCATGAAACAGAGCTGAGATCTATCACTATTTACTGCTTCTCTTTGATGTTTTAAAAATTTTTCTTTCCTAACCTCACTAAAGAGCATCTCCGCTAATTAGCCAGGAGCTGACAAAACCATCAGAAGGCGCTGGCTGTGCCGGCAGGACGGCTGGGAGGTGTCAGACCCTGCAAACAAAGATCTCCCCCTTTTCCCCTCTCCCTCACCAAGCCCTCCCTGCACTCAACATCACAGCCGGCCGTTTGTCTCGCACAAAGGCGACACTCAACCTCCGGGCAGGGCAATTCCCTTTGTGCAGGCGATATGTTCGATATGTTCGCTGTCCCTGGTGATGGGTCCGTCCTTGAACCCATCTGGGCTCGGGGAGGCCTCCTGCCTCCTTCCCCCGGCCTCTCCCTGCCCTGCACCCCTGCCCCAGCCCTCGGATTTAACTTAAACGGGAGGGATCGAAAACCAATGTTCCAGCTTCTAGTGTTAAGGTGGGGAAGGAGCCCCAGCGAAAGGAGTGGGGAGACTCCTGTCCCTGCTTCTGGGCACTCGTGCCCAGGAAAGGTGAGAGGTGAGGGCAGCGACGTGGTTGGACAGATGGACAATAACCAAATGTTCTGCCAAGCCTGGTGGGAACGGGGATACGACCACAACAGAGGTGCAAGAATCAAATCGAATCAGCTGCGGGATCAGCCAGTGGTCTGGGCTGTTTCCTGCTGGCAGCGGTGGCCCCAGGTCCGCAGGATCTTAACGAGCACAGCAATGGGGTCAGGCTTTCCCTGGGTGACAACGACCAGAGGGGACCATGCTGGCCAGGATGCACAAGCCCAGGCAGCCTCACCCCCGCATCACCTCCCTACCCGCTCCCTTCCGTCCCTGCCTTCCTCAGCGGGAAGAGCCGCGGGGACGCGGCTGATCCACCACCAGAACAAAACATGGATAAAGGGAGAAGCCCTGAGACCTGCAGTTTGCACCGGGAGCTTCTGCAGGGAAACAAAGCAGCAGACGTGAGGAATGCAACTGGCCTATTTGCCCAGGCTGCTCTCTGCCTCAGGCAGCGCGGACATGCCTCAGCTTGTCGTTTCAAGAGCTATTGTTGCTCGGGGCTGGGGGCCTCTTTGTTTCCTTTACCCTTTTCTCCAGGCTTGGTCACAGCCCGGTATTAAATTATTCAAATCATCTCACTGGGCTTCACAGCTGAACTCATGCACCAAGCACACAGGCTGCGAAATCCCGAGGGCTCCAGCCCTTGCTGCGAGCCCCCAGCACAAAGCACACTGGTCTGTACTGGTACCCCCAGCCCAGAGCGAAGGGTCCCAATATTCAAGCCAGTGACACTTCCAGCCCCTGCCATGCAAAGGCATCATTAAGCCATAAACCAACCCACCCAACACCAGCAGATCAGTGATCTTATGGGATGTATTTACACGTGGTGTGGGGCGAGGGCACCCCGAGAGCTGAGCACAACACAGCCAAGAGAAATCTGTTGCTGTGGGAGCTGGTGCTGCCACTAGCTCAGTGCAAATAGGACATGCAGCATCCCAGAGGGGCTTGGAGGCAATTTAACCCAGCCCTGCAATTACCCCAATGCCCAGGACAGTCTGGGAGCAGAGAACACGTTCCCCAACGCTGACACTGGGCTGTGGGAGCCGTCCCTGTAACCCGCAGCACAAGGCGAGTGCCAAAGGACTGGCAGAGCCTTTGAACGCCGCGGCAGCTTCCTGGGATAGCAGGGTGTAACCGCCTGAAAAGGCAGCTCCACAAGAAACAAAAACGGCAGGGAAAAACCCCGCACACCCACCCCGCCAGGAGCCAAACAGGGAGGCCGTGTCTGCTGTCAGGGCTGCACACGCCTCTGCCGGTTCCCTTAGAGCCGGAGCCTGGGAGGAAAAAGCAAGAGAACAGCAGAAATTCATCACCTTTCACACGACAGAAGGATCAGTCGGCTCCTACCAGAGCCCGGCGAGGTTTCCCTCATTGAAAACAGGAAAGAATCACAAAAATAATTAGAGAGATTTCATCTCAGCCAGCTTATGAAAGCATTGACTTTATACACAACAGATTGGCAACAGCACAAAGATGGATGTGAAAGGCAAGAGCATTTGCAATGTCAGACAGATCAGAGACAGAAGCTCATCAAAAAATGGCCCAGGGCAGATGTAAGTTAAAAAAAGAAAAGAGGAGGAAAAAAAAGGAAAGGAAACGACCCTTCTGGAGATGAAAAATGTAACTCGTGCCTGTGACACCGTGATGTGCCCCCTCCTGCCTGCAGAAAGGATCCTTGGTGAAAACTCATCATCTCCCTGGGGAGATGTGGGTTAAAAAATTTCAATTACTGACAATTGCTCACTGTGTTTTGCTGCTTTCCACTAGCTCAGCTGGGAGCCTGGGAGCTGGTCAGCAGCAGGATTTAGGGGCCTGAGGACAAATGTCAGCTGGAGGATCCTCCGGTGAGCTCCTGGGGCCAGGGAAGGCTGTAATTGGAAAGCTCCAGGCGGCATTTCGGCAGAGCAAGCAGGGCTGCTTGTGCTGGGTTCGGCCAGCCGTGCGAGCCAGGACCCTCAAAAGCGTGCTGAACAGCTCAACAAATGGGTGAAATGTTTTAAAGGGGGGGGCGGGGGGATGGGAAAGGACAGACTTCTCTAATTAGAAAAGAGGTTTGCACTTAGTCACCCAGCGCAGCGCCTGGGGCCCTAACTCCAGACACCGCTGCGCAGAGGCTGACAGCTCTCTCAGACACCGAGCTGTCAGCCCGGGCTTTGTAACCAGAGACGGTTTCCACGGAGGAAAACAACCTCTGTGCTCCTCACCCTTCTACACAGGCACTTCCAGCAGGGAGGGCCAGAGCCTCAGCACAAACCCCTGAACACAGCACCGCAGCTCCGGGGATGTTCGCCCCACGGCAGGTCCAGGGCAGCAGCTTAAGGCACTGGAGGTTCGCAGCGTTGATTTGACAAGTGAGACCAGCTCCGGTTCCGTGGGAACCATCGTTCAGAGCTCCCTGTTTCCAGGTCGCTGCCTTCGGAGCGCAGCTGAGGAGCTCCCGAGCCTGGGGGTGCAGGTCCAAGCCAGGCTGGAGCTCCATGAGGCTGGATACGGCCCCTCTCAACTCAAACTCACTGGGAAGGCGACTCTTCTGCGGCAGCTGAAACACAAAAGGCAAGGACCAAGGATAAGCTGTAAGTTGCCATCGTGATGAAGCTATAGGGAGCAGTGCCCTGCCCCGCACAGGCCAGACACCCAACAGATGGGCACCTTAATCTCTGTCCCACTGCACAAGGAAGCTGCTGCAAGACCTCAGAAGTGGCACAAGCAGTTGAAATGCAATCTCCTGGGGCTTGCACCCTCCTCTCCAGCACGCCCAGCTTCTCCCAGTTATTCCTCTGTTTGCAGTGGGATTGAGAGAAGGGCGCAGCAGCGGCCTCGCGATAAAGCAGGCACAAGTCCAAGGCAGTTAAAAACAGCATTGAAAACAGCAAAATGATGCTGAACTGCCGCACCAAAGAGGGAACATCACTCGCCTGTGCCAGCACCTTCTCCAGGCCAGATCACAGCCAGAGCTGACAGCAGCAATGACATCAAACATGTCACCAGTTCTCGTGCTCTCTCTGGAGAGGTTTCCAGACAGACTGAGCTGTGTGAAAGTCCAGAGTCAGAACTGAGCTTTTTCCAGAGCTCTCAGCGCTTTTTGCATCCTGGTCACTGAGGGACGCGGGAGCAGGCAATGCTGCTGCCCTGACACCGCTGCTGCTGAGTTTGTCCTTCCAGTAGCAGGAAGGTGGGTCCAGGTTTTGGACGGGGCAGTGCAGGGGGACAGCAGTGGGGCTACGTGCTGAGCCCTCACTCTCACAGAGCTGCAGGTGGGAGCCCGCAAACCAGCTGCCGCAGGGCACAGGGTGACTCCGGCAGCGGAAGGGGCGAGCAGCCTGCAAAAACAAAACCCTTTTACTCCCATGACAAATGCTCTACTTGTTCCCAGGCCTGGGGACTCAGCCATTCCGCGTCCCCTTCACGTGGCAGCACACATCACGTGAGAGCTCGGCACTTGCAGGGAAAGAACGGGAAACAGGGTCTATTCCGCTGCGCTGGGGCAGTCAGCTGGGCCTCCTCCCCTCCGGGGTGTAATTAGCCTCCTTGAAGTGGGCTGGGACTGGAATCCCTCAGCCCAGCACCGAGGCCATAATCAGGCTGGTAGAGGAGGAAGAAAGGGCCCTCCAGCAGTCTGGGACAGGCTCCCATCCTACATCCAGGCAACGGAAGGGCAGGTCACGCCATGGGCACGTTTTAACCACTCAACGATGCCGCTTTTGGCCCGAGCAGAGAAGAACCACAAAACCATCACTATCTTTTCCAAACCACAATGGAAAGCCAGCAGCCATAATGACGCCTCAAATCTCAGCTTCTATTTCAGCAGCATCAATTAGAGAGCTGCTCTTTTTGGATACTCGGTGGACTGCCAGCACACCAGCTCCCCACCGGTCACAGCTCGGCCAGCCCACCTGTCTGGGAGTGCACGAGACCGTCTCTGCCATCCCTCTGCTCCCCCAGCCCTGTGTAAGCAGCAGGGTCACTGTGCTGCACAGGGGGGGAATTTTTATGGGATTTGAGTTATTTTCTATTCACCTACAGCTCTAGAAGGACTAGAATAACACAGAGCTTATGTGCCAGGGTTACTCAGTACAGCTTTGGTCACAAGGCATTGTGTCTGGCTGGGTCCTCAGGGCAGGAATCGCAGTAACGACGCCTCTACTCACGCTTTACTGCCAGCAGTGTGTTCCCATGGCAGCAGGCTACAGAGGTCACCAGGTATGGATGTGTCTCCTCCAGCTGCACCGGTCTTGGGGTTCCCGTTTCCTCGTCCTTCCTGCCCAGGCGTCCCCTGGCTCCTTTCCCCCACGTGCACACCTCGCCATCTGCAGAAGCATATACACATCTTGCTGCATACAGAGCTCACCAGCAAACACCTCCGAGCCCCCCAGTGCCATTCTGGGCTGTCTCCAGGGTCTGCCTTGGCCACAGCATGGATTACAGGCAGAGGAAAGCCAGATCCTGCTGCAGCCCAGGACACAGGGGCTTCAGCCTTACCTGCTCCGATGGCCACGGTGAAGGCATCCCCACAAGCCACGACGGTGACCTTCATTGCCTGGAGCCCCACAACCAGGTGTGGTACACGGCTGTTGCGGCCTGAGTTGGTGCCCAGTTGCCCATGCTGGTTGCTCCCAAAGGTGTAACACCGGCCAGAAGCTGAGAACAGAGAGGAGAAAAACAACCGGGTTTCAACTGAGGATGCACTGAAGCCCCTGAAGGCCGTTGCTCTCTGATATGCTGAACATCCTGCTCCACAGAGCTCCAACATCAAGAGCATGATGCCTCTTGAGCATCTGTGAGGCCTCTGCCCATGGGAACCAGAGGCAGGAGAACAGTAAAAACGTAGGTGTCCCCCTCAGGGATTTGGGCACACACCCCTCACCTGTGACTGCAGCTGAGTGTGCTGTACCGATGTCAGCACACACAATCGGCTCCTGGTTCAAAGGGGATGACCGGGCACACACGAACGTGGTGGCTTCTTCCACCTGGTCCTCTGCCAAAGGCTCCTCTGCTGAGTTGATCCTATCTAGGCCCAGCTTGTTACACCTGCATGGGGAAAAGCACAGTTTAGAACTGGCTGAATGCAGCCTGGTACAGACACCCCAGAGACAAATCCTGCCCCAGCAGCAGGATGCTGGGAAGTAGGATCACACAGAGATGTCTTCTAGAGCCTCCCGCTCGCTCTTCCTGGGCTGGACAGGCTCAGGAGGCTGCGGACAAGCTCTGGAGCACAGACCTTCACCCCCTTACCTGTTGCTCCCACAAGCAAGAATCTGGTTCTTCACTGTGAGGACCATGGAGGAATCGATGCCGCAGATGACCCTCTGAGCCTCGTGCTCTGGGGGGACTGTGACCTGCTGGGGGGAGTTGTGGCACTCCAGGGTTCCCAGCCCAAGCCGACCTGGCAAAAGGAGCAGAGCGGGACACAGCTGATGGCAACACACCACCTGAGCACACCCCCATGAACAACGGCATCGACATAGAGCCCAGCCTGGGACCCATCACCAGGAAAGGCAGCAAAACCCAAAGTGCGGGGGCCCTGGTATGCGGTGAAGCAGCTGCAGCTCTTCCACACCCACCTAACCGGGCACATCTGGAGAGGACTGCGGGCAAGCGGGGCTGGCGAGGCAGTGGGAACAGGCAATGGAAAGCACAAGCCCTGTTTTGCAAAGCAAGACATCTCTTACCATTATCCCCCCTGCCCCAGGCAAACACTTCCCGTTCGTTGGAAACAGCCAGAACGTGAGATGCGCCACAGGCCACCTGCACCATCTCATAGCCCAGCAGGGCCTCCACGATCTTGGGCTGGCAGGGGAAGAGCAGCAGCCGTCAGCCGAGACCTCCCAGCCTGCCCGGCTGCTCCCATCCCTCCCACCCGGCCCCCCCAGCCTCAACACAAGCGCTGGCAGCATCCCAGTTTTCATCCAACACAAACACCAGAGAATTTGGCTTTTTTTTTTTGTTCCAAACAGTCTTCAAAGGGTTTAGAGACTACGTGCACACAGCACAGAAGATAGCACAAACATCTCTGGGGCGGAAGAAAGCAGCCAGCACAACGGTTTGGAGAGGGAATCAGCCAAAGGGTTGGGATTCGCCCCCCTGCTCACGCGGGGAGTGCCAGGGGCTGTTAACGCACACTCTGAGCAGGCAGGGGCTTGGTGCAGGGTACGCTGGCTGAAAAGCTCTTGTGCAGAGGAGCTGTGAGCTATCAGCTGCATATTCGTTAGGGTGGGGAGAGGCCAGGATCTCTACATTTTGCCCAAGCCCTGCTGTGACCTGCTGTTAGATCTGACACCTCGCCACAGCGAGCCTCATTCTCATTATCTTCTTCAAGTGAAAAGCACCATTTGTTGGGATCTGGCTGCTGCTCCCAACTGGTCTCCCCTCCCCAGCAATAAGCACTGAGCAACTCAGCTCCGGATGGAGCAGGAACGAATGAGCCAGCTGACCACGGTGACAAATGGCACCAGTCCCTGGGCTCGGCTGGAAGCCATCGGCTGCTGCCACATCCGAGAGCAGGCGAGGAAGAAGCTGGAAGGGAGGAATGGGCCCTCAGCCCTGGTGTTCAAGCCAATCGGAAACACACAGCTCTTCTTTAAATACTGGCTCTTTTGAAAAATAACTTTTCTCAGTGAACCCTGGCAGCTGCAGGCCAAGAGTGAAGCAGGCAGGTGTGTGATTGGAGGCAGGCTCCAAGCTGGGAGCCTGCCAACAGCAACCACAAGGCAGCTCTTGACTTCCCCCACGCTCAAAGGGATCATTGTGTAGAGGAGGAGAAAAAAAGAAAGCGGCAGGTTGGGTGTTTTAAAACCCGCAGTGACAGGGAGAGGAGGGGGAGGAGGGTCAGATGCCAGAGCACGCCTGGGATGCACATCCCGGGAGCTGGGATGAGCCCGCTCACGTGCCATGAACAGCACGATTCATCCTTTACCCTGGGGGGACAGCACGCCCACCACTCCACAACCAACCTGGCTTACGTCCGTGAAGTTTCCATGCCCCAAACAGCCATTGCTGCCGCTGCCGAAGGTCATGATTATCCCCCTATCTGAAAAAGCAGAAACAAGTCATGTTACAGGCACACGTGGGGCCCTGCAAGGCAGGCACAGCCTGTGGAGCTGGCCATGGCTCCCAGGACAGCTGCTCTGTTTGGACCCACTCTGACCCATAACTTGCTGGGGGAACCAGAGGCCTTCAGCGACCTTCCAGAGAGCAGCAGCCTTGATGTGCTGCGACAGCTCAGCAAACAAACAGCAGATGATAGGAGAGCGCTGAGATAACGTTATTGCAGCTGTGTACGCAGGAGCTGCTAACTCCACCGTCTGTCAAGGTGTTAAATACACAGAGGTGCTCACTGAGCAGCTGCCCAGCCAAAGGGTGGCAGGAAATGCCACGGAGAGGGAGGACAAACACATGCCTACCGAGTTTTCCGGGTGCATATCTGTCATTTGGTGCCATGATCCCCAGCAGAAGTGCAAACGGGGCTCCCACAGGACCATTGTGAGGGATTTGCTCCACAAACACGGCCTCGGACTGGTGTGTGCACTCCCCTCCCGCTTGGAACGCCTCCTGGCCCACTCTGAGATGGCTCCAGACCCTGCCTGCCTATGGCTGAGGACAACTGGCCATGCTCATGGTGACTTCTCTCTACACCACCAGTCACCGCTGGTCACTGCTTGTATCTGTGTCACACTCAGAGTACGTGACAGAAAAAAGGCTGAACTACCCTGATGCTCCTCACGCTGCGGCCCCCACTGTACAGGCCAGTTCTGGCTGCAGGTGACACCAGCACAGCCAGGACAACAAACAGAGATTTGTGGCCCTCCCCAAACCAGACAGACCTTTGGGAACAAGTTGACCAGTATGGCATCATAGGAAGACCATGCCTGCCATTTCTGACCCCCACCTGATGCTACAGGTCACAAAGGCCTTCATGTCACCCCAGCCCAGTGCTCCTCTCAGGTTCCTCTCTGATCTGGCTCCCCAGGCCGTCACGCTGCATTTGCAAAAGCAGCTGCCAACCCCAACGGGCTGGGACTCGGACAGGAGAAGGCAGGAGGCAGCGGCTCACCTGTGAGGCAGGCTGTGAAGAGATCACCGCAGGACACGTGTTTGATGGTCACACCGGACTGTCCCTCCAGAAAGCGGGACACAAACTGAGGCTGGAGCTGCTCAGTGGCTCCTGGGAGAGAAGGGCCTCCCGCAGCACCCATGGGGGGAGCCTGGCGGAGAGAGGCCATGTCAGCTTCTGCACCTCTGCGCAGCAAGAGCGGGGTTGGAGAACGCAGATGAGCCCCTTCCCACAGGCTCAGAAGCGTCACCTACACCCTGGATGGGACTGTGGTCCTGGGGCACACAGCGGTGTAAAGAGCAGAAATGTCTCCTCCTCAGGAATCACACCCCCGAGGCTTCCACAACCACTGCCTGCCCCAGGCTCCCCATCACTCACCTCCCACATGATGAGCCGCCCCGATTTGGTGACCCCGGCCTTCTGCGTCCGTCCAGCAGACACCTGCACAACCTCGGTGTTGAGCATGGGCAGGCGGAGCGGGGTGGTGATTCCGCTCCCCCAGGTGTAGATGGATGACAGTGGAGGAGGAATTCCTGTCCTGGCTGAACCGCCTCGAACACCTGCAGGTCAAAGAGAAATCATCAACATGGATCCCTGTTTCTCCTCAGGAAAAGAAACAACACCAGCCATCCAGGGGCTGCTGGGGAACTCCCAGCCAGGGCTGAGAGAAGCACATGGGTAAAGCTCCTTGTATTTTATCCCAGAAATGAGGGAAGCAGCAACACAACAGGTCTAGCTAATTGTTACCAGTGCCACTTGCTGGGACATGCCCCCTCATGACCCCCAGAAACTTGATTCAAGGATTGAAAACCCAGAGAGCTGCTTGGTCCCCAGAGTCACGGTGCCTGTGGGCTCCTCCAGGACTCAGGGAAGGTGATGTCTCTTAAATTCCTCTCTCCAGAAGCTCAAGTGCCTTCCTGACCCCTGACATCCAAGGGAAAGCATCCTTCCCAAGAGAGCTGTGTTGATCACACCATGCCAGGACTCACCCCTCGGCCTGGCGCTGCTCACTCGTCCCCCCGTCCGGCTGTGGGTCACTGTCGGCACTGGAGCCAAGGGTTTTTCAGGCCTGCCAAACCAAAATCCAGTCCTAATGTCAGCTCAGCCCAACAGGTCCTGCAGAGTCCTGGATCACAGAATGTCCAGGCCGAGCTACAGCATAAGCCACAACTGAATAGCCCGAAGAATTACCTCAGTAGGTGCTTTGAACCACCTGAGAGAGGGGAGTTGGCATCAGTTTGCTTCCCCCTGAGCTCACAACTCTCTATTCACTGTTACTGCCACAACAAGCCCACACCTGCCGTGGCCCCGAACCACAGGGCCACGCTCAGCCCGCAGCAGCTGCACGTTGGGTAACGCAGGAGCTGCACGGGGACAACACTCTTTTCAGAGCTCACAACGGAGACAGTGAGCCCGTCAGACATGTCGTGCGCTGTGGCAGCCCCTCTCAGGGGACATTAAGGTGGCAGTGTCACTTGCCTTCTCATTTTGACACTGCCCACGTCAGTGTAGAGGTTCAGAAGGGGCCGAATGCAGATGGCTTGAGCCATGATCTCATTCAGCTGGGGCCGCTTAGAAGGATCCAGGTTCAGCATGCTGAGGATGAGCTGGCGCAGGTCGGGGCTGTATCTATCCGATATTGGGGCAAACGTCCCGCTCATGATCTTCAATACTAAGGCAGGAAGATTCTGGAGAGAAAAACAAGAGAGATACATACAGTGGCTGGGTGGTCAGAGGCAAGGCCAAGGAGCAACAAGTTCTCAGCCTCTGTCTTCACACCTTCAGGCTCAGCGAGAAGAGGGATCCAAGCACACATTTTCACCTCTGTAAGAGGCCACAGCTCCCTGTGTTTACTGTAAACCATATATCCCTCTTACCGCAGCTTCGAAAGCCCTCTTGAGGCTGGCGAGTTCGTACAGCACACAGCCTAAAGCCCAGATATCGCTCTTCTGGTTGTAAGGCTTCCCTTCGCAGAGCTCTGGGGAGATGTAACACGGAGTTCCCACAACCTAGCAGAGACAGAAATCCGCCGTGATGCTGCGAAACTGGGGCAGGGAGGTGGAAAGAGAAAGGCTCAGTTTAGAGCCCAGTGCGCAGACTGGCTAGAGCACCACCAACCAAAGCTTAGTGGAGCTGGGCTTCTGTTCCTCGGTGTCAACGTCTGGCTGACAATCTCAGTGAAAAACAGGAGGATTTGCCTTTCCAGAGACCTCCCTTGCACAGAGATTACCTCTAATTTTGATCCTATCCACATGAGAGCATCAGAGCCCAGAGCAATGAGAGTGATATGAATGTCTAGTCAGATTAGACCAGGTGGGAAATGATACTGAAGTCTCAAGCAGAAAGAAGAGATTGCGAAAAAGCAGGACAGCAGAGCACAGGCAGGAATTCAGTTGCCAAATATGTGTCAGACAAGCCTGCAAATACCATCCATCCCCTCTGACAGCGGGAGGAACCTTGTCTACCCTTTACCAGTGGGCCTAGACACTCCATCCTCTCCCAGGCATGGGCAGGCAGATCTTTTCTCACCTTTTTGCAGCACACAGAGCTGCAACAAACTTGGGCATGAAGACATCAGCCCATATAAACTCCAAGGAGCAAAGCAGCATGTGAAACATGGATGGGGCCTACTGTAAGTGGGCTACATCCAGCCTCGCTGCCTACAGCAGCTTCCAAGAGACTATCATGAGACAAGTCCAGAATTTTGGTCAGCAGTTCCCTTGCAAAGCCAGGCCACTCACCGTGTAGGCTTTACTCTTGCTGCTCAAGATTTTCGAGATACCAAAGTCTCCGATCTTGACAATCATGCGATGTTTGTCCAAGAGGATGTTCTGAGTCTTCAGGTCACGGTGCAGGATCTGCTTGGTGTGCACGTGGTGAAGAGCCAGGAGGATCTGCACGAAGAAGTGCAGGATGGTGTCCTCGTCCAGCAAGGAGTTACAGCGCTTATGTATAAACTCGGCTAATGTGCCCCCTGAAAAGAACAACAAAGGGGTGTCAGCAAGGGTGGCTGCACAGAGCAGTGCAAACCCGGCCTAAAAGCTGGGGAGAATTAGCCACAGATGTCTTAACAAGCAAAGTACATGGGAAAAAACACAGCCTGGTGGGACACGCAGCACCATCCTCCAATGCTCCCGGGACCGTGCGGAGAACAATAGCTGCACAGTTGGTGGGACAAAGAAACAGCAAGAGAGAAGTTACTGTTGACATAGTGTCAAAGGCAGCAGGAAAAGAAACGCTAAAATTACAGCTCTTGGAGAAGGACATAAACCTCGATGGCAGAACAAGATAAGCCTGTTCTGCACAAGAGAATTCTTGCAGTCCGAGAGGCCACGTGGCACTAAGAGGCCCCTGTCGAGAAGGGGAAGTCCAGGTTCACGTCTCAGGCACAACTTTTAACGAACCCTCATGTAAATGTTGATTTCATCTTAAATTCCACAGCAAATTTCATTATAAATCACACCTTCCCACACAGAGCCATGGGACCAGCAGCGTGGCCGAGAGCTGATCAAGAGAAATGTTTGTGAAATGTAAACCAAGGGCAGATAGCAGCACACTTATCAGTGACAGAGGTGATAGGAATCTCTCTGCTTCTGACATGATTAGCAGGCGTAAAGCAGATCATCACAGAATCACACACCAGTTGAGGGTGGAAGGGACATCGGGAGGTTCTCTGGTCCAGTCCCATGATCAAGCAGGGACACAAAGAGCTGGTTACCCAGGACCATGACCTGTCTTTGGAATATCTCCAAGGATGGTGACTCCACATCTCTGGGCAACCTGTGCTAATGATCAGTCACTTGACTCAAAATCAGCTTGGTGCCCACCAGGACCCTCAGATCCTTTTCTACGTCTGTTCCAGACACACGTTTGGACTCTTTGGTGGTCCAAGGTGTGGGATCTTTACCAAAATCACAACACAGGGCCACAGCAGCCTGACCCAAGGAGAGCTGATGGCTGGGCATGCCCTGGACCTGTTGAGGAGATCAGGGCACACCTGGGGCATATTCCATGGCGATCATGAGCGCCTTGTCCTCCAGGAAGTTCTCGTAGTACTCAATGACGTTGGGGTGGCTGAGCAGCTTGAGGACCTGGCACTCGTTCTGCGCCGCCAGCCGCTCGTCCTTGCTCATCTGCTCCACCGGGATCTGCTTCAGGATCACCAGCTTCTGGTCGGCCTTGCGCAGGCACAGGTGCACGATGCTGTGGGATGGGGACAAGGCCTCAGCAGTGGCGGGGGGACGACAGGGCCTGGCCACCACCCTGTAGTGACACACGGCGCCTGTACACCCCCTCGCCATGGTAACAGGGCCTGCAATCCACACACCCCCCCCGCGGGTGTCACACACCCAGTGACAAGCCACCCTATCGCCATGGAAACAACCAGGACTTGGACCCCCCCCCTCGCCCAGGGTGCCACACGCCGGCTGACCTCCCCGTTGCCATGGCGATAGGGCCCCTGCGCCTTGTTGCCATGGTAATGGGGCTTGCGGTCTCCCACCCCGCGGTGCCACACAGCCGGCGCTCCCCACACACGCGTTGCCACGGTTAAAAGGCTTCGAGACCCCCCTCAGTTCCCCCACGCCCGGTGCCACGGGGCCGCCCTCACCCGAAGGCCCCTCTCCCCACCACCCGGATCCGCTCGTATTTCTCCATCACCGCCCCGGCCAGACCCGAGCTCCTCCTGTCTCCATGGAGACACTTCCGGGAGCCGCTACGGCGGCCGCGGGCAGACAAAACACCGCGGGCCGCGCCCGTTCCCAGCATCATTCGTGTAGGGGCTGCGGGGAGATGGGGCTCGGCCGGGAGAGCGGATGATGCCAGCCCAAGGCATCCCCCAGTTTCATGGGGAGCCAGGTCCCCTTAGGCAGCACCTTGGGAGGGGGGTTTGGGGTGCCCTGGACCTGCCGTCCCCAGCCTTGGGGGTGCCAGCAGAACGTCCTGCACCCCCAAAGAGCGGCGGTGCCTGCAGCAGCCTCCTGCCCCACAGCCCCGAGTCTGGGGCGCACCCATCCCGGGGGGCTGTGCTACCGTAAGGCCAGGCACAAAGGGCCCAGGTCCCCTCCCTGCCCCCGCAACCCGCTTTAGACCCCCAGGACCACGAGCACCCCTCGAGCCGGCCATGGGGGCACCTATAGCGCGGAGGGGGCTCTGTGCCCTGCACACAGAGATGGCTGCTCCCGTCCTGGAGCGGGGACAGCGGTGGCAGTGCCACCCCCAGGCCACGTGGCCATGCTGCCATCTAGCGACACCCAGCCCGGCCCACCGCGGGGCGGGGGGGCAGCCAGAGCCCGGTGCCCCGCACTGGGGGGACAGCGATGGGGCCCCCACACGGGAACCAGCCGTGTCGCGGTGCCCACAGAACCGGCCTCACCCCGTTGCCATACTGATGTTCGGGGGCACCTGCGTTCCCCACCTCGCCCCGGTCCCCCCAAGTGTCCGTGCGGGCTGTGGGAGCTCGCTGCGCACACCCAGCCGCTGCGCTCCCAACCCATTTATCCACCATTTTTCCACGGCACGCTGGTTTTCCCGGTATCCCCACCGTGCCAGGCGCCACCACCACCCCGGGCAGCCCAGGACAGATGTGCGCGGCCCACGCCAGCTGTGCGGTACCTGCACAGATGTGCAGGGCACAGCACAGCTGCGCAACGCGTTGTGTCCCCGCTCCTGTGCTGCTCGGTGCAGACGTGCAACGCCCTGCACGTGTGCAACACCGGACACCCACGCGTGCAACGCCTCGCACACACACAGCGCTCAGCAGGAACAAGGGCCACACCCCGTGCAACACCTTCCAGACACCCGCGCAGCGCCTTGCACACGTACGTGCAAAGCCGCGCGCGCACATGCACACATACGCCCAGCCCCGCCCCCTCACACCGCCTCCCGCGCAGGCGCGGTCAAACGGAGGAGGCGTGGCCAAGCATAGGAGGCGTGGCCAATGTTGGAAGGCGTGGCCAAGCATGGGAGGCGTGGACATCCCGGCCCCGCCCGCCGGCCCCGCCCGCCCCGCCGCCGCTTGTCCCGGCCCGGCGGAGCGGGGCGCGATGGGCCCGGGCTGGCGGGCGGCTTCGGCGGCGCTGGTGGGCGGCAGCGTGGCGATCTTCGCAGCGCTGCGGCGGGCGGCACTGGCCCTGCCCCAGCCCGCCGCCGTGCGGAGCCGCCCCGGCCGCGCCTGGCGCTGGTGGAACCTCCTGGTCTCTTTCGCACACTCCGTGTTGGCAGGGCTATGGGCCCTCTTCAGGTACCGCGGGTTGCGGGCAGGGGCATGGGGCACATCCTGACCGGGGCTTCGAGCCCCAGCGAGAGCACGACCCTGGGCGCTGCCCCCAGGGGAGGAGGCACGGGGCGGGGCCGTCAGGGTCCCCGCACTGATACCCAAGTGACCCCCCTTCGCTCCTCTTCCGCAGCCTCTGGCACTCCCCGGAGCTGCTCTCCAACATCGAGGACGGCTACAGCGTCTCAGGGCACCTGCTGGTCTGCTTCTCCTCAGGTAAGGGGCCAGGCAGGGCGATGGACATGGCCACCCCACCGGGCTATGCCTTTTCAGCCTCACCCAGCCCACCCACCACCTGGGCTGAGCCCCCAGCTCAAGCGCCGAGCGAATCTCTGTGCCTCCTGCTTTAACCACAAACACAGAGCTCCCAGGCCGCCAGCCCCAGGGCCTGGCCGCTTCCCAACACTCAGCCAGGGCAGAGGCGTTCCCCACACCTGGCACACGGTCATGCCACCTTCCCCCTCCTCACTGCTCCCCCTTATCACAGCGGGTGACGATGCACAAGCCCGACCCCCTCAGTTCTTCTCGCTCATCCCACAGGCTACTTCATCCACGACAGCCTTGACATCATCTTCAGCCACCAGTCCCGCTCATCTTGGGAGTACCTGGTGCACCACGCCATGGTGAGTACGGCCCCCGGGGCTCAGCCCATGCGGGTTTTGAGCGCTCCAGTGGGGCAAGCCGGAGCCCTTCCCTCCGCCTCGCCCTGGCTGTGCATCAAGGCGAGGGCGCCCGGCGGGGCAGGACGCCTGCCAGTGTTGGCTCCGAGTGCCGGGAGCCAGACAGGTTGCCGCACCGGGTGAGGGAAAGAGCTGGAGGCTGGTCCCAGCTCCCCAGCACAAGGAGGTGTAGCTGGTCCCAGGAGAATGGGCTCTCCAGACTGGTTTTCCCTTAGCCCAGGTGCCTGGGGGGGGGGCTGGTGGGACCTCTGGGTGGCAGGGAGCAGCACTATGTATGCCAAAACCCCAGCAAGCACGGACTACCCTCCACAATGAGGGAGAGCTGACCCTGCTGTGTCTTCCCCCACCCTCCCAGGCCATCTCTGCCTTCGTCTCGCTCATCATCACAGGCCGTTTCATGGTGGCGGCGGTGCTGCTGCTGCTGGTGGAGGTGAGCAACATCTTTCTCACCTTCCGCATGCTGCTGAAGATGAGCAACGTGCCTTCCCCGGCGCTCTACAAGGCCAACAAGTACGTCAACCTGGTGATGTACTTCATCTTCCGCCTGGCGCCCCAGGTTTACCTCACCTGGTACTTCGTCCGCTACGTGGAGATCCAGGGCCAGGGTGCCTTCCTCGCTGCCAACCTCCTGCTGCTCGATGCCATGATACTCATGTACTTCTCTCGCCTCCTCCGCTCCGATTTTTGCCCCTCCCTACACAAGGGCTCTGCGGGGAGAGACGTGGATGGTGAGAAGTTTCTGATAGACTGAGACGTGTGCGCTGAGGGGGACCCAGGCTCTGGCTCCTGGGAGTTTTGGGCTCTCCAAACCTGCTCTGATGTGCCTTAGGGCTCACTCCCTGGCCCCAGGCCCTGCCTTCACCCTCTCTGTAGCCTAAAAGCTCTTCCCTGCTGGACCAGCCCAACAGCCTCACCAAGCTGTGGGGATGCCGCTGAAGCCAGGGACATGGCCGATGGGAGAACCAGCCCAAGCCGGCTCTGTGCAGGCAGCTGGGGTGCCAGGGGCAGCTGCATTTCGCAGCTGGTGGCCTGAGAAGGTTGCGAGGGAAAAGACAAATCCTTCCCATGGTGATGTTGGGTGTTATGTGCATTAAAATCAGTCTATTTACTGCTGCCGCAGCACGCCTGGGACAGCTTTTCTGTGTCGGGGGAAGATGGGTGGGACAGGGCTATGGGAAAGGCTGGGCCTCTGTTCCCAGCGGAGGGCTGGCAGTCCCTGGGGAGGGAGGGGGCATGTTTCTGCCACTTGCTTTGTTCTAGGGACCCTCCAGGGATGCACTCAAGCCTGCTGGGTCCTGCCAGCCCACCTGCACCCTGCTGAGCCGTGAACAGCAAGACCCCATCACTCCCACAGATGGGTCCCTCCGCTCTTCCTCATCTGCTCTTCCAGAGAGCCAGGGCTGTGTGGGGAGCAGGGGAAGGGAGCCAGGAGAGGTACCAAGCCTTGCCGGGGTCCCCAGCCTGCCTAGCACCGGGCAGCCTGGCAGGGCTGTGTGACTCACCAGGCAGCCACGTGAAGTGGGGCTGGCAGGGGGAAGCCATTTGAGGCCACTGGCTCTTCCTGGAAGATTGCTGCACGCTCGCATCCCCCTGGAGCAACCTTCACCAGCACAGCTCCAGCTCCTGTGAGTGTGCTGGCTCCCTCCAGCAGCCCCCCGAGAGCAGCTGGGAGGTGAGAAGGGCTTCAGCTCCCTGGGGGAGCAGGGCCAGAACCGGCCCAGCCGGTCCTGTGGAGCACCAGAGCGGCAAATCCTGCTGACGTGACAGCGCCGGGATCGCACCAGGCTGGCAGAAAGCAGTGGGGCTTAGAGGGACTCCTGCCCAGCCCCTGCTGCAGGGCAGGATCCATCCCAAAAACCCCACCAGCAGCTCAGGCAGAGCCAGGAGCTGTGGTTGAAATAAGCTGGTGATGAAGTGGAAGTGGTGGGGGAACCACGCTCCCTCCAGGGAGCTGGTAAACACCCCACATGGCTGGGATCCTGCCCAGGCTCCAGATGGATCAGATATTCGGGATGCTGCGTGGGCAGGGACCAGCTTCGACCCCCCACTTTGACCCCTCCTCACTCAAAGCACAAGCAGGGCAGCACCTTTTCCTCAGCCGCACATCCCAACAGCTCAGCCTCTGCGCAGACTCCATCTGCAACCACCCCACACAACCAAGCCCAAATCTTCCCCCTCGTCTCTCCACACATAGTGGACACGGCTCTGCCCACGCAGGTCACAGGCTCAGGGGACCAGCCCACACTCCCACCACCCTCACAGTAGCATGGAAGGTTCAGGCATGACAAAGCTTCCCAAAGCGAAGAGCCTGGCTCTGTCCTGTTCCCCTCCTGACTTCCAGCCACAGCATCTCCCCGCAGCAGCGCTGACCGGGCTGGGGCAGCGGTGGGTCGGGCCGGCTGCCAGAGCAAGAGGCAAAGCGCAGGGAAGCCGAGCGCCAGACAGCAGCAGCCACCGGGCACAGGGCGAGGGCAGACCGCAAGTCACGCTGATGTGAGATCCCTCCCCACCTCCGCACTGCAGCACGCACCTGCAGGCTTTGCTACAAGAGGGGCACTTCTTCCCCACATCTTTCTGGGGGTGACTACAGCTGGGGGGATGCACAGGGCTCAGGTAGACCCACAGAGCCGCTGCTGCTGCTTGTCCCCTTCCCAGGCTGTGCCCAGGCCATGGTTAGGCTGGTGCCCTGAACCCCAAAGACATGCAGAACATCAGGCTCAGGAGCGAGCAGGGTGTCCCACGGCCTGGCACCACCACGCTTTCAGCAGCAGGGCCATGTCACAGACCTGTTGTTAGCCTCATCTGGCCCCACAAAACTGGCCAACAGCCCTCGCTTTCAGAGTCTCAAGTCCCTGAGACCTGAGTTGGGGTGAGCTCCAGGTTCCAGGCTGTGCCCAGGGTGCTTGCAGAGCTGGAACAGGGTCAGGAGAGGGACCGCTGCCCAGGGAAGCTGCAACTCTTCCCTCCAGGCAGTTTCTGAGCCCTTAGCTCAGGCAGGAGCATCCCCTCCGTCCCAGCCCAGCCAAGCACTGCGCAGGACACAGGGAGAAAGGGGGTGCTTCCAGGCAGCCCCCACTGCCAATCCCAGCTGACAGTAGCCAAGCTCTGCCTGCACAGATTTTGTGGTAGATCTTCACCCCAAGGTTCCCAGAGCAGCAGCAGTTGGGACAGATCCCCCTTTTCCACCCACCACCCCGCCCAGGACTCTGCCACCCCCCCCTGCAAAAGGCTCAAAGGAACTCTGTGTCCCCACTGCCCAAGAGCTCAATTACATCAATCAATATTTGCTCACAGCTTTCACCATCGCAGTCAAGTCCAACCACATACTTAGGATGAAACACTCCTGAAGGCTTGGCCGTGCTTCACCTACTCACCCAGCGCTCCAAATTCTTGTGACTCTCTGCTCTGAAAAGCTGGTTTCATCTAGAAACTTCAGGAAGCACAAGACTGCCGAGGCAGCAACAGCAGCTCGTTTTCAAACAGCCCTGATGAGGGCTGTGAACCGTGTGGGGTTACAGGCAACACAACGGGAACAGTACCAGGGAAATCAGGCTGCGATTTGCACACTGCAGTGCAAGGAAAAGGGATCATGCCAGAAAAACAAAAAAAACATGCAAAGCTCCAGTGATATTAGCTTGAGGGCTTCATCAAGTGAAGCCTGCAGCATAAGCAGAGAGTTGATACACTCTGAAAATGGTGCAATGCTCTGCTTGTGCCCGATCTGAACCATGAATGTGTTTTTGCTGCAGCTACTACCTGCCTCCTGGGCACCCATCAGCTCCACAAAGCTTTGCAGGACACTGATAATGCTGATCACAAGCACATGCTAATTACACAAGGCAACAAAATGCAGGAGGAAACCTGAGGTGTCAGGTAACTAAACAGAGATACTGAGATTTGGGGAGCATCACCTCTTGTCTACCCACAGCCCAGAGAACTCGTCAGCGACCCAGGAGACCACAGGCACAAGACAGCACTGCCAGCCCATGCAATCTTCTCACACTGCAGTGAGCTCTGCCCATCCAGTGCCAGCGAGGGAGGGAGGAACCCCCTTTACTGAAACAAAGCCCCAAAAGTTCACGGTGCACTCCCTTTGGCACGGGCTACGCTGTCACAAAACACACGAGCGCCTCAGTGGTGTCACAGGGTTTATTATCCTGTCTGTACAGTCCTTGGTGGATGCAGTTTAGATTATTCCGATCTGCAAAGAAGGAAAGCAGGTTAAAACAGATGTTACGGTGGCAGAAAGGCAGAGCCTCCACCACAGCCATCGCTGCATCTCCCCAGGATTCCTGTCCTCCCAAGAAAGGCTTCTTCCTCCAAGACCTGCCCTAGTGCCTTACACAACCACTTTATGCATTTATTCTGCAGTGACCCTTGTGCTGTGCCACATTCCCCTGGTTTGTATCATGGCTGCCTCCACCATGAGGACTAAACTGTTGGCCACTTCCAGACACAGCCACCTGCCCAGTAAACCCCCCTCCTTAGCCCCAGCCAGCAGCGCAGCGGTGCCGCTGGCGTCATTCCCCCCATTCTAATGAACTGCCAACAGCACTGGCCAGGAACACTGTGAGGACAAATGCTGTTTCAACCCAGAAGCTGCTGCGGTCCTGTGGAGCCCCTCCATGGAGGACTGGAGAACAGCAGCATTTCTCTCTCCATAACTTTCCCCACCTAACCTCACCACTTTCCAGGCAGAACTGCGCTTTGCTAGAGCACATGCTTTCGCTTCTGAACACCCAGATCCTGTCTAACTACGAGGACACTCCACAGAAGTGCCACTGTGCTTGAAGCACTAGTACCTGTATGCCATGAGGAACAATCAGATGCAGAATATACAAGGCAGCTAACTGGAGCTGCAAAGCTTCAAAGATTTCTCACCTTGTTGGCTACATCTAGCGCATCGTAATCTGGAGCCAGTCGGACATAAGCCTTCTTCTCCCCATCAGGCCTAGGGAGGAAGAGGAGGCATCAGAACAGAGGCACAACTCCTCCCACCTGTCCCACCTTCCTGCTACAGCAGTGTGCATCAGTGGTTCCTTTGGAAACATCACTCTATTCAGTGGTAAAAAAATGTTTACATCACTTGCACAAGACTTGCTGGGTGTTCGAAGAACTGCCTGATGTAGCCAACCCTCAGGTCTACCAACATTTCCCACTTCCACTGAGATGTGTTCAGTCACAATTTGCATTTCTCAAAACTTTAACACTGAAAATGCTACGGAGCTTAATCCCACACTCAGTGTGAACACCCACAACGGCTGACGTTCACGTTTTCTGCTAAAGGCACCCACCAATTACCTGCTCTCCCTCTTTTCTCACCTAATCAATGTGTTGACCTTGGCCACATCGATATCATACAGCTTCTTAACAGCCTGTTTGATCTGGTGCTTGTTTGCCTTGACATCAACGATGAAAACCAGAGTGTTGTTGTCCTCTATCTTCTTCATTGCAGACTCTGTGGTCAAAGGGAACTTGATAATGGCATAATGGTCCAGCCTGCAGAAGACAAACCCTGTGGTTAGCAGAAAGCTGGCAGAAGACACCTCTGCACTTCAAGGATTTTCAAATACCAGAGCTGCCACCTAAGAAAGTCTGGGGTGCATCAGCTGCCAAATAAAAGCTCTAATCACGAACTCTCAGGCTTTGGTCGCTTTAAATCATCACCTGCACCCCAAACGCCCACCAATCTGTCACCAACATGAAGCTCAGCTCCCAGGGTAGCATATTGGCAAAGTGTCACCCTGGGACCTCCAGAAGGACGCAGGTCCCCACCCCATAAAGCCCTGGGCAGGGCAGAGCCCAACAGCCCACACATACTTGTTTCTCCGTGGGGCGCTTTTCCGGGGGTACTTGGGCTGCCGCCGCAGTCGCAGGGTCTTGGGCCTGCGGAAAGTGGGCGACGTGCGGATCTTCTTCTTCTTGTGACTGTGGACCCCCTTCAGGACGGCCTTCTTGGCCTTCAGCGCCTTCGCCTTTGCCTCTGTCTTCGGAGGCACAGCTGTGACAACGGCTCAGTCAGCACAACCAGGATTTGCACAACGCAATCCCCTACCTGCCCCACCGGGCCATGGATTCCCCATCACACAGCCCAACGAACAGGACCCTCCGAGCGGCCCACGCTCCCTCACCCAGCCAAGACCTCCCCAAAGCGCCCAAGGGGGATCAAATTTCCCCCTTCCCCCCGCAACAAACCAGGCTCCCACCTCACCAGCGGCCTCAGAAACTCATTCTCTCCCCAGTCTCCTCACACCCCATACACCCTGAGGGTCCTTGGGTCCTCCACACAAACCGGGCCGTGCCGCCGGTGCAGGCCCCTCCACGTGTTCGCGGCCCAGCATCGCGCCGCAACCCTCCATCACCCCCCGCCCCGCTCAGCCCGGCCTCCCCGCCAACACCCGCGCACCGGGGGTCGCCTCTGCACGGCCTCCCGCCGCCGCGCAGCCCCGGGCCCGCAGCGCTCACCCTCCTTCTTGGCCTTGGGCGCCATCCTGGCCGGGCGGGAGCGGAAAGGGGTCGCCCGCCCAGCCGCGCACGGGCTTATAGCGCCAAATCTCGCGAGACTTCCCTTCGCCACTGCAACTCTCGCGGCGCCGCGGGACACGCCGGGAATGGTAGTGCTGGTCGGCTGCCTCCTGTGCGCATGCGCAAATGCGCTCCCGCACCGCGGAGCCTCATGGGAGTTGTAGTCCTGCCGCTGCCCCCCCCACGCTGCCGCCCCGCCGGCGGGGCCGGACGAGCCCCGGTGTGGCGGTTACCGGGGTCACATCGCGCGGGCAGCAGCGCGGTGGCCCGGCCCCGAGGAACCGGGTTCCCGGCCCCGCCCCCGCGGGGGAGGAGCCACAACGCCGGTTTGTCCGGGGCTGGGCGGGCGGCGCCGAGCACCGCTACCGGAGCCGGGAGGTTCGCTGGAACGGGGACCCGCTGCATGTTCCCCCGCCGAGGGCACCGGGACGGGGCGGGGCGGGCTTGGCCGTGGACAGGGATGCGAGTGGGGGATGTGCTTGGGGATGGTGGGGACTGTGCACGGGGGACACAGGGTGGGGGACCCGGGGACAGGCACACGCGGGGGTGTGGGGACGTGGGGACACGAGGATGGGCGTGAATGGGATGGGGGGGACACGGGGACAGGCACACGCGGGGACGGGTGGGACAAGGAGACAGGCATACAGGTGGGACACTGGATGAATGGGACGCGGGGACAGGCGTGCGTGGGGACATGGGGACCAGTGGGGCACGGTGACTTGGGGATGGATGGGATGTTGGGAGAGTCACACTTGGGGACACGGGGACCAGCGTGACACAGGGATGGTCGTGCACTGGGATGCCACACTTGGGATGTGGGGACAGCTGGGACACAGGGACAGTGGTACCTTGGTGTGCAGGGATGGAGGGGTGGCTGGGACATGGGGACAGCCACATCTGGGGACATGGGGACAGCTGGGACGTGGGGACAACCATACCCAGGGATGGCACACTTGGGCTGTGGGGACAGTTGGGACGAGGGGAGAGCCATGCACACGGATGGGGCGATGCACTGGGACATGGGGACAGCTGGGGTGTGGGGACAGCCACACTCAGAGATCTTTGGGTGGCTGTGACACAGGGACAGTCACGCCTGGGGATGTGGGGACAGCCAGGACACAGGGATGTAGAGACAATTGGGATAGGGGGACAGCCCTGCCTGAGGGCACAGGAACAGTTATAATCAGGGACACTGTGCATGGGGACAGCTGGGATACGGGGACATCACCGCTCCCTCTGTCCCCAGGCCTCGCGGTGGCCTTTGGCCTGTCCCCTCTCCCCCCGGCCACCCAGGCGTCCCCGCGGGACAATGAACATGCTGGCTCCGGTCCGCAGGGACAGGGTCATCGCCGACCTGCCCCCGGTGAGCAGGGCGGGGACAACAGTGACCCAGGGGTGGCCTCGCTGAGCCCCGTGCTCACCCCGGTGTCCTCCTTTGTCCCCCTGGCCAGTGTTTTCGGAAGGAGGCCGCCCTGCACGCCCGCCCCGCCTTCCACCCCGGGGTGGCCAGCGCCTGCCAGGAGCAGCGGACGGGCACCGTGGGGTGAGTTTGGGGCGATTCGGGGGCCCCCACCCCGGGGCTGGGTGGGGGAGCTGGTGACGAGGGGCCCACGGCCCCACCAGCCGCGCGTGGGGGGTCCCTGACGCCGCGTGGCTGCCGGCGCTGCCCGTGTGCCGAGCCCTGCGTCACGGCGCAGGAATTCGGTGCGGAGGGGGGGAAAGAGGGTCCAAGCTGTGCCGCGGCTGGCAGCGGGCGGGAGAGCCGGGCTGCAGGGCACTGCAGGACACGGGGGGCTGTGGGCGACACCCGTCCACCCCATGAACTCTTCTGTCCCCATGGCTGGCTGGGGGGGACAGGCAGGGACCCCCCCACCCCGCTGAGCGGCCACGTGTCGTCCTGCCCGCCAGGTTCAAGATCTCCAAGATCATTGTGGTGGGGGACCTCTCGGTGGGGAAGACCTGCCTGATCAACCGGTAACGGGACCTCCCTGGGGAGGGTCTGCGGAGGGGGGGACAGGGGAAGAGGCCCCCCCACAAAGGAGAGCAGCACTTTGGTTTGAGCCTGTCTCTGGCTGGACCCTGGTGCTGGGCACCCTCGGGGTGGGGGCACTGAGTCCCCAAGGGTAGGTCGTGGAGGAGGGTGAACTGGGGGGCTGTTGACACCCTTCCCCCCCCCAGCTTTTGCAAGGACACCTTTGACAAGAACTACAAGGCGACCATCGGGGTGGATTTTGAGATGGAGCGGTTCGAGGTGCTGGGGGTGCCCTTCAGCCTGCAGCTGTGAGTAGGTGCCAACCCCCTCCCCGCGCACCCCACGGCCCCCCCTCACCTCCCGCACCCCCAGGTGGGACACGGCCGGACAGGAGCGCTTCAAGTGCATCGCCTCCACCTACTACCGGGGAGCGCAAGGTGAGGTCCCCACCACATCCCACCCCCACCGGCTGCCCCTGTCCCCATCTCACCCCTCCTTTTACCCCCCTCCAGCCATCGTCATCGTCTTCGATGTCAACGACGTGGCGTCCCTGGAGCACACACGGTAGGTGACACATGGGCAAAGGGACCAGGTGGGACTCGGGTTGAGCGTGGGGGGTGGTAGGGAGGGTTGGGGGGTAACAGCCGAGCAGGAGGGTGTGGGGCTGCCGGCGATGCTGCGCTGTGCGAGCGAGAGGGCAGCACTTGGCCACCGGCCGGTGACAGTGGCCCCCGCAGGCAGTGGCTGGCTGATGCCCTGAAGGAGAATGACCCATCCAACGTCATCCTCTTCTTGGTGGGCTCCAAGAAGGACCTGAGCGTGAGTGTGTCCCCCATCCCACGAGCTCCCTGTGCCCCGGCTCGGCGGGGCTGTCCCTGTCACCCACCCGCCATCCTGTCACCCGGTGGCAGACGCCGGCGCAGTACAGCCTGATGGAGAAGGATGCTCTGAAGGTGGCCCAGGAGATGCAGGCGGAGTACTGGGCTGTCTCCTCGCTCACCGGTGGGTCCCCGTCCAGGTGGGGGATGCAGACCCTGGGGTCCAGCCGGGTGAGGGGACACTCAGGGGGTTTCCTCCCACGGTGCAGGAGAGAACGTGCGGGATTTCTTCTTCCGTGTGGCAGCGCTGACCTTTGAGAGCAGCGTGCTGGCCGAGCTGGAGCGCAGCAGCGCCCGCAAGATCGGCGACACCGTGCGTGAGTACCCCGAGCTGTCCCCACATGGGTGTCCCCCCTTTATCCCACACCCACCCTCCCTGTGCCCCTCCCAGGGATCAGCAGCAACGAGAGCGACCTGTACCTGTCAGCGCCCCGCAAGAAACCCAAGTGCTGCCAGTGAGGTGGCAGCCCCTGGCCCCCCCAGGTGCTCACACCTCTGGACCAAAGAGGGGTGGCCTCGGCTGGCCCCCCAGGCGCCATCCCTGCCACCCCCGGCCCCCCGTCTGCCCGGGCACCCACAGCCGCGTGGGCAGGAGCACCCGTGTGGCTCCCTCAGCTATGCAAACCCAGGCACTGCTCGCAGGGGCAGATGCTCTCGGGTTCTCATTTATCTTAATAAAACATTTTTTATGCTTTTTAACAAAGGTGTGAGGCTGGGGGCCAAGGCCAACTGCGGCTGCCCCTGGGTTGACCCCCCAGTCTTGTGGGGAGGCAGGGGGATGGAGCCAGGGGAGGACGGCTGCCACCAAGCGGGGGTTGCCATCTTATGTACGATGAAAGCTAAATGTGGTGGTAGATGCCCTGCCCCAAAGAACCAGCAGCCCTGCACAACATGGGGCGACACGTGGGGTGCCAGCCCCTCATCATTCCCAGCCCAGCTGGTGGCGGTTGAAGCGGGGCTGCAGGCGGGGGGGCACACAGTGGGAGCACTTGTAGCGCTCCTGGATCCACCGCCCGCCCTCGCTGTCCTCGATGCAGATGGCGGCGACGCCTGCAAGACAAGGCGGGGATCAGCACCGGCCACCCCAGGGTGCAGGGCAGTGTTCCTGCTGCACCCATGGGTGCACCCCGGGGTACCCTGGCACCCCCGTCCTACCTGCCACAACCCCTCCCAGCCGCTCCACCAGCTGGATGGCCGCTCGCATGGTGCCCCCGGTTTCCACCCACTGGTCCACAAGGAGGATGCGCAGACCTGGGGAGGGGCAGAGGCTGTGGCTGAGCGCCCGGTGCCCATGCCGGCCACCCCCTCTCCACAATGGGAGTGTCCTGCTGGCTCACCTGGAGAGATGGCGTCGGTGCGGACCTCCATCACCTTCTCCCGGCCTGAGTAGTCGCTGTAGGGCTGCTCCAGAGTCTGCACGCAGAGGTGCCCAGCTTTGCGGATGGCCAGGAAGCCTTTCCGCAGTGTGGTGGCAGCAGCAGCGCCTGGGGGAGGGACACGGCACCGTCAGACCCTGTGGGGCTGAAGGACGGGGACCCTGGGCTCACCCGCATCCCTGCTCACCCAGGATGAAGCCCATGGCATCGATGCCGGCCACCATGTCGATGGGGTCTCCCTGGAAGGGCTGCAGCAGGTCGGCCACACAGTCCTGCAAGCCCTGAGGGGAGAGCGGCGGTGCTGGGTGCCTGCAGCCCATCATGGGCACCCACAGCCCACGTGCTGGTGCCCACGGGCACAGGCGGGTGCCCCAACAACCCTGCGGAGCTGCAGCCCACCCCAGCACCTCCACAGGTGCCCTCTGCCCTGAGTGTTTGGTACTTGCGGGTGGCAGTAGAGCCGAGAGGGGTCCAGCCAGGCGTAGTTTGGACCCTTGACATTGGGAGCCATCAGCGCCAGGTACCAGCCCTTCTCCCGGGTGGCGGGGACGTGGCACAGGTCCATGCGTGGGGACCTCAGGCACTGCAAGCACTGAGCGTGCATCAGGGTTGAGACCCCCACACCCACAGTCCCCTCAGGGCTCCCTGTGGCTTGGTGCCCCCCACCCTCCCCATCCGCACCCTCACGTGGGCACCCCGGGGTCCCAGCGAGCCTGGGTCGGCTCCGTACCTGGGTGCTGGCGGCGGGGCTGAGCCGAGCAGGACCGTCACAGGGAGCGTCACAGACAGCGACAGCTGAGCGGGGACAGCCCCTGCGGCACCGGGCACCCGCCAGCACCCTTGGCCAGCTGGGCCCTGGGCGGGTGCCAGGCAGGAGTGCTGCCTGCGGGCCGGCAACGTCCCCAACTGGGCTCTGCTGTCCTGGGCAGGCTGTTGGGTGGTGGGAGCACCAGGGCAGGGGTGTTCACACCCTGCGTGAGTGTCTCCAGTACCCAGCACCAGGAACAGCACGGGCAGCATGATGCCCTTGGCACCCCATGGGTGCAAGGGTCAGCAAGCTGGGGTGATGCTCAGCATGCAGCCCCATGACCTCTGGGGTTTTGGGCAGCGCAGGGACTTTGAGAGGCTGCACACGTCCTCGCTGGGGAGTCCAGGCACCATCCTGCCTCACCGAGCACTGGCTCCCTTGGCCACCCACTGTGCCAGCTCTGTGTCCGGATTGTCAATGGGCTCTGTGGTGGGGGAACCAGCCAAAGGGGGCGAGTCCTGGCGGCTGCGCTGGACCCGCTGGGCGCGTGTGGCTGCCAGCCCTGCTGGGCATAGGGCACCGGGGCTGCCCCTGGGAAAGGCACTGTGGGGCAACCATGGGATGGGGACGTGGGGTAACAGGAACCATCTCTGGGATGAGGATGTGGAGTTATAGGGACCATCACTGGGATGGGGATGTGGGGCTGCAGTGAGCATCCATAGGACAGGGACATGGACTTTAATGGAGTATCTGTGGGACAGGGATGGGGGAGCACAGGATCACCTGTGGCTCGGGACATGGGGCTGCAGGAGCATCCGTGGATCGGGACACGGGGCCACAGGAACATGCTTCTCCCGTCGGGGGCCGCTCCGGGGCCGGGGGTCGTGCGGGGGCCGGTGCGTCACGGGGCGGGCGCGTTGTGGCCGGCGCGTTACCGGCCCCGGCACATCACCCCACCGGCTGCCACAGCAACGGGGCCCGGCCCCACCGGGAGGGGTAACCCCTTCCCGGCGGGCGGCGGGACCCGGAATGCGCCGCGGCTCCGGGCAGCGGCTCCAGCATCCCGGCTCTCCGGGCCGCGCCGCACGGAGCCGGGCCGGGCCGGGCCGCCCCGCGGGGGCGGGCTGCGGGGATCTATAAGGCGGCTCCACGGCGGCGGGCGGGTCGGTGCCATGTGCGACCCGGGGATGCTCCGTCGCCTCCTTCTCCTCCTCCTGCTGGCAGCCACCCCCGGAGCGGCCCCCGGCACCGGAGCGGCCCCGCCGGGACGGCCCCGCGCCCGCCGCGGGCTCACCTACCCCGGGACGCTGTGGTGCGGAGCGGGCAGCAACGCGGATACCTACGAGCAGCTGGGTAAGGGCGGCGGGGCCGCTGCTACCTGTCCCCACCCCATCCCATCCCATCCCATCCGATCCCATCCCATCCATGTCCAGTGCTGCTCCACCCCAGCCCAGCCCAAGTCCCCATCCCAGTGCTGGGTCAGTCCTCATCTATCTCAGTCCAGTCCCCATCCGTGTGCTAGTTCTGTCCCTATCTCTCCCAGCTCAGACCTCATCCCAGTGCTGCTCCAGTCCCAGTCCACCAGTTCGTCTCTGTCTAGTCCCTATCACAGGGCTGGTCCATCCTGGTCCCCACACATCATTGTCCCCAGCCTGGTCCCTATCCCAGTGCTCATCCAGTCCTGGTCCACACAAGTTCAGTCCCCATCCCAGCACTGGTCCAACCTGGTCCACTCCCTGTTCCCTCCTGATCCCAGCCTAGTCTCTTTTTATCCTGGCTCAGTCCTGGTCCCCACTCTGATCTCAGCCTAGTCCCAGTCTCATCCCCACTGTGGTGCTGGTGCTGCCCCAGTCCCCATCCTGGTGTCAACTTTGTCCCCATCCAAGTGACAGTCCAGTCCCAGCACCTACCCATCCCAGTCTGATCCCAGTCCCCTCTTAGTCTGATCTAATTCTGATCCCAGTCCTAGCCCAGCTCAGCCCCGGTCCAGCCCTAATCCCAACCCCACTTAGCCCCAGCCCTCCCTGCACCCCACACCTTCCCTGTAGGGGAACATCGGGACACAGACCGGTGCTGCCGGGACCATGACCACTGCCAGCACGTCATCCACCCCTTCACCGCCCGCTACGGGTACCGCAACCTGCGCTGGCACACCATCAGCCACTGCGACTGCGACCGCCGGTGAGCAGCCCTGCGCCCAACCGTGCCCCACAGTGTCCCCCCAGCCCCTCTCGGCCCCCCTCACCCCACTGTGTCCCGCGGCAGGTTGAAGGAGTGCCTGCGGCAGGTGAACGACACGGCGTCGCGGGTGGTGGGCCAGGCCTTCTTCAACGTCATCCAGGTGCCCTGCTTCGAGTTCACCTACAAGGAGGAGTGCGTGGAGCCCTACCTCTACGTCTGGTGAGTGCCCCCGCTGCAGGGATCGGCCCCCCAAAGCCCTGCGGGGGCTCAGCTCACCCCGCGCTCTCCGCAGGTGCAAGGCGTACAACACGGTGGCCGTCGCGGTGCCCAGGGAGCCGGTGCTGTATGAATTTGGCGGGGAGCTGATCGACCGGGCGGCGAGGCCTGAGGGGGTCCCTCTGAGCCCCCCATGGAGCAGTGTGGGCGGAGGAGCCGTTCCAGCACCTGTCCGCCCGCTGATCCCCCCCAAGGCAGCCAAGAAAGAGAGGAAGGGGAAGAAGAAAGACAAGAAAAAGAAGGGGAAAGGTCTGAAAAAGAAAGGTCTTTCTGAAAACAGGGAGCTGAGCCGTCCCGCAGCCGCTGCCCCCACTGCGCAGGACCCACGGGTCCCACTGCCAGATTTGGAGGAAGCCAATGCCATCCTGAGCAATGCTCTGGGATGGGGGGAATTGGGCAGGGAACGAGCCCCAGCCCCCCCATCCCCGGCCCCCACTGCCAGCGGGAAGAGGAGGAGGAAAGAGAGATACAGAAAGAAGAGGCTGAAAAGCAAAGCTGAGGCAGAGCCTGCGCAAGATCCGGGGCTACAGACCTGACTCCCCCCTTGCCCCGCGCAGGTCTGGGCTGTGTAATAAAGCTGGTGGCTCGAGCAGATGGTGCGGTGCTGGGTCTGTGTCTGTGGGAGGGTCACCCTGGGGGGACCCAGGGGAATCCCGGGGCTGATCCCATTTATGGGACTGCGGGAGGGGAGCACCTGTGAGCCAGCACTCGGCCGGTCCCAGTGCCCAGCTCCACAGGGCGCCAGAGCCAACCTGCGCCGGGGGAAAACCTCTGCGCAAAAAAGAGAAGGGCAGTGAGCGGGTTTGAGCCGTCCCCCGCTGCTCCTGCCCGTGTGTCACCTTCCTGGGCACCAGGGATGGCGAGTTGCCGCTCTGGTTGGGGGGACAGCTCCTGTCCAGAGCCCTGATTTTCGCCACCCTGCCACAGAGGGTTGAGTTCCAGCCCCCCAGGCTGGGAGAAGCACCGTGCTCCCCCAGCAGCTCCTTCTCCAGCCCCCAGCAATGGCAGCAAGCAGCAGGGGCTTTGTCTCTGCCTGGAGGCTCCTCAAATGCCTTTGGAGAGAGACAATAGAAGCTTTTCCAGCCCTGGGACAAAGGCAGATGCTCCCTGTGTCCCCACACAGCGGTCAGTGATCACAGCCTGACTCTCTGATAACCAGGTTCCTGTGCCAAAGGGTTTGGGGCAGTGGCCACAGCTGGGGCGTTGCCACCAACTCCTGCAAAAGGCCTCTGAGCAGGAAGTGTGGCTTGGCACAGCGTCCCCTCTCCTACCCGCTGAGGCCGGTAGCGAGATCTTCCCACCCCAGCATCAAATTCCAGAACTGGGAAAAAGCTGGAGCGACAGCTGTTCTGCCAACGCCAGCCTGGGGAGATCAGCAGCACCGAGACACGGAGAGTGGAGCTGCCACGTGCAAACCCTGGAGGTGCTGCCCCAAATCCCTGAAATAAACGGATCACGAGAGCCCAAGGGGGAAATACCAAGGTTGTAGCCAGGCGTCGCACCCTCTCGGGTGCTGCTAATGGGTGCAAAGTCCTTGTGGCAACCACTGTGTCCCGCAGGAAGCACAGACATAGGGCGTGCGGGCAGCTTCCCAAAAAGTAGAATTTTTATTGACGGCAAGGGAAAACTAAAACCAAAGACAGCCAAAAAGGAGCCAACAACGCACAACTAAGCCCCTCCCGTATGGGTCTGACACAGCCCTGGGTAAGGAGCTGCTCCAAATCAAATTCCCATCATACAGAGTTTCATAAAATAAAAAAATAGCGTAAAGTTAGTACACCTGCAACCTCTGGCAGCCGTGGGCCCCGGAAAGGCTCCTCCAGCCCGCGCGGTGTCAGGGGAGGAACACAACTGCGTTACCCCTCAGTACCGTGGAGATGATGGCGTGGAAGCCGGGACCTGCGCTCCTCTGTGGGAACAGTTTTGCTTTGTCTCCCGGGTCGCCGCCATTCTTCAGGAGCATTTACATGCAAAAAAAAGATCTTTGTTTCTTCAGATCTGCTTGTTCGTGCTCATTTCCTAGCGAGAGGAGGCAAAGCAGGAGCCCCTGGAAGGAACAAAGACTCTTGCTTCCATAGAAAATCCCTACTAACAAAGCGGGAGAGGCTAAAGTGTGTGCAGCAGGAACTTTCCAGTTCAGAAATGGCTCTCAGCACCGGCGGTCGCTCTGCAATGCTGCAGCGGCTGTTTCTGACACGATACAAGTTACCTCCATGCGCTGTCCCCTCCCAGGCCCCCCAGTACCTCTCCCAGCCAGTGAGAGACGTGGGGCTCCAGGAAGGTGCCCGGCTGGCAGGGCGATGTATCTATACGACACATTCCAAATGAAACATTATTCTTTGTCAGCTCAACAAAAATCAGCTTTTCCACAAAAGTTTCAGCACGCAGAGGGCAACTCCAAGCAACAAAGGAAGAAGGAGCATCGACTTTCACCATTTAATGCTGCTTCCAAGCAAATCCATTGCTAAGAGGAGAGGGCAGGCAGCGCAGGGTGCAGGCAGAAAACCTCTCAACTAGCGTTCGGTAGAAACACTATTTATTCACCGCTCTGGTTACAACCGGGCAGGGTTAAGCGGGTATGGAGGAGGACGCCATGCACTCCCAGCTGCTTTCGCGTTCTCCACCACAGGAGCAGCTGCTCTTGCAGCACTTTAGCCCACATGTCCGGCCTGCGCTCGGAAAAGCTGCCGTTGGCTGGCGTTTAGCTTCGCAGTCTGATTAAAAAAAATAAATCAAAACTAAATAAATATTGTTCCAAAAGAAGCCAGAGGAGAGAGCAAGCCTTTGGTATGACAGTGCATTTCCCTCCGGCAAGACCCCAAGTCCCAGAGCCGCTGTGCTAGACCCGTCAACACAGCTGGGGGTCGGCACAGACTCCGCAGAGCCTGTAACGCAAGAAAACATGGAGCAAACAACAACAGAAACTTTTTGAGAACTCCAGTTTGCTCGTCATAACCCCCGTGACTTTGCTTTGTGCGCTCAGGACAAGGAGAGGTGACAGTCAGGGTTTGCAAGAATCCAAATGACCGGGCTCACTCCAGGCCGACGGTCTGCGCTTTCAGCTACGTTTGCTTTCCAGTCTCTGTGGCGAAAGCAGAGTGCTGCGCACCTACAAGGACAGGCTCACTTGACCTCACTCTTACTTTGCTGAGCTTCCAAAGTGGTGAAGCAGGGCCCAAAAGGCAGAGGCCGCTGCAGTGTCCCTTCCTATGATATATTTATATATAGTATATATATTTAGACCAATCCTGCCAAGTTTATCCGTTCGCTCAGGTGTGCGTCACCACGAGTCATTTCCCACCATGTCACAATGTATAAAACAGGAGTTATGTGGCTAAGGGAAGGGAAGTTGTTTGCCACTGGTTAGTCTCCATTCCCCTTCCTGGAGAAGAGCGCGGAGGCTCCAGGTCAGGTGCAGCACGACCTATCGATCCATCTCGTCCAGCAGCGGTGTGGCATCCCCAGCGATGGACATGGGTGTGCTCTCGATCATGGGGCTGGGTGACGGGCGAGGAGTCAACCTCTGCTTCTGTTTCCTCCGTTCAGCCTCCTTCTCCTGGAGCCACTGCTCGGCCATCTTCCCCCAGTCGATCGCAGCGTGACTGTTGGTCCTGCAACGGCATAGGGAGGAGGTGAGACACACCAACAGGAGAGTTTTGTAGAGTTATAGAGTAGTTTGGGTTGAAGGAGACCTTCCCAGCTCCCCCAGTGCCCCCCCTGCCATGAGCAGGGACATCTTCACCAGCTCAGGTTGCTCAGAGCCCCATCCAGCCTGACCTGGGATGTCTCCAGGGATGGTTCATCCATCATCTCTCTGGGCAACCTGGGCCAGGCTCTCACCACCCTCAATGTTAAAAATTTCTTCCTCATGTCTGGCCTGAATCTCCTTGAGTTTAAAACCACCACCCCATGTCCTATAGCAACAGGCCCTGCTAAAAAGTCTGTCCCCATCTTTCTTATTGGCCCCTTTTAAGTACGGAAAGGCTGCAATAAGGTCTCCCCGGAGCTTCTCTTCTCCAGCTGAACCCCCAACTCTCTCAGCCTGTCCTCCCAGCAGAGCTGTTCCAGCCTGGATCATTTCTGTGGGTCCTCTGGCCCCTCTCCAACAGGTCCATGTGTGCCCTGTGCTGAGGAACCAGAGCTGGACCAGCACTACAGGGGGGTCTCACCACAGCAGAGCAGAGGGGCAGAATCCCCTTCCTTGACCTTCTGCCCACGCTCCTTTTGATGCAGTTCAAGATACAATTGGCCTTTTGGGCTGCAAGTGCACGTTGCCGGCTCATGTCCAACCCCAACCATTCCTCCATGGTAACCCCCATGTCTTTCTCCGCAGAGCTGCTCTCAACCTCTTCATCCCCTGTCCTTCCTCCCCGAGGGTCCCATGCAGGAAGGTGCAAGGCAACCCCAACACAGCGGTTCCACAAAGATCAACAAAAGCACTCAAGATGGGACACAGATGGACACGTGCACCTGACACTAGAGCCACTCACTTTGGCTGCTGCCTCTGCCTGGAGCTGGATGATGGCTGCGACTGGGAGGACTGGGGCGTCGTGCTGGCCTGGAGCTGATACTGGGGCGTCGTAATCGGCTGGCTGGGGGTAGTGTAGGAGTAACTGGGGGTCATCAGAGGGGTGGCCACCGGTTGCTGTGCGGGAGTCGTGAAGACCTGCAAAGAGCAGAGGTTGTTAGGGGACAGAGGACAAACCCTGTCGGGCTGCAGGGCAGAGGGCTGGCACATTCTGCATGGCCCTGCCTGCGCAGGAGGCTGCTGCACGCCCGTGCTACAGTCCCAGTCCTGCTGGAGCCCCACGTCTGGGCAAGGAGAGGCTTGTGGGGACCATTGCTCAGGAATAGAGGGCTGCACGGCAGGAAGAACAACACCATGCTGAGCACAGGACCCCCTGAGAGCCTCCAATTGCCCACCCAAGTGGGGCAGGAGGGCCAGCGCAGCCTGCCTTCCTCTTCATCCCACACGGGCTGACAGGGGAGACGCTGAAGCCAAGAAAAGAAAAGGACTGTAAGAGAGATGGGCACGTGAGACACTTGGGCAAGCTGGCAGAAATTATGTCCTGCACCGGGCATGAAGAACAGATGATGACCCCCCAGTGGGCCACAGAAAGGGCACAGCACCTCCTGACACGGCTCCTTGTCACATCCCAAGCTGGCTGGTTCACTTTTTGCCCAATGGAGTGCTTGGTCTCTTTGCCTCCCAGTGTTCACCTCCCTTCTCCTTCAGATTGTCTTGATGATTAATACACTGGGTTATCCACAGATCCCGCCCATCCCCAGCTTGGCATTTACTGTGCCAAACTCCACAAAAGCCTCCCAAGGTGGTCTGAGGATCATTCCTCCATGCAAGCCTTGTCTTGCAGCACCTCTTCACTAGGTCTAACAACTGGGTGCATTTCTTGTACCCAGGCACCTCAGCCCTGCAGCTGGACTTGGCTGAGGGGTCAGCTGGGGAGCTGGAAGTGTGGGGTGGGAGGAGGTTGGCACCGGCACACGAGGAAAGGCTTCAGCGTGAGCCAAAACTGTCCAATTCCATCTTATTCCTTGCAAAGCCTCGGGGTGCTCGGTCAGGCTGAGGTGTTCGCCTGCCGGTGCCGCTCAGAGATTAGCACGCTGAGCTGAAAAGCCCTGCAAACTCAGCGCATAGTTTCACAGCTAATCTCTTCCACTGGCAGCTCACGTTGCCAATTCTGGGGCACAATCAGCAGGTTGTGCACCCTCATTGCTGGATCCCACCTCTCCACCCTGCCACATTCCTTGAGGGCCAGACCAATTTGCTTCTTGCTTCAGCTCTGCCTAGAGCTGAGTTGAAACGTGCCTCGCTTCCTCAGCCACAGGAGGCAAGAAGAAACCTGGTTCAGGATTCAGGTACACAACTGGGACTGGATGATCCCAGGCAAGGCGTAACCCCCAAAGGCTCCCTGTGGAGGCCACCCCAGGACAACTTCTAACAGCGGGGAGAAGCCGCACAGAACGTCCTCTCAGAAACTTAAGCAACACCTACGTGATACGCGCTGCTGCCACCTCCACTGCCTCCATAGCCGTATTGGCTGGACGCCCACTGCGCAGGGGTGGCATTTGGGTTCTGTCCTTGGCCTGTCACAGCAGCAATGGCACTGAACATCTGGGAGGTCATGTTCTGCGGTAGAGCATTCACTGCACGGGTCAGGTCTGCAAGAAAGACCCATCATGTTAGACAAAGCCGAGTTTGGAGAAGGAGTTCAGATCCTGATTTCAAGCGGGAAAGGCCCACACTGACCTGCCAGGTTAATGTTAGCTGGAGTAGCGTTAATGGAGGCTGGAGTCCTGGTCCGACTGCTACTGCTGGGGGTAATACCTGCGTAAAAGACAAACCAAGAGACATGGATAAGTTTTCACAGAAGAGCTGCTGTTGGCCTAAAGCTCAGGATTTGAAAAAATGCAGACAGCACTTGCATTGGCAAGATGCTATTTCACCATCAAATGGTACGTGAGGGTTGTGTGGTGGGGAAGGCTACGGCAGAGGAATGGGACAAGCCTAGCCTTTGCTGCATGGCCCACTTGACTAAAAGATTATCACTCAGAAGAGCTCTCAACGGGTCCACAGAAGCCAAACACTTGAGGATTGCTCTGAAACTTCCCACATATAACAAATATCCGAAGCGCTCAGTTTTTGGGATGCTCACCTGGAACAGGGTCCTGATAATGATCCTTAAACCATCGGAACAGTCCATTCACGGTGGGGAAGACCTGGCCCCGGTAGCGGAATCCTTCTGGTGTCACTGTCACGTACTCTATCCTGTGAGAAGCAGCAAATGCAGGAGAGCACAAGAGATGACAGGCTGCTTCAGAGACACACCTGCCATCACACAGCACCCTCACACTAACAGCTCAGTCAGAACAGATGAGACCTACAAACTCAGGCGATGGCCGTACTGATAACAAACAGATAGACCTGCTCAAGCCACTTGCATTTTGTTTTCAAAACCCAAATACCATATCTTTCCATGCAAAATCTATCAATTACTGTGTATACCCCAGTGCCCGCCCTCCAAGGGCAGTACTGCCTGTAGCAGCCAGCTGGTTAGAAACGTGGGGGTCTCCTGGTCGAGATTTACCGCTCGACATGGATTCTCTACCGTCAAGAGGCCAAACCCTGTGTAAGGGGAGGCGTGACTGACAGAGCTGGAAGAGAAACTGGCTGCAATAAGCTGAGGTGTGGCACTGGCAGTACTGCAGCTGCTGCGCTCGCCTCTCACTTACCTTGGTTTGCCTCGAGGCTGATATCCCAAGAGGAATTTGCCAGGTAGATCTTTACAGGCACTGATAAAGTAGGGAATAAATGTTGGCTTCTCTTTCTTGGTCTTTATCAGTAACTCTTCCAGCTTCTAATTAGAGAGAGAGGAAGAGAAATGCTCAAGAAGAGCCTGCATTTTTAGCAACACACAGAGCCCACAGATATCTCTCTCCAAGCTGTGGCCAGCCCTTTTTCCCCCCAGCCCTGAGGCCAGCAATCCAACAAGCTCCACACCAATGGCCTTGTTCCTGTGCAGCATTGGTGCACAAATGTCACCAGGTCACAGAAAGCCAATACTCTCAGTGATATTTGCTGCCAGGGCAATTTGCTGCTCTGGCACACTGTAGCACACCACAGTCCCATTGCAGTCCTAGCTCCACTGCTCCCAGACAGAATTCTCCTAAAACCTACAGCTGGGAAGAGACTGCTAAGCCCCAAGCAATAAAAGGAAAATGAGAGAGCTCAGTCCAGCAGCTCATGCCAGACTCAAACACTTTAAGAACTGTGCTGAGAAAAATAAATTCAGATAACACTCCTATATCTCACACACAAGCCACCACAGCCTGGGACAGGCTCACCTTCTTGTCTCCACCGTTGCAGTCCTGATAGTATTTGTGATTCAACAGGTCCCTGGCAAAAGAAGCCATTGGCTGGACATAGCGAGCAACAATTTCATCCAGGTCTTCAAACTCCTTTGAACAAACACATGTAAAGAGGTATTTAGGGTGCATGATGAGGAACTCTCATTCTAGTATACAGCTCTCAGTCATACATTCTGCACAGAAAGGCTGGATGCTTTAAGAATAAAAGAGAGCTGAGTATTGTCTACGGATCTGGAGAACTGCAATAGGAATTACTCTCCAACAGCCTGAAAGCAGCTGCAAGGATGGAAAGGCTGTGCCAGTCTGTCCTTGCCAAACAGGTAATTCTCCTTCCCAAGCACATTCTGCGGGGCTCCTACCTCTGTGTTAATCCAAAGTGTGGAGCCCAGGCTGAAGGCATTCTCCTTGCCCTCTTCTCGGACATCCACATGCTGGTAAATGCCATCGTTCACCTTCCAGGTGACAGTCAGGTGGTTTTCCCCTTTGCTGCTTGGCCGAATAATCACATCCCCTTGGTCCATGGTCTCCATCATCTTCTCAGCTTGCTTGAAGCTAATGTTGTGGAATGATGGGTGAGCAATTACTCTCTTGATGTATGCTAGGGGACAAAGCGGAGTGTTTAGGCTTCCAAGAGGAACTGCTTTATTCCAAGTATATGCCTAATTGCACTTATTCTCCTGAAGTGCCCTGGGAAGACTGGCATTACAAGAGAGAGAAAAATCAGAGACTCACTTGTCCGCTGCTGCTTTCTCTTCAGGTCTTCTTCCTGTTTGTGATCTGCTGCCTCAGAGTCAAAATCGTAGTAGGTGTCTTTAGGCAGTTTCCACTCATTGTTCTTATCCATCAGGTCTGAGGTCCTGCAGGTCAGGTCTGCACTGAACTTCTCGATGTCGATCTTCATAATCCTGCAGTGAACGGTCATTCCCACCTACAGCAGAGGGGCAGGCAGAGCTGATCAGCAAGTCTGGCAGGTACACCAGCTTCCCTGCTCTGCAGAATGATCTGCGTGGGGTCACACTGCCAATCAAGAGGTACAAACCTCCCCCACATCAGACCAGTACAACCTTAAAAGTGACCCTTCCATACAAACTAAAAATCAAGTGATCCCCAAGAGGACTAGAATCGAAAGAGATAAAAGAAAAATGGGCAGTTCTCCAGTATGTTTACTACCTATGCCCCATACCTCACAGAAAACTGCATGCCTGGAGGTAAAGGATGACTCAAGTTTACTATTTTAGGTATCTGTGCAACAAAACTAGACTTCATGATGTGCAAGAAAGCAGTTAAATCTGTTCAGAAACAGAGTGGAAGACACCCAAAGGACTTCTCTACTTAAATGGGAAAATACCACCACAAAGACTGCAATGTCTTAGTCCAGTTAACCGTGCTAAAGTTAATTAATAATGGCTCTTTAAAGAACTGCTAAGAGACCTCTGAGCTTACAGGATTATCCATCACCTGTACGGACTGTCAGGGGGATTCCAAAGGACAGCAGAGATGTTAAACCTCTATTTTATCATGTGACAAAAATATGTGATTCTGTTTCTTTCAGAACCCCCATCCCTGTCCTGAGCAAGACCAGTAACTGATGACCTCCATAAATGAATGGAGACAGCAGAAAAAGCTACGAGAGACAGAAAGTGACCCTTGCATATTTGACAGCACTTCTGTGAACTCTTTAGAAAGCCAGAAACAAAGGGCAGCTCCGCATTAGAATGCCTTCTGGTCTCCTAAACCCAGACTTTAGCCAGACTATAATAAATCCTCCCGCAGTGCAACATGTTAACTGATTAACATGGTTCTCACCAGCTGTCAAGAGAGATTTGCACTGTGGGAGAAGGACACTAACCAGAACTTGAACTTGCTGCTGCTTTAAGGTCCTTAAATGAAAATAAGATTTGCAAAGTCATTTAGGGAACAATGGTATCAACCAAACTCTGAATTTTTGGTGTTGGCTCCGGGCTCTTCCAGTTCTTGCTGGATATGTGAAAATCCACTGCTTTCTTACCTTCACCCTTTCTTCTGGCCGCTTGACCACCTTATCACTGAGAAATTTTGTTGGAATGAAGCCAGCGACACCATTATCCAGGCGTGTCTTCACTCCAATGGCCTGACCCGGGCAGGAACCGCTGTCAAAGTGGTTCCAAACCTTGAGCAAGACAAAAGTAAAAGTCATTCAGCATGGAAACACAATAGCCCCAGCAGTTCACACTCAAACAGGTCTAAAAACTGTCTTGGCAAAACTTTTTCAGCCAGCAGAGACCTGTGGAAGGGCAGGGGACAGAGAACCTCAGTGAATGCTGCCCAGGAACGCAATCTTCCTACTTTGGTTCTGCTCAGCTTATGGGGCTTTGCAACCAGGAAGGTCAGAAAGAACATTTTCAGACCCTGAACACAAGCTTGCAGCTCGGGCTGGTTTCTAAAGAAATGCTATAGGGTTTTAAAATCACGGATTATAAAGGCTGGAATTCAGTAATGTTTAGAAGAGACGTAAAGTACAGCTGCATTAAGCAGCAGGGAGTCCAGATAAGTTCTTAAAATTGAGGTGGCAGAACAACCTTCTGTTCTCAGTGTCACAGGCAGTTTCTCTGTGTAAAACGCAATCCTAGATCACAAACAAGCAAACAAGCCTGTTTTATGTATTTGCAACAAACTGGTTGGCTTAGCCCCAGGTCCATTGCACGCTTAGCCCAGTTTGCTCAAATCCACAATGTTGCCAAAAAAGGATCTGTCAAACCTATACTGAAGCAATTAGTCAAAGCTGGAACAGATTATACTGGCAGCCAAAGGCCACACATTCAGGTCAGCATCCTGGGTACTGCAGCCACAATCTTGACTCTGATACTTGTCTCCAAGAACCCTACAAATGCCCAAGCCTGCCGACAGCAGACTCCTGACAAAGGAGAAGCAGCCGCACCTCGCTGAGCTCTGGGAAGTTATCCTGCTGACAGAAAGGACACTGCCAAAGGCCAGTTTCATCGTTCCGTATCGCCTGGTCGTAGCTTTCTCCCTGTGGACGCCTGTGGGCTATCCCGGTCACATTGCAGATGATCATTTTACCTGCGACGTGATGGGAGAGGAGAAGGAAGGAATGAAAAACTGAAAGGCAACTGCAGGGCTGGGCAACTCCCTCCATCTAAGGCAACCGTGCATGAAGGTGTTAAGAGATTACCCAGCTACTTGAGAAGCTGCTTTGTGTAGATAAAACCACAGCACTGTCCCAGTATCACCCTCACCAAGATCCTTCTGCTCCACCTCTACAC